>NC_053045.1:34566493-35191493 GCF_003473485.1 Medicago truncatula | reverse complement strand
CCATAAAGAAAATGGATGGTTAAGCATAATCAATTCTTTTAGCCTAATTGACGAGCTTTGATCGATAAAGATTTAATGTATAATTAAGTAAAATTCATTTTTTATTCGGGTCTCCATCTGTTGGTAGGTGTGAATGTTTTCGAGTCTTGGTCGACTGAGGCAACTATGAGTTTGAAGGGTTTGGATTTGGTGCTGTAGAAAAAGCACGCTGTTTTACGCTGTAATGAATTAGGACCGTCAGATTGTAATGTGTGGCTGAGATGGTTTACAGTGAATTTGTAACTGTGTTAAGCTGAACCGTCTGATTGCAAATGTGTGGCTGAGATTGTTTACAGCGTGCTTTTTCTACAGCAGGCAAACCCATCCCGAGTTTGAACCGTAAAATAGGTTTGATCCCTTTTCTTTATTTGGGTCTCATATTGGTTGTTATTCTCATTGATTGAGCTTCTGGTATCATTTGATTGACGAATTAAAAGAAAATTATCAGGGCGGAAAGGTAAGAATTCGTCAATATTTGGTCGCTTAATTCTTCTGAAATCACTCATGTCCTCTTTACCAATCTACTTTCTTCAACCCATCCACATGTATTATCTCCTGTATCAAATCTATTTTTAAATGTTTTTTTTTTTATGTGAGGTGAGGAAAATTAACTGAATTAAATAGGAAAAGTTTTGTCTATATATATATAAGAAGAAATTAGGATTGGGGGATAGAAAAATTCGGGAGTTTAACCTGGCATTATTAGGTGTAAGTGGTGTTGGAGGATGTTTTTGGAGAAGGGGTGTTTATGGTACAAGGTGTTGGTGAGTAGGTATGGAGAGGAAGGAAGGAGGCCGAAGGATGTAGGGGGGGGGTGTCTTCTTGGTGGCGTGATTTGATGAGTATTAGAAGATGTGTAGAAATAGGAATGGGGTAGTTGGTTTGATGATAGTTTGGTACGGGTGGTCGGTGATGGGACAACAAATTATTTTTTGTCCAATCTGTGGCTGGATGTCTATTATGTGTTAGGTTTAAACGTTTGTTTGATTTATCTAAAAATCTTACGATGTCAGTTGCTGGTATGTGTTTGGGTTGGGATATTGGGGGGGGGGGGGGGGGGGGGGGGGGGGGTCTGTTTGCTTGGGGGGATGAGCAGGTAGAGGAGTGTTGTGAGTTGCTGTATAACATTTTTTCCAAGCTAATCAAGAAGACAAATATGTTTGGCAGCTTAATTATGACAAAGGTTACTTAGTGCACAGTTTACAAGCTATTATCACAAGGCATGTAGACTGATAGTTTGGACATGCACACCATTTATCCTTGTTTGCTTGACGGTTGTTGTATAATCGGCTTCAGACAAAGGATAATCTTCTCAAATGTGGAGTTCTTCGGGGAGAGTACTATTCATCTTTTTTTTGGGCTGCGAGTGTTTTGAGCAATATGATACCTTGTCCATAAGTGGTTAGGCATTCATTTAGTAAATTCTCAGTAGTTGTCAGAGCATCTCATTCAATTTAGTAATTTGGGTAGTTTTTCAAAGAAGGGTCGATCATCTATTGTTTTAATTTGGTTATCTTGTGTTTGGATAGTGTTAAAGGAAAGAAATTACCGCATATTTAAGTATAAGGAGTCGCCGTTGGTTCAATTACTCGACAAAGTAAAGTTGTTATCTTTTTCGTGGTTGAATGAAAGCGCATCACGTGAATCTAGCTTTTGATCTTCATTTTTGGTAGACAAACCCTACGACTTAAGTACTTCATTGCATTTTTTTTTTAAACAAGCAACATTACATATTAACGTGTCATAAATCAACTTAGTCTTGTTCTTAAAAAAAAGAACATCAACTTTGTCTTGTAATTATCTAATTAAGGACTACACTCATTACTTATCATGGATCACACTTCATTATTACCATGTTATCAATTAAGTTATTAGCTACAGGCATCTAATTAATTCTAACTCAATAATCAATTTGTGTTCATTAATCAGTTATCTAACATTCATTAATTGATTTATCACTATTAATCGGTTATCTAACTCCTATTAATCGATTTTTGTGTAACTTATTTTCTGGTTATGACTTCAACTAATCGAATTCTCTAATCCTATTAATCGATTTTTAAATATGATTCAGTGGTCCTTAGTTGTCGCTTTTTCGCATGAATCCAACTGGGAGATTATGAACTTGAACTTCTAATTCAATACGATTGAGAGGGTTACTGTGGAGTGAGTCGTCTATTTGCATTATTCGCATAATCAACAAATGATTGTCATAAGTTTAAGGAATACCCTTAACAAAACATTTGAAAATAGACTGCCACATTGTTCGTGACAAAGTACAAGCTGATGTGTTGGGTTTGGTAGACATACACCAAGATCCATCTTGCGAGGGGCGTTGGAAAATTAGACTTCTCCCTCGTCTATGGTAGTTGTGCGGCAGCCACCTCAACAAGAGGCAGTTATAATCAGTTGGAATCATAATTGAGTTAGTTAAACCTTGGTTAAGCTAGTTAGCAGTAAGAGGAAGTTATAGTTAGTTAGAATAACGATTGAGTTAATTAGTTTTACTGATTACTTGTTATGCAAGTTTCCTCCTTATATAAATGCCTTTAAAAAGCACCCCTCAAATTAACTTTTTCTTAAAAGAGTTTATCTCGCTTCCACCTCAATATAGTTTGCAGGGTTTTAAATGAAGTCATGGTAACGGTTGTGGTCGTGATTCTTGAAATTGTGGAGAATCGAGATCAAATGCAGCCGATATTGCCTCAGTTGTGGCTGTGTTGCAGTTTCAGCAACACTAAAACGTAAAACTATTATGCCGTGACCAAATTTCAGTTGCGAACCTTTATTTAAAACTCGGGTAGTTTGAGACGTCTCAGAAGCTAAAACAAACAGGTTTGCAAGTCCTTGTTACCTGTTGTGACAAGTGCGGATTTAATTGCGGCAGGACTCCAAGTTGGACAAACAGTCTTCATAAGTGCGATGATGCCATATATATGGGGACATGACATTGAAGTTCCTGATTCAATGTTAAAGTTAAGAGCAGTTAACTCATCTTGACTTGCATCAGACTGCTGGCTCGAATAAGAAGCAGGTGACCAGGCAGCCAAAATATTAACCCCCGGAGCAGCAATATCAGGCTGCAATGCAACAGTTTGATGAAAGATAAAGCTTTAGATTTTAGTTAAGATAAACCAAATGTTTCTTTGTAGGAGGAATGGTTACAACCTTTAAAACTGAGGGAGAAAGTGAACTCGGTCCGCGCGAAGAGAATAATGCCACATCGGGGGACATCTGTTGTCCCACAACTGTTCTGGTCTTGCTAAACTTGATTACAGGATTCCTATAACAAGCAAGAATATCATAAAAATAAAACTGAATTATTCAATATTTTGTAGACTAAGAACAAGGAAAATTAGACGTTGCTTTTTCAAAGTACTTGTTACCTAGTAGCTTCCATGTATGATAGAATTTTAGTTCCTGCTGTGAAATCAACTTGGACAGAGGGTATACCCCAACACATATCAACATCATTAGTAGGAAACTGAGCATATATGAGACCAACACCTTCAACTTCCATTACAGTTCTTACAGCAGCCGTTGCCGACCTCTGTGACCGAGGCTGGAAACACAAAATTGCTTTTCCTTTAGCTAAGGTTGCATTCAGACTTCCTGATTCACAGCTCCTGAGCAGAAAAACCATGAGTATGCACTTTCACAGCCATGTTCTTAATGAAAAAATGCGACATATTTTACCTTGCATTTTCTTTATCTGCATCTGAAACTGATATATCTTCTCCATATACTATTGGATAAAACTTGTTTAATATTTTCCCTGTATATAAGCTCTGACCCTATATGAGGAAATAAAATACATTTCTGTCTCTGCCTTGCAAAAGGTTAATCTAGCAAGGACGCAAACTACTAATATATATATTTTTGGTGTTTGTTTTGTTCATATCCACAAATCACTCCAAATTAAAATCACAAACTGTTTAAAAAAAACTGAAAACATAGAGATGAAGTACCTGTATAGTTTGATTATTTCCCAAGATAATTGTAGACGGAAATTCTCTATCGATGGTACTAGCAGCGACGGTAATAACCCAAGGAGCAGTGTTTATGACAGTTTGAGCATATGGTCCAGAATTACCACCGGAGCATACAACAGAAACTCCTTTAGCAACAGCATGGAAGGAACCAATGGCCAACACATCCTCAACATAACTAGGAAGTGGAGGATACGAGCCGAGAGACACCGAAATAATCTCAACTTCATCAAATATTGCATCATCGAATGCTGCAAGAAGGTCGGCAGAGCTGCAGCCTCCAGTTGACCAACAAATTTTGTAGACAGCTAACCAAGCTGATGGAGCACCGCCTCTTGCTGATCCTTTAGCCAGTCCCTTAAAGCTTGTACTTTCTACGAGTACACCGGCTGCGGTAGATGATGTGAGTTCCATGGCCTGATGCGTCTCGTGGAGATAAGTACTCTACCCCGTCACTGGTATTTAGTTTACCAAATTCAGCTTCGTATCCTTTAATATACCAACGTGCACCGATTATTTTCCTGCCATTGTATTTGAAAGGATAATGTTTAAAATGCTGCATGTACTATAGCAGGATTAAGGCTCCGTTTCACCTGACTTATTTTTTACTTCTCTTCTCCCTACTGATATTCAGTATTCACATTCAAGAAAAGAAAATATAACAAAAGGAATACTAAAGAAACATTGATTATAAATAAAAAATTTATCAACCTATTACAGTGGGAGCGATCAAAACTTTCTCCTACTTGACATATACCACGCCATTGAGGAGGAGGATTATCCATGTCGTCATCTCTAAAGCTATCAGACTCAGGCCAAATACCTACAGAGAGAAGAATTATATAACTACAATTACACTTTATGATTCTAATTTTTATATCAAGCACTTTCTTATAGTTATTATTATTGAGAAAGTTCATATTAACCAGTGTCTATGATGCCAATGATGGTGCCTCTTCCAGATTGAGCCTTAGAAAGAACAGCAGTTACTATATCTTGCTTTACATGCAAGAAATCCCAACTTCTTGTTGTGTGAAGAGTAAGAATTTTATTCGGAATCACACGGACAACACCGGGAAAATCTGCATGTAAAAGAAGTGGAGACATAAAGAGAATTTTCTAAAGACTTCTTTCAGCACTTAAGCAATTTACAGCCTTTACACCAACAACAAGAAGGAATAGTTTAATTTAGGGATTATTAATGTTGTATAGAATTTTTCGTACAAATTAAATTAATCTTAAAAAATTTAACTCATTTTAATCCAATTTAACTCATTTTTTGGACACAGTATTAAAAATGCTTTCACATATTGAGACTGGCCTTGCTATGGTTAAAGTGTGAAATACCTGCAATGAGCTTAGCTTGAGACTGACTTAAAACTACAGCAAATCCAGAAAATCCATGCTTATAGCTATACAGGATGGATTCCCTAGCAGCACTCTTGCTGTTAAAAAAACAAGAAAATACATCATGTTGTCAATCCAAACTTCATATATTTCAATTTTTTTCACGAAAACAATATGCAAGGGTACTACTCCATACTCATGTTGAAAATTCTAAATATGTTTGCTTTTGTTGTTGGGTCGCAAGGGAACCTAAGAGGTTGAAAGATCTAGGGATCACATCGGGCTTAGCAACCACATGGATGATTTGGACACCACGTCGACTTTTTCATCAAACGTGGGACTTCGTACTCACACTTGACACACCAACAATTTCATGTATAAAGAAACAAGTTCATTGAAAAAGAACAATAATTTAAAGTGAAACCTTCCGAGAATAGGTGATAGCATGTCAAGGTGGGATTCTTCAAGTGACTGTGGGTCACTGTGGATTTGGCTTCTGTCACCCATATAAACAATATGAACCTACAAAAGGAGAACCAAAAATATAAGGATGCAAAATGCAAAATAGAGAAACACATTTAGTTATTCAAACATACTAGCTACTAAATTAGGAAAATCAATATATGATGAGTGAAAAAAGAGTGAGAGCAAAGTTGTACATTGCTTGAGGCAAATGTGACAACAAGGAAACCAAAGAATGTGCATCCAAAATATCACTCTTATTTGAGTTATAAATTTGGCTTGGTAAGTGTAGTACTGTTTGAAAGTGTGAAATGAAACCTTTCCACCAAGTACACGCTTCACCACACCACTGCTGCTAGCATTTACTACATGGTGGACTTGGTCTTTAACTTTTCATCCCATTATATACTTCTTATATTGGAAATGGAATCTTTGTGTCCTTGGTGTACATAACGGGAAATTTTACGTGGAGTTGGGAAATGAAAATGAGGTTTTATCATTTAAGCACTTTTGCATCTGTTTGTTTGTTTGTGGATTAGAGGAAGCAAACAAGTCCTATAAATGGTGTTGAGTTAACTATTCACAATTGGGACAATTGATGGTGATGTAACATCTCTGAGCGAAGGTTGATCCCAATGAATGCACGTTTTGGATGGGTGGTGAATTTGGTGAAATCATCACCACGGTGTTATCATAATTTTGTTGAAGTTCCGTAGTACAAGTTTTGCTAAAGAGAAATGATATTTAAACAACCATTTTTTATAATTTTTGTGATAACTTTCTCTCTCATACTCACATTATCTTTTTACCTTCTCTCTTTATTGTTTTGGTTTTTGTGTCAATATCTCATTTTCTTTGTAAAATTTTGGTTGTCACAAAAGTTGTCACATTTATGAATGTTCAAATAACACATCTCTCTGCCAAAATCACATTGATTTACCATGATTTGATCAATATCTATGAAAAATTGTCTTAATTAATTTGGTCCTTAGAAGGTGACAAATTGAGAGTAAATCCTATTTTATATTGCATTATTGTTTTTAGCATTATGTGTTTGTGGTGTGTGTTACCACGCAATTAAACTAGTATGTTTTTCTTTTAGAGTATGTTTTTGTTGTTTACAACTATGCTATTTTTTTCCCTAAAAAATTATACAATTTTTTATTTTACATCTATGTAAAATAACTTTTCTTTTTTGTTTTTAATTTTTTGTTTTTGATCTTTGTTGTTTTACTTTAGTTTAGACAAAATTGTTCATATTGAAGTTAATCATTTTAGTCTTTATTTTGATATTATAATCAAGTATTCTATATATTATATAGACCATTTTTAATAGGAATAAAATTGCAAAGACTTAAAAAAAATGAAGACTAAAATTCAAATAAAATAAAAAAGTGATGTATTTACAAAGACTAAAATAAATAAATAAAAATTAATTTATGGGTTAAATATGTTTTTAGTCCTTATAAATACGTCAAATTTTTGTTTTAGTCCCTCTAAATTTTTCCTTTAATTTTTAATCCCTATAAAATTTTATATCTTCACTTTTGATCTTTTTATATAAACTCATATGTAGAATTTAAAATTATAACTTTCATGTTTAAGACTGTCTCCCTTCAAAAAAAATGTTTAAGACCGTCTTTTTATCTCTAGAACAAATCTTTATAACTTAGGAAACAATTTCTGGTCAAAAGGAAAACTTAGGAAAACAATTTATTGCTTACCCAAAATTAATTAGAATTTATTCACTTTATATTATTTTTGGCAAAGTATTTACCTTATCTTTTACTCTAAAAACATTAAAGCAAGGTATATTCTTCACAGACCTATATCGTATATTAAAAATCAAAATTATTTTATTTTAAGGGATCCAAAATAAACCAGTTTGAAGAAAGAAAAGGAAAAACCCTTGAATTCACAATGCAACATGAATTAGAGCAATGGAAGGAACAATTTTCTCATCTATGGAATGTGGCAAACGATTATCTTCGCGATGTTCCCCCAAATCAACTCTATGCCGCTGCTGCCATCGCGATTTTCACAACCCTACTTCTTCTCTTTCGTGAGTTTCTACAATCTTGTTCTTCAGTTTCTACTCTTTTAGGTTGATTCTGAATTTTTAATTGATGATTTTTGTTTTTGATTTTGTAGTGCGGGTTTTGAAGCGTACCAAATCTAACACCATTGTGTTGACTGGATTAAGTGGGAGTGGCAAAACCGTTCTCTTTTATCAGGTAATTATGCTTAATTATGCTTTTTGATTTGATGTTAAACCTAATCTCGATTGATTTAGTTGCTGAATTCGCGAGATATCTCCTATTAAACAATCGGAGAGACACTCGACACAATACAGACACAGATATAAGTCAACATTATTAATAATAATTTGGATAAATGCAAGTAATTCAATGTAATTCAATGTTTCGGTGTGTGATACCGACACATTTTGGACACTGGATAATGGATATGCCTTTAATACGAAGTATCATTTAGTTTAATGGGTAAAGATTTGTATGATGTTAGTATTGTAAGGAGAGTAGATCAGTTGAGGATAGTCAGATTACAGTGAAGGAAGACCCGGAAAAACTAACTATTAAGAAAGATTTATAGATTAATGAGTTGGTTCCAAATATGGTTTATGATCGAACATTATGGCGTAATTTGGTCATGTAATGTAGCTGACCCCACTTAGTGGGATAAGGCTCGGTTTCTGTTGCTGGTAAAGATTTGTGTCAAGTTCATTTTCATTATATCCTTGATTTTATGTTCATCTGTGAAAGAATAAACCATTTTAGTCCCTAAACATATCACTTTCTTCAATTTAGTCTTTAAAGTATATAAGATCCATCAATTTGGTCCTTGCTATTGATATGTTAGAGACTAAATTAACAGATTTTCGTATAATTCAGAGACTAAATTGTCAGATTTGATATACTTTAGACACTACTTATTATATTTATATGAAATTAATTTGTATGCAACGATAGTGTAAACGGTTTTTACACACGAATCCAATCAAATTACTTTATGATGCCACCTTTTTAGGTTAGTTTCTATAATATCTCTAAAACTATCTACTTGATATGATTTGATTGGATGCACGCACGTCTAAAAAAGTATTACACTGTCGGTGCATAGAAATATATCTCTATCTATATAGTATATGGGCTAAATTGAAGAGGAAGTGATAGTTTAAAGAATAAATTGATGGTTTATTAATTTGTGAAATAAAGATTGGATGCATGAGGGGAAATGATGCTATGTACAATGAATGAAACTGTTAGAAATCCCGCCCCGAGCGTGAGGGGGTGTGTTGGTAATCCCGCCTTAATTGTGATCTGCCTCCAGTTGCCTTCTGTCGGCTTGTCTTTGAGGGGGTGGATTTAGTCCCACATCGGTTAGATAGGAAGCTTGATAAGAGTTTATAAAGAGGAGGCACTCCTCACCTTACAAGCCGGTTTTGTAAGGATGAGTTAGGTCCCAAATTTCAACATGGTATCAGAGCCTATCCAAGATCTACCGTTAGGATTCCGCATTGCCACACTTCATGCCCATTGGGTCTGAGCGTGAGGGGGGGTGTTGCTAATCCCACCTTAATTGTGATCTGCCCCTAGTTGCCTTGTGTTGGCTTGTCTTTGAGGGGGTGGATTTAGTCCCACATTTCAACATGGTATCAGAGCTTATCCAAGATCTACCATTGGGATTCCGCATTGCCACACTTCATGCCCATTGGCTCTGAGCGTGAGGGTTTGTGTTGGTAATCCCACCTTAATTGTAATTTGCCCCTGGTTGCCTTGTGTTGGCTTGTCTTTGAGGGGGTGGATTTAGTCCCACATTCCAACATGGTATCAGAGCTTATCCAAGATCAACCATTGGGATTCCGCATTGCCACACTTCATGCCCATTGGGTCTGAGCGTGAGGGTTTGTGTTGGTAATCCCACCTTAATTGTAATTTGCCCCTGGTTGCCTTGTGTTGGCTTGTCTTTATGGGGGTGGATTTAGTCCCACATTGGTTATATAGGATAGGACGCTTGATAAAAGTTTATAAAGAGGAGGCACTCCTCACCTTGCAAGCCGGTTTTGTAAGGATGAGTTAGGCCCCAAATTTCAACAGAAACGCTATGTAGGATACTGTTTTCTGTTTTAGGTCTTTGGCAATTTTGGTCTTAAGCTGGGACTAAGATTTGGGGTTTGGCGTGAGTGTTTAAAAGATATAAACAACCCTTCTTTCTTGGAGTCTATTATGTAATTGCATCATCCTTTTGTTTGAAGGGGTTGTTCAAAAGGATCCAAATATTATGATGGTGGGGTTGTGTAGGGGTTTTGAGAATCCTTTGTTTTAGGTAATCTGAAAACATGAAATGAATTGATTTCTTTAGGTCTAATCTAGATGAGCAACTCAGTTATTGTTACAGGATTTTGAACTGCATAGCCTAGTTTGTAGTAAAATAGCGACATACAATTGTAACAGTTTAAAACCAAATATTGCTTGTATAGTTGTATGTGAGGGAAAAGAAGAGTCAGGGTTAGGTGGTTGATCATAAACTGAAAGTATGTTTTTACATTAGCAGGTGATATTACATGATGGGATATAATCAGAAACATGGGTAATATTATTATTACTATTAATTTTCTTTCTATTCAAATTACGCACTAACATAATGTTCTTTCTTGACACACTTTCTATGCATGCGTCAGCTTAGGGATGGTTCTACTCACCAGGGTACTGTTACATCAATGGAACCTAATGAAGGCACTTTTATTCTTCACGGTGAAACAGCAAAGGTAATGTTAGCCTCCTCCACTCAAATACTGGCTTGAGTGTATAAGTTTGAACATTTGTTTGGGCATGCAGATATTTTGCTTCTCATCTCTACAAATTGAATATGCTTGTCTTTTATTGTTAGTTGAAGAATGCTTTTGGGTTGTTAAAATTTGATGAAATTATGTGTATCCCTATATCCTCATGTTTATTTAATAGTTGTCGAGTCAGACATACAATGACCGACCAAATATTATCTTACGTTTCTTTGGTTTTGACAGAAGGGCAAGATAAAACCTGTTCATATTGTTGATGTACCTGGGCATTCTCGTCTTCGACCCAAACTGGATGAGTTCTTGCCTCAAGCAGCTGGCATAGTCTTTGTGGTTGATGCTTTGGACTTCTTACCAAATTGCCGTGCTGCCTCAGAGTAATTCCCTTCTCCACTCAGTTGCTAGATTACATTCTTTTTATAATGTAACATTTTTTGTTAATATTTACTGTACGCCATGGTGAGTTGTGTTAAAATACTCTCGCGATACTAAAACATTATAAAATTCAATAAATTAAAGTAACCATTTCTCATGTTCCTGCAGAAGAAGGAATATTAGTAATTTCAAACGCTGACATTTTGTTTTATGATTTAAGGTACCTATATGATCTATTGACTAAGGGAAGTGTTGTGAGGAAGAAGATTCCTCTGCTTATTCTGTGCAACAAAACAGACAAAGTTACTGCTCACACCAAAGAATTTATCCGCAGACAGATCGAGAAGGAAATGTATGGCTTCAAGTCCTTAACTTTGTCTGCCTTTACTCATTTGATTATTCAGCAACTACTCTATCATTTAATTGTATTATCGTAGTTGATAGATGATGTGCTTCCCCACCCCTTCTGAATGTGTGTTTGTGCGACAGATGCACATTCATATATCAATGTTGTTACTGTTGATTCGTCTATATTGAAGAAATGCATTATATTTTCTTTTAACTACTCGAATCTTCCACATTTATTTATCTTTACACCCAATGAAATGATTCATTTGGTTTTATATCAAGAAAGTGGATATTATCCAGTTTATTTTCATCTGTCAGAACTACTATTGACTCATTAACTTTTTTCAGCGACAAGTTACGGTCATCAAGAAGTGCAGTTTCAGAAGCTGACGTTACAAACGAGTTCACTTTGGGAGTACCTGGCGAGCCATTTTCCTTTACTCAGTGCTCTAACAAAGTTACAACTGCAGATGCTTCTGGTTTAACTGGGGAGATATCTCAGCTACAAGAGTTTATCAGAGAATATGTGAAGCAATAGCTGGGTTTAATGTTTAAACTGAGATTTCTGTTGAATTAAATTTGTTATGAATGAGATTGTTGAATTAAATTTGTTATGAATGAGACTGTTTCAACTATATGTACCAGTTTTTTGATT
The DNA here is from genome assembly GCF_003473485.1 of Medicago truncatula. Taxonomy (NCBI): domain Eukaryota; kingdom Viridiplantae; phylum Streptophyta; class Magnoliopsida; order Fabales; family Fabaceae; genus Medicago; species Medicago truncatula. The sequence continues at coordinate 35,179,462 of NC_053045.1, read as the reverse complement.
TACTTTATATGTTCTCAACCTTTCCCAGTTCTTTTTCCATTGGGTGACATAATCAAGAAAAATTACATTAGCGTTTTGCCAGCAAGTTGCAGCTTCAAAAAGCATTGAAGTTAACGACTTGTGACTAAGCTACATTAAAATAGTATTTGCGTAAAGTGCAAGGATTTTGGTTAGAATAGTTTCGAGTTAAAATTAAAGCTTACGATTATATATACTCGAAAGCTACAAAAGAGGGTTGGCCAATGCCAACAAACGTCTCCGGTTTCCAAGCTAACTGAGTGTTGTTTGGTTTCAATTTTGGATTGGGCAAAATTGATTGATTCTAGAGATTTAGAGTTGACTTTGATATGTTTTGAACTTGTCAAGTACTATAATTATTTTTGCCTCTAGAATTAATCTTAACTTATGTTTTGGTTTTACGGTGATAAAAAATTATTTTGAATGAATTGATTTTAGTTAAAAGTAAGTTGAATGTAGAGTTATTTATGTTTGGTTGCTTTCATGTTAAAGTGACTTAAACAATAATTTGAGTTCAAAATCAATTATAGAATCAAAGTTAAAATTTGCTCCTCCAAAATTGGAACCAACTTCACGTTATTTGTACATTTAAAATTATTATTCAATTTACTTTTTTTTTAATTACTACTCAATTCTCTTTAGCGGTGAAAGTATTTAAATATAAACTATTTCACATTGAATTTGTTTCATTGCAAAATCAAACACTCATTTTAAATTGTTTTGTTATTAAGTAGTTTAGTGGTCAGAATCAATCACATGAAGAAATTAAAAAAACTGAGTTTCTTAACGTTGTAAATAATATTTGTGGTAATTATCAACTGAATTATACTTACGAAAGCAAACTCGTTATTTTTAAGCAATCAAAAGTAAATGTGTAAATTTATTTTTAAAAAAAGAAGTTAATTTTCTTGATTATGTCACTTTTTCCCTTCTCTACGACTTTTTTCTTACCTTTTTCCAAATAAAAAAAATAATACATTTTCATTTTTTTTCAATCATTTTCCTTCTTTTCCATTTGAAACAAACGTGCTAACATGTTAACACTGCAAGAAAATCGTCCGTTGAATCATCCAACAATTTCTTCTTCTGCGAGTGCTAAACTTTGAGCGCTGGTAACTAAAATAGTCCTTGCTTTTTTAATTTTTAAAAGTGATAATTATAATTCTCTCGAATAACATAAAACATTTTCGAAACAAACAAGCTTAACGAAGAAGGATCCAAATCCCAATGAATAAACAAATTCAATTTCGATATACTCATTTTTCTTGAATCGGTGATGCATAACTGAAAAACTTTCACTCTTCAACAGATTCAGATTCAATTCATTCAAATGGACGCTATCAGAAAACAAGCTTCGAAGCTTCGAGAACAAGTCGCTCGCCAACAACAGGTTCGTTCGTTACCAGACAAATTCTTCTTTAGATCTTTCGTTCAAATTCGTTTCACTTTCTTATGGTTTTCATTTGCTACGATTCGTTTCTGTTTTCGTCGAATTTTTGTTATTCTTATCAATTTTTCATGATTGGAATTTATTTTCGGTTACAGAACATTGTGATTGTGAATCCGCATATTACTATTGGATCTAATCAAATTTCACATTTACATTTCAGAAATCAATAAATAAATGTTATAGATTAAGTTGAATCTTAACTCTTAAGCTTGTAGCTGATATTGAAATCAATGAGAGATGCGTAATTGCTTAGTATATATAAGTATTTCGTCGTTTAATATCTGTTAATCTTGATTTATAAGCTTTAATTCATGTATTTTATTTTATTTTTTCTGATTATTGTCTTAGTTGTTTGATAGATTTGAATGCTATGTGTGTTGATGAAATCTTGAATTATTGTTATTCTAGGCTGTTTTGAAGCAGTTTGGAGGTGGCGGTTATGGTGGTTCAGATAACATGGTTACCGATGAGAGAGAGCTTCACTTACATCAGAAACTTGAGAAACTTTACATATCAACACGTGCCGGGAAGGTTAGTTTTCATTGTTGGCGATCCTTTATTTACATTTGTGCCATGTTTGGATAAACAACTTATCTACAGCTTATAGCACTAGCGCTTATGTATAAGGTACTTATATAACAAAGGATAAAATAAAGTTAAATTGTTTTCGTATAAGCTATAAGATGTTTTTATAAACTATCTTGGAGAACGTATGAATATAAGCTAAAAACAATTTATGGACGATGCCATAAGCTATTTGCATAACTTCTTCCAAACAGTTTCACAAAACTTATGTCAGTAGATAAGCTCAAATAAGTCAATCCAAACAGACCCTTAATCTCAATTCATTAATTTTATTCCTTCTCTCCAAGGCTGATAGTAGCATCTGTTGTATTTTCAGCATTATCAAAGGGACGTTGTTCGTGGAGTAGAAGGTTATATTGTTACAGGATCCAAGCAAGTTGAAATAGGTAAGTAATGGTGGTTAATGAAGTTTCTGTATATGTTTATTGCAGTTTGTTTGCATATAATATTGTTCTTGAATTTATATGTTTTTCATTCAATAGGAACAAAGTTGTCGGAAGATAGTAGGAAATATGGTGCAGAAAATACGTGTACCAGTGGGGGTACATTGTGCAGGGCCGCACTAAGTTATTCACGAGCCCGTGCCCAAATGGAGAAGGAGCGTGGAAACTTACTAAAAGCTCTTGGTACACAGGTTAATTGTGTGTGTGTGTGTTTGTGGCTTGTTATGTATGAGTTCGTCATGCCAGGTTATGGTGTTCAAATCTGACTTGTAGAAGTAATGTGTTTTTTTTAGTCATAACCCAACTGTTTTACCTGTTTTGCCGAATATGACTGGGATTTACAGCATATTTGGATTTTTGTTTGGAAAGCTTGGTTTGGCCAAAAGCATGTCTCTATTTTTAGTAGTGGCTTGGATTGTTTATTTACGGCAGTGTGATTGCCATCTCAGCCCAATAACTCTGATTGAAATCGTGCTCCATGCTAAATAGGTTGCAGAACCCTTAAGGGCAATGGTGGTGGGAGCTCCATTAGAGGATGCTCGGCATCTTGCTCAACGTTATGATAGAATGCGACAGGATGCTGAAGCCCAGGTATTACGGGGTTTATCTTTTAAATTTCTCATCGACTCTTTATAATCTCTGTCTTCTCCTGTATTTCGGTACATGTTTTATCATCAATTGTATTTACCTATATTGACTTGTAATTACTTTATCCTTTGAACCTAGACAGGCTATTGAAGTTTCTAAACGCCAGGCAAAAGTAAGAGAATTGCCAGGCAATTCTGAGATTGCTATGAAATTAGAAGCAGCAGAAGCAAAACTGCAAGACCTGAAGTCAAACATGAACATATTGGGGAGGGAAGCAGCTGCAGCATTGGCTGCTGTTGAAGCACAGCAGCAGAGGTTAACCCTTCAACGTCTTATAGCAATGGTATTGCAGTTTTTTCTTACGATTCTGTAGTTCTTCAGTTTAATAAAAACTTGGATCTTAGTTATAACAAATTGTAACTTTTAATTAATCGCGCATTTTATTTCTACTAATGAAGGTTGAAGCAGAGCGTTCCTATCACCAAGTAGTCCTACAAATTCTTGATCAGCTTGAGGGGGAGGTAAGCACTAATCGTTTTATCATTTTGCTGTTCTTTTTGTTTTCGAGAAGTAAAATATGCTGATTGATATATCGGTAATTTTTAAGTTATAAATGTATGATTATGTGCTATATGTATATTTAATATAGATGATATCAGAAAGACAACGTATTGAAGCCCCTCCTACTCCCAGTATGGATAACAGCATGCCACCACCCCCACCATATGAAGAAGTGAATGGTGTTTATGCTTCACAGACGACACATAACGGATCAACAGACAGCATGGGTTACTTCTTAGGAGAGGTTATTAAGAGATCTTTTCTTACACACAGGGCCATGCAGATATTACAAATTGTTAAACAGGTGGCTGCTTTCACCTTTGTAACTTTTATTTACTCTTCTTGCAGGTTTTATTCCCATACTCTGCTGTGTCTGAAGTGGAGCTGAATCTATCAGTTGGTGATTATATTGTCATTCGAAAGGTCTGTAGCTACTAGATCTGAGTACAACTATAGTTTTCTTCTTTGAACCAATAACGGCTTATCTCCCTCTTGTTTGGGTTATTGATTTGTATTTTCAACCATCAGGTCACTTATGATAATAAATTAATATAAGTTTCAAAACCGATGCACGAAGAACCCAAGTGAAATGCATTTATTCTATTATATCTTATGGTGGAGATGTGCTTAAGCTTAAGACAGATTGATAAACCTAATATGAAGTCGGAACATGATTACATTATCATCGATTTGTTTGATCATCTATTTATGATGTAGCTGGAGTTTTCCAATTCAAGTAGTTGTGGTCCACACGCTAGTAGCTTAGGATATATTTAAAAAAAATGGTCAGATTTTCTTGTGACCCCAATATGACTGTTGTGTTTTTAACAGGTGACAAACAACGGATGGGCCGAGGGAGAGTGCAAAGGGAGAGCAGGATGGTTTCCGTTTAGTTACATTGAAAGAAGGGAACGTGTTCTTGCGAGCAAAGTAGCTGAAGTGTTTTAATTATTTTCCTTTTGGGTTGGTTTCTTAACCAGGGAATTTTGTATGTGTGTATGTTTTGGCTTTGTAAATCAAATATTAATTTGTGATATAGATGCCAACATTTGCCTTGTGATTATTATTTTTATTTTTATATATGATTATATGAAGAATATAAGTATGTTTTGCTATCTATTGTTATTTTATTGCACCCAACTTGTTTTATTCTTAGTTTGTTATTCGATTTCAGCCTACTTTGATTGCAAGTTTGCAACTTCATGTGATCAAAGCATGTGCTGTAGGGATGAAAGTGAATGAATACATGAATACTATGGTCGCTCTATTAGAAAATGAACTTGAACTTTGTATTAGAAAACTTAAACATTGGAGATAAAAATGTTGATGAATCACCTAGTGAATAAAGGGAAATGACTAATTGCCAGAGATAGGCTAGCATAGGTCTCCATCTAATGAGAGATTTACCTATAAAAAGTCAATGAGCACTAACTGATTTGCGACTATCAAGACAACCAGTCCAATAGACATCCTTGAATCCAATCATTGATGGAAGGAATGAGTCATTAGAAAACATAATACCTAGAGAATCCTTCAAGTATTGCAGTATCCTCTGAGCAGCTTTAAAATGTTTTATAGCGGGGTTGCGTAGTAACTAGTTTAGTCGTCGTTTGACAAAACAAATGTCCTGTCGAGTTGTTAGATGAAGAAGCTTCCCAATTAACCATCTGTAACTGGTCACATCAAAATGAGGAAAGCTTCATCTTACTTGTTTCCAAAAACAACTAGAATCGGAAATCAGGTCAATGCAGAAATGGAAGGCAGCTGTTGAAGTCAATTTATGGTCCTTTTTGTTTATGAAGGAAGTATTGTCTAAGCTGGAAATTCCCCTCAGAAAAATTCTGTCATCATATCTACACTGCACAGAAATTTTGGAATCAACGACTTAGGATGCTTTCCGTCAGGCTGCACACACCTCCAAATCTACTTGTTAACCATTCAGGAACTTCATCTTGATTGGTGCTCATGAACACCCCAAAAGCATTCATCTATAGCAACTCAATCTCATTCTCACACACCCGCCCCCATTCTTAACTTTCACTCTACACATAACGGGATGATGGCATATACCCAATTTCATGCAAAATATTAAATTGTTACAAATTCAGAAGTTGATTACATTATAAATTTATCAAAATGCAGAATGGTTCTATTGCATATTACCAAAATCAACTAAAATTGGATCTACATTAAACTGTTCGACAATTATCTTTCAACACTACTAAAAAAACAAATATTAGTGAGGGAAATTTTGTGAGGGAAAACGTGAAATCCCTCTCTAATTCCGTCACTAAATTTTGCGACCATGAAATTTGTGAGGAATTTTCTTTTTTCCGTCACTAATTTCCCTCGCTAATTTTGCTTTTTCTAGTAGTGCAAGTGAATGCTAGCAAACAATCAAAAAACCATCTTCCATCTTATTCAAACTGTAGTCTTGACTGTGTTCATGGCTAATTGTACCTAGTATGGTACAAGATTGTATTGTGTCCGAATTTTTCTAATCTTCACTTCGCAAAAACCATAATCTGAATGATATTAAGTTTGGTTCGAGTTCTAGGAGTTTGATTATTTAACTAACTACTAAACTAAATGCAAGAATGCAACAGTAAACAATCATGGCATAAAACCCAAGGTTAGACAAAGAAGGGGGAGGAGGGAGTTTTGATCTCCGTAGCACTCGTTTGGAAAACATTTAAATAACTGACAACACGCATAACAATCATAATTTTATGGGTGAATGTAGAGGTAAAGTTCAACCCAACGTAGGAAACTAGGAACTATATCTATATCTACTACTCATTCAAATAGAATACACAATTTTCAAATGCACGCATCAAATATCGCTCCCATGCATGCAAATTCACATTCCGTGAGTGGGCCATGCTACCACTGTTCTGTTGCTATCCATGCTTGCGAAGGCCAAAATACCCGTTGCTACAAAAAAGAATTGAACTATTTCATCAGAAAGGATAATTTTGTTAATTTCTTACACATTCTACCATACATTGAAAATACTGTTTACCAAAAACAAAATTAACAAAAGAACTTACATTAGTTATTGTGACGATTGGCAGAGAGATAAGCAAAAATGATGGAAAACAAGATGACCAGTAAGAGAATCTGCAGCGATAGTTTAAATCAGTTTATATTTTTAGAAATGAAGGACCAAGTTAAAACAAGAAAAAGGGGGAGAGAAAAAATGTGTACCATGGTAGAGCCATATCCGCTCTCATTCCTCAAAACGTAAGATTTCCTGCTTCAATCAATAAAAAAATTGTTAGACTGTGAATGGTAAAAAGATACTTTTTAAAGTATTCGGATATTTGTATATGCCTTTTGGTTAGGAGACCAGATTCTCTGCAAGTTTTCTGTATAGCTTCCAGCCTGCTCGATGTTTTTGTTGCATTTGGATCATTTTTGTCAACCTACAGTGGAAAATGATGAATCCTTTTAGTAGGAAAAAGCCAGCTTTATATAAATTATGGAGCTACGGAATGAAGGGTGGGTGACTAGTGACAATTAAGAGTTATTAAATGTTCTGTTGGGAAAATAACAAATCGGTATCACACTCAGCCAGGAAATTTTTCTGTGCACTTGTGTAAGCCAAGTCATTGATGAGCAAAAATCAAGAGACTGACTAAGATGTTGTTTTCCTAACTAATCACAGAGCCTTAAAAAGCTATGATTCTTCAACACGAAATTCAGGGTAGAATAACCTAGGCTTGCAAAAATTGGGAGACTTTGCAATCAAACAAGAATTCCAAAACACACAAGGCTGTAGCTGGCTTAATTGTTCAGTCAAGGCCGTGACACGTATCAATTGCAGTATTGCTCCTACAGTGCTTCAAGAAAAATGCCTATACACAACACCTATAAATACATGAAAATTCATATGCAAGGGAGTCTATGCATCAACTTTTCTTCTTCACCCACTAACAATTAATGTGTTTGCTATTATAGAATATAAAATAGGAGCATCATCAGGTGTAAAACACGAGTAGCATCCACATTCTTTTTACAAATCTAATCATACTTTGTTTAGGACCCCAGGGATGCTTCATACCTTGGACTCCAACACGGAAGCAAAATCAAAGAAAGCACCATAGACATCAGCCATAGTCTTGGTTCGGTCAATCACTTTGGCAGTTAGACCTATAAATCGTAACCAAAATGAAGGCATAACAGTTAGTTCAACTTTCTTTTTCTTTAAAGAAACACAATGTAACAATGAGCAAAGAACACTAACAGCAAGCAGCTAGTCCATTAGAAATCCCCGATAAAACCATATATTTTCAAATGAAATGAGAGGAAACTATATATATGCCTAAGCTATTGAATCTAGATCGAGTATTATTAGTACATTCAAAAACTAGGAATGTCCACTATTTAGCTTTCAATATTTGAACATCCTAGATCCAATTAGAGAACTCAACAAAATATGTTCAATGACATTGAGCAGACCACTGTACAAATGTGTACAAACGTGCAACGAAGGGGATCCCAGAATGCTAGTCTTAAGAACATTGATTTAGCAGAAAGTAACATGGAAAATTGCAGTAATTCACTATTCATAGGTACTCACATTCCTTTTCCCAGTCTTATACAAATGTTAGCATTATGCTTACCCTGTTACTAAATTAAATTACAAGATAAATCATATCAAATATTTTTTCTTACCTCGCCTCATTTTAACTACACCTCTGAAGACACCAATGTTGTTGTAGCACATTGCAAGTGTTCCAATTGCCATTACCTGTTAGGAAATACATGAAATAAGCATGAAAGTTACTAGGAAAAAGTATGAAAATAGCCATTGTATTTACACAAGCAGTAGAAAAAAAAATACATATCAATAGGAAATGATACAGAGAAGAAGAAAAAAAAACTAACCAAAAAATTAACTGTAAATGTATTAAGGAAAAATAAGATCCACACAATTAGTTGGAGATAATGTATGGTTCATTTTGAGTTTTGAGTTTAGTTTCAACAAACCATTTTTTGCTCGCTTTCATAGTGCAGATTTAATTTATTTATTCTTTGGTTTCCCATAGGTTCCCTCAACTGGAGGTAATCCTATTTGAGGCATGCCGAGCACTAAATGTGGGTACCTCTCCCAGCTAGGAGTCAAACTTTGGTTCGCCACATTGTGGGAGTCTAGCCCCTTCCCCTAGATCCAACCCTCGTTGGTGTGTAGATTTAATTTTTATCAAGCCAAAAAAAAAAGGAATCACATGATTTTTATTTTTCCACTCCATGATAATTGGCCAAATGTTAGTAGTTCTAAGCATGAAATATTTTTGTTGTTTAAGATCCAATTAAGCACTAGTCAAATCAACCCACTTTTTAACCATGACCAAAATGTATAGCATTATAGCTACACACGATGACACTCATAATCTAAATAATTATCAGCCATAGAAAGAAATCTATCTCATATTCACATACATTAAATATGAAAATTAAAACCAAGTACTTTTATTTAATGTTCATCTGTACATTTTTGTAAAACAGTTGTGGTACACAAAGATTGGTATAACGACAGTATTACTACCACGCATCTTTCAGGCAGCATTGAACTTAAAGAACGGATAATAATATAATATTATTTCATATTTGTTTGAACTTGAATCGGAAACCGCTATTGATTGAGCACTTCTAAATCTAGGCATGGGATGCAAATTAAAAATACTTCTAACTCAATACAATGACAAATTATGTTATAACATTGCATGAGTAACACGGTCTACATGACAGTTAAGTAATAAGTAAATAATTAAGTAAAAGAATAACACCTGAGGAATAGCACAAAAGCGAAAATTAGAGGAGTCTCGTAATGCAGACATGTATTGTAAGCAATCGTCAGCATGCAGCAAAGCATTAGTGACCATGTCATTTAAGCATTGCACAGCCTTAACGGAGTTTTCCTCATATTTCAAGTCCTGGATGAAAGAAAAGAAGAAGAAAAAAATTGGAGCACCAAAGAAGCAAATTATACATTTGACAATCAGACACAAAATAGTCAAAAAGACACTCATGAGTATGATAACATAACAGTACGCAAAGAAAGCTGTTTCACCATCAAAGCCTCAATTTTTACAAATTTATCTGAGAATCATGAAATGGGGGAGAAAAAGGTGAAAAAATGATTTAGATTGGAATAAATAGAAATTTTTATAGAGCCAAACCTCAAGTTTGCTAACATATTTACTCCAGATCTGCCGTGGCCAAAACATGCGTGACTTTGGTATCTCATTGATGTCTTCCAGATAATCTCGAATAATGTTGGTTTTCTGCAATCTCAAAAGGTTAACTGGACGTAAGTAAATATCTGTGAGCATATTCTTTTGCTATGTGTTACATTATTACTATCATGATACCTGAAGAAACAAACCCATTGAATTTGAAAGTTTGTCTGTAGCCAGATCTTCTTTACCAGAGGCATAGAAAAGCTTTGATAAACCCAGCCCAACAAGTCCAGCCACATAGTGACAATATTCATCGTAGTCATCAACTGTTTCTACCTGCAAATCAGAGAAAATTCTTAGCATAAATCAAGATGATCTTCCTAATTAAAAAACATGGCAGAAATCCCTGTGAAAGATAGATCTCTGGAAATAAGAACTTGAGATAGATGCATTGATAGTGGTATAGTATCAAACTACTACAAAAATGTTGCACTTCCATAGCACTACATTACTGTTTGTCCTCACGACTTTTGATTATATTGCCCTCCCACTAAATCATAAAAATCAAACTACTAGATAGCCACAACATCAAAAAGAATAACAAACCGTATAGCACCCCGTCAATCACAGACGTTAACCACATTAATTGTATTCTAACAGTTATTAAAGAAACGTAAGCAGAACAGAATACATGTATAATAACTTACCTCCTTGCAAATGAATTTCGCCATTCCAGCACCCATTCTTTTCGTAATGTCCTCGATTGCATCCTGATAGCTGCAAAGATGATTGGCCAGCATTTAATTTTTCATCAGAGTGCACAGTCATAACTCTAATCACATACACCTATGAAAAGCTACTAAAGGGAGTAAATCTATAGTCCACATAACACATCTCAATGACCCACATTAGTTGTTAAATACCTTTAAGTTGAACAACATAAACACCCAGAAACATTAGATAATGAGATCTTTGAGTCTTAGGTTTATTTACATTAAATCCTACCAAAGATCAAGAGGAATTTAAATAGGAATTCACAGCTCAATGGCATCAGATGAACAAAATATATAATAGAGAAGCCAATATAATATAACATGGAAGCAACTGATAATTATAAACAATCATGAATGCAAAGCCCACAGCATAAAGTATAAATATAATATTGTAAAAGATGCATGAATTTGATTATCACACCCACAGCATACCACAGCCCCTTTAATATCCAAATTTTTGCATTCCACCCAGGAAACACCCACTTCCCCTAGGGTAGTAGTAAACAATAATGGGTAGATTTTTGGAAATAAACAGCAAGTCATAAACCACATGTATCACGGAATATCAAAGTATGTTACAGACAGATGTGCAAAGATAAGAACTAACTTCTTTCCAAGTTCCAGAAAAGCCTTTGAAACATGATGAAACTGGTCCATTAGAACTTTGTACTCCTTCGTGCCACCTAGTTACATTAAAAAGAATAAACATGTAGATCAGCATCAGTAAAGTTTGAGGCATGTGTGCCTTAAACCCATTTTCCTGAAAAGACAGAATTTAATATCCAATCCAATTTCTGAAAAACAATTTAGATGTGGCCAAATTGAACTTTTACATCAACAATTGAAGGATGTATACAACAACAGGTTGGAAGAGAGTTGTTAAAGTTATATTGGATCTTGTCTTACTCAGCAAGGAATCAAGATTTTTAAATGAAAAGGAGCAAAAAGAAAAGGTATACTCACACCCAAAGTGCCAATCATTATCATAAATGTGACGATGAAAATCTATTAGTATGGGAACCTTGACATCTGTTTCTATGCTTGTATCATCCTCTGCCAAAACAAGAAGAGTTACAAAAACATTAGATCCTCTCAATTTTTGAACTATGGAACTTCAATCAGAATGGTTTGAGATTCAAATATATAAAATTCATATTCAAAAGACAAAACACAATATAGACAAACAGTTTCATTACAGGGTAATATTACAAACTGCGTGTAATTGGCTTATACTAGTTTCTAAACTAGTTGTCTGAGTTACATCAATCAGAATATTTCAAAACCAAAATTTTCCACAGTGCAGGGATGATGATATTTAGAGCCGTTGTTACATCTTTTTCGTGAAAAAATCACTTTTTTCAAACAGAATAATCACTTTTACAACTTTTCATCCATTTATTACAAATTTTCAAAAAACCTAAAAATTGCTTCAAAAGAGAAGTTGCTTTTAGTAGTTTCTCCAGAAAATCATTTTAAATAACTGTTTTTTTTTAATTGATTTTCATTTCCATAAACAAACACAAAACAACTTCTGTTCTTTAAAAAGATATCTAATCTCTTAATTACTTAATATCAAAATCATTTCTTTTTACAATCTGGCACTAAACCTCACATAAAATCCAAGTCTTTTAAAAATTAAATTGAATTAACAAGCTCCTCAATCCGTAGTGACTTGCATTTAACCCGAATTCGCTCAAGCTATGAGGTGATTTGGTTCGCGTCACGGGTTTACACGTTAATTTAAAAACCAATATCTATCATCCATCACTGAGGTTAGAAAAAGCAGAAAAAGTAACGAACCAACGGTATCAAGAGCGCGAAGAACCAAATAGAATATGCAAACCTGCAAAAGCAAAATACAAGTTAAGAATCAGAGAAACAAAATGCATAAAAAAAATTGAACGGTTGAGATGAAAGATTAATAAAAACTAACAGCATCACGAAGCTCAGGACCAAGCTGCTGAATAACAAGACCGAAGCTTCTAGAAACCTTATGAAGCATAGAGTAACAGAATCCCCAATGCGGTTCCGGTGGGATCTGCTTCTCGGCGTTTCTGGCCGCGATTTTCAGCTTAAGTAATGGAAAGAAATCATCTGGATTCTTCAAAATCGCTTTTATACTTCCCATCTTTTGTTTCTACGAATAAGCGATTATTCTCTCTATCTGGAAATGGAATTTGTTCAATGAAGAGAAATTGAATTGAATATTGGGAAAATAATGAATTTTTGTGAATGTGATAATTTTGGAGATTGGTGATGGTAACTTCTATGTATGTATTTGTCGTTGGGGGATTTCGTTCGTACAGTTGGTTTGAGATGTGAAGATTCGCATATACACTCTCTCTCACCTTGTATTTTATTTAACTCAAAAAAATACTAGTGCTTACTTGGTTGAGTTCAATGTTAAGAGCATTTTTTGTGTAGCTTTATAAGTGTGGTTTGTCATGTGAATTCATTTTTTATAATTCTTCATTATCACACGTTTGAAGAGTATCTAAAAATGAGGAGGTATAACAACCCACTTTCTGGCACTGAAAAAAAAAACATTCTTTAAAATAATAATGTGATGTGATACCACCATTTTATGAGTAACTCTTTAAAACTAAAACGTAAGATCTATATTAATATTAATATTAATTTTAATGAATAGAGTAAGTGTTAGATAAAGAGTGTTCTAAGTTTTTTTTTTTTAAAAATGTTTAAAACTATAACGATGAAATAAGTCGTTTTTAAGTGATAGATAGATGTTAATGGTCATCTTCATATTTTACAATAGTGACTTAATTGAAACTGATTTGATTAAATCCATAGAAAATAAATATGTAATTCATATTGAATCGATATCAATCAAGTTATCATATTAGTCGTATATATGAGAAAAGTCAGGAGGTTTTATTTCTAAGTAGTATTGTCGACTGTCGTTCAATACTTAGAATTTCTAATAATTTTAAGTTATGGTCTACGGTGAATCACTATGAAGTAGGTCTAGTGAAGAAGTCGTCGTGTTTAAAATATTTGATATCTTGGGTTAATTTTAAGGAATTTTTTTAATAATTTTAAGGATTTAATTTATATATTGTTAGTACTCCCTTCGGTTATAAAAAGAAAAATAAAAAAAATATCAAAGACAATGTAATCATTTACTGTTGTAACTTTTTAAATATTTTACAAATATACCCTTATAGAAAGTTGTGAAATATTAAATACATTTACTAATATTAAAAAAGCAATCATTACATGAGAGGTAGACAGGTCTTTTAAGCAATTATCACACCTTAAGAATTGTGATATTTTCCTATAAATAGAACCAAAAAATATTGAAAATTTTCTTATAATATTTTCATTTTTAATCCATTGTAACAGTTAGATCATTAAAATGTTTGACTTCAATCATAATTATTTCGCCATTAAAAAATAACTACTTAAAAATTACTATTATGATTTGTTGATGTTGTAGAACATGTGTTGTAAAATAGGTGTATTAAAAGTAAACATTATTTTGTCCATAAGTTCTTGCTCAATTGGTAAAAATGTCATTGTCAGGTCGTACGTCATGACCGTGGTTCGAACTCCGACACCTTCACTTGGGTGTGTAAGTTTATAATGACTTTGTCATTTCATAAATTACTTAAACACTTTAAGATTCATGTGTTTACCTCTTTGAAGCGTATAGGAGCATATATGAAAGGATGATCACTAGCAAAACAAAGTAGTGATGCATCTACTCAATTCACACGAACATAACTCCCTCACTAACAGTGCTAGGTGATTTGAATGAAGGCATATATATATATATACACACCAGTTTTAGGTTTCACTGAAACTAGGGTTTTTGACAAGTGAATTAGGTTAAGTGTGTCTCTTATTTATTTAACTCTCATTTATTTGTCCTTATATGCGCGACTCTATAGGTTCATGTAATCTTGGTAATAATTTTAAATGTTATATTTAATATTATAAACGGTTGGTTATATATAGAAACATATCATTGCTACTCAAAGTGACAAACATATCATGCGATATAATGAAACTTTTTCGTTATAATAATCATGTGTATAATCATCATTTTGCCCTCGTGTCTATATTGAACACAAGGCATGGTGTGCCACCTTTGTCTAGTTTAATTTTGCGCCCTTAGACTTTTATAATGTTATGTAGGAGGGGCGAATTTCATCTTGGTCACTCGTGTCCCTCGTCATGATTTCTCATATATATATATATATATATATATATATATATATATATATATATATATATATATCTGTGTGTGAGAGAGAGAAATCATGACACATATCCAAATTCAATCAATACAAATTGATTATTAGGGCTTACTCTGACATTAAATTTATTGATAGATCAGACTTAGGCTTTGCAAAGCCTACCTCGACCCAACTTATTTCTACCCCTACTTAGAAGGTGCGCCTTTTGTATAAACCAGGTAGAATTCTTATTTCCAAGGCTGTGCGTACCTTTATCCTAACTTATAGTATGCAAATTCAATGATTTCCCGAACAAATATGCTTGGGAGACTTTTGAAAAAGTTGTCATAAATTTTAGTTGGCATGGAATGAATGACCATGATATGCACATGGTTAGTTGAAACAAGGTCACTAAGCCTCAAAAAGCAGGTGGCTTGGGGATCCGACATGCTCGTCGTCAAAAACTACTTTACCGAGTAAATTAGTTTAGAGCTTACTTCAATATGAAAACAAATTAAAAATATCATTGATTGAAGACAAATATATTTTAGAGCGTAAATTGTTCTTTGGCAAGAAGGTTGTGGGTATTTTAACCTGGGAGGTTATTAAGAAGACGCCGAGTGTCCTTGAAGACAGTTTTTCGTTCAAGGTCGATGATGGGGAGACAAAAAATTTGTTCCAACCGCTCTGAGATTTGATTCAAGACATATCTAGTTCGGATTTATGTCTTAGAGTCAAAGATTCGTGGGATAATGAGTTTTTTTTTTGTGAAGAAGTTAAATTAGTCCACCCAAATTGGCATCGAGGAGAATTGAACATGAGACTTTTAGGAGAAGTACGCTCCTAAGTTCCAAGTCAATATTACCAGACCAACCTAGACGGGTTTAATAAGAGATTTATTATAGTGGACTTGCATACTGTTTTCCCTTCCAATTATTCAAGTCATTTAAAGTTTGAGTCCTTTTCTCGTATCATATTGTTGATGGAGGAGACCTGGATATAAAATGCTAATTTGAGTGGAGTATGTTTGACACATAGTGGTTATCATTGACTACTATCTCGACATATAGTGAAAACCTCTCAAGAATCTTGGAATTGGATTTGGAAATTACATTTGAAAGGTAGAGTCTAATTATTTAGTTGCAAGCTGGTCACAACTCTATCCAATCTAAAGCACTTTTGGCACACAGAGGTGTCAATGTCTCTACTACTTATGGGTGCACAAATGACCGGTTATGTTGGACATGCATGTGACCACACTTAGCCCTAACATTAGACATAGCCAATTTGTAGACTTGAACCCGACCCTAAATCCAATCAAATCGATGAGTTACAATTTCTATAATGATGGGACAACCAAAACAAGTCACCAATATATAAATATTTTATTTTAAAAAAATTAGAAGACAACAACATAATTTCAAAAATCACAGAATTTTACTAGCGTGATATTTCACTAACACCACTCAATCACACAACAGACACCAAAATAAAATGTACACAATTTCCATCACACTACATACAAAAAAGAAAGACGAGAGGTTTAAAAAAATAGTAAGTGCACTATACAAGATAACTTTTTCTCATCATAGTTGTCGACATCAACCATCTCACCAGTTCACTGTTCAATTTCAACGATGTGAGTTGCAATTGTGAGAGTTGGAATAGAAATAGCGAGAAAAAACGTTTTCTTCAAACTAAATTGAGACTGGATGGATAACTCACACTCGGATCATGTTTCAATTGTATTCATACAGTGTGACATCCCATATTGCTGTCAGGATTGCCAACTGACCTCACAAACGAACAAGCACACTTAACTGTGGAGTTCTTATGGAATGGGCTACCGAAAAGAAGATGCATCTTGTTGATATAAGTAGTACCAAATAATTCTTATAAGTCTTCCTTCAATCGTGTAGTCTCATTCCTGCATGGTCCCGAATCCCTCTCATTCTGATGTAATTCGGTTTTCCTATAAGCTACCAGAAGCCGCTCATTGTCATACATTGTGCATTGGCGACCACTCCCCGCCCTCGTCAGCCTCGGGTGTTACATGCCCAACAACTTCTACTTGGTTTGTCCAAGAACCACATCGTATCGGGGAGAGGTGTAACGCCCCAATTTTATTTAATTATTTTTAGTTGATTTAAAGTCTTTTATATGATTTTTAAATGATTTACGTTGATTCTGTGGTGTGGTATATTTTATTAAATGACTATTTTTATTATTTAATAGAATAAGTGAGAAATAGAATTTAATTGAAGTTTTGGGGGTTATATGAGAATTAAGTAAATTTAATGGGAATTAAGTGAATATTGGGGAGATTATATTTATAAAAAGAATTAGAAAATAAGAGAGAGGGCAGTTTTCACGTACAACAGAGAAAAGGGAGAAAAGTCAAGAAAAGGGAAGAGGACCAAGAGGGGCTGCGACTTCGGTTAACTAAGGTAAGGGTGAGGCTAACTTTCAATATTTATAGTGTATGTAAATTCTAAAATTGAGTTTAACATGTTGTGGTTGGGAATTTGAGGAATTGGGAATTAGGTTTTGAGAATTGCAATTAGTTGTTAATTGAATAGAAAATCCATAGAATTTGTGTACAGATGGTGTTCCGATTATAGATTATTCATAGTCTAATGTTCCAATCAGTTTTGGGGTTGGGTTAATGAAAATTGGGATTTATGTTTGAAAGGTTGGTGTCCAACGTTTTGCAAATAAGGGATCATGTGAGTTTTGGGAAATCAATTTTTGGGTGGTTGAAACTTGAATTTTTCTGTAGATTATGATAGAGCTAAGTGTCAGGAGCGTTTAGGCGAAAACGGCATCGAAAACGGGTCGGTTTGATTTTTATGTGCGAAAACGTGAAGGTTGAAAATCTGAAGTCGTCTGTCGAATCTGGAAAAATCGTGCCACGATGGGAGACCAACGTGCCACGATTCTGTCACCCAAGAAACCTTAAAAATGCAATTTTCTTCACTCCAAATGCTTCCAAAATTCTTCCTAAGTGTAGGGACTTTATCCTAACCATCTAGAGATGTTTTTAGGAAAGAAATAACGTTGTATAAAGGGTCTAATGAGTTCATGGGTTGGTCCTTGGGGTAGGAATGGAAGTTGGTTATAAAGGTATAGCCTTTCAGTGAATCTAAACTAATATAATTGATGTTGTTGGTTAATTTAAACTATATATATTATGTGGAAAATGTATGATATAGAAAGTATCGTTGTTTATATCATTCAAGTTGTTATTATTAATATTGCTATGTTGCAAGTTGCTTATGTTGCTGTCTCTGCTGTTGTTGATTATTAATATCATTAAGTTGACCAAGTTGTGGAGTAAGACATAATTATTTATGCACAGTTGTTGTTGTCGTTGTCGTTGTCTACGTTGTCGTTGATGTTGTTGAGTTGTATGTTGATATACACAAATGTTGAGTCCATTGCATGCTCATAAACTGTTGAGGGCTTATGCCCTGTGAACGCCTTGTCGTTCAATCGTTGAGGGCTTATGCCCTGGAATGCCTTGTCATTCAAACTGTTGAGGGCTCATGCCCTGAAATGTTTGTCATTCAAACTGTTGAGGGCTCATGCCTATGCCCTGGAATGCCTTGTCATTCAAACTGTTGAGGGCTCATGCCCTGGAATGTTTATCATTCAAATTTTTGGGGGCTTATGCCCCGGAATGCTTAGTCATTCAACACGTTGAAAATGGTACCACATGCATATTGTAGTTGTCGTTGTTGTTGGGTGAGTTGTTGTAGTTGTCGTTGTTGTTGTTGGGTGAGTTGTTGTAGTTGTTGTTGAGAGAGTTGTTGTCGTTGTTGTTGATTAAGTAGTAGTTGTTGTTGATGTTGAGTGAGTTGGTGTCGTCGTTGTTGAGTCTTGTTATTGTCGTTATTGTTGGTTGAATTAATAAGTGTTATTAAAGTTGAAGAAGTATGAACATTATTGTTGGATATATGTTGTTAATTATGTTATTTAATTAAGTTGATGACTTATATATCTATTATTATTGTTTGTGAATCTCACCCCTTCTGCTTGGAATTGTTGCCCTTCGTATGGGTAACTTGCAGGTATTGAAGCATATTAGAAGTGGTGGCTCAAGTGTCTTAGGGCTCTGATACGTAACGGGATGGGAAATTGTTGTCATGTTTTCATTCCTTATGTATCATTATGAACCTGTTGATGTTGAATTTAATCTTTAAAGATATTTTTATTGGGGCCATGTGCCAAGGATTTATTGGAAGTTGTTTAACGTTGAAAAATATTTTCCGCTGCGATGACTGTTATGATTTGACAGAACTATTATGAATAAATAGTATTTTATTCTATTTAAGAAATTTTGAAAAGCAGTGTAACACTCCGTTGTTGATTTAACTCTGATTTTATTTATTAATATAACTGTTGGGAAGTCGGGGTGTTACAAGAGGTCTGCTATGTTACCACTTGTAACATCTCATATTACTTTCAAGTTTGCTAACTGGCCCCACAAACAAACACGAGTCTTTTCAGCGTGTTTTTTCCTCAGTCACACGCTTTTTGGTAAACTTCCTAGAAGGTCACCCTTCCCAAAATTGCTTCAAGTCAAGCACGCTTAACTACGTAGTTCTTATGGAATGGGCTACCAAAAAAAGATGCATCTTGTTGATATAGGTAGTATCAAACAATTCTTATAAGCCTTCCTTCAATCGTGTAGTCCCATACCTGCACCGTCCAATATCCCTCTCATTCTGATGTGATTCGGTTTGCCTAAAAGCTACCAGGAGTCGCTCATTGTCATGCCTTGTGCACCGACGACCACTCCCCGTTCTCGTCAGCCTCGGGCGTTACATATAGCGTTCTTTATTTTTGTCCCAATTTTATTATTATTTTGGGTCAGACCCGACTCATTGTATTTGGGACGAGACGAAATACAAAACCAAGATGAGTCTTGTACACCCCTTAATACTATTTTCTATTTCTCTTATAATAAAGATGAGAATATTCTTCATTGTTTTCTTCTTTACTTGCATTATGATGTGGTTTAGTAGGGTTGTGGTTTCCTGAATCCAATTTCTCTGTGCTCAGGTTTAGATATAGATAAGGATAACATAACTAAGATAATTTACATAGTAGTGAATGATATTGGGATTCTTGTGTCTTTGATTATGTGAAATATTTGGTGTACAAGAAACAAGTCAATTTTTTACATGTCCATCCAGCCATGCCTTTGACGGTAACAACTATCTTTACCCATTTCATCTTGCCCCCAATTATTTCACATCGATTCCTTTGCTCCTAATATTCACATTGCAAGGATGATGAGTTGGCAACAGGGGATGAGGACACTGTGATCCTCAAAGCATGTTATGGTGGACTAATTTGAAAGAATGATGGTCGTTCTAAACTTGGCTTTTTTGAAAATGTAGGGATCTCGAATATCTTACCTGCCGAGATTCATGTCATCTTAATTGGGGTAACTTAAGTGGCGGAGCAAGAAAATAAAATTTGAATGTGACACCAAAATAAACTATAACACACACTGTCTTAATGAACATTAATTAAACATAAATTTTTTTGTCAAAAATTAAATTATATACCTTGAAAATTCAAAATAATTATTTACACATTTTGAATGACTTGAAAATGTGATATTAAAACGTACTGAGATATAGAAGAAGGTGGTCCATAAGATAATTTCATTTAAAATTCAATATTTTTTTTAGTAATTTCCCACCCAAGCCCTATAGGGGCTCCGCCACTAGGTAAAGTAGTGTCGGGAGGCGGGTTATATGAATTTTTTTTTTTTTTTTGAAGAAAGGTTATATGAATCTTAATTTTACTTTAACTCTCTTCATATCGTAAGGTTGGTGATGATAAATACTCTAGATCCCATTATTATGCAAAAAGACATCCAAAAAAATATCTTAGAGATTAAACTATTCAAAAATGATAATATTCATTCGACCTTACGTGTCGTATTTGCCAATCAATGGTATGGCCCACGCCAGGATCATAGGTTTTTTAATGCATCAATCAATAAGTTAGGCATATGAGTTATATTTTGCTGTCGACCAGAATAATTAATGTTGCTGTTTTGTTTTTCACCAAAAATAAACAAGGTTGCTTCCTTAGAAAAAATATAAACAAGGTTGCTATTTTCACTGTTTATGCGATTTCAATACAACCAATTTGTTTATACCAACTACACTGACCACGCGAGGCACGAGGGGCACGCTGACAGCGTTATCTCAAAAATTAAATAAGCATGGGGTAACATGATGTATGCCTATTCTATGTTCATACTAGTTATTTCTACTAGTGTGGAAATTTATAAATTAGTTTATACCAGTTTGAAAATTCTTGCAATACACATGGGAGTTATTAAATGTATAAATTATTTTAAGATTGATTAAATAATTTTGTGTATCATAGCTATGTAACAGCTGTATGAATTACAAAAAAAAAAGAAAAGAAAAAAGAGTGAGGTTTATATAGGATTAATTAAATGAAAACTCCAACCATAATTTTGCATTGAAAGAAACTCTATCTTCTCTTTAACATCTATTCTTATTCATTTATTGGCGGGGTATCTTCATACTAACAATTTAGAGTTTTTAGAAATAGCCTATTCTAAAATCCTCTCCTTTAAATATGTCTACATCATCATAATCATACTTATCATTTGTTCCAAAAAATTCTCCAAATTTTCAATACAAGCTTAATAATTATAATTATTATTAAAACCGTTTTTTATTAGTCATTAAATTGTACATAAAATATACAGTTGGTTACAATCAAATAATTATTAATATAATAATTGTTTCGATTAAAATTTATATGTTACATTAAAAATTTGTACGTTACAATCAAATGATTATTAATATAATTATTATTCGATTAACATTTATATGGTACATTAAAAATTTAATAGGTTACAAAATTAAAATAAATAACTTGAATAAATTATATTTTGAATTTTGGTCCGTTATTATATGACAGTAACCTACTAATTAAAAATTTAATTGTAGTAATTAGTTTTTAAGGTTATATAATTAATTTTTATCCGTTACAAAATTATATTACTTAATATTAATAAGATATTATTGAATTTTAAATGTTATGAAGTTAATTTTTTGTAGGTTATATGAAATATAATCTAATCGTTTAATGCACATTTTATAATATTAAATACGTTGATAATATTAATTTTAAAATGGTCAAATTAATAATTAATAGATATTAACCGTTATGGTACTATTTTTCTATATAAATAGTAGCACTTTTGGGTACGAGTACACAACAATCACAAAATATAGTTCTTCTTTTTCTGTTCTCTGGTTCTCTGATGTCTATATTCTAAGTAATTTTTTTAATTTTTTTCTATTGCAAAGAAAAACGTCTACGAAACACGACTTCATCTATAATGTTTCGCCAAAAAAATAACCGTGGACATTGGTTGTGAGGGTTGTTCGTGCTTGGTTTGTTCAAGACTACAAAAATAAAAAACTACCATTTTCTATGGAGTTGGTTCTAATGGATCGAACATTGATCTACAAGTTCAAGGAGCAGCTCTAAGAGGAAATGATGTTCACGATTTCCTCATTTGATTTTGCTTGCAACAGTGGTTTGTATAGACCATCACACAACGAATACAAAATGAATTTTACAATTAACACAAAAATCAAAATATCTAAATCTTCTTTGGTCCCTACAAACATGTACTCGTTTACACTGCATATGATGTTTTCAATGATTCTTACGACATGAAATGTAATTTGAATCATATTTTTATCATCAAACTAATTTCAAACCCCCATCCCTTTCTAACAAAATGAAATAAATTATATATTGATGTAGTTGGTGTCTTGACTGGGGTGGATTTTGTTTGTATGAAGACCTCAAATTAATTATATTAAAAACCCTTCAAGCACAAGATGTGCCAAATAAAGGAAAATACAAAGTTCAAGATGCATAGATACAAAAGAACCAAATCATGAGGTAGAATAACCAAGACAAGTAGAAAGATTATTCCACCAACATTTCAACTCAAAATACATACATGATTGTTTAGCATTTTGTATCCAGTAAACGAGAAATATAATTTATCTAACAACACCATAAACTGGTTCTTGTGACAAAAATGTAAGAATTTTTGTCTTTTCAAATAATCCAAATGCAAGTCAGCAAAATCAACTGAAAACTAAAACGAATTTTTTTTGGAACAATTGAGAACCACTAAAAAGAGTACCCTCACAATAATTAATTGGAAGAACACAATAATTCCAACAACTTTAGAATATTATGTCATATGCTACCAAAGAATTCACACTAAAAATAAAAAAGATAATTCTCCTCTTTTTCACATCTGCCAAAACATAAAAATAAGTCCATATTTTAAATACTCCATCAAGCTAAGTTGTCATTTATTAGAATTCAGATATTCAAGAGCCTCCACGAAAAGAGAGAGACATTTAGAGGAGTTGCTTTGTTCCTAATGAGATTTTTTAGAGCCATAGGTTCATCATGCTCCACTTGCAACTAGATGGTATATCCCTTTTTCAAGGTACCTTTCACCATAATCAACTTTAAAGAAACTTATAAAAAACGGTAGCCTTAAAAATAATGTTGTCTAACAAATAAAAACAATATATCCCCTGCACCTCATTCCAGTAAAAATTCTACGACATCGTCTCCACCCCCATCCAACCCTAACCTACGTATCTCCTTAAATGGCATAGAGTTATTTTGATATAACTCAAAAGTTCTTCTAAATATATCACACAAAGGACCACTCTACAACCACGAATCATTGCAAAAAAAGGAGTATTTTTCTCATTACTCTCCACTATCATCAAGTTGTCATCAAACCAATTTCTAATATCCATCTCCGCCCCTATTTTAACACCATGGAAGTAATTTTACCACGCATTCTCCTAATTGTCCCCACTCTTCATATGAACTTATCCAACCTATTCTAAGAAGATAAAACTCTAAAATGCAAACTCATTGATCCATATCAGCCTCCAAAACTATTCACGTAACAAAGATAAGTTAACATTCTGCATTATACGAACCCTCAAGCAACAACTATATCGACCAAGACACACCTTATCTCACTTAAACCAATTGACTTTACTAGCTTCCACAATCTCTCCACACTAAAAATAATAAGGATTCAATAAAATAATTTTTACTTAAGTAAGTCTTGAAGAATGAAAGAAATTAAACCAATTGTGGTGGATATTAAAGGAGAATACAAAGATACATTACAAGAACATTGAATTGAATTCGAATGGGTGAAATCGATTTGTTTTCATTTTTAATATATAATACATTATGATATTTAATTATTATTTTAATTATTTGTCAATTAATTTTTAAGAGATATCAGGTTGAACGTACTCTTTTTTCTACCTTCCGGTAAATTTAAAAAGGCGAATCTGACAATTTTGTTGCAAAAGTTAAGTTGTTCCTAGGTAAGTATTTATAACTGTCAACTTGATTATTTAATACCATTAAAACGTACATATTTATTCATTTACTTGAACCATTTTATTTGTTTCTTTAGAGATTGGAAAACGATGTTACAAAATTCTTTTCAATCAACTAAGATCAAATTCAACCGTTAAATTATGGAGACAAAAAGAACTAAAGAAAATGTATGCTTATTTTGATGAACGAGATTTTTTTTCTACAATCCTTTTAGTAAATACATTTTCTAATAAATGGTAAAACAATTACCTTTATTTTTAGTTGCCTGATCTATCCCACATTAGTATACCAGAAGAATTTTTTAATCTTACTCTTAGGATCACCATTGGAGTTGAAGAACTTGCATGAAATTGAGTGGGTTGACATAGATCTCCTACCTTTTTCTTCCCCATGTTTGATGGAGGTTTTAGTTTGTGGATTTAGGTTAGGAACATTAAGAAGGAGGAAGTGTTTGCTTGAAAAAAAAAAAGGGGAAACGATGAATTGGAAATCATAACTACATTAAACATAACGAAATTAGGTTAGATTGTTTTAATTTGTGACCCTTGATATCTAATTAAAAAAATGAAGAGAGGAGATTAAATAAAATCGTTTTCTCAAATTTTTCTCACTAGAGATAATTTGCTTCCGAGAGAAATACTCTCTCCAATATTTTTTTAGGGACTCTCTCAAATCTTAGATATAACAAATAAACAACTACATTTTATTATCTTAAATTAAAAAAAAGTATATAACTTTGACTCTATTTAATGTTATTTATCCTAATATACATTTTAATTCATGTAAGTTTTATTTTTAATATTTTTTTTATTCTCATGAAACAAGTTCCAATAGATGGTACTTTTCATAATTTTATATTTTTTTAAAAATATTCGAGAAAACTAATTGCATATAAGTAAATTTTTGAACTTAGATATTTTTTTTATAATTAAAATCCGAGAGAGTGATTAAATAAAAAAAGTAATAGCTTTCTTCAAAGTGGTAGATTTTTTATTATATTTTTATAAGACAAGAGCAAAAAGAATAATCTCAATTAAGTTGGTACCCTACTTTAATCGATTGCCAGTTGCTCATATATATTGTTAAAAAAAGGAAAAAATTATATAAAACCTGGGAGGACAAAAAATATGATCCAGTCAATCTAAGTCGATCCACCCTAACGGGTAATACATAAAAAAAAAAGATCAACAAAGTGGATTCAACCCTAATTAATTCTAACAAACGAATACCATTAACGATAGACGTTTTTGTGGGAAAATCGGGTCTATAATTTGGCGAATTGATCGATCTTCAACACAAAATCGGATCACGTGCTATCAACTCCCTGCAACAACGGCAACAAACATTAACGACTCTTTCAAGTCCACACAGTCTCATGTCAATCAACGATTAATGGGATACGAAACACATACATATTCTTGAGAATGGGGAGTAGATTCAACCGCCAACACGGTAATTAACAAATTCACATGCACTAACTGTTTACTGCTATGATCAACATCAAATTAACAGTCATTTCTGGCCCAACATAGAACCGCAACCACCTCCAAAGAAAGGGAGGAGACGGAGGATTCGAATGACCCATCATAACCAATCCACACGGCGGCGAAAAAGGTCTAAAACGGTGGTAAAATAGAGGATAAAGAACGGACTTTTTCGGATTTCAACCAAACCAACGCGGGATTCTGCCATTGAGAAGCCAACACACAGAACCAAACAAGATCGCCGGTGACAACCAACAATTAACGAATACCAACAACTAAGCAACCACCACCCGTAGCAGATGCGGTATTGGTTGAATCGGAAAGCAACGACACGAATTGTTGTGGGAACCAAAAAAAGGGTGGTGCGGGGGACGACGCCACTCATCGCACCATCTTTGCATGTTGGTACATCGTAAGATGGCGGAAGATTTCTAAAGAGAGGGCAGAGCCATAATGGTAGATTATAACAGATGTAATCATACCTCTTATTAATTAGATATATTTTTAAGAATATAGTAATTATTTATAGTATTTTTATATTTTAAGCATAGTTGTACTTTTTCTCACTATTTTAAGCAGAGTTGGCATGTCCCTGCCAACTCTGTCTCAATTTTAAATATGAAGATAAAGTACTACATAATATCAAAATTCTGAATGAAATCAAACTAAAAAAGTCAAATAATATCTAATAAACTTATTTATGTGTAAACCCTGTTAAAAAAATTTAAATAAAATGTATCTCGTGCTTGGCACGGGGGTGTTACACTAGTTTTAAACAATTTAAAGACTCTGTTCTAATTTCAAAATTGCACCCATGATAAAAAGAAGCACTAAAACTTAAAAGGGTTTTTCTATCATGTGCAAATTTGCATATGTTAAAAAGTTTAAAATAGAAATTTTGTATTGAAACTTGTACATTTAATATTAAATATAAAACTTTTGAATAAATAATTGTTGTTTTCCAAGAAAAAGTTACTACTATTAGTTGTTTTAACATGTGCAATGTTGCACACGTTAGACAAACCCTACTTAAAAAGAGACGGCATTTATTTAAATTGTATTTTACGCGGTCTTTTTTTATTTCTTTTGCAACTAGAAAAACTTGTAAACTTTTCTTTAACCAAATAGATATGCAACTAAGGTACTACAACCCCCCAAGAAATATATTAAGAAAGAATGTAACAAATACAAAGGAGGAGGGAGATTTGGCCAAAACCTCCTTGAAAGGATATTAACCTATCGGAAGTCCTAGTCAATTCTTAACAGAGTTTTCGAAAGTCAATAGAGGCAATTCATTCCAATAAACAAAAGATGTGAGAGATAACCCAATATTAGCTAAGTTGTCAACACATTGATTTTCCTCCCTAAAAACACGAGTGACAATGAAATTCAGTTTTATGATAAGGAGCTTGCAATTGAACCATCTGTTTCTTAAGTTCCAAGGTACTAGAGACGATGACTTGAAAGCCAAGATAACCATGGTTGAGTCAATATCCAGCCATAGATTCCCCCAAATTCTTTTCTGTAAGCTATTTCAATAGCTTTCATTGCTCCAGAGAGTTTTGCATAAAAATCAGAATCAACACTTAAGTTTTCTGCAAGACCAACAAGAAACTAAACCTCATTGTTTATGAAAACTCCATCACATGAAGATGCTCCAGAAACAAAAGCACCATATGTATTGCATTTCACCTAGTCAACTATTGGAGGGTGCCACATTACTTCTATAAGTAACATAAAACTTGTAAACAACATAAAAAAGAAGGTTAAACTGCACTTCTCGCCCCCCTATGTTTCAAAATGTTGCGATTTTGACCCCCTATTAAAAAAAATGGCAATTTTGGCCCATTTCATCCCAAAATTGCTGAGAAGACGCCACGTGTCCCAAAAAAGGGGCCATAATTGCAACTTTTTGTAAGGATAAGGGGTCAAAAAACATATTTCCCTTTTGTTAGGGGGTCAAAAGAGCATATTTCCCTAAACATATGGGTCACTTTTGCCATTTTTTATTAGGGGGTCAAAATCGCAACATTTTAAAATTTAGGAGGCGAAAAGTTGAGTTTTGCCATAAAAAAATCATTCTTGTAAATAACATAAAAGAGCCTTATTTTAGTCGATAACTCAAAATGCTATCAACTTGGGGTTGTTGAGATGTCTATACTTGCATACGATGTCTTTGTACTCTATTTTTAGTTTCGAAAAAGTTTTTGTAAAAAGCTGAAAATGGACAAGGAAATGAAAAAAAATTGGTATATCAAATATTAAAAACACATGAAAATACTTGATTTTTTTTTATTATTCTATCTTTTTTAAAAATTCGCTTTGGATCTAAAAAATCTATTTTAAACCCATGGTTTATTGTTGTGTTTTTTTTTTTTTTTTTTTTATAAAAAAAAAAAGTGGAACTTAAGGAAGTAGTCCAATGTTATTCATCTTAAACCTTAAACAAAACGCATAAAAAATGTATGGAAGGACAAACGACACAACACATGAGTTAGCAAATTGCAGATCATATAGCTGTGACGTCGACAAAGGTTACTTGAATCAACAAGGAGGCGTCTAATGCAACCCAAATGCTTGCTACAATGACCATGGGGACGGGAGAACCACGAAAGTGGGGGATTGCCGGATGTTCCACCCACCACCGCAACACCCATGGAGGACTTACGAGTTTTAGGAGGCGAAGGGGTTGATCCGTGACGGTGCTACGAAGTGGAAGTTGTGAACCTTACTAAGTACCGATTTGAACAAACGACCACTCACTAATTCTGAGGCCCTCTGCAGTTGGTCTCTTTACACAACCTAACCATCGGACCTATCGATTTGAGAGAAGCGATATTGGGGTCATATTTTGGCCCAAAATCAACCGCATCCTTTTTCTATTCTTTAATCCAAATAAGTGTTATTCACATAAACCTGAGTTGTGTTATGGTTTCATCATTTGAGTGCATCGTAGTTTGATTTTTCTCTCTTGGTGTGATGCAGTTTGGTTTTTGTTTTTCCATTTTATTGTGGTGTTTGTTCCATTCAAATTGAAATATCAACTTCAACTCATTACAACTTCAATTAGTAAGGACTTGGGTATCAACATTCTAGATCTGGAGGCATAATATTTCAACCACTTTAATTTTGTAACTGTTATGCTGCTGTCAAAACACTTCATAAGCTTGTACACCACATCAAATGTAGTGAACTTGTTTGTTTTCCCAAGCTTTGCACAAATGTCTGAAAGTCCTTTCAAATTTGCAAAATTGGAGTCACCTCAAACATTTTTAACATAATTCTGAAGTTGATGGCGTACCACCGCTTTCGCCACGTCCTTAAACTCTTTTGGGTAAAGCTCAAATTTGCAAAATTGGAGTCTCCTCAAACATTTCCAACGTAATTTTAAAGTTAACGACACACCACCATTTTCGGCATGTCCTTAAATTCCTTTAGATAAAGTTCAACCATCCTCAATAATTTGTCCTCATCAAAAGTTGCAAATGATGATGATGATGGACTCGAGCATGCAACACATTGTAAAAGTTAAGTATTCTCTTCATCAAACCTAGCTTTGAGCTCCTGCAATTGAAATCTACGGTACTAAACAAATAATCGTGCTTATAATGATGCAAATTAGGAACACTTGAATCTTGTCACATAGGTTTTTTCCATTGCAGAATATGTAGAACCCAATGGCTAACTTCATTTAATCTCGAGTCAGTTAATACTTAAGAACTGTGATTCAACTAATCCTGGGTCAATTAATACTTGAGAACCCTGCCATAAATTAATACCTTGTTCCTATACATTTTTAGTTCACCAATTAAATATTTGCGTTTTAGGAAATGTTGAAATTAATCATTAAACTTTTAATTTAAAGCACAATTAGTTTAGTTTGTTAAATTGTTTAAAAAACATCAAATTTAAAAAAATAAAATTCATGTGTGGTTTTATGTTGAAGTAATTTTATTTTATTATATTGTATTTGGCTTTGTCACTATACTATCTTTTTATTTAGTTGTTGTCTTTTTTATGGGGTAAATTATGTCAATGAATATAAACTAAATAACCACAAAGATTAGTCTTACTTAATTAAATGAACAAAGCCAACACAATAAATCATAATCAATTTTTGTATAAACGATAATTAACATTATACAACTTGAACATTTTTTTTTTGTTACAAATTGAACATTGTTTACAATATTATAAGAGAAAGGCTTGCTGCCTTCCTTAAAACTTTTATTTGTACCCAAAAAAAAAAAAAGATAAAGGCTTGCTGCTAAAAAATATACATGATTTTATTTTTTACTAACTATTCATTAATGAATTTATTTTATGATACTGAAATTGGCACAAAATCATGCAAATAAGGATGTCCAAATTACACATAATGTTTGATAGTATCAAATAGTTCCTGAGTTAGCCATTGTACCTTAAAACTACATAGAAAAAACAAATATATACAAATCATTAAAACTGCAACATAACAAATGATATAATAAGCTCTGATTTAAGTGTATTGTGATCAGAGTGAGCTTTAGAGTTACGGTGCTTCTCCGATCACTCTCCTATTTCGTTTCCACCTGCATTGTTTACTTCTACTGTTCGATTTCCAGGTACAGAAGATGACAATTTCGATTTGAACATTATATTGTTTTCTCTCCTAGGGTTTCTTCTGCCCTCTGTGAGAGACTGGCTGTCGATTAGATTGATTTCATTTTCAATCTTGATCGTTTTTGTTCTCTATTCATGATGGATATCTCCATGTGGCATGGCTGGCTAGGTTGCTATATCTAAACTCACCTTTTCCCTGTAGTTGTTGGCTGCACAAGAATTATGATTACATCACCGATTGATTAATTGCATGCTTATTCCATATATTAGCATTACCAATTCAGCCTTTGTGTTCTTTTCTCCATAAAAGCCATCTGTCTTAGTGATTGTGTGATTCACATTTCCTTCTTCATATTGCTTGGCCGCACATCAAATAAATTCCCTTGCGTGTTTTAACAGCCGCCGTTTTGATCTTGTGTGGATTCTCCAATTTTGGAATAAGGGGTTTTTAGGGCTGATAGATGAGTGTTATTAGTTGGAACTGCCGGGGATTAGGCAGCCCGAGCGCAGTTCCTGATTTGAAATATCTCGTTCGACACTTCAATCCAGACATACTCTTTTTAAGTGAGACATTGGTTCGCCGAAATAAAATTGAAGTTTTTCGATATTTGCTCGGTTTTGATTCTTGTTTTTCTGTTGATTGCACCAATAGAAGCGGTGGTCTTGCTTTATTCCGGCGCACTTCTTCTAATTGTCAACTTGCAAATTATTCCAACAATCACATTACCGTTGAAATTACCGACTCTGTTCATGGTCCTTGGAGACTCACCGGATACTACGGGTACCCTGAAGGGGGACGTAGGCGTCTTGCGTGGGATTTCCTTCGACAGTTATGTAATCAGTTTACAGGCCCTTGGTGCATCCTTGGTGATTTCAATGATATAATGGATGCTAGTGAAAAAAGAGGTAGAAATCTTCGTTCTAACCGGTTAATAAATGGTTTTAGGCAAGCGGTGCTGGATTCAGGTTTGGTCGATGTTCCGGTGGAGGGTTATCCATTTACTTGGTTCAAGAGTTTAGGTACACCTCGTGCGGTGGAAGAACGACTTGATAATAGTGCGTGGTGATAGATTTTTTAGCAAGTGCACTAAATACCATCGAAGTAGTAAAAATATCGTTACCACGAGGACTGTGTTAATCTCAATTTAGAAATAAAGTAAATATTTAGGATGTATAAATTATTTTAGTGCCTGAGGCAGTAGTTTTGGTTTGCATAAAATTAAATAAACAAAATATAAAGATAGTTTTGGAAAAGAATAAGAGAGATGAGATCAGGTCTTTCGAATCATCTATGTTCCCCTAATTGGTATACTGCACCTATTCTTATGAATGATTTTCTAGTTTCACGATAGTTAACAAAATAGTCCTAATCAATCCTTTGAGTTAAGACCCTCTTCTCAAACTACAGCCCCTGATTCCTTAGGTGGTCTAATAATCTTTGAAAGTTTTAAGAACGTTAGCCTAATATCACTAATAAAGGATTATCCATTCCTAGACTAACCATGATTATTAGAACAATTCAATTCTGTCTAAGTAGAAAGCTATGGTCAGTAGTCATTCATTCTCACTAAATCATGTTTATATTTGATCAGAATATAAAAAACATTAAGAACAATTGAATTGAATAAAAACTAGATTGTCATTCACAATAAATAGATTTTCACAACAACATGGTTCAATAAGGGTTACACAAGATCATCTCAGACCTAATCAAAGGAAATTAGCTAGACATGATTAAAATAATAAACAACATAGTAAAGAAAATAAATCGATAGAGTTCCGTCGTTGCCGCCGGCCTTGCTCCCAGTTACTTTTCAATCGCTACTGTTCTTTCTTATTCTTTTTCCATATCATGTGCTCGTATTTCTTTTTCTCCCTGTAGCATGAATGAGCGGCTCCTTTTCTTTTTCCAAACTTGAATTTGTTGTGCCAAAGTGTGTTCCTCATGGTGTGTGCAGCTGCCACTTATATAGCATATGTAACCTAAGATTTTTCCAGCAAGTCACGTTCTTTTCAATCTTCAGGTCATTCAATATACTTTAGTCAAAAGCCCACTTGTTTTCTTAATGCTAGAGCCACCTCCATGTATTATGTGTGGTCTGCTTTCATCTTTTTATCCAATGTGTATCAACTCAAAAATATATATGCCACTGTGATATGCTTCTTGGACTCACTTTTCCTCTTTTGTTTAATTCACACCACAAAAAGTAAACCTTCTAAATTAGGGTTCCTAAAATCGTGTCACGAAATAGCCATCGTGACACGTTTTAACCAATGTCGAATGAATATTTCTTGAAAGCTCCAAATTGTGACACATTTTTCAGTAATTGTAACACGGTCCCCTTTTTAAGTTTCTTCGGTTTTTCTTGCTTTTCTTGTTGCTTAAGCTTGCCTGTGAACTCAAAAATATCATAAAAAAGACTCTAAAAATAGCGAATGACTGACTGTCATCACGTGGTTTCACCTTTTTCCCGCGGACACTTTAGAAAATCTTGCAGCTCCATCTTCCGATCATTATCCTATTCTTTTGAATAGAAGCCCGTTACAGTGCCCTCATGTCCATAAACGTAGTTTTCGTTACGAGAATGCGTGGTATTCGGAACCAGGTTTCAAGGAACTAGTGACTAATGCTTGGCAGGAACACAATGCACATTCTGTGATGCCTAAGTTGTCCCATTGTGCGGCTGATATGGTGAGTTGGAGCAGGGAACATTGTAATAAGATTAAGTCAGATATCGAAGAGTGTCGACGACAAATTCAAAATGTCCAAAACAATAGTATAGGGTACAACCAAGAAGAGGTGGTGCGGCTGAGAAAGAAAATGAGCAGATTGTTATCTCAAGAAGATGCTTATTGGCGGCAATGCGCTAAGACTCATTGGTATCGAGATGGCGACTGAAACACGAAATTATTTCATGCATCTGCCACTGCTAGAAAGAAGGTGAACCGGATTTTATCACTTGAGGACAATGCAGGTAACAATGTATCTAATAGTGCTGGTATGTGTGAAATTGCAAAAAAAATATTTTTTGGATTTATTTCAAAAGAATAATAACCATGCAGCCCCTGTCATAGAAGTTATCCGGCAGTCCGTGTCGGATGAGGATAATGTGACTCTTACAGCACCGTTCACCAAGGAAGAATTTCGCGAGACAATGTTTTCTATGCATCCGGATAAATGTTCCGGGCCGGATGGTTATAGTCCGGGATTTTATCAACAATTTTGGAACTTGTGTAGTGATGAGATTTTCAAAGAATGTTGTATTTGGCTAGACACAGGATCATTTCCACCAGACCTGAATATGACAAATATTGCTTTAATCCCAAAAGGTAATTCCCAGGCTTCTATGAAGGATTGGCGCCCCATTGCCCTTTGCAATGTATTATACAAACTCATTTCCAAGGTACTTGCTAACAGACTCAAAATAATTCTTCACAAGTGCATCTCTGACAACCAGTCAGCTTTCGTTCCTAATAATAGATCCATTTTGGATAATGCGATGGTTGCTATTGAAGTTATCCATTTTATGAAGACAAAAACCAGAGGTAATGATAAGTTTGTTGCTCTTAAACTTGATATTAGCAAGGCTTATGATAGAATGGATTGGGATTATCTGAAGGCGGTAATGGAAAAAATGGGATTTAGCCATAAATGGATTCAATGGATGGTAATGTGTGTCCAGTCTGTTGATTATAGTGTTCTTGTGAATGGGGAACATGTTGGACCTGTTATTCCGGGGCGTGGCTTGCGACAAGGGGACCCTCTTTCCCCATATTTTTATTATTTGTGAAGAAGGTCTTTCTTCTTTAATTCGAAATGCCGGGGAAAATGATACTATTTTTGGCACTAGTATTTGTCGTGGGGCTCCGACTGTGTCTCATTTGTTGTTTTCCGACGACTGTTTTTTGTTCTTTAAAGCGGAAGAAAATTAGATGCAAGTTATGAAAATCATCTTAAATAATTATAAAGCGGCGTCCGTTCAAGCAATTAGTTTGCCAAAATCAGAAATTTTCTACAGCAAGAATGTGTTTGATGCTCTCTAAAATAGTATTACCAATATTCTTGCGGTGCGGGCTGTTTTGGGTACAGGTAAGTACCTAGGGATGTCGTCCATGATAGGAAGAGATAAAACATCTACATTTTCTTTCATTAAAGACCGTGTGTGGCAAAGGATTAACTCTTGGAGTAGTAAGTGCCTTTCGAAGGCGGGACGGAAGGTTATTAAGTCTGTTCTTCAAGCTATACCATCTTATGTTATGAGTCTTTTCTAGACACCAGATACGCTCATTACATCTATCGAGAGGATGATAAACTCGTTTTGGTGGGGGCATGGCAGAACCGCACATAGAGGTATAAATTGGTTAAGTTGGGAGAAACTGTCCATGCATAAAACTCACAGGGGAATGGGTTTCAAGGATCTCTCAGCTTTCAATCTTGCGATGTTAGGTAAGCAAGCGTGGAAATTTCTTTCGGAGCCTCAATCCCTCGTTTCTCGTATTTTTAAAGCCCGATATTTTCCGACTAGATCCTTTCTCAATGCCAACATAGGTCACAATCCGAGCTATGTTTGGCGGAGTATTTTACGTGCCCGCTTTATTGTGCGTGGTGGAGCAAGATGGAGCATTGGTTTTGGTGCAAATATTCCTATTCTTGATGCACCGTGGCTGGCCAATGGCGAGTCTATAGATGGTAATATAGCTGAAGGCTTTTATGTTCGTGATTTCAATGTTCAAAGCTTATTATCGGATCATGGCAAGAGTTGGAACGTGCCTCTAGTCCAACAAATTTTTAGTGCTGACATAGCTGAAGCAGTTTTGCATACGCCTCTGTATGATCAAGTTATTCATGACTGTCTTATTTGGAAATCGGAAAGAAACGGTTGTTATCCGATGCGGAGTGCATATCGATTATGTGTCGAAGAGCTAATTGATGTTTCTCACCTGCGTTGTCTAGGTAATTGGCAGAATATTTGGTGTTTAAAGGTTCAGCCGAAGGTTAAAAATATGTTATGGCGTATGTGTCGGGGATGCTTACCGACTAGAGTACGTTTGCAAGATAAAGGGGTCTCGTGTATGACAAATTGTGAGAGTTGCGGTGCTGATCATGAGGACTTGTATCATTTACTGTTTGAATGTCCTTTTGCTATTCAAGTTTGGAATTCAGCTGGAATGTGGTATGATGTTGAACATGCTGCTATGCAATCAAATTCAGCTGCTAATACCATTTTCTATTTGTTATAGAATCTACCTACGAATATTAAACAACTACTTGCTGCTATTTTCTAGAGTTTATGGAAGCATAGGAACCTAAAAATTTGGGATAGTGTTGATGAAAATAGTGCCCAGGTTGTTGACAGGGCTCGAAACATGATTGAAGATTGGCAAGAGGTCAATCTGCCGTGTACTGGTCCAGTTCAGCAAGCACGTGCGTAGCTGCAGGAGCCTACTACATCACTACAGACCCACAGACAGCACCATAATAGACCAACAGGTGCTATTCAGCCGTCGTGGATACCACCGAGCAGTGGGAGGTTCAAATGCAATGTAGATGCAACCTTTTCGGAACAGGTCAAGAGGACAGGTATCGGCGTGTGTATTCGGGATAATTCCGGAACCTTTGTGCTAGCTAAAGTGTTGCAATTTGATCAAGTTTACCCCATAGCAGCAGGCGAAGCGTTGGGTTTGTATCATGCTCTTCAATGGATGCAAGATATGCACATTGATAACATATATTTTGAGCTTGATTCAAAAATCACTCGAGATGTTTTCCATTCTTGCGCGGTAGATGTTACATAATTTGGCCATATAATTGATGCGTGCCGAGACATTTTTTCCACCTCCTTTACAAACTTCCGGGTCGAGTTCATTAGGCGACAAGCGAATGCGGTGGTTCATGCTTTGGCTAGAGAAACCACATCCTTAGCTAATCCCATTATTTATTATGATATCCCGCAATATATTGAAACTAAACCAACTTTCTCTCTTAAAGGATAAAATTGTAAAAACAATAGTAAATTACAAACATATTTTAATATAAATATCCACTATCTTAATTCTTATTATTTTTTCAAAAGGGCCCTATAATTAAGGAGAAAAGTAGTATATCTTTTAATGTAAAATTGACCAAACCCACTTTTCTAGAAGAAGAAAAAAAACACGCAAAGAATATTTAGTACACCCAAATATATATAAGTATGGAAGACACCACAATGTGTTGGACTTGTATCCAACTATAAATATAAACTATTAGAATATAATAACAGCAGTGTTCGAACCCCGATATCTCCACTTATGTATGTGAGTTTATAATGACTTTGTCATTTCATTTATCTAAAAAAAAAAAAATAGCAGTCTTCGTGAAAAGGAGAGATAGTTGGCATCTCCCGTGAGAGGGGAACAGCCTTCGGGCTTTCCTGTTACACACCTCGGGGAGAATATAATAATAGCAAACCGTTCGCCTCCTTCAAACTGGTCTAAGATGGACCGATCTTTTCACACATCCAAGTTATATGAAACCAGACATGTATGTTTGTGTAATAATCTAAGAAATATTTCATAAAATCGATGTGGCGTGATGGAGAATTTTTGAGTAATTAGGAAAATAATGACCAATACACAATAATTTACTTTACTGTCTTAGAGATGACCGTCTGCAAGAGGGAGACAAATTGTATTTTTGTTTTATTAAAAATAAACAATGTTCATCCAGTCAAATTGGTGGATAAATTGTGATAGGGGGATAAATTGTATTATGTTATGCATTACTTTTTTTTTATTTTTTATACCTGTGATTGTTTTTTCATTGAGTTTTATTTGTAAGGCCTTTAACGAGATTATATTCATTCAATTTTTCCCCCTTCGATGTGATTTTTTCATCTAATTTTTTTCAGTAAGATGTTAATGAGACATTGTTTAGTCAAAACCTTATGTTTGATGTTTTCATGATAATTGATTGAGGCTTAGGGACGAAATTTCCCTTTGTTGTTAATTAGGCCATAATATGGATAATACTATTCACGTAGATGTCAGGGTTGTAAAAACAATAGTGAGAATTCTAGTTATAGACATGAACATATCAAATTTACTATCTGATAAAACTTTTTTAGTTAGCGATAGTAATAGTTATTTCATATATGATTGGAATAATATCATTAATAGTTGTATTGAAGGTTATATGCTTTCTGAAATCAGTATTGATAGTTCCATTATACATAATATCATTGAGAATAATAACGAGAATAATCCGTAGGAGGAGGATAAAAATGAAAAATTCCACAAGTAAATATGGTTTTAGTCTCTGCAAATATGCCTCGTTTTGGTTTTAGTCCCTGTAAAAAAAAAATTGTTTCTGGTCCTTGCAAAATTTTTTGTTTTTGAAAATAGTCTCTGACCCCACTTTTGTGATGATTTGCATACGTGACACATTATAACTAAACCAATTTTGTAGTTTTTGGTCCCTTCAAAATATTTTGTTTTTAAAAAAGGAGGGACTATTTTCAAAAACAAAAAATTTTGCAGGGACCAAAAACTTTTTTTTTTTAACAGGGACTAAAACCAAAACGAGGCATATTTGCAGGGACTAAAACTATATTTTAGCCATTATTTTTTTAGGAGTGGGTCAAACTTTTGTTAGGGCCACCACTCTGAACTTTCTTTAAAACTACTACTTCATTGTTCGTCATTCCCCCTCCAAATTTCCGATGTAGGCTCTGGGGATGGTGGCGTGACGAGGCCACTCCTCCTCGCTACCTTTTCACCCCTTTGGGGTTGTCTCGCTCCAATCCATCGGTAAGCTCTCATCATCTAACACTGTTTGTCGATGGTCGTTGTTCGTTTGGGTGGTGCTAGTTGGGTTGGTTTTGGATTGTTTTTTGGGCGGTGGTTGGTGGACTTTTGGGTGGTGGGTTGTTTTCTTCATTGTTCATGGTCTCAGGTCTCTGGTTTCTTCACGGATCTATTGATATATGTAGATTTCTTGGCTTTTAGTCTGCAGCCACCGCGTCGGTGGTCATGCGGTTGGTTGCGAAGGCTAAGCTGCCATAACCTTATTGTTATGGGTGGTTATGGTTCATGGGTTTGCTCTATACCCAAGTTCAAATTTTTGGTTATGGTTTTCTGTTTCGGAGAAGGTCACCAGTTAAAACACCGTGTTCGACGGTGTGTGGTTCCTCAAATATTGGTTGCTATTACAAAGGTCCATGTTCCAGGGTTTGTTGACTCAGTTTGGGGTCGTGACGTTGCGTTCAAATGGATGGTTTTGCCCTGAAAAGGCATTGATTTTTTTTGCATGGAGCAGATGGATCTTGGATCGCTTCAGTGTTGGCAGACGATTCATGCGCCAAGAGAAACCCTTGACTGTCTACCTGTTTGATGTTGTGATGTTTGGCTCGAAAGAGACGTAATGCTTATTGTTATTGCAAGAAGTTGTTGGTTCTTGGATTCGTCCCGTGTTGACGGTTGGTCCATACACCGCACTTTAGACATTCACTAGTGTTGTTTTTATTTTTTTCGTATCACCTGGTTGAACTGACTTACACTTTGTGTGGATTTATTGGGTTAGGTTTTTGTCCCCAATTTTTATTTGTATTCATTGTTTCATTCTTTTAAAAATATACATGAACACCTGACAATATGTCATTGTGCTCTTGATTTATAAAAAGAAATGTTTTTATGATAACAACTTATATTGTTTTTTCTTAGCGTTTTAACCAATATGATAAGAAAAATGATAACGAGTGCAATAAGTACACAATTTAAGAAAATGAATATTGTATTATTCTTTTGAAAAATGTGTATGCAACTTTTTTTAAATTTTTAAAAAATGTTATTTTAAATAAAAGTTTCTAATTTTTGCATGAGCCTTTCGATGAAATCAAGAAATTAAAAGCATAAAATTAATAATTAAATATGAAATGTATATTACTAATTTGAAAATCCACTTCAATGAAGTTGGATTACTTGTGTAGTGATCTTGGCTTCTGCAAAGACTATCAAACCTAATATCTTTATATTCAATATTTTTACTCCCTCCATTTTAAAGGTTAAAATAGCGATCTTCTTTGATCAGATGCTCTATTCATATAATACCCTTTCCGGTCAAGAATCTAAATCAAATACATAAATTATTTAATGTATCTAAAAAGTAAATTGTCTCTTGTAAATAGGACTGGAGGGAGTAGTATATAATATATTATTAGATTTGTCTCGATGAATATTTTTAAAATATTTAATTTTTATAATTTTTGTCAATTATAATTAAAGATATTAAATATAATCAGTTAAATAATATCAGAGAAGGAGTATGAATTTTTTTTAATTAAAAAAAGAAACTCCCCACATTTAGTTATCATTCCCGCGGATTTCAATGTTACAGACCACTCGTTTTCTTTCTCTTTCCTTTTCTGTCATCTTCCCATTTTTTTTTCTTTCTGTTTTCTTTTCTTTCACTTCGAAGAAAACAAAAATGGCACAAAAACTTTCACTGCATTTCAATCATAATCTTCACACTTCACTACACTTGAATCGCCACTTACATCTTCATCTCCTCCCACCTTCCCTTCTAAGGAAGAACACTACTATCCATTTAACAAACCAATGCATTATTACATCCTCGAGCCAGAACCGTCGCTTCGAGTTTCTAACAGCTTGCTCAGTTCAAAATTACGATGCTATAGATGAATCTGAAGAAAAAGTTCAAATCAGCGAGGTTTCTTCTAAAGAAGAAGTGAAGGAACTGGTTGAGCAGAGTATATGGATTCAGATGAAGGAAATTGTATTGTTTACTGGACCTGCTATTGGTCTTTGGTTATGTGGACCGTTGATGAGTCTCATTGATACAGCTGTTGTTGGTCAAGGAAGTTCAATTGAACTTGCTGCTTTAGGTATTTATATGATTTTATCACATTGACTGTTTAATTCTTGAAATTCCGCAATAATGTGAATTTCGTTTTCTACATGAGCAGGTCCTGCTACTGTTTTTTGTGATTATTTGGGTTACTCTTTTATGTTTCTGTCGATTGCCACTTCGAATATGGTTGCTACTGCCCTTGCTAAGCAGGTTTGTTTTTTTAGGCCCCTTTTTAATTGGAAAGAAAATATTGATGAATATGCATTTGTGAACGGGTAGCTTGTATTCAAATGTGAGTGGTTAGTCTCACACTAGTTGAGAATGGGCTAAACTAATGATATAGAAGAGAGATGATTCATATGGGTAATGCTCTAAGGTTTTTGGTGGAAATGTGGTGTTTCAGTCTTTTGTTGTTCCTGATTATTAACTTGTTGTTGCTCCCTGTGTTTCGGGGGCTCTCCAACAAGTGGTACCAGAGCCAAGTTAACTTGATGGGAGAGTAGATCTTTATATTAAGTTTTTCTTATAGTGGAGTCATTGGTTAGTAATGGAAGTGAAAGTAGACATTGGATATACCAATCATCTCACTTATATTTTGTTCAGCATCTACTTTTTCATTCAATATGAGACTTTGAATTCACACTTAACACACGAACAGACCTATATACACCCAACAATGACAGAAGCGGAGGATAATATCTGAAGCAATGTATGAGTAGGAGGGTGCACGTACTCTTACTATGAAATTGTGTATACACACAGAAGACCAGTAAACTATTTTGGTGTTATTTGTTATGTATCACATCCATGACTTTATGCGCACAGAACTTTTAGGATTTATTGCACTGCCTTTGATTAGTTTATTTGTTTGTGTAGGATAGGGAGGAAGTGCAGCATCACATATCTGTCTTGCTTTTTATTGGGTTAGCATGTGGCTTGGCGATGCTTTTTTTCACAAGGTTATTTGGTGCAACAACGCTCGCAGGTATTGAAACCAGTTGTGGCCCTTTTTTGGGACAAGACAATAGTAATTCACTAATGCATAAATGGTAATAGAGCCTACCCCATGACAGATGAATTGTTCTATTTTTTTACCTTTTTCAGCTTTTACTGGACCAAAGAATGTACATCTAGTACCTGCAGCTAATAGTTATGTCCAGGTTTTTTTTCTGATTACTATCCTTCAATTTTAAGATTGTAATTAATGTTTTTCAAAATTCAAGAAATCATACAACAATTTATGGCGAGAAATGAGTAACTTCAACTTTCATTTCTTGTAATTGTAAATAAAGGTTTGTATGGCAATGCCTCTTTAAATAAAGTATACAACCTTTCAAATAGGATTCTGCTTTTGTTTCTTCATTATTTACATACCGAGATTGATCAAAGGAAGGTATCATCCTCTGCTTAATTTAGTAACACTGGATTTCTTTTGGTATTAGATTCGAGGGTTGGCATGGCCTTGTTTACTTGTTGGGTCGATCGCCCAAAGTGCAAGGTGCAAACATACTATTTATTTCTCTCGTGTTTCTTTCTAAAACAAGTTGTTGCAATTTACGAAACTTTGTTAAATCTGAGCGTCTGTTCTCCATATTCTATTTTAGTGATAAAGTTTGTCTTAATAGTTGCTTAGAAACTTTTGGCTAAAATTCTGCTTACTATGAATGACTATTTCAGATAGCAAGGCTCCTTTTGTCCCTCAATTGTAATACCATTTTCTCTATGTTGATGATTTCTCATTTGCTTCTTATATTTAAATGAAAATGTGAATTATCCTCTCTCTGTTCTTAATGCCTAAATCATTCTTTGAACTGTTTGAGCAAAGTGTTTTTTACCCTGAGAATAGTTTAAGTATTTAGTAAACTGTTACTTTTTATGATTTTCAAATTAATAAATATTAGTATAATTATTGGGTTATCATTTAATTCATATTATTGGTATCCACATTTTTTCATGCAGTCTTGGTATGAAAGATTCTTGGGGACCCTTGAAGGCTTTGGCCGCTGCCAGTATTATAAATGGAATTGGTGATATAATTCTGTGCAGATACTTAGGCTATGGGATTGCTGGGGCTGCATGGGCTACATTGGCATCCCAAGTATGCCGAACAAACTCATATGCATTATGTTGTCGATAATGAATTAGGGTTGTAGGCACATAACTATGTAAATATTATATTTTGTATTAAGCTTATTAATTAGGCCGTTGAATTAAAGTTTCTATATATTCAGATTAGTGTTTGTACTTTTCACATAAATTTAATAATACTTCAGAATATTTTTCCACACATCATAATTAATTAATGGTATCGTATATGGGTTTGCCTATTTTCAATGCACTAAAATAATCAACGTGCACTGATTTTCAGGTCGTTGCTGCGTATATGATGAGCCAAGCTCTAAATGAGAAGGGATACAATGCATTTGCCTTCACCATTCCTTCAGGGAAGGAATTTCTGTCAATATTAAGTCTTGCTGCTCCTGTATTTGTGACATTGATGTTAAAGGTTGAATCAAGTATTTTGCTATGTTTGTAGCTCTTTATCTCGAGTAGTGTAACCTTTAAATATTACTGAAAATTCTGATGTTTGATGGTTTAGGTGGCTTTCTACTCTCTACTTATATATTTTGCTACATCAATGGGTACAAATAAAATGGCTGCTCATCAAGTTAGTTTTACTCCTGTCTTGTATTTTGTAACTCTATTCCTTCGCTGTCTATCACATTTTCTGAACACCAAACTCAAACATATTTTAATTCAACTCTTATTTTAGGTCATGCTTCAGATCTACATGTTATGCACAATATGTGGTGAACCTCTCTCCCAAACTGCTCAATCATTTATGCCTGAGTTGATGTATGGAGTAAATCGGAGTTTGGTAAAGGTTAGCCTTACTCATTCACTGATTTCAAAAGATCTCTCCCCCAACCTTATACACAGGAGGATCATTTTAGAGCTCGTTTTTGTGCTCAGTTGAATTTCATTTTATATAGGAAGATCATCTTTCTTTTTGGTTTGAAGGGTAGTTATAAGCAATGATACTATGTTCTCCTTACTAATTCATATTGTAGTAGATTCTCTCTATGCATTGTTATATATATTCAAAAGCTCCCTGAGTTTATAGTATCTTGACAGGCTCGGTCGCTTCTAAGGTCTCTTCTAACTATTGGAGCTGTACTTGGCTTGCTTTTTGGGATTGTTGGAACATCTGTTCCTTGGTTATTCCCCTACATTTTTACACCTGATCAGATGGTCATCCAGGAAGTCAGTTCTTGAATTTTTAAACTTTCGCTCAGAAATTTTCAGTCTCCTTTGGAATTAAGGCTTCTGTTAGTGGTTAATTTGTTTTTGTGATTATGCAGATGCATAAGATACTGATTCCATACTTTTTAGCGCTAGTGGTCACACCTGCAACTGTTGGCCTGGAGGGAACATTGCTGGTATGGTCATGTTAGATTGAAATATTAGAAATTTTAGTATTTTATTGTTCTTATGTTGCTAGTCTTATTTAGTTGGATCTACTCATTCTACTAGACCATTACTTGGCCTAAGATTTTTAGCATAAAAATGAGTATCAAAGACCAAGCCTCTTGAAAAGCCTAATATGTTTCACATAGGTTCCATAGTAATTTTATATCTTTAAACAAGTTTCATTATGAAATAGCCTTTGCACTTGAGGCGCTAAAAAAGGTATAAACCTACTTATTTAGGTAGAATGGGGTACGATAAGCACCTAACTCTTAACTATTTGGTAGCTCTGCATCATGTCCAAGATCCAGTTCTCCTAAAAGATCAAGTTGTTATCAAGAGAGGTTTTACATTGATAACTCCCAGGGGAGTATTAGCTTTCTGTCTTACAAATATAGATCTCACATTATACAATGTCATTAATATTATTCGACTTCCATTCCCTTTAAATTCAATAGGTCGGTTCAC
The DNA here is from genome assembly GCF_003473485.1 of Medicago truncatula. NCBI lineage: Eukaryota > Viridiplantae > Streptophyta > Magnoliopsida > Fabales > Fabaceae > Medicago > Medicago truncatula. The sequence continues at coordinate 35,135,320 of NC_053045.1, read as the reverse complement.
TCGTGCGCTATTTTTAAGATTGTATTAAACTTGCTCTATATAATGTACTTAATAACTAAACTCATGATCCCGTACTCCCCCAACAAGTGGGTATCAGATCTTGTTTCAGCTTGGCGGGGGAGCGTGAGGGGGATCATGATATTGAACCATTGTATCAAAAGTCTTTCTAGCGGTGTCAGGGGTGGACCTAGCCTCACAAAATTAGCGAGGCACAATTTTTTTCAGGTCTGCATCAATGGCGGAGCCATGAGTAATTTTTTGAGGGGGCAATTTCTTAGTGTATATATATTATTTATCACAATAATTATTCATGAAAAAATTGTAGATATAGTGGTACATACTATTAGATTTTACGTCAGGTACTCCAGTTCAACACTTGCGTGCATTTTTTATTGTATTTTTAGTTAAAATAATATAGAGAAATGATATTTGTACAACCAATTTGTGACAACTTCTGTACAACTTTCTCTCTCATACTCACATGATGGTCTTATCCTCTCTCTTCCTTTTTCTCTCTCCATTGTTTTTGACCAATAAGAAGAGAGAAAAACAAGGTTGTCACTAAAGTTGTCATGGAATGGATGTACAAATATCATTGCTCAATAATATAGTTGAAAAGTTAAAATGGCTGAAAACAAGAATTCAAACCAAGTTCCCCACCTGAATAGGGCGCACCTTTACCAATGGAATACTCCATACACATATGATTAATTTACAAGATTGATTTATATAATATAACATTTAGGTAAAAATTAAAAACAATATATAATTGGGCCTGGACTGGTGTGGCACTTGCCACACCGGGCCTAGTCCAGGTCCGCCCCTGAGCGGTGTAGTTAGGAGGCGTATTTCGTTAGGGTTAACTAACAACGGTGCAAGTATAGGATGTGAAACTCACACTTGAGGGTCATATTGTTGGGTTCAAGTGTGAGTGGTTAGTCTCATATCGACTATGAACGGGATAAATGTTGGATATATAAGAAAGATGACCCATATAACTAATTAATGCCTTAAAATTTTGGGTGGAGATGTGGTGTCCCAATCTCATGTTAATCCTAGATCATTGGCCTGTTATTTTTCGTCACTCAACGGTCATGACAATTTATTTATTTATTTATCCAGGTTGCATGTTGCTTCTTGTTAATTGTCTATATAAGAAAGATGACCCATATAACTAATTAATGCCTTAAAATTTTGGGTGGAGATGTGGTGTCCCAATCTCATGTTAATCCTAGATCATTGGCCTGTTATTTGTCGTCACTCAACAGTCATGACAATTTATTTATTTATCCAGGTTGCATGTTGCTTCTTGTTAATTGTCTATATTTGCTTATGCAGGCTGGACGGGATCTTAGATTTATAAGCTTGTCAATGACTGGATGCTTTTGTTTGAATGGTCTAGTATTATTGGTAACAACTTTTCGTTGGTTTGCTGTTGTACATAGTAATATTGCTAGACTAATTTTTCTGTAACATCCAATTTACCTCGATGCAGATCCTATCTAGCAGATATGGTCTGCAAGGCTGTTGGTTTTCCCTTGCTGGATTTCAATGGGTAAGACTCGGACCTAGAATTCATAGAAAGTGCTAGTACTTTTTCGTGAACATATTCTGACAGGGACATATTGTGTTTATTAGGTTCGGTTTTCATCGGCCCTTCTGCGCCTTCTATCTCCCAATGGCATTTTATACTCGGAAGATATAAGCCAGTATGAGCTGCAAAAGTTGAAGACTGCATAGTTTAGGAGTTCCATTTTTAGTTCATGGTACATTATACAAATAGAAGCATGTTGTCTGTTGCTTGCAATTCTTGTTAAGTATGTTACATAATAGATATCCATCTTAATGTCGATACAATTCAGTGCTCGGAAACTACAGGTGCTGAGTTGTATCGGAAACTAAGCGGGGAAATGGGGGATGTGGGAAAATTGAATCCACCGCCTTGAACATATATCTTCTTTGTGATCAAGTGTGGTGCCACTAGGGTATAGTTATTTGGTAAACCTTTCTACTTTTATGGTGGCTTTGCCATTTAGAAATACTTTTATGGTGGCTTTGCCATTTAGAAATAGAGGAGAGTAAATATGTTCTCGTTCTTGGAATTTGGGTTCAAAAATGACTTGTATGGTAGGAATGTGGTGCATGTACAAACTAATTTTCAGATCATATCTAATATAATATAAACTCATTCCATAAAAATATAATTAATGTCATTCCATTCTATTCCCATCTACAATCGAAGATTTTCAGAGGGTCGCATCTCACTGATCAAGTTTCCTATCAAGCATCATGATTAGTTTATTTAAAGATTTTAACTACCCAAGTTGAGAGAGGGGATCTTCCACTTTTCAGCAGAATCCATTGTGAAACTGAAAGCCAAGGACAATCAAGAGCCTAACACATCCGCAATCTCTTCATTCCAGTTGTTAATGACTGTAGTTTAGAAATCTATAACTCATGCACGTCAGCTACCATGTGAATAGAGAATGAGTTGCAAGATGACCATAGACAACTGATCAAGAATGGTACCTCTTCTGCCTAAGGAATGATTTGGGAACTTAATTCACGTATTGAGTGGAGAAAAGATGGCAGGGGACTTGTGCAAGAGAAGGAATACGGGAATGGCAGAGGAGGAGCATCACCTGGTTGTTGCAAGCCATTATAACAAAGTGATACTATGGTCCTGATTTTTCTGATACGCTCCGCTATAGCGGCAGGCACGGCCGCTTTTGACAACAGAAATTTCAGTATCAGTACATCCACCAAATGGATCAATTCTGTGACCTGTATGCTGTGATGATGGATAGTTTGCTGAGGCTGAGTTCCATTGTGTTAAAGCCTGGCTAATTTTTGAGTAGCTTGTAAATGTTACTATTCCATTTATTTTCTTTTGCTGCTTCCTCTTTCTCTTCCCAGCTCCCAAAGTGAAGCTTCTTCACACAATCTTTGCAATACAATCACTGGCACCTCCTTATGACTGCTATGCTTGTCCTATCACCTTGGACTAATTCAAGATATTCAATCTTCGACTTTTCTTTTTGATGTGTCAGATTAATAGGAGAGGTGGCAGTGACACACAGGGAGAGAAATTGTTTCATTTTGTGTTTTTGTTTGTACTTTGTTGCCAACTGAGTATTGTTTGTGCACTGACAAGTCCCACATCGGTCAGAAGTATGACAAGCAGGCAAGGCTTTGTTATAAATTTGGAATTTGTTCATTGTTAGAAGCATACCTTTCTCGGCCTTTTGGCTAAGATCAAGTGTAGTATCTGTTCTTATCAGTTTAATATCTGATATGTGGACCAATGGTCCACACGATATTAAATTACTTTTTTTAGGGAGAGAGTCTGCCTAGTAGCTTGCTGCTTGGGCTCTCAAGTGTCGCCTTTGCGTTGCACTATTTTTGAAATTTTCAAAGGTTGAGCTGCCACTTTAAAAAGTTACACTCTAAATTGACAAAAATTCCCCTATATTCTACTCTTTTTTAAATTTCCAACCATTACCTTTTTTAATTTCTCTTAATATTCAACCCCCTTTCTTCATTTCATTTGTCTCCATCCCCATTTCATTTTTTCTCTTCCTCTAATTTTTTTTAATTTGATATCATTTTCCCTCATCTAATTTTTGTGATCTATCGTTTTTTCAAATTTCATACGTATCATTTTTTGATGTGGCAGGAACATAAACACCTATTTAAAATAATTTTTTTTTACAAAAAAGGTTGGAAATTATTATAATTACAGCAAACACAAATTCTACTTACCTACCTCAATCTAAAAGAAAATTAAGCAACTGATTTGATCCTCTTGATGCGTTTAAAATTATTTTATTTTATTTTATGAATGCTCGTTTTAGGCGTTTGGTTGATGGATTTAATGAACTTTGTAGTAGATGTATTATATGTATATGGATTTGGTAGATTGAATTGCCACCCCTAAATATTTTATTGAAATCAACACTATTAATCGTTTCCTTAATAACTAGTATGAAATGGAGGGAGTAAGATTAGTGAAAACCTCGTGTTTGATGATCTCAAGATAACAACCTATTATCATAAGAAAAATGCTAACGAGTGCAATAGAAATCTGATGCAAGAAAATAAGTATTGTATTATTCTTTTAAAAAAGGATAATGTTAGATTTCACGACAACCGATCTCGCAAGAAAATCACGATACACTAAAGTCTATTTGTAGAGGGGTCCTCTTTTTACCATACCACCCATGCTTTCAATCAAATGTAGAATTCAAGGGCTATAACGCGTTCGTGAATGGCTCGCCAATTTGTTGTCGCTACAAATAGCATTGCCTTTTGAAAAATGTGTATTCATCTTTTTAAAAAAATTTAAAAATGTTATTTTCAACAGAATGTTTTTAATTTTAGCATCACCCTTTCCATTAAATCAAGAAATTAGAAGCGTACGATTAATAATTAAAGGATCTTGTTAACGAGTATTCCGGAACATTTTTAAACATTCTAAACAATAATTTTTTTAAAAAGATTTCAATTTCGATTTTCAATGTATTGATTACACACTTTTTTTTTCTTCATAAATATTTACTATTTATGGTTCTTAAAGAGTGTCTAGGGCACTAGGTAACATTTCTATAATTAAATATGAGATGTATATGACTAATTAAATTACTAATATTCTGTTAAGAAATAAAGTAAATGCACAAGATCAAAGAAGAAGAGAAAGGAGAAGATGAAAGCACTTTGTATTATTCTCTTCACAAGTATGTCTTTGCAATATAATATGAGTCCTATTTATAGTACACAAGATGAGTAAGTTAGTGTTCAAAGCTATTAAGGTTCACTGACTATTCACTTACTAATGAGAGTTATAGGAAGGTGGAAAGTGGGAGTTATAGCAAGGTGGAAGACTTAAGGATGAACATCCACTAAGTCATTATTTCATAACACTCCCCCTTGGATGTCCATCAGGATATGTCTCGTTAAAACCTTACAAGAGAAAAATCCAATGGAAAAAAAATTCTAGCGAAGGAAAAAGAGTACAACATCCTTTTGTGTCATAATTTGCCTCGTTAAAAACCTTACCAGGAAAACCCAATGGAATAAAACCATGGTTAGAGGAAAAAGAGTTCAGAACACATATTTGTCTCCCCCTCATAAAGACAACGAAGAAGTCCAAATAATCTTTTATACTGCTCAAAATCTTTACTTGGCGGTGATTCTGTAGAAAGATATTATCTATCTCCATACTCTTCTCCAAATTTGCGGCTCTTGAGATATCTTCATATTGAGTTGTTGAAAGAATATCCTTTTAAAATTAGAAAACTATAAGTTTCTTGTATGTATAAAATCATAATCCTTAATAAAGAGCATTCTCCACTTCCTTGATGTGGTGTTGGCATTTTCAAACAATTGGGTGATATTTTTCTTTCTCTAAGGTACAAATTGTATGCTTGACTTTGCTGCAATATATGACAAAACTAAAACACCACAATATATATAATAAGCAAAATATATTGGTGTCCTCACTTGACCAATTCAAGTTGTTCATAATTTTCTTGAGGACATGATCCTTACTCACATCAAGCGACATCACAATCATTCTAGTACATAATCAATTAGATTTGTCCATATAACCATTTATATAACAACAAATTTTAGAATCTCTTCATGATTTCTAATAATATTTTATATCATTATCATAAAATCGATTATAACGAATTCATTTCCAAATCCTAAAAATAGATAAATGATGTCATATTTTCAATAATTTTGATAGTGTGTATTATGCAAATGAAATCCTTCAGGGAGTTTCATATATCACTATCAAGTGAGTCATATAAATAAATTGTAACACATCTTTCATATAATTTGAGTCTTTCATGTGCTACTGAACTTAATCAAGCATGAAAAAGTTCTTGAATTCACTTCAGGTAAATTTATCTTTAAAGAAAATATGCATCTTAAAAATAAATGGTAGATATTTACCTATTCACTTCAGGTGAACATATCAAACTCTACGCATATGTATTTTACCATTCAAATTCTCTTTTCGCGGTAAAAATCATACATATCTAATTAACTTCACATCTTCGAGTGTGCGGACTACAGGTCCAAAAGATTCAGCTTTACAAAGTGAGTTTGATTTTACTGGAATTGTCTCTTTCCATCTGCAGATATTTTATCTTTAATAGACTTGAATTCATGATCCTCATTATCACTTGTCACATATAGCGCTATATTATTTCCAAAAATATGTCGATGTTGACTTTATTTCGGTTCCATCTCATTCCATTGAGATTTTCATTCATGACATAATATTTCATAAGTTTCACGTACCTGATTAGTTCTTATGGAACTGAAAAAACAATTATGTTAGAAAACTCTTTTAGAGTTTCTATATCCTTGTTTGGGTTATCTTTCCTTTAAGCTCCTTTTCTTATTCAAGGATTTTTATATTTGAAACCGATTGATCTATCATGCTTCATGCACGATTGAGACTCATTTGCATATTAGATTATCCGACAAGGACATCTATTTCATTTGAAGCATTAACAGCTGGTATTTGATTTATTTAACTTTGCAAATGAGTTATATCTTGAGGATCAACATGAGACAATAATATTCTTTCAAATAATTTATTTGAACTTCAAGTTCACATCTCAGCTACTTTATTATCTCCCCCTAATATTGGGAAAACTAATCCATTAATTGATAATCAATCTACTGGACTGTAAATAAGTTGGCTCAGCATAAATTTTCCCAATATTCTTTCAATATTTATCTTTAGTGCATTATATTGGAGCAATTGTGATATACACAACACATCCAAAATCCACTTGGATGAGAAATATTAGGTTGTTAACCTAAAACCAACGATAGATTAAGGGGGGACTTATATATAGTAATTTGCTGGCTTGATGCAGATCAATATCTCAACAAGATTATTGATTTCTAAAATAGAGTTTATAAGACATGATCTCATAACCAAACTAGAGCTTATAAGGTATGATATGATAAGTATCAATTATACAATTAACTTTAGACGTCTAAAGAATGGATCTTCAAGTCCATTTTTATGAGCATATGCTATTGTTCAATATCAATTGACAAATGATACTTATCAAATACAAGTTCAGAAAATAAACTCTTGGTCAAATTTGTTGACATAGTAATCTCACAAACTTCTGGTTGTGGATGTATATTTAAATTGTCAACTTTAAATGGGAACTAGTAATACACAATAGTTACTAGATTGAAAAATCTTCTGGCTCTTCAATATGTATCCATTTTTTTCCAACTAGTTTTTGCATCATAATAGATCCGGGATAACCCAACCGGTCTTGCCAACGATTTGTAAACTTCTGGTTTACAATAATATATGATTAATTTGTTCTAAATTCATTTGAAATTTGAAACATGATTTGTAAACTTCTGGTTTACAATAGTATGTGTTTCATTTGTTCTTGTCTATTTGAAGCAATAATGAACAAAATATATTATTGAAAATTGAAGCTATATAATAAATAAGGAAATGCACCAGTTAACCAGGTTAGCAGTGCACCGGTTAGCAGGACCCATATTTCAGTGCACCGGTTAGCAGGACCCATATTATAAACCTTTATTTATCTTTTGCATTACCAACAAATAAGACTTTATAAATCATACACATTTCTCCTGTGAGTAGTTAGGTAACACAAACTATCAATAGAATATATTTTTAAATCAAAGTTTGACATCTCCAAAGTTTATATTATATGTAAGATCAAAATCAAATAAATTTATTTCAAAAGAAAATGTACATATCTAACATATATTAATCTTGAAGGATTTAGAAGTAAATAAGAGAATGTAACTCATATAAGATGTTTTCAAGAATTATGTAGAAAAGAGTTTGTGTTTACTTACCTTGTAATTCAGACCTTCTAGAAGTCTTATGCAATAAGAAAGAAGAAAATCATAACCAAACTTTGATCATAGAATAACGAAACAATATTGCACTTTTCAATCCATATAATAGGGACATGATCGTATCAAAAAAATCTTTGATCAAACACTAATTTCCCAAACTATATAAGTCCATACTAATGGTATTTTATGATCTTGACATGTATTGTATCAATAGTAGACTCTACTAAATCAATTACCATAACCAGTTACAAAATTGGTTATATGAAACAAATAGTATGGACCATTCACTTCTGGGAATGACGTTCAATGTGAGCTTTCACCATTTTGATCAAGAGCCACTCTTTGTTCAATTACAAATGTGACTAATCTTTCAAAAATATTCTTGAAGATACTCACTTATTTTGCTATTTCAGGAGCACTTCGAATGTCATAGAAATATACATATTGTCTCATATTTTCTCTTTTATTTTTATAGATCAAATAGATCTTATAAATATCAAATTTTAAATGTGTTGTTCTTCAGAAACTCAAACACAAGCCTCTATCAACAATGACAAAGGAAATCACAATAGTTTTATTATGCAATCTTTCACGAATGCTTGATATTAAGTTATTAGTTCTTCTAAAACTATATCTCAAATCTTCATAAACAACGGGAAAAAAATATCATTCTTTGAGCAATCCTTCACGAATGATTTAATATTAAATTTTAGTTCTTCAAGAACTATATCTCAAGTCTTCGGACACATCAAGAAAATTCCTTCTATGAACGATCCTTCAGGGATCCTTAAAAAAAAAAAATTAATCCTTCAAGAACTATACACAGATAAATAGATCTTATTTTGAACCATAAATCTATCTACACCTAGGAAGATGATAATTTTTTTTTTTTTGCTATCCTTTGAGGATGCTTGATATTAAATATTTAGCTCTTCAAGAATTATATATATCTAAAACCTTCATAAACAATGATAAAAATTTGATTGTTTGCGATCCTTCAGGGACAAATCATTTGATCTTCATATATATTTAGTTCTTCAGAAATTATATTACATATGATCTTCCTAATAATAAAGAAAAAAGTAGTTCTTCGAGAACTATATCATTAAATAAATAAAAATATGATAATTATAGTTAAATCAAAACCATCAATCAATAAGTAGCTATACAACAAACAATATTATAGTACAAAATTTCCACATACTAAACCAATATTATAGAGGTTTGAAGGATTCAATCAAACTGTTTAGCATGAGAATAGTATGAACGAAGAATGAAAATTTTCTTACATTGTATCAATATGGATCAAGAAAAATATCATCCACTAAAACCAAATATCATTTGATGAGCAACCTCAACAAAGAATCATAAAAGGAAGTAACCAGAATACCTTATAAATTTTAATTAATCTTAAAATTAATCAAAAGTAATCTTAAGCAGCTGACAAGGACATGAAAGTAGAGATTATAAAAATGTAAGGATCTAAACAATCAGAAGTTTATAGCACTAATAATTTATGAAATTATTCTTAAGTGAACTATAAATTTATGTGCATCAAATTAGCAATACGTTCTAAAATTCTATATTATAATCCTAAATGACCGTTTCCTTGGATATACAAGATTAGCATGAGAAAAATATAAATTTTAAGATAGCACCATACATTCTTATGTTTCTCAGAAGAACTATAAATTTTATGTTTGTAAGCTTAACGTAATATATATCCTTAATATTTAATGTAAGTAGAAGCTTGATACTTTAGATTAATTTCTATGAATGTGTCTCTTTGAATATAAGTATGTGTTTTCTGCGGTTACCAATTACTACTACTGTTAACACATACAAGCATACAAAATCAATATACACATACACGGCTGGATAAAAACAGTGACACAATAAGCAATACCAAAATAATAGAGAATCAATTTTACGTTAAATTGTTAGAGCTTCATGCTGATAACGTGTTAAGAAATAAAGTAAATGCACAAGATCAAAGAAGAAGAGGAAAGAGAAGATGAAAGTACTTTGTATTATTATTCTCTTCACAAGTATATCTTTGCAATATAATATGAGCCCTATTTATAGTACACGGGATGAATAAGTTAGTGATCAAGGCAATTAAGGTCCACTAACTATTCACTTACTAATGAGATTTATAGGAAGGTGGAAAGTGGGAGTTATAGCAAGGTGGAAGAGACTTAAGAATGAACATCCACTAGGTCATTATTTCATAACATATTCATTGTTTTTATGATATTTTTTAATTAAAAAAAAACTCCCGACATTTGGTTATCTTTCCCGCGGATTCCACGTTACAGACCACTCGTTTTCTTTCTCTTTCTATTTCTGGCATCTTCCCATATTTTTCTCTGATTCTTTTCTTTCTCTTCGAAGAAAACAAAAATGGCACAAAAACTTTCACTACACTTCAATCACACTCTTCACACATCACTACACTTGAATCGCCACTTACATCTTCATCTCCTCCCACCTTCCCTTCTAAGGAAGAACACTACTATCCATCCAACAAGCCAGTGCATTATTACATCCTCGAGCCAGAACCGTCGCTTCGAGTTTCTAACAGCTTGCTCAGTTCAAAATTATGATGTCGCAGATGAGTCTGAAGAAAAAGATCAAATCAGCGAGGTTTCTTCTAAGGAACAAGCACAAGAAGAAGAAGTGAAGGAACTGGTTGAGCAGAGTATATGGATTCAGATGAAGGAAATTGTTTTATTTACTGGACCTGCAATTGGTCTTTGGTTATGCGGACCGTTGATGAGTCTCATTGATACTGCTGTTGTTGGTCAAGGAAGTTCGATTGAACTTGCTGCTTTAGGTATTTTTATGATTTTATGACATTCACTGTTTAATTGTTGAAATTGCCCAATAATTTGAATTTTGTTTTCTTCATGAGCAGGTCCTGCTACTGTTTTTTGTGATTATTTGGGCTACTCTTTTATGTTTCTGTCGATTGCTACTTCGAATATGGTTGCTACTGCCCTTGCTAAACAGGTTTGTTTTTTATTCGCATATAGAAAATTTTGATGAATGTGTTTGTGAATGGGTATCTTGTATTCAAATGTGAGTGGTTAGTCTCACACCGGTTGAGGATGAGCCAAACTAATGATATAGAATAAAGATAATTCATATGGCTAATGATCTTAGGTTTTGGGTGGAAATGTAGTGTTTTGGTCTTTGTAGTTCATGATTGGTTACCTTATTGTTGCTCCCTATGTTTTGGGGACTCTCTAACAAGCGGTATCAGAGCGGGAGTAGATCTTTATATAAAAAATCTTTCTAGTAATGGAGTCGTTGGTTAGTAATGGCGGTGAGAGTACGGTGATGTGAGAGACTTACAATTGTTGGGAAGATTGTTAGAATTCATGTGAGTGGTTAGCCTTATATTGACTAGGAAATGATCAAATGACAATTATATAAAAAAATGTGAGTGTGACCTTGGTGGCACTTCCATGAGCCTAAAACAATGGGGCGGACCATCGCATTGGACTAAGAGCAACCACACAAGTGGGACTTTGAACTCACACTTGACACATCAACAAACCTGTATACACCCAACAATGACAAAAGCAGAGGCCAATATTTAAAGCAATGCATGATTAGGTGCATGTATTCTTACAATGAAATTCTGTATACACGCAGAAGACCAGTAAATTTTTTGGCATTATTGTTATGTATTCACATCCATGACTTTATGCACACATAACTTTTAGGATTTATTGCACCGCCTTTGCTTAGTTAATATGTCTGTGTAGGATAGGGAGGAAGTGCAGCATCACATATCTGTCTTGCTTTTTATCGGGTTAGCATGTGGCTCGGCGATGCTTTTTTTCACAAGGTTATTAGGCGCAGCAACGCTAGCAGGTATTGAAAATGAGAGCTCTGTCCAGTTGTGTCCCTTTTTTGGGATAATAGTAATTCACTAATGCATAAATGGTAATAGAGCCTACCCCATGACTGATGAATTGTTCAATTTATGCCTTTTGCAGCTTTTACTGGACCGAAGAATGTACATTTAGTACCTGCAGCTAATACTTATGTCCAGGTTTTTTTCTTTCTTTCTGATTACTATCCTTCAATCTAAATTAAGATTATAATTAATGTTTTCAAAAATTCAAGAAATCATAAAATAATTATGGCGAGAAATGAGTAATTTCATTGTTCATTTATTGTTATAGTAAATAAAGGTTTGTATGCCAATGCTTCTTTAAATAAAGTAGACAACCTTTCAGATAGGATTCTGCTTTTGTTTCTTAATTATTTACATATTGAAATTGATCAAAGGAAGGTATCATCCTCCGCTTGATTTAGTAATACTGAATTTCTTATGGTGTTAGATTCGAGGGTTGGCATGGCCTTGTTTACTTATTGGATCGATTGCTCAAAGTGCAAGGTGCAAACATACTATCTATTTCTCGTGTTTCTTTCTAAAATGAGTTGTTGCAATTTGCAAAACTTTATGTCAAATATGAGAATCTGTTTTTCATATTCTTTTTTTGTTTATGTTCAATTTGGTGATAAAGTTTGTCTTAATAGTTGCTTGAAACTTTTGGCTAAAATTCCCCTCTCCATGAATAACTTTTCTCAGATAGCAAGGTTCCTTTTGTCACTCAATAGTATACTGCTTGCTCTGCGTTGATGATTTCTCATTTGCATCTTATATTTAAATGAAAATGTGAATTATCCTCTCTCTGCTCTTAATGCCTAAATTGTTCTTTAAACTGTTTGAGCAAATTTTTTTACCCTGAGAATAGTTATATGTGCTTCCAGAGCATATACGTGGTGAACTCCCTGAGGAGTAAACTGTGGCTTTTTATGATTTAAAATTTAATAATATTATACTATTGGGTTGTCATTTAATTCATATTCTTGGTATCGACATTCTTTCACGCAGTCTTGGTATGAAAGATTCTTGGGGACCCTTGAAGGCTTTGGCTGCTGCCAGTATTATAAATGGAATTGGTGATATAATTCTGTGCAGATATTTAAACTATGGGATTGCTGGGGCTGCATGGGCTACATTGGCATCCCAAGTATGCCGAACAAACTTATATGCATTACGTTGTAAACAAGTAATTAGGGTTGTAGGCACATACTATGTAAATATTGGCCATTACTTTTCCCACCCTATGAGTTTCTTGCGTGCCCTATCTAGATTCTAAAATCCGAAATGTTTTAACGTGTTTTGAAGGTTTTTATGGGGTGTATATGCCCGTTCGGATTCTATAGTCCAAACTGCACAGGGCGCGCGAGAAATCAATAGGGTGGGAAAAGAAGGAGTCGCAAATATTAGCTTTTTTGTATTAAGCTTACTAATTAGGCCATGAGTTAAAGCTTCTATATTCAGATTAGTGTTTGTACTGTTCTGTTCACATGAATTTAATAATACTTCAAAAGATTTTTCACACATCATAATTAATCAATGGTATCATATATGGTTTTGCCTATTTTCAATGTACTAAAATAATCAACGTGCACTGCTTTTCAGGTCGTTGCTGCGTATATGATGAGCAAAGCTCTAAATGAGAAGGGATACAATGCATTTTCCTTCACCATTCCTTCAGGGAAGGAATTTCTGTCAATATTTAGTCTTGCTGCTCCTGTATTTGTGACATTGATGTTAAAGGTTGAATCAAGTATTTTGCTATATTTCTAGCTCTTTATCTCGAGTAGAATAACCTTTAAATATAACTGAAAGTTCTGATGTGTAGGTGGCTTTCTACTCTCTAATTATATATTTTGCTACATCAATGGGTACAAATAAAATAGCTGCTCATCAAGTTAGTTTTACTCCTGTCTTGTATTTTGTAACTCTATTCCTTTGGTGTCTATCTGCATATTTTCTGAACACCAAACTCAAACATATTTTAACTCAACTCTTATTTTAGGTCATGCTTCAGATCTACATGTTATGCGCAATATGTGGTGAACCTCTCTCCCAAACCGCTCAATCATTTATGCCTGAGTTGATGTATGGAGTAAATCGGAGTTTGGCAAAGGTTAGTGGTACTCATTCACTGATTTCAAAAGATCTCTCCTTCAACCTCATATATATATAGTATCGTTTTAGAGCTCGTTTTTGTACTCAGTTGATTTTCATTTTATATAGGAGGATCATCTTTCTTTTTGGTTTGAAGGGTAGTTTTAAGCAATGATAACATGTTCTCCTTGCTAATTCATATTGTAGATTCTCTCCATACATTGTTATGTATATTCAAAACTTCCCTGAGTTTATAGTATCTTGACAGGCTCGGTCGCTTCTAAGGTCTCTTCTAACTATTGGAGCTGTATTCGGGTTGCTTTTGGGGATTGTTGTAACATATGTTACTTGGTTATTCCCCTACATTTTTACACCTGATCAGATGGTCATCCAGGAGGTTAGTTCTTGAATTTTTAAACTTTAGCTCATGAGAGATCTTTGGAATTAAGGCTTCTTTTAGTGGTTAACTTGTTTTTGTGATTATCCAGATGCATAGGATTCTGATACCATACTTTTTAGCACTACTGGTCACACCTGCAACAGTTGGCCTGGAGGGAACATTGCTGGTATGCTCATGTTAGATTGGAATATTAGGAATTTTATTATTTTAGTGTTCTTATGTGGGTAGTCTTATTCAGTTGGATCTTTACTCCTACTAGACCTGACCTGGATTTTTAGCATAAAAATGAATATCAAAGACCAAGCTCCTTGAAAATCCTAATCTGTTTCACATAGGTTCCATAGTGATTTTATATCTTTTAACACGTTTCATTATGAAATAGCCTTTGCGATTGAGGTGCTAAAAAAGGAGTAAGCCTACTTATTTAGGTAGAATGGGTATGATAAGCACCTAACCCTTAACTATTTAGTAGCTCTGCATCATTTCCAAGATCAATTCTCCTAAAAGATAAAGTTGTTAACAAGACATGTTTGCATCGATACTCGGAGGGAGTGTTAGATTTCTGTTTTGCAGATACACGCGCGCGCGCACACAGACACATGATGTTATTAATATTTAATGTTATCTGATTTCCATTATTTCCTGTAAATTCAACAGTTCGGTTCAATTTGTCTATAATGAATGGAAAAAAATATGGATGTACTAACCACTTTTACAAACATAATCCTCTAGGATGTTTAAAAACTTCCTTACATGGAAGTACTAACCGCTTCTAACATGTATGTACTTTCATGATCCTGGACTCCCCCACCAAGTGTGTATCATATCTTGTTTCAGCTTGGTAGGGGAGCATCATAATATTGGATCGTTGTACCAATAGTCTTTCTAGCGGTGCAATTAGGGCGTGTGTTCTGTTAGTTGTAACGACAATGTAAGTCTAGGATGTGAGACTCACACTTGAGGGATATATTTTTGGGTTCAAGTGTGCGTGGTTAGTCTCATATCGACTATTAAAAGGATTAAATGTTGTATATATTAGAAAAATGACCCATATACATAATGCCTTAAGGTTTTGGATGGAGATGTGGTGTCCTGATCTCTTGTTGGTCCGGGACATTGGGCCTGTTATTGCTCTCGTTACTCCCCGGACTCCCCAACATTCATGACAATTTAATTTATTTATTCATGTTGCATGTTGCTTCTTGTTAATTGCGTATATTTGCTTATGCAGGCTGGGCGGGATCTAAGATTTATAAGTTTGTCAATGACTGGATGCTTTTGTTTGAATGGTCTAGTATTATTGGTAACAACTTTTCCTTGGTTTGCTGGTGTACATAGTAATATTGCTTCACCAATTTTTCTGTAACACCCAATTTACCTCGATGCAGATCCTATCTAGCAGATATGGTTTGCTAGGCTGTTGGTTTTCCCTTGCTGGATTTCAATGGGTAAGACTCGGACCTAGAATTCATAGAAAGTGCTAGTACTTTTTCGTGAACATATTCTGACAGGGACATATTGTGTTTATTAGGTTCGGTTTTCATCGGCCCTTCTGCGCCTTCTATCTCCCAATGGCATTTTATACTCGGAAGATAAAAGCCAGTCTGAGCTGCAAAAATTGAAGACTGCATAGTTTTGGAGCTCCATTTTTAGTTCATGGTACATTATACAAATAGAAGCATGTTGTCTGTTGCCTTCAATTCTTGTTAAGTGTGTTACAAAATAGGTATCCATCTGAATGTTGATACAATTCAGTGCTCGGAAACTACAGGTGCTGTGTTGTATCGGAAACTGAGCGAGGAAATCGGGGATGTGGGGAAATTGAATCCACCTCCTGGAACATATATCTTCTCTGTGATCAAGTGTGGTGCCACTGGGGTATAGTTATTTGGTAAACCTTTCTACTTTTATGGTGGCTTTGATATTTAGAAATAGAGGAGAGTAAATATGTTCTCATTCTTGGAATTTGGGTTCAAAATGACTTGTAAGGTAGGAATGTGGTGCATGTATAAACTCATTTTCAGATCATATCTCATATAATATAAACTCATTCCATAAGAATATAATTAATGTCTTTCAATTCCCATTCACAATCGATGATTTTCAGAGGGTCGCATCCCACTGATCAGATTTCTTATTAAACATCATGATTAGTTTATTTAAAGATTTTAACTACCCAAGTTGAGAAAGAGGATCTTCCACTTTTCGGCAGAATATGTCGTGAAACTGAAAGCCAAGGCCAATCAAGAGCCTAACACATCTGTAATCTCTTCATTCCAATTTTTAAAGAATGTTTAGAGATCTATAACTCGTGCACGTCAGCTCCCATGTGAATAGAGAATGAGTTGCAGGATGACTATAGACAACTGATCAAGAATGGTACCTCCTCTGCCTATGGAATGTTTTGGGAATTTAATTCACGTATCAAGTGGAGAAATGATGGTAGGGGACTTGTTCGAGAATGAATGCCGGAATGGCAGTGGATAAGCTTCACCTGGTTGTTGCAAACCATGATAACAACTTGATACAATGGTCCATGAAGAGTGGTTTCGGTCTCAATACATCTACCAAATGGATCAATTCTGCGACCTGTATGCTGTGATGATGGGTTGTTCACTGAGGCTGAGTTCCATTGTGGCTAATTTTGGAGTAGCTTCTAAATGTTGTTCCATTTTTTTTTTTTTTTACTGCTTCCTCTTTCACTTCCCAGCTCCCAAAGTGAAGCTTCTTCACACAATCTTTGCAATACAATCACTGGCACCTCCTTATGACTGCTATGCTTGTCCTATCACCTTGGACTAATTCAAGATATTCAATCTTCGACTTTTCTTTTTGATGTGTCAGATTAATAGGAGAGGTGGCAGTGACACACGGAGAGAAATTGTTTCATTTTGTGTTTTTGTTTGTATTTTGTTGCCAACTGAGTATTGTTTGTGCACTGACAAGTCCCACATCGGTCAGAAGTATGACAAGCAGGCAAGGCTTTGTTATAAATTTGGAATTTGTTCATTGTTAGAAGCATACCTTTCTCGGCCTTTTGGCTAAGATCAAGTGTAGTATCTGTTCTTATCAGTTTAATATCTGATATGTGGACCAATGGTCCACACGATATTAAATTACTTTTTAAAGGGAGAGAGTCTGCCTAGTAGCTTGCTGCTTGGGCTCTCAAGTGTCGCCTTTGCGTTGCACTATTGCATGGGCTGGCGCATCCCACCAATTCAGTTCAATGTTTTTTTTGCTTTTTTGCATTTTTTTAAAAATTCCAAAGGTTGAGCCTTTCCTTAATAATTAATATTTAGATTTTTCTAATTTCACCACTTTTTTTTCAAGTTACACTTTAAATTGACAAAAGTACCCTTACTTTTTTATTTTATTTTTTAAATTTTTAACCATTATCTTTTTTTAATCTCTTAGGGTTAAATATGGTTTTAGAGTCCTTACATTTTGCGCCCCTTTGAAAAAGTGGCTGTTAATGTGTCCCAATTTTATTAAAATGCAATGACTATTTTTCAAAGTCACGCATAATCTAACATGACTAGTTTTGATAGATAACTGAGATAAAATGTGAGGATTTTAAAAACATTTAATAAAGTCTAGGGACTATTCTTCAAAGAGGCGCAAAATATAAAAACTAAAAACATTTAACCCTTTCTCTTAATATTCATCTCCTGTTTCTTCATCTCCCTTTAGTTAGATCCGTATTTCAATCCCCATTCATTTTTTTCTCTTCCTCTAATTTTTTAATTTTAATCATTTTAACTAATCTAATTTTTGTGATCCATTGTTCTACAAATTTCATACGGATCATTTTTTGATGTGGCAGGAACATAAACACCTATTTAAAATAGGTTTCACAGACATGAACTTGAACTTTAATAGGTTTCACGGACATGGAGTTGAACTTAATTCACGTATTTCAATTCCCATATATGTGTGGTTAAGCGTGTACTTAATTTATGTACTTCATGCAAACAATGCAACGCAAAAAGAGTCAAAGCTCAAAGATTGAACTCTAATACTATCTTAATAACGTACCATCTTAGTATTGTTGCAGAGATGACAGAAAATCCTCATTTCCATTGAATACAAAATCTGATTCTACAAAAGTGTTGAAATGAATGCAGAAAATATACGTTTATTCCTATGTAACTTGATCTAACTAAAGCTAACAAACCAACTGGTTAGTTAAATAAACTACTAAGTAGCTAAATTAAGTGATGAATCTGAAGTTTCCTCAGGTAAATTGCAACGATAATTGAAAACCCTGTAATGATGGCTTTATATTGAATGAAGTGTAAGTAGTTTGTGTTTGGAACGGTCGAATTATTAATGTTGGAGGTTGTTTAAATATACCTTTTTTTAGGGGGAAAATATACCACCCATATATATACTATGTGCAATAAAATAATAATAATAATAATAATAACAACAATAACAACTTGCTCTGCAACATGATAAGAATTTTTTGCATTTCAACAAGCATTTAAAACGAGCATTCATAAAATAAAATAAAAACATTTTAAACCATCAAGAGGACCAAATCAGTTGCTTAATTTTCTTTTTGATTGAGATAGGCACTTCTATTGAATTTGTTTTCACTGTAATTATAATAATTTCCAACTTTTTTTGTTAAAAAAAATATTCTATGCATGAAGTACATAAATTAAGTTCACGCTTAACCACACATGAGAATTGAAATACGTTCAACTCCATGTCCGTGAAACCTATTTGAAATGATACGTATGAAATCTGGAAAACAATGATAACAAAAATTAGATTAAAGGAAAATGATATCCAATTAAAAAATTAGAGGAAGAGAAAAATGGGGATTGAGACAAAGAAAGAGGAGATGAATATTAAGAGAAATTTAAAAAAGGTAATGGTTAAAAATTTAAAAAAGGAATGTAAGGTATTTTTGTCAATTTAAAGTGTAACTTAAAATTAAAGTGGTGAAAATAGAAAAATCTTAATAAAAATCTAAATATTAAGGTAAGGCTCAACCTTTAAAATTAAAAAATAGCAAAAAAGAAAAGAAAAAAAATTGAACTAAATCAGTGTAAAGCACCACCTAATACTATAGTGCAACACAAAAACAACACTTGAGAAACCTACCTAGCAACAAGCTACTAGGCAGACTCCCTCCCAAAAAAAAATGATTTAATATCATGTAAATCATTGATCCACATATTAGATACTAAACTAATAACAGATGCTACACTTGATCTTAGCCAAGAGGCCGAGAAAATGTATGCTACTAGTGTCGAACAAATTCCAAATTTATAACAAAGCTTTGCCTGCTTGTCATATTTCTGACCGATGTGGGACATGGCATGGCAGTGCACAAACAGTACTCAGTTGGCAACAAAGTACAAACATCGCTACCACCTCTACTATTAATTTGACACATCAAAAAGAAAAGTCGAAGGTTGAATATCTTGAATTAGTCCAAGGTGATGGAACAAGCATAGCAGTCATAAAGAGGTGCCAATGATTGTATTGCAAAGATTGTGTGAAGAAGCTTCACTTTGGGAGCTGGGAAGAGAAAGAGGAAGCAGCAAAAGATATTGAGATGCTGGCTAAACAAGATGTTAAGGTCAGAAAGTTGATGACTGAACTTCGGGTGGTGCCTGTATTGGTATTGATGGCTTCGTCGGTTGTGGCTATCTGGCGGCCAGTAGGAGTGAGAGCTTTGGTTCAGCTAGAAAATGGAAGGTACACGAAAGTTTTCATATTTCGTATGTTCCTTGTTCATTTTGTACAAGTCACATTGCAGTACAATAACATGCATAGTTTCTTATAAGCTTTGACTTTAATCTGAATTTGAGTCCTTAATTCTTTAGTGTTACTGGTTTATTATATAAAAGTATCTCAATAGTTCGTTCATAAATTCATGCAAATGCAGATCCATAAAGTTAATGATGGAATTGGTTATCGCCAAGATATGCTTATACCTCAATCATTTTAACCAATTACCTAACTATTATAGTTAATAAAATTATGATCATGTCAAAGAAATTGAAGTCCAATCAATTTCTCTTAACAGTATAAATTTTAAGGAAGCCTCTATTCGCTGCTTAAGAACTCTGCTTGATTTTTCTCAGCATTAAAGTTGAGTGACATGTTAGTAGAATTCACATGTTAGCTGACATATATGAGTTATATAGATCTCTAAACTAGAGGCAATAACAATTGAAATGAAGAAATAACAATCGGTCTCTAGCTGGCACACTGCTTGATTATCGTTGTGTTATACCCTTGGCTTTCAGCTTTGCTATAAATTCTTGGCTTTCAACATCAGTAGTTTTTTTTTTTTACTTGTAGAATTAATTTTTAAATAATTGTAGAAATGAAGAAATAACTTTTGCTACAAAATACATCCAAGAAATGTTAGAATTAGAAAAAATATAGTCCAAGAATTAACTTTTGTAACAATTTTTAAACTAAAAAAATCTATTACTACAATGGTGATATGTTCACTGTTCAGGGTGGTGGGTTCAATTCCCCATATCACATCCCATATTTCCCTACTTGGCTTCCAATACAAGTCAGGACCAGTAACTTCTCTGCCCTGAATTGTGTCTACATTGAATAAATGTATTTGTAAATGCAGGTGGTAGTAATTTGAAATGAATGCCTATTTTGTAACACATTCTAATAGATTTGCAAACAACAGACAACATGCTTCTATTTGTGTATTTTTTTCCCTGAACTAATATTAAAATGGAGCTCCAAAACTATACAGTCTTCAACTTTTGCTCCTCATACCAGCCTACATCTTCTGAGTATAAAATGCCACTGGGAGATAGAAGGCGCAGAAGGGCCGTTAAAAACCGAGCCTAATAGACACAATATTTCCCTGTTAGAATATGTTTATGAAATAATACTAGCACTGTATATGAATTCTAGGTCCGAGTCTTACCCATTGAAATCCAACAAGGGAAAACCAACAGCCTTGCAGACCATATCTACTACATAAGATCTGTCATCAGGTAAATTGCGTGTTACATAAAAATTGGTCAAGCAATATTATTATGTAGACCAGCAGACCAAGCAAAAGTTGTTACCAATAGTACAAGAGCACTTGAACAAAAGCATCCACTTGTTGACAAACTTACAAATCTTAGATCCCGTCCAGCCTGCCAAAACAAATATGCACAACTAACAACCTTAAAATAGCACTTGTTATATATGCATTCACTAAGCAAGCTAGATAAATAAATTAATTTGTCATGATGTCACAAACTAGTTACCATTATGGTCAAAATAGTATGGTTTACTGGAGAAAGTTTTTGTTAGACCTCTTATGAAGTATTATGAATTTATGAGAGGAAAATAAACAGAAACTGACACTCGCAATTTCTGGGTAGTTATTAATTTTTCAATAGCATATATTATAAGCAGTTACTTTGTAGTTCGTGTGTATTTTCTGTCTGTACAAGGAATAAATAAGGATAGACAAGACATAGTCTGGGATCCTAGAATATTTTAGTGGTTATTTGGAAAGGGAGTGGTCCAAGTCTCTCGAATCCTTGGTAGGAACCATGTTTTTGTCCGTCTGTTCTGTTTAACGTTTCATTTATGTTCAAGTCTGTGATAATTGTATGTTCCATCTATGATTGGGAACCTTTCTCCAGAAATTGTTCAATAATAAATAGTTGTTATTCATTAATTTATTGTGTAAGTACCAGTTTCTATCAGTTTAATGCAACTGCAAATAATAGAAGCACATGGGATTTATTTAACGAAGTCCTTAAACATGAAACTTGGTCTTTGACACTCGTTTGTATGCTAAAGATATAGGTCAGGTGCTGGTACAGTACAACAAGTACAGATACAACTGAATAAGAAAGCTCCTTAAATAATAAATCCAAATATTCTAATCTAACATGAGCATACCAGCAATGTTCCCTCCAGGCCGATAGTTGCAGGTGTCACCACTAGTGCTAAAAAGTACGGAATCAGGATCCTATGCATCTGCATAATCACACAAACAAGTTAACCACTACTAACATAAGCCTTAATTTCAAACCTGTTTATTTCATAAAAACCTCTGTATTTCCATTGGTTATCCTGCCCCAACAATGTAGACAAGGGCGATAGCGGAAATTTCTGAAGTTTAAAAAAAATAAAAAACTGACCTCCTGGATGACCATCTGATCAGGTGTAAACGTGTAGGGGAATAACCAAGGAACAAATGTTCCAACTATCCCAAAAAGCAGCCCAAGTATAGCTCCAATAGTTAAAAGAGACCTTAGAAGCGACCTAGCCTGTCAATATACAATATAAATTCAGGGAACTTTTGAATATACATAACAATGTATGGAGAACATTGTAAGGAGAACATTGGCTCATTGTTTAAAGCTACCCCTCAAACCAAAAAGAAAGATGATCCACCTACATAATGTGAAATTCAACTGAGCACAAGAGAGAGCTCTAAAACCGATACTGTGTATATGAGGTTGGAGGAGAGATCTTTTGAAATCAGTGAATGAGTAACACCAACCTTTACCAAACTCCGATTTACTCCGTACATCAACTCAGGCATAAATGATTGAGCAGTTTGGGAGATAGGTTCACCACATACTGTGCACAACGTAAAGATCTGAACCATGACCTAACATAAGAGTTGAGTTATCAACGATCATGAGTTTGGTGTTCAGAAAATGTGCAGATAGACAGCAAAGGAATGGTTGCAAAATACAAGGCAAAAGTAAAACTAACTTGATGAGCAGCCGTTGTATGTGTACCCATTGATGTAGCAAAATATACAAGTAGAGCATAGAAAGCCATCTAAACATCAAAACTTCCCGTTACATTTAAAGGTTAAACTACTCAAGAAAAAGAGCCACAAATATAACAAAATATTTTATTCAACCTTTAACACCAATGAGACAAATACAGGAGCTGCAAGACTAAATATTGACAGAAATTCCTTCCCCGAAGGAATGGAGAAGGAAAATGCCTTGTATCCCTTCTTGATTAGAGTTTGGCTCATCATATATGAAGCAACAACCTGAAAACAAGAAGATGGTGTAAAAGACTAAAAGCGGTGCAAATTCATTATTTCAGTAAATTGAAAATAGGACAAACGATATATGATAGCATTAACTAATTATGATGTGTGGAAAAATATTATGAAAGATTTTTCTATTGTGTGAGTACAACTAAAAACACTAATCTAATTTATGAGCGTAATACAAAATGCTAATTTTTACATAATATGTGCCTACAACAATAATTACTTATTACAGCAACATGATGTATGTGAGTTTGTTTAGCATACTTGTGATGCCAATGTAGCCCAAGCAGCCCCAGCAATCCCATAGCCTAAATATCTGCACAGAATGATGTCACCAATTCCATTTATAATACTAGCAACAGCCAAAGCCTTCAGGGGTCCCCAAGAGTCTTTCATACCAAGACTGCGTGATAAAATGTGGATAACAAGAATATGAATTAAATGAGAACCCAATATTTATGATGTTACTAATTTAAAATCATAAAAAGCAACAGTCTTCAGTCTACTTCACATAAGCTATTTTCAAGGTAGTTAATAAACATGTCAGTTTAAATAAAAATTTAGGCATTAAGAGCAGAGAGAACATTTTCAATTAAATATAAGAGGAAAATGAGATATCATAACACGCCGAAATTTTAGCCAGATGTGTAAAACAGTATATAAGATTTGACATAAATTTTGCAAATTTCAAATTTTATTAAGTAACACGGTTGAGAGTCCTATATTGGATGAGATATGACCAAGATATATTTATTAGTGGGGGCAATCCTCACCTTACAAGCCGGTTGGGCCAAACTCATCCTTACAAAATTGGCTTGTAAGACAAGGACCTCCCCTACTTATAAACATATGTTCAGGCCATACTCATCCAAGGTGGAACTCTTAACACGCAAGAAAATAGTATATTTGCACCTTGCACTCTGAGCAACCAATCCAACAAGTAAAGAAGGCCATGCCAATCCTCGAATCTAACACCAAAAGAAATTAATTCAGTGTGACTAAATCAAGTAGAGGTCGATAGCTTCCCTTGATCAATTTCAATGAAGAAACGGAAGCAGAATCTTATTTGAAAGGTTGTATTCTTTATTAAAAGAAATGTTGCCATACAAACCTTTATATTTACTATTAAAAGAAATGAAAAATGAGACTGCTCATTTCTCGCCATAAATTGTTTCATGATTTCTAGAATTTTAAAAACATTAATTACAATCTTAATTTGAATTGAAGGATAGTAATCAGAAGAAAAATACCTGGACATAAGTATTAGCTGCAGGTACTAAATGTACATTTGCCGGTCCAGTAAAAGCTGCAAAAGGCATAAATTGAACAATTCATCAGTCATGGGTAGGCTCTTTTACCATTTATGCCTTAGTGAATTACTGTTATCCCATAAAAGGGACACAACTGGGCAGAGCTCTTATTTTCAATACCTGCGAGCGTTGTTGCACCAAATAACATTGTGAACAGTAGCATCACCAAGCCACATACTAATCCAATGAAAAGCAAGACAGATATGTGATGCTGCACTTCCTCCCTATCCTACACAAACATATTTACTCATGAAAAGCAGGGAAGTAAATCCTAAAAGTTCTGTGTGCATATAAAGACATGAATGTGATACATAACAATAACAATAATATCCAAAAGTTTGATGGTTTTCCGTCTTATTTTATTGTATGAATGCATGCAGATGCACCTGATCATACATTTCTCTTATATATTATCCTCCGCTTTTGTCATTGTTGAGTGTACATAGATCACATCTCTTATATCTCTTATATAATCTTCATTTACTAGTTATCTATGAGTCTTGCACATCATTATACTTGCATCATCAATACCATCCAACAAAGCACGCCACCTTACTCCACTACCAGAAAGACTTTTGATGCAAGAACCCATCTCATTCTCCCATCAAGTTAACACGGCCGAAATACCACTTGTTGGAGAGTCCGTAAAGAATAGGGAGCAACAGCAAAAGACTAAAACACCACATTTCCACACCTTAGAACATTAGACATATGAGTCGCCTCTCTTCTATATCATTAATTTAGCTCATTATCAGCCAATGTGGGACTAAACACTCAAAGTTGAATGCCAACTATCAGTTTACAAATAGATATTCATCAATATTTTCTATCCAATAAGAAAAGAGGAATAAAAAAAACCGTCATCCCGTAAGAAAAAGAAAATAAAAACACTACAATTTCAATCCATTAACTTATCTGTTATCGGTTATATCCATTATCCGCTATCCTAATTTTTTTTACCAAATATAATCTTAATAATCAAGATCAACAAAAGACTCAAACTTGAACATCTCCATTCTCCATCAAAACCAATATTTAGCATATGAATCATATCTCTTGTATATCATTGATTTACCTCATTCACAACCAATGTAAAACTAACCACTCACGCAATCATAAGTTCACAAATGCATATACATCAATATTTTGTATCCCATAAGAAAAGGAGAGTAAAGAACTAACCTGTTTAGCAAGTGCAGTAGCAACCATATTCGAAGTAGCAATCGACAAAAACATAAACAAGTAGCCCAAATAATCGCAAAAAACAGTAGCAGGACCTGCTCATGTAGAAAACAAAATTCACATTATTGCGGAATTTCAAAATTAAACAGTGAATGTGATAAAATCATAAAAATACCTAAAGCAGCAAGTTCAATTGAACTTCCTTGACCAACAACAGCGGTATCAATGAGACTCATCAACGGTCCACATAACCAAAGACCAATAGCAGGTCCAGTAAACAATACAATTTCCTTCATCTGAATCCATATACTTTGCTCAACCAGTAGTTCCTTCACTTCTTCTTCTTCTTTAGAAGAAACCTGGCTGATTTGTTCTTGGTGTTCGGATTCGTTTGCGACTTCTTGATTTTGAAGTACGCGAGGTGTTAGGAACCCGAAGCGACGGTTCCGGCTCGAGGATGAAATAATGCGTTGGTTTGTGGAATGGATAGCAGTGGTGGTGTTGTTGAGAAGGGAATGAAGAGGTAAGTGGCGGTTTGAATGGGAAATGAGGTTGCGTTTGCGGTTAACGAGGTGGAGAGTGTGATGATTGAAATGCAGTGAGAGTTGGTGTGCCATTTTTGAAGTGAAAGAAAAGAAAGAATGGTTTTTTTGTGTTTCTATTGCTGCAATAAGTGTGGGAAGAAGATGATGACGAAAAGTGAAAGAAAACGAGTGGTTGTAACGTTGAAATCCGCGGGAATGATAACTAGATCTCCGGAGTTTTTTTTATTTTTTTTGTAAGGGTTGGTGAGAGACTTTTGTTTTGCATTTAATGTCAAATTATTCTTTTTTACGCATGTGTATAAATTAAAAAATCCTTTCAAAAAAAAATATAAATTCAAAATATTAAATATTTGTAAATTAAATGAATGAACGGATGTATTATAAACAAGTGTTATGCTAATATGTACTCTTATGGGTCCACAAGTCATAGTTCCGTCTATAACAATAATGAAATTGTTATGAAAGACATCATGATTGACATTCAAACTTCAACACATCTATTTGTATGTGTGAGTTTATATGAATTTATTATTGTGTGTATCTACAAAAAAAAATACATACTTCAAGAACATATATTAAAGATTCTAAAAGGAGCAATTTTGTATTATTTTTTAACAATAAGAGCAATTTTGTATTGATATAAAGACGTTTTTGATGTTCTAAAAAAAAAACATTTTTGATTTTGAAATATTGAATACAAGACTTTTAAAACACCAATACTATTTTTTGTTTTGAGGTAAAAACATTGTTACTTAAGTTCCTTGCATGGGTTCTTAAAGGAAAATACTAGTGAACCAAGTTGATGTATGAGGGTTTTTTTAATATTATTATTTCAATCCAATTTTAATAATTTTTGTTTTATTTTCTATTTTGGTTTTTTAGTTCATTAGAGTTTCCTTAGTACTTAAATACTTCAGTTGTAGGAAGAGACACAATTTTTTTATGGGTTAATTACATTTTTGGTCCTTGCATTTTGAATAATTCACGAAATTGGTCCTACCTCTTTTAAATCGAACAAAATTGTCCCTAAACTATATGTTTTTTTGCAGTTTTAGTCATATCTTCCTATTTCCACCTATGCTCAACCATGAAATAAACAAGGAATAAATCATGTGGGTACAAGAAATCTACTTTGTTCAGCACACAAACCAAGAAAAATCCTAATTTCTAAGACATGTTTCAGGTATGTAACATGTCTCGGAAATTAGGTTAGTGTGCTGAATAAAGTAGATTTCTTGTACCCACATGTTTTATTCTTTGTTTATTTTATGGTTGAGCATAGTTGGTTGAACTAAAACTGTCATTTCTGTGCGTTTCTGGAGTTGGAAATAGGGAGATAGGACTAAAACTGTAAAAAAACATATAGTTTAAGGACGATTTTGTTCGATTTAAAAAAGATATGACCATTTTCGTGAGTTTGTTAAAATGGTAGGACCAAAAGTGTAATTAAGCCTTTTTTATTCAATAAAATTTCACATAGTTTTCTCAATTTTTGTTGCATTTTGTAACCCCATACAAACTTATACTTTTCTTTGTTTAGGATTAACTCTTGTTCATCTATGCTTTCGACAGCTTCCCAAGTCATCCAATATATCCTTTCATCTCGGATGATTAATAAGATTGATGGTAAATCCCCTAAAACAAGACTGATGGTCCAATCCCCTAAAAAAGATTGATGGTTCAATTGATGTCCACGTCCATATCCAGTTCAATTTTATTTTGAATTCTGCTCTTCTCCCTGCACTTTTCGCTCACGCCCTGCAGTCATGACGAAAATATCTCTACATTAATTAAGTAACGTAAGTATTAAACTCTGTGTTACTTCTGCTCTTTCTTTCTTAAAAAGAGTATGAATTGTTATTCTAAATTCGAAACCTTTGATTTCACCGATTTTTTTTTTTAATTTAGAATAATTAAAATAACAATTCAACTTAGAATAATTATTGCACCGATTGGAGATTCATTCCTTTCTTTCATCCTTATAATAATTGCTTCTGGTTTGAGACAAATTAGTGGGATTTCTTCAGCAACCTTTCTTTCTTTCATCCTTATAATAATTGCTTCTGGTTTGCTTTATTTTAGAGCGTGACAAACCTTTTGAAACTTTGAGACAAATCCCAAAAGCAATTAAACCAGCTACAAAATAATCACATCTTTTTAGTCAAAAATAAAGCAAACACATCTCAAAACGAACCCCTTTCGTTCTCCCCCAAGCAAATTATTTCTTCTTAAAATTCATGCTCTATCGGTTGATGTGTTCTTGTTCAAAAAAAGATGGTTGCTGTGTTGAAATATTGAGCGTGACTTAAGTCACGTTGGTTAATACATATGCGTAAGTTAAGTCACGCAGCGTGACTTAACTTGTGCAATGGTATTTTCGTCATGGTTGCAGGATGCGAGCGAAAAGTGCAGGGTGAAGAGCAAAATTCTTTTATTTTAATGGTTCAATTCAATTTTTACCGATTTCTTTTGGGAAGAGTTTGTATGGTATTATTTTAACACACAAGTTGTTGATATCAAATTCCGATATCACAGTCGATGGTTACAACAATTTAAATATGGAAAAAGACTCGTATTTTTTAAGAGGTAAAAAAGACTAAATATGATAACAATGATTTAGTTACGCAAAGTTTTACAACTCGAGAGTTTGCCTCAACTTGTTTTGCTTAAGTAAATTTGACTCGAGAACTCGTACGAGTTTACCTTAAATTAAAATTATATAAAATTTATCATTTGCATGATATATATAAGCTTTTGTCAAATATATATATAGGGGAATGTTATAACACACCTTCTCATTTTCATGAAGGTGTGTGTTAGCATTATACACTCATTTACTTTTTACAAAAAAAAGTCAATTTTCTCTTTCTTCAATGATGATATAATACATGTTTAAAATCATTTCCCACTCATCTAAAAATCATTATTTTCTCTCTCTTCCTACAACCAATAACCCGTGTTTGTCAAAAAGAGAACATTTTTTCATTGGATCTTTTACTTCTTTTTTTTTAGAGGTGCAATAATATATTTCACAGAAATATATTGCTAGTTTGATCTTTTACTTTTTTTTTTTAGACTCTTTGACTTTTAATAACCAATTTGATGTCCATTAATTAACATCAACATTTCCCATAATCATAATAATGTGCAATAATATATTAAGCCAAACAAGACCTCTCAAGAAGAGAAAGATTGGGCGAACAGGAACAAAACACAGGCCATGTACTGGTACAAAATATACTAGTAATTATACAGTTTGATCATAATAATCCTACAAAATATACTGCTAGTTTGATCTTACAGATTGTAGCCACAAAATATACTAATTACACAGTTTGATCAAAACAGCTTTGGCCACTTCACCCCTCTAATTCACTATTTCAATGCTGTCACAAAATTCACTAATTACACAGTTTGATCAAAACTATTTGGCTGCTTCATCTGTCAAATTCACTATTTCAAGATGACTACTTCCAACCCTTCATGATCCTATCAAAGCACCATAAAAATACAGTCAACATTAGTTTAATATATTAGTCATGAGTAGAACAAGACACACCAATTAAAACTTACTTATTAGTAGATTGAGAAGGCAATGTTGGAATATTTTATTATTTATTATATTCCAATATCATTATGTGGGCAAATATTGTAACAATAATTATATTAGCTATTTATCAATTGTGAGTCTTAATTGATTAGTGATCAAATTAAGTGATAAGGATATTAGATTTCTAATTGGATAATTAATTAAATATTTAATTAGTTGATATGGACTCAATGAGTGGATGTCTGGATGGTCCATTAACGGAATAATGGAAACCCTAATGGCCATCCAATATAAAAGAGACTATGGTCCCCAATATACCGTACACGGCAATACTCTCTCTTCTCCCCATCTGAAGAGAACTTCTTGTTTCATATCTGAAGGGATTTTAAGAGGGGTTTTTCAAAATTTTAATCCTCTGCGGAAGAAATCCCATTGAAACCGATCTTGATTAAATCATTAATCACAAATCAAACAGAAACTTAAACACTTTAAGATTCATGTGTTTACCTCTTGAAGAGCAGAACCTTTGTAGCATAAATCTTTCTGATCACGAGCAAAGCAAAGCAGCGATGCCTCTACTCAGTCCACACGAACAGAACTTCTCCGATGACCGGTGCTAGCCAATTCCAACGAAGATTCAGAGAGAACAAGGTTTAGAGAGCGGCGGCTAGGGTTTCACAACTTTTGTGAATTAGGTTAAGCACTCACAAAAAGTTAGTAATGTTTCAACACAAGGGTTCTATTTATAGAATCACTTGTGTGGACAACAAGACAACACTTAAATACACCGTACCTTACGGTGGACCGCGTTTTCTCTATTTTTTCCTAAATTAAATAATAAAGTCATATTTAATTATTTAACTAATAATAAGTCTCACTTATTATTTTATAAATAAGTCTTACTTATTTATTTCTCTCATCTATCTGTCCTTTGTGTGTGACCCTATAGGTTCCCGTAACATTGGCAATAATATTAAATCACATATTTAATATTATAAACAGTGAGCGGTATCTAGCAACACATCACTGCTACCCAAGTGACGAGAATGTTATGTGATCTGACGAAACCTTTCTGTGATAATGATCATGTGTATAATTACCCTTTTGCCCTCATGTCTATATTGAACACAAGGCATAGACTGTGTCATCCTTGTCTAGTTCAATATTGGGCCCGTAGACATTTCTCCTGTTATGTAGGAGGGGCAAATTCCATCTAGGTCACTCATGTTCCTCAGCATGATTCATGGAGTACCCATCAACCAACTTTATAGTCATCCTGTTACGGACAACGTTTGAATGGTGACAAAGCACTCGACTCCAACATCTAGGGTACATAGTGGTTTCAGGTCGAAGGGTGGAATACACCACTATCACTATGAGAATATCTTATGACACTTTTCATAACTTTTACTATGTAGTATTCTCATGGCGGATCAATCCAATATAAATATTACTGCTAATATTTATATCTATGTGAAGACTTGATAACTCTTTATCCATGATCTGTGAGATGTGATCATCAGTCTACCTACATAATAGTCTCTATGCTTTAATGATATCCCACTTCTCAATAAATCTTGACTACGGATACTTTGAGAATAGTTTCCTTATGTTTAATGGGGTCTCACAATTAAGTTATACTTAATGTTCCATTAAACGGACTAACTATTCTAGGGACTTTATTATTTTGAAACAAAACAAAATCAATAAAGAAATGCCTTGTTATTATATATTCACAATATATATTTATATCAATATCATGATACAAAGCCAAACCCAATCAATATAGATTGGCTATTAGGGCTTATTCCAACAATCTCCCACTAGCACTAAAAGCCAATCAAATATTAACTCAATATCTATTGGTCAAGTGTTAGCATCAAGCACACTCTTGACAAGATACAATACTAGCAGATAAGGAACTCTTTCCTATGTTGGTAGGTTATACTTCTTTCAATTTCCACTATCGATCTTCTATCGAAAATGGAAGTGTCAAAGTATATATTTGGATCATTGGTGAGATCAAGTTTTCATTGCTCGCAAGATTTAAACCAATTTTACCTCATACGAGATCAATGGAATCCGCAACGCAAGAAACACATGTTTTCACTGAGTTATGAGCTAAACAATCCAAATCATATATATTTGACATCTGTAATAGAAACAACAACTATTTGAAGCTTGTACTTTTATAAATTTCATAGTTGATATCCTAGCATAACATTTATTCCAAATTACAATCTGGATATACTGTACACCGATATGAAAGTCAACATTATTGTAACTCATTTACAATGTTTCTTTCATCTGTGTTCAAGAAACAATTTATAGTCCTTTAAGACATCCAAGGATATTCTTGAACGTATTATAGTGTTGAACACAATAATCAATTTTGGTACATATTGGAAATAATTTTCTAACCATGTCTTACATGTGTAGATAAATTATTTTGGTGACTAGTATGTCATCCACATACTCCACCAAACTAATTTCAATGCTCCCACTAATCTCCTTATGTGCACAAGATTTCTTTATTAATCAAAGTTTTCATAAAACTTCGTTAATAAAATAAACAATTTAACTTTGAGAAGATTTCTCTAATAAATAAATTTTGTAATACATTTACCTTTCTAGTATCCTTTGGATTAACGGAACCCTACATATATGTCAAATACATATATAAGGTCATTCTAATTAAAGAATGCAACATCGTTATCCATCTCCTAGAATTCGTATTATACAACAAAGACAATTGGGATCTTTAGATTTAAGCATTACGATGATGTAATAGTTTCGTCATGATTTGCATCATGAGTTGCATGAAACTTTCTACAATCAATCACATCTTAAAGGTATTCATAATACCATCCATGTCAGTTTTCTACAAGAAAACTCACATTCATCTTATGAGTCATACTCATTTGGATGATATAACCAATATCCATATATGGTTTGTGTACATGGATTCTTTATAAGATCTCATGGCATCTAGCCACTTCTCAAAATCAGGCCATTGCGACCTTCTAGTAAGTCATGTACTCATCTTCCATGAGCATCATATCACCTTGTTGAGTCATGACAAAATCATGTTTCTCATCCTAGTGTTATGACATATCAGACTCATCTAGATCATGTGCTACTCGAACTAGCGAATTACCAACAACCCTTTGTTGAATCAATTCATGTTCCATTCTTAGAGAAACATGTATTTTGTGGTACTTGACTTAATTCAAGTTCTACATCACTCCCACTAGCTCTTGCAAAGCTATACTCCTTGAAAAGGAATACTCTAGTTCTAGCGACAAACAACTTTTGTCAAGGAAGAAGATGTAGAAATAGTATCCTCTAGTTTCCTAATGGAACCTCCACAAGTATACATTCATTTAATTTGAAGTTTAGTTTATCTAGTAAACCATATAACCTCAAATTATCATAAAGTCAAAAATAGGTACTCTTACCTCCATATCTAATATGGTGCATTTATGATTACTCAATCAGAACTTGTTGTGCGTGAAGAATAACTGTAATTTAATTAATTTCAAGAGTCTTTGAGTTATAATCAAACTATTTTAGATCGAGTCATGTCAAAAATGAAACGATATAAATAATCATTATACTCATTAATCAAGCATTTACCATCACGACTTACTCGTATAGTCTTTATACTTTTCAAACTTATTCCTTTTACTTCATTGTTGAAATCTTTGAACAATTTCAAAGTTTTTCATGAATCGTGTCAAATACACTTTTCTTATCTACTAAATGATTTAGTAATGTCAGATGAAGTAATAGAAACAATATCTAGCAAATATGTTTAGTTCTCCGTATACATCTCATATGTATATAAACTCAAATAAATTACGTGTCCTTTCACCTTTGTTGGTGACCGGTATACTAATCTATTTTGAAAGGTGGGACTCACATCCTTCAAATGATATAAAATCAAATGAGTCTAATATTCCATATCTATGGATTTTAGAAATGTGATTCACACTTGTTTGTACTAAACAGGGATGCCAATGATATACAAAAGGTTCTAATCTCATTTGATCCTTTTCTCATAAGTTATATACTAGCTTATCAAGATCATGGAACTCAATTCCATTACTTGATTAGCACACTTGTATAGAAAACATTATTTGGATAATAGAACAACATTTATCTTTTTATTCAACTATACAATCATTCTCTTGTCAATACAAGATTTATGATTTAATGCTTCTATTTTATATGGAATTTAATAACAATTATTTTGTTCCATATTAAGTTTAATTTAAGTCCAAGCATTAGCTCCTATGTCAATGAAACAATTTGTCTCATTCTAGACGTAAGTGGACTTCGCTTATAGTTAATGTCCCGCTTCTTTAAAACTCTCTATATTTCAACAAATATGAGATTAACCATCAAGTATCATATACTTATGATGCAGAAGTATAAATTTAACTTTCTATAACTATATGGCCAAATAAGAAGTCTTACTTCTATTTTGACTCTTTCATAATATTAACAGTTTTTCTCATTCTTAAGAACAATTCTTAATTTTGTACCAATTCAGAAACTCCTTTCTGAAGATTTTGTTCTTCATAAGAACATTTATAATAACAGTATAATAAAAATGTGTATGCCGAAGAAATTCTAAATACAGAAAATAAATAAAAAATGTATCATGATTAAAAAAACATAATTAATTAGGTCTTTAATTAAATATGCTCCCACTATTTTATTCAAAACAAATGACCTTCAACATTTGAATCGGAAAATCTCATTGGAAGATTTTCTAGTGGGTTGAAATTCATATTTCACCTTGCTTTAAGTCAACGGGGGCTGTACTCAAAACTCAGTTATTTAGGTAGGAACTCCTTCCAATTGTATCTCATACAACTTTCAAATCATTTGAGTGAATAACTCCTTACTCTAATCTATCATATAGATGTTCCCAAACATTTCTTCTAAATTTATTTTAATCATATTAAAATAATTTAGTTAAGTTGGACCCAAAGAATAACAGTCGAGTAAATGGAACTACCGCACCGCAACTTACCAGTATAGAAAGTGCACCTCGCGGAGGCGAAACCTACACATTTCGATATTAGTCTTGAAGGGTGTCATCCTTTGGAAAGCAATTAACTTAATATTCTTTTGAAGTAAATATATATTTTAATCTTATTAAAATAATCTCGTTAAGTTAGATCCAAAATAACAGTCGGTAAATGGAATTACCGCACCACAACTTACTAGTATAGAAAGTGCACCTCGCGGAGGCGAAATCTACACATTTTGATATTAGTCTTGAAGTGTGTTATACTTTGGAAAATAATTTACTTCATATTCTATTTGAAGGATTTTTAATTAAGTTGATCTCACTGACATGTGTATCTTATACACACATCTAATATTATACATGACATTCATGTTCATAGATAGCAAGTATATATAAAATATTTAAAATATACATGCACTAATCTAAACACACATTTCATGCATCACATACATAAAATAATAAACTAGGTAGTATGATTATGACCTCCTAACGCGTAAGAATTAAATAAACTACTTTATTACAATTCTTTGACCCACGAGCAAGCTTCAAAAGTTTCTCCATCGAAATCATCTTTTGGCGTTGTCTTCTCTTCAACTTGAACATTTACATTATTTAACACTTAAATAAAATAAATAAAAGCAAATCACGACACACAGGTCGTATTTAAATAAATCACGACACGCAGGCCGTATTTAAATAAAATAAACCACGACACGCAGGCCGTATTTAAATAAATGAACAAACGCCGAAAACTAAGGTCATAACCATATACCATGAAATAAATAATAATAACTATTTATAATTATTTAAAACAATTTTAGAATCAATCAAGATTTGGAAACAATATTTTGACCGCGATATATTTCATATAAAATTGATTCGTATATATCTCCTTTTGAAACTATTTTCAAAGTCAATCGGGTCATAACCAAATAAAATTGAAATATGCAAATTTTAGGACCAAATCTAAAAGATCATACCTGATTTTGAAACTTTTTCAAAATCATGATACTTTTAAATTATAAATAAATTATATTAATATCATGCAAATCTTTTAAATTAATTCAAAAGATCAAATCTGATATTGAAACTATTTCAAATCATGATCTTCGAAATTCAATATCACATTGGGATCGTTTATTACCTTTTTCAAACAACTTTTGAAAAACAATCAAAAGGTAGAATTTTTATTTACTTAATTATAGTAACATTGACCCTCAATAATTATTATAATTAAATATGCATTATTTGGGTGACCAATTTGTTTCCAAAACAAATTATGGTGCCAAAATTAATCAAATATTTTATTACTAAATTCAAAATCATATATGATATTGAAACTCTTTCAAAATCATCATATTTTAAATTTACTACATTTCTCCAATTGAATAAATTAATTAAACATAAATAGTTTCTAGGATTGTTTGTTTAGCATGAACAACCGGATCTTTGATGCTTCACCAGATTCGGATATCGAAGCTCAATCTCACGAATTGTTCAAAGTCACAACAATCTTCTTGAAAACAATTGATCAACCATAATAATACAACGCTTGTATAGTTAGGTACCCTAATACGACAATCAAACATCAATAGTTTTAACAATTGTTTGTTCAGTATGGACAACCGGATCTTTGATGCTTCACCAGAATCGGATATTCGGATATCGAAGCTCAATCTCACGAATTGACTACAAAGTCACAATCAATTTCATAAAACCTATTGAACGATTGACATCATCAATATATCACATATAATGATGTTGTATTAGAATCATATATCACATATATGATATTGATCAATTAATTTTAATTAATTCCTATTATTTAAACAATGAAATATTATCACTTAATATTATCACCATTATTATCAATTTGCATTCTAAAACTTTTTCTTTTGTTTCCAGTAACATAGTGACCTTCACGTGAAATTCCATGGTCTTAACAAGGGTACATATGAAAGATTAAAATAGAACAAAAACTGAATCATATTCAAAAGGTAAAAGCCACACATATCAGACGTATATCAAATATACACAAATATAATTGATCCTGAGCACAAATTAAAGCGCACGGCACATAGGATCCAAATTAAAACGAAATCATAAACAAATCAAAATTGCTTGTGTGCATACCGATTGAATCACATCCAAAAGGAAAAAGCATATGAGGCAAACAACGACAAATTTGAATTTAATGATTTAATCGAAACCAAGTGCTCTGATACCACTGAAGGGATTTTAAGAGGGGTTTTTCAAAATTTTAATCCTCTGCGGAAGAAATCCCATTGAAACCGATCTTGATTAAATCATTAATCACAAATCAAACAGAAACTTAAACACTTTAAGATTCATGTGTTTACCTCTTGAAGAGCAGAACCTTTGTAGCATAAATCTTTCTGATCACGAGCAAAGCAAAGCAGCGATGCCTCTACTCAGTCCACACGAACAGAACTTCTCCGATGACCGGTGCTAGCCAATTCCAACGAAGATTCAGAGAGAACAAGGTTTAGAGAGCGGCGGCTAGGGTTTCACAACTTTTGTGAATTAGGTTAAGCTGTGGACCGCGTTTTCTCTATTTTTTCCTAAATTAAATAATAAAGTCATATTTAATTATTTAACTAATAATAAGTCTCACTTATTATTTTATAAATAAGTCTCACTTATTATTTTATAAATAAGTCTTACTTATTTATTTCTCTCATCTATCTGTCCTTTGTGTGTGACCCTATAGGTTCCCGTAACATTGGCAATAATATTAAATCACATATTTAATATTATAAACAGTGAGCGGTATCTAGCAACACATCACTGCTACCCAAGTGACGAGAATGTCATGTGATCTGACGAAACCTTTCTGTGATAATGATCATGTGTATAATTACCCTTTTGCCCTCATGTCTATATTGAACACAAGGCATAGACTGTGTCATCCTTGTCTAGTTCAATATTGGGCCCGTAGACATTTCTCCTGTTATGTAGGAGGGGCAAATTCCATCTAGGTCACTCATGTCCCTCAGCATGATTCATGGAGTACCCATCAACCAACTTTATAGTCATCCTGTTACGGACAACGTTTGAATGGTGACAAAGCACTCGACTCCAACATCTAGGGTACATAGTGGTTTCAGGTCGAAGGGTGGAATACACCACTATCACTATGAGAATATCTTATGACACTTTTCATAACTTTTACTATGTAGTATTCTCATGGCGGATCAATCCAATATAAATATTACTGCTAATATTTATATCTATGTGAAGACTTGATAACTCTTTATCCATGATCTGTGAGATGTGATCATCAGTCTACCTACATAATAGTCTCTATGCTTTAATGATATCCCACTTCTCAATAAATCTTGACTACGGATACTTTGAGAATAGTTTCCTTATGTTTAATGGGGTCTCACAATTAAGTTATATTTAATGTTCCATTAAACGGACTAACTATTCTAGGGACTTTATTATTTTGAAACAAAACAAAATCAATAAAGAAATGCCTTGTTATTATATATTCACAATATATATTTATATCAATATCATGATACAAAGCCAAACCCAATCAATATAGATTGGCTATTAGGGCTTATTCCAACAATATCACCTCCTCTCTCCTTATCGTTGTTGTTGTTGTTGAGAGGGCTACCATAAAAGCTTTATCCAGGTATTCCTAATACTAATTCTTGATATCCTTGATAAATCAAACATGTCGTAGATCCGTTCATACTTATGTTCAATGTTTTGTTTGCTTCCGCTATTGATTCATAATCGTTGAACATGTTTTATGAAATTTGTTTTTATTAAGACCTAAATTTCCAACAAGTAGTATCAGAGCGGTCTTCATGTTTGATTTGTTAGGATTAATGTTTCTTCCCGAATGATATGAACCCTAAATTAAATGAACGAATTTGGGATCTGAGTTTCACGGCATAATTTGATAAATTTTTTACGACTTATGTTTTATAGAAATAGGCATCGAGTTTTGTCTTGTTTTCTTTTGTTCGTATTATGTAATTATTTCAAATATATGGATATGGCCTTTTGTGTGGTTTGTATGTTAATTTTGCATCATAGTCGCACGGAAGGTTTTCACCGTTGCACATATTTTTTTTATTCTTTTATCAGCATTAATATTATAAATCAAAAGGGTCCATGCTTGCCTTGGTTCTCAAGTTTGACAAATTAAGAGTGACCATAACAAATCTTGTTTTATGAGTATGCCCTGCGTAAATACACCAATTTTTGGATGATTAAGTTATATATATTGATTTTAATTTAATCAATGCTTTATGTGTGCCTATATATATGATCTGATCCATATTGCACGTTTGTGATTCCTTAGGCATCGGTCATACTCATATTTGTTTTCAATTTTAGTTTAAGAATATTGTCAGTGTTTGATTAATTTTATGAATCCCAACTTTTATGGATCATAATGTGCTTTGGTTATCATGTTAATTGATTTCATGTGAATTAAGATAACTCATAGAAAATTTGATTTGTGCCGAACATATTATTTTGATCAAATGCGTATTACTGCCAAAGGGAACCACTACTATTCGGCCAATAGATTCATTCACAATCTTTATTGATTCGAGTTTATTTCCTAGCTTTTCTAGTTTTTTTTTGTGGAAAATTGCAACCTGTTATGTTCTTGCAACTTTGGTCTTATTTAATCTGCATCTAAAGAATTATTGGTGCTTTTACTTCCATATTTGAAGGCTTTTATAAATAAGGTTAGTAAGGAAATATGAATACAAAATGGTTTATTTTTGCAGTTCATTAGGTCATTGGTTTCGTTTTGAGATTAAAATTGATTCACAATTTCTTTTGTACATAAAGTTTATTTTGAGAAGTAGGCAAATAAAGAGTTGAAATATATTTGTGATATATATGTTGTCTTTTCATAAGGAATATCAAAATATTATGAAAGAATTGTAGTACATGATTTAAAGATTTGATTCTTCTAAACTTTGGAAAAATGGAGTCTAGAGCTGTTTGTTTTTTTTTTTTAAGCATATAAAGATTTGTTTTCTTTATGTTGAAAATAGTTGGTTCTAGAATTATTTGTTCCTTTATTTATAGAATCATTAAGTGTATATGTGAATCACTTGTAGCATCAATATTTTTGGCATATAAGATTCAATTTTCTTTTTACTTAAAATTGAATATTTTGCTTATAGCATGATTATGATGTTAGAGTTTATTGTTATTAAGTTTCTACAATAATGTTTTGTCTTATCATGCATTTTGAATATATTTAATGATATGTTTGTTGTTGCCTTTATGCGATATATGTAAATGTATTGTCATACACACATTGATGTGACTTGTGACTTGCATCTTCTTTCAAATTCGTGAGTTTTTCTTCACACTTAAGTATTGTCATATACACATTGGTGTGATTTGTGACTTTTATTTTTTTTCAAGTGAATTTGTCTTCACACTTAAGGGTTGTCGAGTGACCTTATGGTTACTTAGCAACATAATGGACTAATTCAGCTTAGATTATGTCGGCAGTGTCTTGTAAATTTAAGACCATTCCCATTTAATTTGCTGTGAAATGTCTAGTAATTGCGGTTGTTTTGGTTGAAACAACATGTTGCCAAAGTAACCTCTGTTGTGTAGATTTAATTCAATTGAACTTACAAAAGACGTAGTATGGAATTATTCATGCGAGTTGTCGTCGTCCCTAAGGAAGGCACAACTTGGCCGAATAGTTGCATGCGTGTGATATTAAATGTGTGGTGATTATAAAGTAATTTTCCATGTGAATAATATGATACCACAACAAAAATGGTCTTCCTAGCACAAGTTGTGCTAAAGAAGAAACACCAAAATACAAACAGAATTCGTCACAATATTTACAAGGCAAAAACCAACCACCAAGCAGCAAAGAAAGAAATAAAGACAATTACCTTATTTGACAGGACTTATCACCTCATTTAATATATATTAAGATTATCTAGTAACTGCGGTTGAGTCGGTTGAAACAATAATGTTGCCCAAGTAACCTCTGTTGCGTAGATTCGACTTAATTGAAGTTACAAAAGATAGTGTGTAATCATTTATGCGAGTTGTCGTCGGCCCCAAGGAAGGCACACCTTGGCCGGATAGTTACATACCTGTGATGGTAAATTTGTGGTGATTATAACGTAATTATCCATGTGGATAATATGATGCCCAAAGGTGACTATTATTTGACAGGACTTATCACCAATGTTTGATCATTACATTGAGAGTACCGCTTGCAGTTAATTCTTAGCAATCCAAAGATTGTGTTTTAATGGTGCGCTTGGTATCTTGTTAAGGTCTTTTATTTACAAATAAAGAAGCACGTTTCTTTAATATTTTACTGACATGTGTGTTGATGTTGTGTTAGTGTAAACTTATTTAATTATTTAAGAGTTTACATTCACATATATTACGATAAACATATGGCAATTATAAGAATTTATTCTTTGTCAAAGTAAATTGTCATTGTTTGATCATTGTTGTAAACTACCACTAGCAATTGATATTAATGTTTGAAGACTTGATATTGATGGTACACTAGGTATTTTGGTAAGTACTTTTGCTTCTCTTATTCTCTTTAAACTAATATAGTTTATGTATCTGTTAATTTGAGTTAAATTTTAACTCTTAAAAGTTCTCTTAGGAATTAAAGAATAATATTAATATTGTTCTTGGATCTAGACCTTAGATAAGGGTGGTGAAACTCACATTCTCTCACAAATTTAGTACCTAATGTGAGAATCAAGTTTGACTAGTGAGTATACACCAAATTTCATAGGTCACGTGTGATCATTAAGCTAAAATATCGTATATATTAGAGGTGTTGGTTAAGATGACAAATTTCTTTTGTCATATTTCATTTGCTTAAACTAAGGGGCTTTTGAAGCAATACAGAGAAAGACAAGCTCTCATTGGAGAGTGAGTATTCTATTAAGATTATTAGGCAAAGAAATTATTAGGAGCACATTATATAAATATTTAATCTTGTTGAGACACTATAATTTTGACTATCAGGTGACTTGTTCAAAAAAAATAAAATCAGCATTTAGTATTCTATTTGCACAATTAAGTTTATAACTGTTACAGTTATAAATGATCTTTTGAAGGATCAATTCATAAAGTGTGCAAATAAAGGAAAGTTGAAGCAAGAGAAAATAAAATAGTACTCATTCGGAAAATACCTCAAAAGATAAGGGCAAATAAAGAAAGGTAGTCTTGACTGACTTATGTCCAATGATGTTGAAAGATATATCAATTTAGAATGGACAAAGTTGATAAGATTATTTTATTCATTTTTTGAACTATTTTAGATTATCATTACTAGCTTATTTTTTATTTTATTTTATTTTTTTATATCTAAAAGACAATTTGATGAATCATTATTTGAATCAATTTTTGTTTTAATTTCTCTTTGAATAAACCGAGATATTTTGAGTTTTATTTTTCAAATGATGATTCAATGTGTCTTTTAAGTTCAATTATTAGAGTCAATTTTGTTATGACTTGTGACATTCTATATAGTTTAAGGTTTTGAATACTATAAGTTTTTCGTCCCACAAATTAGGAAATATTTGAGACATAAATTGTTAAGTTTTCTTTAGGATATTGAGTTTGGGGGAGAGATATGGTAATAGAACAAAATTGAATGAGGAAGAATTAGTTCTAAACTAATTCATATAGTTACTATTATTATAGTATATTTGGATCCTCATGAGGACATTATTGTGCTTCCTCTCAATCAAGTTAAGAAATTATTTCATATAGATCAAACTCAACACCCTCAAGAACTAGGGATTCTAGTGTCATCAAGAATTGACTGAAAAGAGAAATTCTATTTAGCTTAAATGAAAGACTCTATTAGGACAGTCATGATACTAGTTTGATTGTTATAATTTTGGAACTGCATAAGATGGATTTCAATATAGTGTTTCTTAATGATGACATTAATGATGCAATATGGTGCAACTGAATCAAACTTTGGATCAATTGATATAAAGTAGATGGTTTAAAAAGGCATGAAATCCACTTATAAGTTAAGAAATTTGTCTTTTTAGTATTACCACAAATTCTCATGAAGCAATTGTCTCATTTAGTTTTGAGATAATATTATGGAGAGTTGTGGATTTAGTAAGCTCAGTGGGAGAAAATTTATATTTCAAGTTTAATGTGTCAATTATATTTTATTTAGTCAACGATGATATATGTTTGTCATGTGAAACCAAGAAATCTATAATAAATGTTAGTGATGAAAGATCTTGGGGACGCCTATTTTGTATTAGACATTTCAATACTTAGAGATTCTTCTCAAGGTATTATTTAAAGGGATTTGCTAGAACACACCTACTAGTTTTTATGTGGGAGTGTTGTAGCAAGTTATAACTAAAAAGTTAATAA
Source organism: Medicago truncatula (assembly GCF_003473485.1). Taxonomy (NCBI): domain Eukaryota; kingdom Viridiplantae; phylum Streptophyta; class Magnoliopsida; order Fabales; family Fabaceae; genus Medicago; species Medicago truncatula. The sequence goes on along the minus strand of NC_053045.1, from coordinate 35,091,985 downwards.
ATACACCTTAAGGTGTATGTTGCTATAACACACCTTCTAAAAAAACAAGTGGGTGTGTTCTAGCAAATCATATAGGCATTTGCTAGAATACACCCACTTATTTTTTAGAATGTGTGTTTTAGCAAATTATAACTAAAAAGTAGTTAAATACACCTTAAGGTGTAGCTTGCTAAAACACTCCCACATAAAAACTAGTGGGTGTGTTCTAGCAAATCCATTATTTAAATATCACAAAAGAGTTATATCAATAAGTTGAAAATAAATTGACATTAAAGTTAATAAATTATGGGTGACTTCAATCACCGAGAGAGACTTTTCAGTCTCGAATATTGCCCATTAGAAAATTTATGAATTCATAAATTTAAGTAATTTCCTACACTTTGCCTATAGGATTTTTATTTATGTATGATTTTATTATACGCATTTGGAAATAGCGTATATAATAAGATTGTTTGATAGATACTTGAGCAATTCCAATTTTGAATTGTTGAAAAGGCAACCATAAGGATTATTAAAGAGAACAAGAGAGCTTATGCTCACATCAGAAATCTGACAATTTCGAGATCATTAGTGTGTCAGACTATGACTTTTGGATGTAAGTAGATAATACACATTCTAACTCAAGAAATTCTAACTCAAGAAATGACCTTAAGTATTTATGTCACTTGGTTGCATATAGTAAAAGGTAATGAAAGACCACTTGAGATATATATAGTGACATAATTTAGTCATATAGTTATTCAACAACATTAATAAAGTTTATTGTCTTAGACATTATTGTTTTTGAATGATAGAACAAGTAGAGACAAACTTTATGCTAACTGATCCGATATTCAAAGACATGACACATAAGGTCTTTCATATGGTTGTTGTTATTAAGAATGTCTTGAATTAGTGGGAGTCTCTTTTACTTTATGTTCTACACTTTTGTTTTAGTAATGATACAGACTTTATGTTATGATTTTCTGCAGAAATAAAGTTCATGAGGTTATGTTTATTATAACCATTTATGTATCATTTTTGTACAAATATTGAATTTGCAAACTTCAGTTTGATCTCACCAAAGTTTTTGTTGGATCAGTTGGAAATAGACATGATTTAGAGATCACATTACATGAAATTTCTATGCCACTCATCCATGTCGACCTATGTCATCAAGTGCATTGATATGGTGGTCGTCGGGGTTCCGTCACGTTATACGCCAGTGACGACAGCCGCGGTGGTCCCATTATTAATGTGTGAGGTGTACCAGATTGTAAAGTTGAAATCTAAAGATAAATAGCATTCAGTTGCGCGCCTAAAGAACTCTAATATAATTATTAAGATATGTAGCCCAAGTGGGAGATTGTTGGAATATTTTATTATTTATTATATTCCAATATCATTATGTGGGCAAATATCGTAACAATAATTATATTAGCTATTTATCAATTGTGAGCCTTAATTAATTAGTGATCAAATTAAGTAATAAGACTATTAGATTTCTAATTGGATAATTAATTAAATATTTAATTAGTTGATATGGACTCAATGAGTGGATGTCCGGATGGCTCATTAACGGAATAATGGGAAACCCTAATGGCCATCAAATATAAAAGAGGCTATGGTCCCCAATATACCGTACACGGCAATACTCTCTCTTCTCCCCATCTGAAGAGAACTTGAGGCATAAAGGTACCGGTTGAGGAAGAACCAAATCAGTCGCCGCTAACCGTTGATGAAGTTGATGTTTGTTTCATATCACCTCCTCTCTCCTTATCATTGTTGTTGTTGAGAGGGCTGCCATAAAAGCTTTATCTAGGTATAACATGTCGTAGATCCGTTCATACTTATGTTCAATGTTTTATTTGCTTCCGCTATTGATTCATAATCGTTGAACATGTTTTATGAAATCTGTTTTTATTAAGACCTAAATTTCCAACAGCAATACTTCCATTTTTCTCTTTTTGTTTGGACAGTTTCGTGAGTCATGATTAGTTCCACCACAATCTAGAACATGACAACGACGAGGCTTCTTGGCGGCTTCAGGCTTCAACCCCTCCTTTTGGTCTTGATCCTTTTGGCCGACCTTTTGTTTTTAGAACAACAGGATTTTCAACGTCGCAGTCGTCATTGTTGGAAACATCCGCTTCCAAATCAATCACATGTTCTTGAGTTTCAGGCATGCCTTTTATCTTTATGATGATATTTTCTAACTCTCTTGTAGCAACCTGTTCTCGTTCACTTGTCTTTAATGATTCGACTTCCAAACATCGAATTAGAGACTGAAATTTGGCAGAGGATACATCATTGCAGTTAATCACATGACTAGATTTTGGGATCAATGAACTTTCTCGTCTCCATCGAAAAGGAAGATATTTTGATGGAAGAACCAAATAATTTTTCAACATTAGCTTTTACTGAGGCAAGATATTTTTCAACAAAATAATTTAAAAGAAAAGAAAAAAAACAATGAGTGCAAGATATTCACTATCATTAAGAAAATAATATTTACCTGAAATTAACTTTTACTGAGGCAAAATGGAGGAAAATGAGAGCAAGACTTGAGTATGTTGGTTTGAACAAAGTGAATGAGCTATTTTGGAGGAAGCTGAGCAGTCTGAAATTCTTTGGTTGGAAACTGGTAGATAGCGGGAAAGGGTAAAGGTAAAGGGTATCAGATCAGATTATTTTTAATAACTAAAATTGAAAATTACAAACATATCCTTATGTCTTCACTTGCTAAAAAGCAGAAAATTGGCTTTTTTGTAAAAAGTAAATGGGTGTATAATGCTAACACACACCTTCATGAAAATGAGAAGGTGTGTTATAGCATTCCCCATATATATAATAGTGTAAATAGGTCAAAAGTGCAAAATATGACTTAATTACAAAGATAAAATATATCAAACTACCATAATAAAACATTATGCTCAACTTAGCATCAAAATATAAAAACTAACGCACAAAATCATAATCTTCTTAAGTCTCTAAGTCATTCAAAAAAGCAAGTTTCTAAAGTTTTTAATAAAACTATCCAAAAAATAAACAATTTAATTTCTTCAAAAGTTCAATCTTTTTAAAGAATAAAGGAAAAGAAAAATAAAGTCTAGACTCTATTGAATAAAGGAGAAGGGAAATGTTATGTTGTACATTTTTTAGAAGAAGAAAAAAAACGCCACGTTTATAACACTGTGGTATTGGGGGGCTGGGCTTTAAAAATGAATTGGATTTTAATTGAAAATGGGCAACAACAAAAAAAAAAACTGTTTTTTTAAAAGGTAAACTCGCAAACTCGAACGAGTTTATCCGATTTTAAGCCGTGTTAACTCGGTCAAACTCGACAAACTTTTCGATTTTACCAAAAAAAAAAAACGAATTTACCTTTGAATTTACACGATTTTGAAACCTAAAAACGTAAATTCGGGCAAGTTTACGTTTTAACACTCGATTTGCAAAACCTTTACATTATTTAGACACATGGTTTTTTTAGGGACTTTAGAAACACATATTTGAAAAAGAATTTAAATTATGTGTATTTTTAAAACAACTAATGGATATGTGTTTTTGTGTGAAAGTGTGTCTAAATCGATCATACAAGTTTTTTTTTGTGTGAAAGTGTGTCTAAATCGATCATACAAGTATTTTTCTATATGTAGTTTTTTCAAAGAATTTTTTATATATATAGTTTAATTTCATTCAATAGATAACTAATGAATATATAAAATTGTCGCGACTTCATTGAACAAAATTATTCACGATATCAAAAGTCTTTACCTATAATTTTCATGTTATATTTGAACACACTAGTTAACCATGTATGTATTTAGACTACACCAAGGTGAACAAATTTAATATCAAATTATGAAATCACACTCTTAAAAGCAATGACCAACAATAATTGAAACTCCAATTCCAACAGTTGATTACCGCGCGCACTATGAATGAAGTCTTCCCTTTTTCTTTAAATAACCAAATATCAATTCATACTTACTCCTCTTGTCTCTATTGCAATTTGCAATAATCTTTTTCTTCATCACTCACCTTGATCACAATCACTGTTTTGCTTCCCTTCCAAAATGACACTCAAACTTCAACTACACTTTCATCACATTTCTCCCTTCAAAATCCTCAACCTCACCCCACCTTCTCACTCACCTCTCCTTTTCCACGCACCTAACGACACTTTTACTATTTCGTCTAAGTTATTCCATGTGGCGTCAAAACGACGTAGCGTTAGGATTTTAAACGCTCGCGTGGTTGGAAGTAATGAACTAACTGATGAGTCCGACGACGAAGAATGTTATGAGGAAATGGGAGAGAAAAAAGAACTAGCAGAGAAGAGTGTGTGGAATCAAATGAAGGAAATTGTGAAGTTTACAGGACCAGCTATGGGATTATGGTTATGTGATCCACTCATGAGCCTCATAGATACTGCTGTTGTTGGTCAGGGAAGTTCAACCGAGCTTGCTGCTTTAGGTATCCAACAAAAAACACAGTTAGTTGTATACTTCTAAATTGCAATTTATGCAGGTCTATCTCGGACACAATACTGAAATATGTGGCTATATTCGACTACTTATGTTTTTTAAAATTATTAGCAGTGTTTGTGTGTTGGTAATAGTATCGACGTTAATGATGTGTCGGATGTATATATCTTTGCTTTCGCAGATTGCAATTTGTTTTAAAAAAGTTATAATAATTGAAAATAAAATTTGGATAAAAACTGTTTTAGTAATTTTTAAAAATTTAATAAACATCAAATTCTGCTTAATAATAATACTTCATATAATTTCCATCTCTCACGAGCAGGTCCTGCCACGGTTGTTTGTGATTACATGACCTTAACGTTCATGTTTCTGTCAGTTGTTACATCCAATATAATTGCTACTGCCCTTGCTAAACAGGTTAGTTTCTTCTATCTGGTCTAAGAGCAATATTTTCCCTCATTTTTTCCCACATACATGCAATGATATCTTGTATGAGATCCTTACTAGTTAATATTTTTTTATTTTTTTTTTTAAAAAATTGGTAAGTTATAAGTGAAAGGAACAATCCGTAAGAGTTTATTTAGACTTATTAAGAGTTTATAAAATTAGTTTGTAATATAATTATAAGCTCTTTTCAGTCATAAGTTTTTTAACACAGCTCATAGAATTATAGAAACCAGACTTATGTGAAGTTTATTTAATCTCCTCTTAGATGGTTGAATCAAATTATTCATGTTACCAAATAGTTGATTAATCAGTCTTTTATCTAGATTTCCCACCAAAGCAATGTGTGTTTGATGAATGTGTTCTTAGTGCCATACCCTAAAATGCTGCATGTAGATAAAACACAGAATACCTTTTTTGCTATCAAGCACAATATGCGTTTATTACCGTCTGAATGTTTATAGCTTAACCTTCAATATCTCTGTAATTTAACTGAACAGTATTGACTGATACTACTATGCTTTATTTGATTTAGCTAACCTTTTCTGCCTGTTTGACTATATCTACCATATCAAAGAAGTAAAGTTTTCTTTTCGGTATTACTGTTTTCTATCGATGGATATGTGCAGTGCACGCAGCACTTAAAGAAGTTAAGTAAATATGTTTTGTATAGGATAGAGAGGATGTGCAGCATCACTTGTCTATCCTGCTTTTTATTGGGTTGGCATGTGGCTTGATGATGCTTTTGTCTACAAAGTTATTCGGTGCAGCAACACTTGCCGGTATTGAAAATATTCTGCTTTAATTATCCATATGTAATCTTGTTACTGATTAGTTTGCTGATTGTTATGCCTTTTTCAGCTTTCACTGGGCCAAAGAATGCACATGTAGTACCTGCAGCTAATACTTATGTGCAGGTAATTTATCTTCTAATTTTATAAAATCAATTTAATTGAAGATTGTAAGTAATGTTTTATAAGTTCAAGAAATTATACTACATTTTGTAGAGGGATGGAAGTAGGTTTCATTTTCTGTTCTTGTAACAGTAAATAAAGATTATACCATGACAACATTTTTTAACCAAGGAATACAGGCTTGATTGAAAATAAAATTATGCTTTTGTCTCGTTATTATTTATATACCTTGAACATGATCAAGATTCAAGAGAAGGAATCATCTGGTTGATTTAGTTATGATGAGTTTTTCTTTTTGGTGTTAGATTCGAGCCTTGTCGTGGCCTGCTTTACTCGTTGGATGGGTTGCTCAGAGTGCAAGGTGCAAATATGCTATTTATTTCACATATGTGATTTTCTGAAGTGAGTGGTTGTTAATTTTTATGTCAAATATGAGGTAGTGCCCTTAATATTCTATTTTGTGTTGCTGTTAATATCAATTATGATGAAATAGGGTTCAGTTCGGTGAAAGTTTGTCTTAGTTTTGGATAAAGAACTCTAGACTAAAACTTTGCACATGGTTACATTTCTCGGTCTCCTTTGTTACTTTGTCAATACTGCTTGATACACGTTTGTGATCTGTCACATGTTTCTTGTATTTAAATGAAAGTATGCATTATCCTCTTTCTGGTTTTACTGCTTAAATTGTTCTTTAAGCTGTTTGAGAACAGAGTTAAGTGTAATTTAATTACAATAACAAAAATATTTTGTTCCAATTATTTTTCCATGTACCACTATCCCTACACCACCATTACATGGTGAAAATTGATACTAAATTATTCTAAGCATTGGGTTCTAAATTAATTCATTGTCTGGGTATTCACATTCATTCTTGCAGCCTTGGTATGAAAGATTCATGGGGACCCTTAAAGGCTTTGGCTGCTGCCAGTGTTATAAATGGAATTGGTGATATACTTTTATGCAGCTGTTTAGGCTATGGTATAGCGGGGGCAGCATGGGCTACAATGGTGTCACAAGTATGCTGAGAAAACACTGCACGCGTCGTTATACTTTCAGTGCGTTATATGCAGTTCTCTCTATTTTCGATGCACTAATATATGTAGATACTGCTTTTCTTCTGCCTTTTCCATTTCTAGGTTGTAACCGCGTATATGATGATTCAGACCCTAAACAAGAGGGGATATAATGCATTTGCCTTCTCCATTCCTTCAATGAAGGAATTTCTGACAATACTTAGCCTTGCTGCTCCAGTATATTTGACGTCGATATCAAAGGTTACATCAAGTGTTTTAGTATATTTCTGGAGTAGTTTAACCTTTTAATATAACTCTTAAGTTATGATGTTCAGGTGGCTTTCTTTTCTCTACTTATATATGTTGCTACATCAATGGGTACACAAACAATGGCCGCTCATCAAGTTTGTTTCACTCCTTTTTCTTGCTTTTAGTATGCTCATATTCAGAAGACCAAAATCAGGGCCAAGTGATAGCTTAACTCTTACTTCAGGTCATGATTCAAATCTACATGGCGTGTACAGTTTGGGGAGAACCTCTTTGCCAAACAGCGCAATCATTTATGCCGGAGTTAATGTATGGAGTAAATCGGAGTTTGCCAAAGGTAAATGTTATTCATTCATAATATTACAAATCACAAATACAAAATTTGCTCCAATTTGGAAAGATCTCTTATTTTCCCTCATATTAATGTATATGTGGTTAAGATCTCTCTTTTGTGTCCAATTGACTTTTATTTTATATAGAAGGAGGATAGTTGTTCTTAGTTTGGAAGTGTAGTTTTATAAAATAGTACACTCTTTTTCTTACTAATCAGAATTGCAGATTATTGTATATTCAAAAGTTCTCTGAAATTTTATGATTTGACAGGCTCGATTGCTACTAAGGTCTCTTGTAATAATTGGAGCTATACTTGGATTGTTGTTAGGGATAGTTGGAACATCTCTTATTTGGTTATTCCCATACATATTTACATCTGATCAGATGGTTATCCAGAAGGTCAGTCCTTGCATTTGTCAAACTTTAAATTGAATCTTTCATTATAATGCTTGTCTATTTGTGCGGCACGGTATACAGATGGCAATGCAGATACTTTAATAGATTTAAAATAGATGTAAAATTAAATTAAAGCCTAAGGTAGTAATTAATTTTATATTTGTGATCATGCAGATGCATAGGACACTGATTCCGTTCTTTGTTGCACTAGCTGTGACAGCCCCTACTCGCAGCCTGGAGGGAACATTGCTGGTATGTTCTGTTAGATTATTAGGATTCCAATTATCTAAGGAATTTTGATATTCTAGTAGTTTTGATGGGTTGGATTTGAATTAGTCGGCTATATACTTGGCCTATATTTTTAGTATAAGTACGGGTTCAGAAAACCTAATCCTTGAAAAATGAGGCTGTTTGGGGGAGTAAGGAGGACGTTCAATAAGTTCAATAACGGTTTAAGGACTTCCTTCAACTTCAAGCAATGTCTTGTGTGCTTCTAAATTTTGCTGTTGAATTAAACTTGCTCCTTTAAATTGATTTGTTTTCTGATATTGTTACTTTATTAGACCATATTGGGAATTAACACAAAATCTAAATCGTTCATTTGGTCTATGCAGGCAGGACAGGATCTAAGATTTTTTAGCTTATCAACGTGTGGATGCTTTTGTGTGTCTGCTCTAGTATTATTGGTAACAACTATTTATCGGCTTTGTTATGTGTATAGTAATATTGCTTGAACCATTTTGTTGTAACACTAACTAACACCGAATTTTTCTTTATGTCAGATCTTTAGTAGATATGGTTTGCAAGGATGCTGGTTTACCCTCGCTGGATTTCAGTGGGTATGACTCTGATATATTATAACTTGACAAAATATGCTCATTATGGTTTCATGAAAATATTATGACATGTAAATCTTCAATGGTTATTAGGCTCGGTTTTCAGTAGCCCTTCTACGCCTTATCTTTCCTAATGGAATTTTATACTCGAAGCGGCCAGTATAAGCCAAAAGTTGAGAATTGCCCAGCTTTGAGGAAAGGTTGTTTATGAATGCATATTCATGTAAACTGGGAATTTGGTTTTTTGCACATGATGCGGCAGTATTCTGTGCATCGCTGCTGATATCGGATAACTAAATTTAATGGGATTGTTTGTAAATTTTCACTCTTTCTTATTCTCTTCCAATACGAGTGTAATTTGATCTCTACTTATTAGTATACTTTGATTGTTATGTAGTAGTATGTGATTATGAAGAGGATTCTTTGTTTCTTGAACCTAAGTGTAAAAGCTTCATTTCCCTGCTAACATTCAATTCTTCCTTTGGTTGGTGTGTATCCTCTCTATCCTTGTTTGTGAGATTTTATCATACATTGTTTGTTTTTTGACAACTCATCCTTTGATTTGAACCAATTTTTGATGTAGATTCAGTATCTATGCATGAAGACTAAGCACGAGTCGAATAAAACTGCAACAATGACAAAACTCAAATTCGAAAGATATAACACTACTTTTTTTTTTTAAGGGAAACATGCTCGTTGCATTTCATTTATAATAATAGGTTCAATACAAGAAGGGAACGAAAATAAGTAACAGGACTAGCTAGAAATGTTGCCTCTCCTGCAAGCGCATGAGCGGCCACATTTGCTTGTCGCTTAGAAAACTCCACCCTAGAGTTTGTAAAGAAAGCAGTAAATAGAGATTTGCAAGAGTTGATAATATGACCAAACTCGGAGACATCTTTTCTACGGGAATGGAAAACATCACGGGTAATTTTATAATCAATCTCAAAATCAATATTGTTGAAAGACATGTCGCTAAGCCATTGGAGAGCTTCAAACAATCCCAACGCTTCACCAACTTCAACTAAATAAACACCAGGAAAACTGACCATCCTTGCCAAAACAAACACACCCTCTGCATCACGAATACATATGTCAATTCTTGTACGATTATGGAAAGAAGAGAAAGCAACGTCAACATTACATTTAAAACGATTTGGAGCCGATTTATGCCAACCAACTGGATGTGTATCAGACGTGCTCGTCTCGTCTCGTCGAAAGTTTGAAGAATTATTTTAAATTCAAAACTCAAGTTAAACTAAGAAAATTATTAACCATCTCATTTTATGGAGTTCAGGTTATGCTCCATTTACTCCATTTAGCTTACAGATGCATGTCATGTGGCAAAAAACATCCAAAGGCTGATATTTAAAATTAACAAAATAAGTACACCATAGTACACAATCCTTTTTCCTTCCTTCTTCCTCTTTCCACCCTCCTCCTGCGGCCACCAATTGCATTTAAGAGTTTTCAAATCTGAAATTCCAAAAGATAAAACAAATAAAGAAATCAAATCAAATGAAGATTAAACACTCCAAGAGAGACAAGATCCATCTTGATGAAATTCACATGCATCCTAATGATTTGCCATTTACCCTCCTATTTTTTCTAATTCAACGAGACAAGATTTCTTGACATGCCTGACAATGAAAACCCAATTATTTTGTCTTCATTGTTTATTAACGGTAAATTTGGTGGCAGTGGAAGGAAAAGAGATCGTGAATTGCAAAATGGTGCCGCTGGATTATTCTATAATTAAAAATGGCAAAATTATATTTTTAGTCCCTTAACTTAATTTCAGGTAACATTTTGGTGCTTTATCTTTTTTTTCATTTCAATTGGGTCCTTTTTGTCCATTTTCATATGAATTTTTAAGTTTAAAATTCATGATTTTATTTTCTTATGGTCTTTCAATCTTCAATCATCGTCTATGTTTGCATAAGAATATTATATTTGAAGCTTGAAAATGTATATAAAAATGGACAAAAAGGACCAAATTGAAATGAAAAAAAGATAAAATACCAACTGTTATCTGAAATTAAGTTAAAGGACTAAAAATGTAATTTTACCATTAAAAAACCCTTAATTTTCAACTTTTAATCTCAACCCTTGATTATTATTTTGCCACATGTCATGCATTTGTAAGCTAAATGGAGTAAATGGAACATTGGCTAAATGGAGCATACATGCTCCCTCTCGGGATACAACATGTTCTTCTCTGAAGAATTACATCAGAGATGACAGAACAGCTCGAATATGTTAAAACACTGGAACGATGTAACCCAAGAATTCAATGGTATTGAAAAGAGAGTAAGTTATTATTTCTGGTTTTATAGTGTACAAAAATGGTTCTGTTTTCAACATTGAGGAAAAGCAAAATGAAAAAGTGCGGAATTAATAATAGCCACTTCAAGAGATATCAATAGAAAAACAGTTACAAATGGAATTAATAATATGTTACAAAACCAAGTCAAACAATAATATTAATAACAATATGATAATAATTTTCTATTAAAATATTTTTAGATATTTCTCAATTGAAAATATGGGACACAAAATATTTTAGACTTTTGAAATATAATCAAAATTTACAACAATCTTAAGGATTTATCTCTAATGAAATTGGTTTACTCTTGTGTATGTGTTATGTGAAGTATTGGTGGAGGATGTTGATAGAACTATGTCAGCAACCAAATTACACCGCAATTTTAAAGAAGATAAATTTACTTGTTATCCCTCTTGTTTATTCCTAATTTTTACAACAATTCTATTTTATGAGTTCAATTGTGGTGGGTTTACAGTGTAAAACAGTTTTGCACACATAACCAATCAAAATATTTTGAATCGCCACATCAATTAATGATTTTAATTTATGTGAGACAAACATGATAATTCAAAATATTTTGATTAATTATATGCAAAACTATTTTGAACTCTAGTTAACCCACCACCAACTCTTCTTTTACTGGGTATTGACTTTGGATGCATGTGTAAAAGTTATCTTAAATTTTTTTACACGTAGTATACATTTAATCGGAAATTGAAATTTTGTACGCATCGTATTCGTGAGCCGTGTTTGATGGGAGTTTCATTTTTTGACACAAAAGTGGAGGAACTTGGTGGCATTCTTTTCCCTCCACCAAAAAATGGCACTCAAAATCATCCCATCGATACTTCTTCTTCCTCGCTCTCTTCACCACTTTCCTCCCCGCCAAAACCCTAATCTCAAATCACTTTCCCTCTTTCCAACCATTTCTCACCCTCACCTCCCTCTCCATTTCTCAAGTCTCTCAATCTCCGCACTTCACCCAACTCGGTTCGTAACCGCCCGCGCGATTCAACCTCGAGAACTCACCGGCGATGAAGGCCGAATCAGCGAACCTTCTGAAGAAGCTAAAATTGAAAATGAAGCGGCGACACAGGGTGTTGAAAAGGAACTAGCGAATCAAGGTATATGGATTCAATTGAAGGAAATTGTTAAATTTACAGCACCTGCAACTGGACTTTGGATATGTGGACCGTTGATGAGTTTAATCGATACTGCTGTTATTGGTCAGGGAAGTTCAATTGAGCTTGCTGCTTTAGGTATTGATAGTTTAGTTACTATAATTAAATAATTTGTTGCTTTGAATCTATGAGATTTTGCATTGTTTATATTAGGATTTGATTTCATAATGAGAAATTATTGAGTTATTGTTTTTTTAATTTCGCTTGTGCAGGTCCTGCTACTGTTGTTTGTGATTACATGAGCTATGTCTTCATGTTTCTATCAGTTGCTACTTCCAATATGGTTGCTACTGCCCTAGCTAAACAGGTTATTTTATTTATTTTTAAAATTATTGACGAATATTTTTGTTTGATTTAGTGATGATGATGTTGAATGTGTATTTGCGAAGTTTACATAACTGTTTTCGTTAGTATTGAGTGTGTAACTTCTTACCAAAAAATTATGCATGAGACACGAAAGACATGTGATTCATTCTCACGGCTCGTGTTCTCAAGTACGAGTGAAGTGAAATTACTATGGTGTAATGGAATCTGTGCGGCTGCAGCACCATGCTGCACAGGGACAAACCCACTTATAGGGTTGTGTAGGCACCAACCCTCACTATATTTTGAGAAAACTCCATTGTTAGGGTTTGATAGTTTTTTTTGGGGATTTTGCGTATGAGTTCTATAGTATGACTGCAAATTTAAATATGTTGTCCTGACTTTTCAAAAAATTTGGGTTCGTCCCTGATTACTACAGCTGTAGAGGATCCAATTTCAATTTAATAATGCACCACAAACTAGGGAAATGGTAAATGCTTATTCAATTTTTCATCACGAATAGAATGACATGTTTGATCTTATGCATACCTTGCTTGTGAAGACACTACAATATGACGACATGTGTTAGCTGTAATGAACTAGCAATGTCGATTGATATATGTTGTTCCATTAGAACATAATATCTTTTATTTCTTTATCTTTGATGTTCTAGATTTAAATATGTGGTAATGTGATTGTCACTGCTTTATCTATTACAATAAATATTTGGTTTGACTAAATCTATATGTTCACGTAGACTTCAATCTTCATATTTACCACTTTTAGGATTTATACTGGTTTTCATTAGTTCAAATGTTTGTGTAGGATACAGAAGAAGTGCAGCATCACATATCTGTCTTGCTTTTTGTTGGGTTGGCTTGTGGCTTCATGATGCTTTTGTTCACATGGCTATTTGGTGCTGCCACACTCACTGGTATTGAAAATGAGTGGTTTAATCGTTTGTGCTGTCGACTCATTTTGAATAAGAATTTGATTGTGCTCAAAAGATGATAGAGTCAAGCCCATAATTGATGATTATGTTGTTTATGCTCTTTTCAGCTTTCACTGGGATAAAGAATGCACATGTAGTACCTGCAGCTAACACTTACGTACAGGTTTGTTTTTATGCTGTTATGTGTCCTTGATTTAAAGTATGGCTTCAATTCATGTTTCATAAATTGAAGTTAGACAGAGTTTTTTGGAGGGAAGTAATACTAGCCTTCTTCATTTCCATTTTTTTGTAAATGTAGATGAAAGTATTGTCAGAACTTTCTTCATGACGGGATTAGAGCTCGTAAAAACACTCTTTGTTATGTTTGTTAATTATTTGATTTTGAAAATGACCAAGTTATGGTGTTCTCTTGTGCTTGATTTACGGTAGCAACACTTCAGTTACACTGACTCGTTTTTTGTTGTTAGATTCGAGGATTGGCGTGGCCTGCTTTACTTGTTGGATGGGTCGCACAGAGTGCAAGGTGCAAATTTACTATTTATTACTAATATGTGATTCTCTGATGTAAGAGGTTGAAAGTTTTTATGTCAAAATCGAGATACTGAGATACTGCTAGACTCATGGCATTCTATTTCATATAACAGAGTTGATACTATGTTGATGTACTGTTCAATACAATGGTAGAATGTATCTTCATATTTGCTTAAATCTATTGGCCAAAATTCCCCTGCTTTGACATTTCTGTGTTAGCAAGGTTACCATACATTCTTCTATAGGTTAAATCATATCATTTATTTCCTATATTGTGAACAAATATATCCTCTTTCTCTTTCTGGTTTTACCTAATATTTTAAAATCTTTATGAGCCACATTTTTTTAAATTCCTTTTACCATTAACAAGTGTAACATAATACTAAGGCTCAACCCGTGCTTTGTATGATTTGAATAATACGGTAACTATTAGCTTATTAATTTCATTCTTTAATTTGGTATTCACATCATACAGTCTTGGTATGAAAGATTCCTGGGGACCCTTGAAAGCTTTAGCTGCTGCCAGTGTTATAAATGGTGTTGGTGATATAGTTTTGTGCACCTATTTAGGCTATGGAATTGCAGGGGCTGCATGGGCCACAATGGCATCGCAAGTATGTGGAACTAACTCTTCTGCATCTATATTCAATTGTATTTATATATGTGGTTCCTCCCACTTGCAAACCACTCAAGTGGTATTATCTACTGCTTTATTGCTCCTAGGTTGTTGCTGCTTATATGATGATGCGAACTCTAAACATGAAGGGATACAATGCCTTTGCCTTATCTATCCCTTCCGGGAGGGAATTTATAACGATACTTGGGCTTGCTGCTCCTGTGTTTATGACAATGATGTCAAAGGTTGTGCTAAGTATTTTACCAAATTCATTGCTTTATATGGAATAAGCTATAGCCTTTTAATGTAATATAAATTCCAATGTTTAGGTGGCTTTCTACTCCTTGCTAATATATTTTGCAACATCAATGGGTACACATACAATGGCTGCTCATCAAGTTAGTTTTACTTCGTTCTGTTTCATGACTGATCCTTCTATTACTTGCTTTCTGCACATCTGGAAAACTAAACTCAAGACCAGTGGTAACTCTTACTTCAGGTCATGGTCCAAACCTTTTGCATGTGCACAGTATGGGGTGAACCTCTCTCGCAAACTGCTCAATCATTTATGCCTGAATTGTTATATGGAGTTAATCGGAATTTGTCAAAGGTTGGTGTTTCTCATTTGCAATGTTACCACTCTGATGTCCTAAGACCTCTTGCATATCCTCATATCTCTAGCTTCTGATCTTTCTTGTGCCTAGTTGACGATCATATTAAGGATCACTGTTTTCATTAATTGGGATATGTAGTTTCATACAGTGATACTCCGTTCTCGTTTGTCAATCCTTTATTTTTTTTATTTTTGTTATATCAACAGGCCCGGATGCTTCTAAGATCTCTTGCAGTAATCGGAGCTACACTTGGATTGTTATTAGGAATTGTTGGAACATCAGTTCCTTTCTTATTTCCCTACATTTTTACATCTGATCAGATGGTCATAAGGGAGGTCAGTTCTTTCTTTTTATAAGTTCATATTAGATATGGGTGCTGTCCTCTATGTCTTTATATAAATCCTTTGCGACTATGTACAAAACATGTGGCTGTATTATCAATCAAGTAATTGTAAATGTTGGAAATTCCGCCTACATTTCGGTCCGCCCCTAGCCGCCTAATTGCAGTATTTGGATTGTCTTCATTGCAGCCTTCAACACCTTTATTGTGTTGGGTGTGAAGAGGTGAATTTAGTCTCACATGCCTAGAGATATGGTCTGTGTAGTGTTTATAAAGCTTAGGCACCCCTCACCTTACAAGCCGATTTTGTAAGGATGAGTTAGGCCCAACCAAATTTAAACAAGCCTATCCTAGATCTGTTGTTCGGCTTCCTGCATCGTCCATGTTTCAGGCTCATTTGGCCCGAGCTGAGGGGGTTCATCGTGGTCCGCCCCTAGCCACCTAATTGCGGTATTTGGGTTGTCTTCATTGCAACCTCCAACACATTCATTGTGTTGGGTGTGAAGGGGTGGATTTAGTCCAAGACTAGGTGTAGAGATATGGTGTGTAGTATCAGAGCCTATCCTAGATTTGTTGTTTGGCTTCCTGCATTGTCCACACTTCAGGCTCATTGGGCCCGAGCGTGAGGGGGTTCATTGCGGTCCACCCCTAGCCGCCTAATTAGGGTATTTGGGTTGTCTTCATTGCAACCTCCAACACATTCATTGTGTTGGGTATGAAGGGGTGGATTTTGTCCGAGACGAGGGGCTAGAGATAAAGCTTAGACACCCCTCACCTTACAAGACAATTTTGTTAGGCTGAGTTTGACACAGCCCAAATTCTAATAGAAAATCAGGGTGCTACCTTTTCTGGTTTATTTTGCTCCTCGAAAGCTTATGATTTTAATCATAATCTGCATGATACAAGTTCCAAATAATCAATAGAGAAATCAACAGATAAAACAAATAGAAATTTGATAGTAAAGAAATCCTATCTAACCACTGTAACATTGGAAAATATAAGAAAATGCAGAAAATATAGGAGCTAATGCTCCCATCCAAGGAAGACACCTTTGGCCGCAAGCTACAAGCCTAAAAATTGTTATGGGATTCACATTATCTCTTCTCCCCCAAACAGATGTAGGATATGTTTTTTCTCTATCTTCTCTAACTAACATCCCCTCTAATTTGTAGTGTACTGCACATGTTATTACTCCTCTAAAGTGGGTATCGACGTCCTATTTGTCAGGAATATCTAGGCCTAACCCATCCTTACAAAACCGGCTTGTACGATGAGGAGTGCCTCCTCTATATAAACTCTTCTCAAGGATACTATCTATTCGATGTGGGACTAAATCCCACCGAGTGTTGGCCGCTAACACTATTCGCCCCTTTCGTATGACTAATCAAATGGATGAATATACAAAATGCATATTTTTTTATAAATTGGAACAGTTATGTATTTTTTATAATAGCTAACTACTTTGTAACCACGCAGATGCACAAGGTGCTGGTTCCATACTTTGTAGCACTGGCTGTGACACCCCCTACTCACAGCCTTGAGGGAACGTTGATGGTATGATTATTTCATCTTCTCTATTAACAGGAAAGTATATAGTACTAATAGTACTTCTCACCAACTCTTCTAAGATTTTCAAATTAATGTTATCCTTGGTTTCTTAGCTTGTAACTTCTAGTTCTTGTCTTGTTAAAAACAAATTCTAATTTTTTTACTTTGTTATACTTAAATCAGTTTACTTGTAGTTCATTTTTACCAAATCAACTTTCCAAAATCAAGTTCGTTTAAAATCATGTTTGACAAACACATTTCTCTTCAACAGTCAAAATTGTTTTATGGTACTGCTCATATTAAAGATAGGGCATCCACATGTGTTAGTGGACAGCTACAATTGTAATTTTGATATATCATCACACTCACACATGCAGGCTGGAAGGGATCTAAGATTCATAAGTCTGTCAATGATTGGATGCTTATGCGGGGGTGCGCTTGTATTATCGGTAATGACCTTTCTTGATCTCTTGGGTTGCACATGATATTGCTAGACACAGCCAGTGCGGGATAGGGAGAATATAATGTGGGGAGTATATTCATGAAAGAATAAACAGAAGAGTATTAATGAGTTAGTTAAGAGGAGTCATGCTAGTTGGTGAGGAAAATTGATAATTAAAACGAGGAAAATTTGTCAATTTTGTGGTATAAGAGCACTGACCCAATACCAAGTCTATTATTGTTTATATCTTTCCCTCATTCTGTGTTCCCATCCTGTTCATCAATTTTGTACGAGAAAACCTAATACTATCCAATATTTCGTGATGCCAGATCTTGTGTAGCAGATACGGGTTGCAAGGCTGTTGGTTTTCCCTCGCAATATTTCAATGGGTAAGAATAGGATCTCCACTTGCATCAAATCAAAGTATTATTACTAGTTCTTGAAATATTCTGATTTGTATATCTTATTTTTTATAGGCTCGGTTTTCAATGGCCCTCTTGCGACTTCTTTCTCCCAAGGGCATTTTATACTCTGAAGATATAGACCATAATAGACTGCAAAAGCTTAAAACTGCTTAGTGAGTGTTTGGTTGCACGTTTGATTGCACAATACACGCGTCTGCAGGGATACCAAAGCAAAATTGCTGTGATTTCAAGAAGCTAGAAAATGGGGCTTCTACATTAACGTGGATATGTTGTTGCAGATCCAAAGAGAGTATTAACGTAGGTACCTAGTTAATAGAAAAATGTTGCATGTTAGTTGCAAATTAGTGTCACAGAATAGTCATACATTTCTATACAAGAGATGATTCACATTACATTAACATTGTCAAACGATCCAGTGATAGCAACTGCCTCAATCTTACTCATGTATTGTAGTTAGTAATAGACGTGTGCAGTGGGTTGGGCGACATGAAAATTTTATGAGCTCGAGTAAAGTTGATAACAGAACAGTAATGTTAGATAATATAATCTATTAAGATTTGTTTAGTCTGGGGTTGGGTAGATCAACTGGTTCGAGCTAAGGGTTAAAGAATTGGAGGTCTAGGGTTCGAGTCTTGGCAAAAGAACAAAAGCTAACATACTAACATATTTGTCCAAAAAAAAAAAATTATTGTTTAGTCTTTTGGGTCTTTAGTATATTTTCTATTGCTTTGTATTGTTAAGACTTCTCTTATTCATAACATTATGGGAACCTTAGCCTCCTTCTCCTCTTATCTTCTCTCTTTCTCTATGAATCTATATTATTAACAAATGTATGGTAAGGTTGTATAATGTATGTAATAAAGATCAAAAGTACACAATATCTATTTACAATAATATGATATAGAAAAAAATGGCATTGATATCAAAATAAAATTAAAACAAAAGAAAAGAGCAAAGCTACAATTGTTCGATGAATTGAAATGTGATTGGAAAAATGAATACCATACAATGTGGTGCTAAAACGCTGGTACGAATTTTTTTTATTTACAGGATAAACAAAGTCCAGCGATGAAATCCAACAAGTGATACAAAACAAGAAATATAAATGGCAAGGAAATGGTAAAAAACATTTGAAAGTAATTAGTTGGAAAATGGAACAAATCTTAAAAGTTAAATTGCAAAGAGATTTTAGTGCAACTTGACCAAACAATGTGTTTCTCAAATATCTGTAGACTGTACCATTCTGATGATGTATTCTTTTCTCCTGAATGTGAAAAATTTCATATGCATACTACAACCATTCAATACTAATACAACATGAGAGATTGTGATAGTTTTTTACAAATGCTACGTGGACATCATTTTTGACGTCCAACATCGTATTTATATAGAGTATTACTTTTCCCACCCTATGTCTTTCCTCACGCGCCCTATTTTTTTTCCATAATATCCCTAGTCCGGATTATATAATCCGAACCCATTCCGAAATATTAATTCCGGATTTATTCGTGTATTTTGGCACTTCATCCACCCTGATGAATGATGATGTCAGTTATGAATATATTGTTCCGGATTATATAATCCGAAAAAGTTAGATAGCTTCCGGATTATATAATCCGAAACGTGTAAATCACCCCGTTGAAAGTCAACAAAAAGGGGGTGAACGATGATTCCGGACTATATAATTCGAAAAGTGCTAAACCTGTCCGGATTATATAATCCAGACTGCATCAGTACAGAGGCAGAAGCCATCAGTTTTGGCGCATTTTGCTTGCTTCCAAACAGACATATCATGCCGATGACATGTTCTAACAGTAAATCGAACTTATAAACATTAAAATCATCAACACGGCATAATTTCGAACAAAACATTAATCAAATATAATTAAAAATTATCCAAGATTACATAACATTAAAAATTATCCAAGTGTTACTTATTCAAAATCATTCAAAATGTTCAAACATAAACATAAAATACAATACTATCAGTCCCTAATAACTAGACCCGTACCACCGCCACCTCTGCCACCACCCCTGCCACCACGTCTGGCACCCCTGCCACCCTCAGTAGCTCCCCGACGACAGTAAACTTTCCCTGATGCACCTCTCTCAACGCATCCTTCAAATGTTACCATTCTTTAGTCCCTTTCGACACCAGACCACTTCTCATCACAACATAGATGTGGTCTCTGATGCGGCTTATCCTTCCGCTAAGTTGTAAGTACGCAAGGTCTCCATCCTCCTGAGCAGCTCGCGCATCAAGGATCTCATGCTCTGGTGGCCTCGGAATCGGTACCGGCATGTCGGGAAGAATCATGCGTGGATGAGACACCTGGTAAAACCACTCGATGTATCCTTCTGCTGCCTCCACACCATGAACTGCAATCTCTCCCAACTCCTGAGGTGTCAGCGTATAATCAAGTGCATGCTGAAAGCGGTTTGTGATCTCCGCCAAGTTAACATCAACAGGTGCACTCTGAACAGGATGTCTCGGTATGGTCTGAACCCACCCAAACTAACAAAGCACCCTCTCTGGCAAATATCTCACCATGCGCTCTCTGCATCTCAGCCATCCAGAGTAAAGGCTGACCCGCTCAAACTGACGTGCCTGATGGTGCCCTCCATATGAGGCCATGACAACCCTCGTCAAATCCAGCACATCTAGATAGTTTATGTAGTTGTCAACTGTGCCTAAACCAGACAGTGGTAAACATCGCGCATGGATACTGATTCTCTACATATCCTTCCCATACATCTTTGCTTCTCATACCTAGGAATTGATGAAAAACCCAAGTCTGCACCAAAGACAACCACATATAAATATACAAACCATATACACTTACATTTTAAAAAATAAAATATAGTTTTTAATTTATACCTGCAACAAACTCAGGTATCCTGCCACCTGACTGGTGTTCCACTATGCAACATTGTTGAGCTCCTTATACAAGTGAGCTAGTGCCGCAGCTCCCCATGAATAACCAACAACAAGATCAAGGTCTCTGAAGTACTTTAGGTAGACCACTTCAACAGCCCACTGGCTCTTATCAGTGAATATCGTGATCCCCACCAAGTATAGCAAATATATGCGGACAGCCTGGTCCTGCAACCTCTCCACATCCTCAGTCACACCATACTCAGCCACCAAATCCCTCTGCTCCTTCAAATGCTCCTTGAAGATCTTCTCCAAGTAGCTAAATCGGCAATGTGCACCTTTGGTCTTGTCGACCTCAATAAGAGCATCACCCGTATCAGACCCTAAGTGCTCCTCCATCAATTCCACCACCTTCTTCTTTCGCCTTCACCGTGGCTCGACATCTTCCATTTCCTCGTCCATACCCTGCAGCTCCTCCTCCTCCATATGCTGCAATTCCACATCAGGCTGCTCCTGCTCCATGTCCATATTCTCTTGCTGCTCTGGCTGATGCTCGACATCAGCACAATGTCCTCTACCACCCCGACGCCTCGGAGGAACACCACCTTCCTCCTGCAGCCGTCGGAGACGCTCTCTCCTATGGGAAGCATGCCCTGCCTCCCTTACGCGCTGAGTATTAGATGTTGAACCTTTTGTAACATTTAAATTAGGGTAATCAAATAGCACAATCAAACAACACAAAACATAAGCAAAAAAACATTATGGGTTTGTTTAGATTTCAACTTCTGGACAACAACAATCAAGTCCGGAAAACAAGAAATCCAAAAAAAAAATCGACGAAATTAACCATACATATGTACAGAAATCGAACTTACCTTCCATAATGTTTGAAAAGGGTTGAAATGCGGTGCTTTTGATCAACAAAACTCCAAATTTGAACAAGATTTGTGGTGTTCGGAACTTGGGATAATGTAGAAAGAGAGAGAGAGAGAGAGAGAGAGAGAGAGAGAGAGAGAGAGAGAGAGAGAGAATGTTGAAAGTGAAACTGTAAAACTGTAAAAATGGGGGTGAAGTTCCTTTTATACTTCGCAATTGTCCGGATTATATATTCCAAAATACGTATAGATGTTCCGGATTATATAATCCGAATAGCATGTTGGTAATTTGCATAAAACGCGTGAGAAGGTTATAAGGTGAGAAAAGTAATACTCATTTATATATGCATGGATAATATGCACTCTTTCTCCCTCCCTGAAATCACATCAAATTTGTAATAGTGTATTTTCATATGATATTTAAATACAACGTCAAAAAATTTATACCCAAATAAAATTAAAAATAAAATATCTATGCCTTGAAGATAATGTGTTACCTATGATATGAACATTTCTATTATTTAACTTTGCCCGTGTAATAATCGTCTTTTAGCTCCTTCCATAATTTGGTGCTTTAAGTTTGGTATCCGTAACCGTAACAAAAACTCCAAAGATTTAGTCTATTATTATGAAAAAATAAGTCTTTGATTTAGAAGATCAAACTCCATTAATACTTTTGAATGAAGATAAATGTAAAAAAATTATTTTATAACTAGGGTTTTTTTAACCTATACAATACTGTATAGGTTAAGGTGCAATAAATACACCACTTTAATCAACATAAGTTGTTTTGTTAATTGTATTTTCTTGAAAAAATAATGATTTTTATCTCTCCCATTAACCATTCTATTTTTTTAACTTTAATAAAAAAATTACTTTATATATGAAATGAAATTATATATCTTGACCAAAAAAATTATACGTTATATTGTGTAAAAAAAAGTTATACATTATATTAGAGTCATAAATTGATATGCATAATATATGAAATTATATCTTCCAACCATCATTTTGATCTGATATAGTGCCATTTGTTTTAGAATTAAAAGTCAGTAATTATCCAACTAAGTAAATTGTTTCAATATTTACGTTGAGAACAAATGCAATCTCATATATCAATTTAAAAAAGAAAAGGGATCTCATTTTTTTGTACTTAACTTTTTTGAAAAGAGAACACATATTTAATAAGGTTAGAATAGTTTAACTTGATCCTAACGTAAATAAATAAAATGTATTGTACGACTATAGTTTTTCAGTATATTAAAACGAATAATTTTTTTTGGTTAATTAAAACATATAGTTTTATTTCGAATATACAATATATCATCTTTTCTTGTTTAAGGAGAGAAATAAGAAGATTTAATCAAAACATAAATATAATTGTTAATATGAGAGAGAGAAAATAATCATTTTCAAGAAAATACAATTAATAAGACAACTTATGTTGATTAAAGTGGTGTATTTATTGCACCTTAAGCTTTGCAATGTTGCATAGGTTAAAAAAACTCTTATAATTTTCTTGGATCGAAATTCATACGAAAATAATATTTTTCTTGGATCGAATTCTTTCATTCTACTTGTTTTAATTTTCTTCAAACGTGTTTTTGTTTGTCAAATTTTTTGTTGTTCAATTTTTGTTTTTCTACCCATATCACATATGATGTGACATCCATTAAATGCTTATGTCTCACCCAAAGTAACATAATCATGCTAGATGACACTTACTAATTTATTTTCACCACACTTAACAATGAAATCTGAATCTACTAGTATCTTTTTCAATACCCCTTCCCTGGTAGTACTTGTCGCCAACAGAACTAAGACTTACTGTATATAGCACGGTGTGATGGTTTCCTATTTTTATGCTTTTGCGTCAACTATATATTTACAAATACAGATTATTGATTCGCACAAGATTCTGTTTTTGTCTCACGATTACATAGTATAATAATTATCAGATTTTTTATAATCTATACGTATACATATAATCTAATTGATTGATGTCCTAAAAAAATAATCATTGATTGATTTCCTAAAAAAATAAATCTAATTGATTGATATAGTATTTTTATCTTTCAATTATATTATTCATTCAAACTATAATACTATATAAATATTCTAAAAAATCTTGCCATCTATTTAAGTGTAATAATGATTTATATATATGAAAATGTCCGAGAAGACTAGAAAAATACTCAATTGCAATAGAAATAATCTTATTGCAATGGAAATAATATTAAGATAATTTATTTTGATCTTATTTGTCAAAATTATTTGACTTTAGTATCGTGTCTATTTTTCCACTAGTACCCTACTAAAGGAAGTGAAATGGTGGAATTCCTACGTATTACATAATCTATAGTACATTTATGTAATTACAATTATATACTCTCTTCATTTTAAAATGAGTATATTTTTAGCAAAAACAATTTGTTTCAAAATAAATGTCATGTTCACTTTTCAATATAAACTTTTACAATTATGCCTTTTAATTAATATTGTGTACACTACTTTTAAAGTCATATACTCCAATAATTATTAGGGGTAGTTTAGTTGAAAGGTTATTCATTTTAACAACTTTTCTGCATTTCTTAATATGTGTAGAAAACTTAAACGACATTCATTTTAAAATGGTAGGAGTATTATTTAATATATTGCATGATTATAAATAATAATTCTAATTATCCTCTAATACATTGTTTGCAAATAGTGTATTCTAATTATCTCATTTTTTGGTGTTTGGCTTTTGTTTTGCCACTGTTACTGTAATTTTCCTGCTATCCCTTGCTGCTGTCCTTTTGGTAAGCACGCAGGGCTCTCTTTTGTAATACCTTGCCACTTTTGCACCACTGGTGCCTCGTGCCTGGCTTGTTATATATATGCCGTTTCAAATAAAAGTCAAAGATGTGGAATTGTATTTTACGTATCATAGTTTGTATCTTCAAAGCAAATGTACTGTAATGCTACTGCTAATATTCTTGCTATGTTAACCTGCCAATAATACTCCCTCCGTTCCTTTTTAAGCGTTATTTTTGGAGAAATTTTTTGTTTCAATTTAACTGTCATTTTTAAAGTTCAATGCAACTTTAAATGTTGTTTTATCAATATTACCCTTAGTTATTTATCGCAGAGAGAGAAATATATGAAATGAAATATTAAAGAATAAGGATATTATAGTAAAAGTATCAATTATTGTGTCAAAAGTAGTAACATTTATTGATTGTTTTGGTTTGTGTAAAATGTCACAAAGTGACGGTTAAAAAGGTAATAATTAAATTAAGCTGATGTCTTATGACGTTATTGCTAGGATAGACTTTGATATCCACTTTTTTGAGTTGCTTAGTGGATGAAGGTATGTGGGTAAGCGGTTCCCAGGCATTGTAAGCTAAGAAAGAAAGGAAATCAATCTAGGAAAGTGTTTCAACACTCGAGGAAGAGAGATGTTTGATTTTATGTTTTCGAGGTGGTGCTCTCATTCGGAAGATGGTGGAAAGAGACATATGTTCAACATACAAAAAAGTCACAAGCTACGTGTAAATTTGAAATAGGCTGTTGGATTGGCACATCACCTGATAAAAAGCTGTTGTTTAGATTTAACCTCACATATTTGGTTTGTTACATAATAAGCAGAGAATTGATGTTCGCACGTGTAGTTTGGTTGTGCCACACGAGTAAATTAATCAAATGCTCTTCGGTAGTAAACTGTCGAAATTTTTAGGCAACCGACGGTAGTTAACTGCTGAGAAAAACCTCGATAATTAACTGCCGAAATCCAATTTAATCCATCGGCACTTAAGTGCCGAGGAAATTATACCTTCATTTTCTTCGATGCTTCTTCTTCTAAAAGTGTTGTGCATGTACAGTACCGTTCATTTGTTTCTTTGGAGTTCCATCATTTATTTATTTTACTTTTCTAGATCCAGTGGTTTAAAGATTCTTTGTATTATATAGTACCGTTTCTCACTCGCTTTCTTCTTATTGGAAGTTATAGTTCTATCTCTCATTTGTTGTTCTTCATTCTTCTCTTTCTACTTCTGTGCCTTTTTACATAGAAAAACAACAGTGAGATTATTGAGATGATAATGGATGAAGATTAATTAGAGAAACGAAGATGAACGTAGATTAAAGAAATTGGGTGTGAGAGGGAAGTTCTTGATATGAATTTAGAAAGAAATATTGAGAAAAATAAAATGAAATGCATCTCATAAAGGATGAATCGAGTGAGAACAGGGAATTATGATGTAATTGAGTATTTGTTAGTGGATGTGTATGCTCTGCAAAGGAAGAATGAATTTTGTGAGAAGAAGTACCCAAATTGCCGCATATGCAGCACTTTTAGAAGAAGAAGCATCGAAGAAAATGAAGGTATAATTTCCTCGGCAGTTAACTACCGAGGTTTTCCTCGGCAGTTAACTACCGCCGGTTGTCTAAAAACTTCGGCAGTTTACTACCGAAGGACATTTGAGTAATTTACTCGTGTGACACAGCCAAACTATATGTGGGAACAGCAATTCTCTAATAAGTAAGTATTGATCCTCTCCTAACTTGGTTTAGAAAAAGTAAAGTAACAACATTTCATTCAAGTTAAGTTGATGATGTGGCTAACTGTGTTGACACTCAATTGATATTTTTTTTTTATTTGTGTGTGCTTAATTGGTATAATCCTTAGATGATATGAGATGTTAAATGATGCTTGTGAACTGAACAGCACAATCACATTGATTGCAGCATACTAGTACTAGTAAAGAATTGTTTATCCTTTTACTTAAATCCCTTGCTAACCAATGTCAGTAAAAGATAATTCCTGTAAGTGTAGTTTATATCAATATCAATCAAGGGTTTCTGCTACTATTTTTCGCCAATTGGAAGCAGCATTCTCCATGAAAAAACTGCAATTAATAATTTTTCAGATCAAGTAATAACAAAATGCAATTTGTTCATCGCAATAGAATCTACTGTTTTGGTTATTCCACAGAATAAACCAAACTCAATTTAAGATTATACTCTCTGGCTCTGGTCACAGCACATATTCCACAACCTCATACAGGAGTTCCTTGATCCATAATCGACAATCCCTGAATTCTCACCTGCCAGTACAATGTCCAGTTCGACAATCCCTGAATTCTCACCTGCCAGTACCTAGGGTATCGGAATGTACGCATAAAAGAGTCTCATTCTTGTTCAGGCCATGCACCAGGACAAACCTTCAACGATACTACGTGTTTATGACCTATTGCCTCTCGCTTTCCATGGCGAACCCCGCCGTGATGATTTGGGTTCTTGTTCCCTACTCTGCAGTTTCACAAGAACATTAGTGAAGCATAGGAAGAGATCAAAATAATTTGAGGTGTAAAAAGATATAGTCCACAACCTACCCTGTTTATTAGTAGTCTTCGTTTATTTTGTTTTTCCAGAAAAAGTTTCCGAACTTGTTTCTTCTTTTCTTCTACCTTCAATTTGGAGAGACTAGGCCTGTATAAAATAAGGGTTCGACCAATCTGACCAACGGTCACTGAACCAGTTGATTCTTCCAACTGCTTCACAACATCTTCTAACTCACCGGGACAACTCCCATGTATTTTAATCTGTAAATGCCATTAAATTGCATGTACAAATTAATAAGATGCAAGATTGTGAACAAGGTCAAGCTTGTGCATTTTAATGATTAGGATATGCACGGTCAGTGTACAGCAGTTTTACAGGGACGTCCAATGAGAGCCTATTGTTTATTTCACTCTTATTAATTGGCAAAGTTATGAGTTTTTACTAATTGTCAGTGTAAAACAAGTCTACATCCAAAATACACCCTCCTTTAAATCAAAGAAGATTATAAATGCTAGAAAAATTACTCTCTGAAGTATTCAAGCTAAAGTCCCCCGAGATATCAAATTCTATAAAAATTACTCTCTGAAGTATTCAAGCTAAAGTCCCCCGAGACATTATTGAATCACGCATTTTGTTCTCTAAGAATGCAAAGCAAAGTAACTCAATCACCCAGCTACTCAATATTCAGGTGCAAAGCTTAAGTTCATGAAAATCATTCCAGTGACAGTCTAACCAGTGGCAAAGAAAAGTTGTCCAACACAGTATATTCATGCTTTGCATGCAATGCCACTTGCATGTAATAGTTAGTTTTAGCCACTTTGCAGCAGCTGTGTGGCAATGGTAACCAACCATCAAAAAGCACCAAGACTGCAAAGACTATTGAACCAAACCAACTCAGACAATCATTTTACGTACACCAAATCATTGACAAAAACACCGGAGACCGGACACCCTTTCAATCTAAAGTGTCGGTGTTACATAGAGACATCCATCCACTAGTTCCTAGATATACTCTCGCTAAACCCAACTAGACACCCAAGGCCATTTATTTGTAATGCCCAATGTTGTTAAATAGCAGCTATAGTGGCGCTAGACCACTATAGCATAGCAGAATTCTGACTATTTTTATGTGATACAAAATTTAGTACAAAATAGTCAAATAGAGGCGGCGCTATAGCCTATAGCACTATTGCATAGCGGAATTTTAACAATCCACAATTTTCTATTATCCACAATTGACAACTCTGGTATTGCCTAATGAATTTGCATTCACTTTATTATTCAATAAATTTGAATGTCTAATTAAGTACCAATAATTAACATCAAAGACAAACACATAGCTACTACCACCCGAAAGGACAATTGCATATGCTATTTTTTTGCCCAGTGAGACTCGAAAAGGACAATTGCATATGCTAAACATGAAAAGAAGAATTTCTTCAAAAAAAAAAACATGAAAAGAAGAAAAAACTACCACAAGAGACGGTTACCGAGTTGAACAAACAATCTCAAAACAATACTAGCAACTTGTATGAAAGCATAGCAAAATAATATGAAACACTAACCTAAATGAACAAATATACCAAACACAAACCAAAACCACAAATAAACCGAAAAGAGAGACATTATTTCAAAACACAAACCTAACAAAAAAAAACCATTACCTTAAGAAGTTCATTAGCTTCAAGGTTATCACTGAAAGCAGTAACAAGATTGGGGGTAACACCAGACTTACCCACCAATTGTGTGCTAAGCTTTTTCCCCAAACTATGTGCATAAGACCCAAGTTCTTTCCTTTCTTTCACACTCAAACTCGGCACTTCCAATTTCAATCTCTCTTCTCTCTTACTCACCAATGGCGACGATGTAGTTCCAATTTCATCCACCACCACTTTGGTATCTTCAAAATCGTCTCTTTCACTTTCAAATTCATCTCCTTCTTCATCATATTCATCTTCATCTTCTTCTATGAATTTTGAAGCTGAACCTTCAACAAAGGAAGAGAGAGGAGGGGTGTAGAAAAAAGCACGGGAAGAAAAAGGGGGTGTGGATAAGAAAGATGGTGAAAGGGTTTTCTGAAGAGGTGGGTGTAGATGAAATTTTCGAAGGGTAATATTGGAAGAAGGAAGAAAGAAAGGTTTGAGAAATGAAATGAAGGAGGAAGAAGATGACGGTGACGGTAACGGCGGTTGTGAACGGAGAACGAAGAGGAAGTGAGAGGATACTGATGATGATGCCGTCATTTGGATTGTGAAATGAAACTGGAACTAAAAATTGATTATTAAAATAAAAGGGTAAGATTGTGATTAGAAAATGTATAATATTTCAGCAAAACGGTTAGCACACAAGGGTGTTTGGTCTAGTGGTATGATTCTCGCTTCGGGTGCGAGAGGTCGTGAGTTCGATTCTCGCAACACCCCTTTATTTTTGTCTCTTTTTATTTATCATTAAAGATCTTCTATATATACTCTATTAAAATTGATGCCATATGAAATTCCCATTTTGTCCCTGGAATGGGCATTTAAGTAATTTTCTAATTGGTGGGTTTGGTTTGGTGCCACCTCATCTTTTTTATGCCAAATTTCCCATTTTACCCCTCACCAATTTTTTAAATTATTTTCTAATTTTTAATAACTTTTAACTATTTTTCAATTTTTATGTTTTTAACTATTTTTCAATTTTTTCTCCCAAATTCAGTTGCTTCTACATTGCCGTTGTGGGAGATTAAGGTATCGTTTGACCCGGCTTTTTTCCAAATTCTCTACATTTTTAAGGAGAAGTTAGGTCAAACACAATATCAATTATTTTAATTTCAATATTGTTTAATCATCACAACCTCACAGATATATTTATTCACGTTGTCATTTAATGATATCAAATATTTTTATTTCCTTTCTTCAACCTCGCGAATATACACACACATTAATGTTTCGAGTAATATTATATGTCTGTTTGTCTATTTTTTTGTTACGATAATGCATATAATTTTTTTTTGGTGTTGCTTGGTTGGGTGCTACCTCACCGATTTTTTTATTTTTTAGTTTTAACTATTTTTCAATTTTTTCTCCCAAATTCAGTGGCTTCTACATTACCGTTGTGGGAGATTAAGGTATCGCTTGACCCGACTTTTTTCCAACTTCTCTAAATTTTTAAGGAGAAGTTGGGTCAAACACAATATTAATTATTTTAATTTCAATATTGTTTAATCATCACAACCTCACAAATATTTTTATTCACGCTGTCATTTAATGATACCAAATATTTTTATTTCCTTTGTTCAACCTCGCGAATATATACACACACATTAACGTTTAGAGTAATATTTTATGTCCGTCTGTCTGTTTTTTGTTACGCTGATGCATATAATTTTTTTTAGTGTTGTTTGGTTAGGTGCTACCTCACCGATTTTTTTTATTTTTAATTTTTTTCCAATTTTTTTCTCCCAAATTCAGTTGTTTCTACACTGCCGTTGTGGGAAATTAAGATACCGTTTGACCCGGTTTTTTTTTCAACTTCCCTATATTTTTAAGGAGAAGTTAGGTCAAATACATTATCAATTAAGTACTTTCTAAAAAATGTACCTTTTAATGCAATGAACTTTGACCAAAAGTTGTTGAATGCTTCTTCAAAAAACTACTTCTCGACAATTTATTTCACAAGCATCTCTCTTCAATTCACGTTGGGAACCTTTTTTTTTATTTTTTAATATTATACTTCAATATATTTTTTTCTTCCATTTAATTTGAAGCGTTCAATTTAATTTTTTTTAAGGAGGTTCCATTTAATTTTATTACCTTTTTTTCAAAGGAATTTTATTATCTTTTTATCACTTATAATTTCAATATCGTTTAATCATCACAACTTCACAAATATTTTTATTCACGCTGTCATTTAATGATATCAAATATTTGTATTTTCTTTCTTCAACCTCGCAAATATATACGCACATACACATTAGCGTTTAGAGTAATTCTTTATGTGTGTCTGTTTTTTTGTTACGCTAATGTGTATAGTTTTTTTTAGCGTTGCATAATGCGTATGATTATTTTTATAAAATTTTAATTTTAATTAAAAGTAAAATTGTAGATGTCTTTTCTTCAAAAAAAGGTATAGATGCCTAAAAAGGTGTATATATATATATATATATATATATATATATATATATATATATATATATATATATATATATTGCACCTTTATATCGTAACAAACTATGCATATCATTTTCATGTTCAAAAAAATTAAACATATCTGTTTCCATGACACCAACAATGTAACAAATATAATATCATATAATATAAATTCTTATCTTTTTGAAAGGCACAAAAAATATGGTATTCTTATAACGAAATTTGTTATAGAGTATAATTGAAATAGAAAAAATCAAATATTTTGATATTATTTATATTATTATTCCAGACTCCTTAAATTGTTTCTCCTATTCAAATATTTAACAAGTTATTTATATGATGATATTAATTTGTATTCATGTTACACAAAATAAACGTTATTGAGTAAATATCGTATTTGTAAAAAAAATATCTTTTATTTTTTAACATTTTTAGCCTTCATAAATTATTCTAAACATTTTATTTATTTATTATGTTAATTAATAATAAATTCAAAGTTTTGTCCTCATGAGTTTAACTCAGTTGATAGGAACAATGCGTAAATACATGCCAAGTCCGGAGTTCGAACCCCAGACACCATATAAAAAATAATAAATTCAAAGTTTGTACAATATTTTGTCAAACAACATTAAACTTAAATAGCTTTAAAACTAACAAAACAAAAAAACCAAATAACTTTAGTTTCTTTCTTAAAGGCCTTTATTTTTACTTTGTTTTGAAGTAACTTTTAGACTGTAAAAAACCTTGACCAAACGGTATCTAAGTTCAGTCGGGAACACTGTTTCACTTTCTTCTTCATAAGAGGTCATTTTCTTCGTCCTCGTGAGCTTAGCTTAGTTGGTAGGACAATGCATAAAATATGCAAGGTCCGGAGTTCAAACCCCGGCCACCACAAAAAAAAAAAAAAGGTCATTTTCTATCTTTTTTCATGGTTCTGAGACCATGCATGACTTGAGTTGACTGATTTTTATGGCTTAAGGGCTTCATTTTTCGACACCGTTTTAGTTTTTGCTTCATCATAGATGGTTTTCTTCCTTTTTTCATGATTATGCATTTTAAGGGTTTTTTTTTTTTTCCAATTGTTATTGGATTATGTACCAAAATTTGTTATGTTGCATGGCTGTAGAAAAATCGTCTTTTGTTATGTGGAGTATAGTAGAGGTCATGATGACTGAATTTTAACTGATGGTAAGGTTTTGACACAATTGTTATTTTAGCTTCTGGTACAGGAGTTGAAAATAATTGATGCATTTCAATTATTTTAGTTTTTGTGAGTAATCCCAAAGCTGTAACAGTTTTCATATTTTATTTATTCTTTCGTATATCATTGAGCCGTGCAAAAAGTTGATTGGTGTAAATTTGTTTTGATCATATCATTGGGGTCCAGAAAGTTGATGATAGAAATTTGTACATTTAAGATCAGGTTAATTTGATGATACAAAAATTGATCACATAGAAATATGTTAGCTTCTTTCGATATCAGAATGAACAAAGGGAATAAAATTAAATGATGTATTATTGTATTTCTATATATGAATTTCAATGTCAAGGGATTATGACTACATTAAGTATCTCAAAAATGATTTAGACGTTTGGAAAATAGGATTTGGAGTACTGGATTCTTGAATTGTGACTGGTAGTAATGAGAATCAACATATGAAGCTCATTATTTGTGATGCAAAGGTTAGATAAGTTAGTTAAGATTTGTAGTAATTTCTTTTATGATTTATCAATGTTACTTATTAGTATACATTTTGATTTATTTATATTTTTTGGTTTCTTTCTCGGATTTAGGGTGATCGAGTTCATGTAATAACTCGATATAGAGATTTAGAGCATTGGGAATATAGTTGATGTAACATTATGGGTAAAATACTTTGTAGCTTTATCATTTACCATTTATTTACCTTGAATTCTTTGCTTCTATTTTGTAGTCAATGACAACGCAAATAGATGTAACAATTGGTCAGGTTCGAGGCTGCTCATCAACCTACATCATCCGGTTGTTGAAAAGTTTAAGACTTAGTAAGTTTGCATTATGATTTCACAATACAGTGTTAGAGTAACTTATTATTTCACAATCTGATTTGATTGTTTATTGACCATGTTTCTTGAATTGTTGTCGTGAACTTAACACTTCTCAAGCTCAGATAGATTAAAAAGTAAAGTTTAAAAAGTACTTCGTAGAACGATTTTTCCAATCTGTCTCAAGTTAGGCCAATTGATGAATCTATAAACTTAGTCAAGGTCTGTTTTTTTTTTTTTTTTTATGCACAGACATGCTTTGAGTTTTTTTACGCACAAATTAAAAATGCATATTGCACTATTCTTTATTTCACGTGCATAATTTGTGTTAGGATACATACTCCATCACTATTTGGAAAAACAACTAAATTCAATCCTAACCAGTTTGGATGGTATTATGAGAGTTGCACCAAATGTTCGAAGACATCAATGTCAAATGGTGTTAGCTATAGATGCACATGCGGGAGTGATGCTTAATTTTCATTTGTTTCAAAAATGTTAATTGGTCAACGGGGTACATATAATGCACATGCATGCATTTCTCTAGACTTTATAGGAAGATAATAGAAAGATAAATTAGAAGTCATGATACATTTTCTTTAGCTTAAAATCAGTTATGTTACCTTCATTTCATAAGTTATATATAACTATATTCGCATACATCTTATCCATGTTAATATGCATTAGATTAATATTACAGTTATTTCCCTGTTTAGCATTTCCCAAACTAGGTGTCAAGAACAATTCTGAAAGGAAAGCGCAAAATAATCACTCTCATTGATGAACAAACATGGAGAAAGTATAAGTGTCGCCTCTATGCAATTAGAATCCATTGATTATAGGTATTTAATATGCTTCTTTTTTTTTGTTTGCTTGATCACTATAGCCAAATATGATTTCATTTTTGACGATGCCGTTTATTTGTTTATAGTGTTTCTTCAATAATTTTTGTGAATTTTGCGGTTTTCAAACTCAGAGTCATAACTTCAAGCCTGATAAAAAAATTATAGAGAAACTCAATGAAGTCCAATATTTTTTTTGGTCTAAATTGTAACAAAAATAAGTTTAAACAAATTGTTAATTCTTTAATAAATTTATTTCTATACCCTTTACTTTTTTTAATTCTTTTATCAATCATCACAAATATTAATGTGTATTAAAGACTTGATAAAGCTTTCATAAATATTTTGATAAAGATTTATAATGTTTGTGCAATATTCATTAATTTGCTCATTTTTCTTTTAAAATTTTTTTTTTTATAAAATACGTTATTAAACCCGTGCAACGCACGGGTTTGTAACTAGTTTTTTTTAACAAAATTAAGATCATCTTTATTAAGATTACTGAATCCTTCCTTTTCCATATTGTTTGTGGCCCTCAATGTTTTAATTTTCTTCAAACGTGTTTTTCTTTCTCAAAAAATTTGTTGTTTAATTTTAATTAGTTTTTCTTCCCTTATCACATGTGATGTGACGTCCATTAAATTTCTATGTCTCACACAAAGTAACATAATCATACTAGGTGACACCAAATGTTGTAAACAATGTTATATTAGCATGCAGTTACTTGAAAAATAACTGAGAGCCAAGGCTATTCTAAAAATAATTAAAGAACTAAGGCGTCAAACATAAATATTCTACAAAGAATGGTAAATATCACAAATACTAGTGATTTAAAGGGTTTTTTCTACATTACCCTCTCTTGTTTAGAGGATATTTACCACTTCAAGATATCAACCAATCAAAATGTAATATACAAATGTAACATTAAATGTCAAATAAATTAGTCAATTTTTTCTATAAAAAAAATCAAGTTTAATAAGGTAACTTTTAATTTTATTTAATTATATTTAGGTATACAATCTTAATTAATTTACACTATAGGGCTTGTAAGAATTAAAATTTTATATCAAATTCAACCCATCATGAGTGTGTTTGGTAACATAAAAAAGCTAGCTTATAACTTGTTAAACTAGCTTATAAGCTAGTTTTGATAGAATGAGATGTGTTTGGTAAAAAGCTTTTCTCACTAGCTTATAGCGTTTGTTAATAAGCTAATCCAAGTAGCTTTTGAGCTCATAGCTTGTAGCTTTTTACATTTTATTCCATTTTGTGTAACACTCCGTTTTCCCAACTTGAAAAATTTTACATAATAATTAGAGTAGTCAACTCAACAGGATGTCACACAACTTTAAAAGGTAAATAGAGTAGAATTACTATTTATTCAAAACATCTCATGTCAACAATTCAAATACATTGCAGCGGAAAACATTCATTATTCAACGTAATGGCACAACGGCCTCAACATAAACAACTTATTAAAATTCCATTCTAGGTGGTTCATCAACATAAAATCATAGAAATACGTAACACATGGAAAACAAGCAAGATCTTCATCTCGTTACGTATCAGAGCGACCCTAAGACGACGCGTGAGAGAGTCAACTCACTTCAACAACTATTCCCGGTTATCTGCACAATACCCACGTAGAGGCAACATTCAAACAGAATGAGTGAGATTTCACATTCGATAATAATAAGCATATAATTCATCAACATAATTTAACAACATAAACAACAACAATTAACAATATTAATATTTCACATAGTTCTTCATTAACAACTCATTGATAATTGACAACCTAACAACAACGACAATGCGACAACAACGACATCAACTCGACAATACAACGACTTAAACATGCATGTGGTACCAATCAGGGCATCAAGCCCCCAACTTATAGAGCACAAAAGGGCTCAAAGGGCATCAAGCCCCCAACTTATAGAGCATAAAAGGGCTCACAGGGCATCAAACCCTCAACTTAATATGAATGATTATACATTCAACATGACATCAAACCCTCAACTTTAATGAGTATGCAAGGACTCAGCAACCAACAAATTTAACAACTTAGACAACTTCAACACCTTAGACAACTTCAAACTTAGATAACTTCAACAACTTAGACAACTTTATTAACATCGACAACAACTTACAACTTTAACGACATTGACGACAACGACAACAACGACTTCGCATCATAATATCATATAACATCATAATAATCAACATATACATTCATATAATAATTCATCAATCATGAACAACATCATATTCATCAACATATACATATAATAATTCATCAGTCATGAACAACATCATATTCATCAACATATACATATAATAATTTATCAATCATGAACAACATCATATAACATTATAATTCATCAATCAAAGATATTCACGTCAAACCAAGTTAGATTCATCACAACATAGGTTAAATACTCTTAAACACCTTAATTGAACTCATAGTACACAAGCTTTGAAGTTTGGAGACAATCCATAAGTTTTGCAAGATTTGCAACATAATTACTTTATTTAATGTCAAGCAACACAAGAACTCATTAGACCCTTTATACAAAGTTATTTTTTTCCTAAAAACATCTCTAGATGGTTAGGATAAAGTCCCTACACTTGGGAAGAGGTTTGGAAACAATTGGAGTGAAGAAAATTGCATTTTTAAGGTTTCTAGTGTGACAGATCGTGGCACGTTGGTCTCCCACCGTGACACGATTTTTCCAGAATCAGAAAGGCTAAAATCCTGATCAAAATCGTGGCACGTTGGTCCTGAATCGTGGCACGATCATGGCTTGACAGACCGCATCAGATTTTCAACCTACATGTTTTCGCGCATAAAAATCAAACCGTTAATCTGTTTTCGATGTCGTTTTCACCTACATGTTCCTGACACTTAGCACTATCATATTGTACAGAAAAATTCAAGTTTCAACAACCACAAATTCATTGGATTTTCTACTCTATTAACAACCAATTACGACTTCAAAACCTAATTCCCAAATTTTATAGAAAATCTTCCTATGTTTATTCTACAACATGAACATCAATTTGTACACAAATTCATTGGATTACCTACTTAACAATTAAATTCAATCTAACCCTAATCTCTATGACATCAAAACTAACAACAACTACAAATGTTAAACCCTTTTTCAGAATTACATACTTATGATTAATGAAGGTTAGTCCTACCCTTACCTTAGGTTAGATGATCACAAGGTTATACCGCTTTCTCTTCTCTGACTCTTCTCTTCTCTTGGTTTCTCCCTTTTTTTCCAAAAACTTGTTTTCACGTATTCTCTTTCTCTATTCATAACCTCTCTTTTTATAAACCTAACATATTCTCCCTTATTCCAAATCTGCCCCTCACGCCTCAATATTCTATTTTAATAAAATATTTCTATAACAAATAACAAATATATTTATACCCCAAATAAAAAATATATTTTCACACCAGATAACATATATATTTTTACACCAAATAACATATATTTCTACACCAGATAACATATATATTTCTACACCAAATAATAAATATATTTCTACACCATATAACATATACATTTCTACACAAAATAAAAAATATATTTATACGCCAGATAACATATATATTATACTAATAAATACCAACACATAACATAACAAAATATCACTCATCAAAATAAATCGACTAAATTATAAAAAGACATCTAAACTCAATAAAATAAATAAATAATAAAATAGGGCGTTACATTTTTAACCTTTAATATTATTTTGTATTAAAAAAACTACCCACGTAAAAGGAAAAAACTTCCCACGTAGTGCTTAATTTTTTTTTTCAGTTTGCTTTACATTGGTTTCTGAGCAATGCTAAATCCCACGAAGGGATTTCTATGCGAAACACGAAATAGCAGTACATCCTCCGCTCACTATTATAAGTAAAACTTTGCATTTTAGATTCATTCAATTAATGATGTACATCGTCTTTATTATAGACCACGTACATCATTTAACGAATGAATCTAAAATACAAAATTTTGCTTATAATAGTGACCGGATGGTGTATTTCATATCAATCTCTTTCTTTTTTGTTTAAACAAAAAAAAAATTAAATTAGTGTTTGGCCAAAAACATGGATGGGTTTGTGATATTCTTGGTTTTCGTTGATCAAGCTTTCGCGGGAACAAGCATAATCCTTCGTTTCTATTTGATTTTCTTTTTTGTTCCTGTTGGTTGAAATATTGTTCTAGATTTCGTTTTTTTTACACGGTCAATTTCTATTAAATTCATATCTAAATATTTATTTGTTCCTTAAAAAAAATATCTATAAATATTTATCATTATTTTTTTCTTTGAACATATTTACCAATATAAATCAAAGAAATAATTTTCCATAAAATTATTTTAAAATAAATTAAAATTATTAAGATAATTTCTTGGTTAAATTATTTATGGGTAAATAAAGTAATTTTTTTTAATAAATTAAACATATATGTACTTTTAAGTCATTTTGTGTATATTAGTAACTTCAAAAGCTAATTTTACCAAACACTTTAATTTAAATCAGCAAGCTTTTCACACTTTATTTCAAGTAGTTTTTGAGCTTATACCTGGTAGTTTTTTTATATTTCCTTTCAATTTTAACCCTATTAATTTAATTTAATTATTTTTTAACAAAACATGTTCATGGCTTAAAAAATAACGGCCAAGTTCATAGCTTATTTTTTAATAAAACAACTGCCACGTTTTCTCCTTTGAAAAAAAACTGTCATGGTTTATTTTATTTTTAATGAACACTTTATACATGTTTCTTAAAAGAAATGCTTTATATTTAACTATAACTAGCCTACTGTGTAAAATTTTATATATTCTTGCTTACATTTTTTTCCACTTTCTTCTTATTTTTGGGATTTATAAAAGTCGAGATCAATGAACTTTTGCCCTCTTTTGTACAAAAAAAAATAAATAAGCAGAGATCAAAGTTATCGGTGAAAATTTATTGGAGACTAAAACCAAAAGATTGGATATTTATAGGAATCCAAAACATAGTTAACCATAAATTAAAATATTAAAAAATAAATACATTAGAAAAAAATCTCTCTCTCTCTCTCTCTCTCTCTATATATATATATATATATATATATATATATATATATATATATATATATAAACATGTCCTTTTATCCCCGTGAGCTTAGCTCAGTTGGTAGGGATATTGCATATTATATGCAGGAGCTGGGGTTCGAACTCCGGACACTCCACTTCTTCACAATTAAATTGTGTGAGCTCTAGCCACTAGGCTACTTGACAAAAAAAAAAAAACATGTCATTTTATGTCATTTTATACTTATCAGTCACTTCAACATCTAATTTTACCTAACACTTCAATATTAATAAACCAAGCTAGTTTTTCATATTTCATCTAGCTTATAGCTTATTTTTACCAAACACACCCCACATACGTTCATAAATTTTGTTCCACTCCAAAACCTAGAACAAACATAACGTGCAATTTCTTCTTCATTATTCTTCCCATCTTTATTGTTGAATTCTCTCGTTCCAGAATTGTCGTCGTTTCCAATTATCGTGAGAATCGTTGTCGTCCTTTTGATTCCATACATTGTGAGAATCAGTGTTGTTTCCATAATCACATCAGGTATCGTGACTTGATTTTTCTTCTTGATTTGATTTTTCATTTTCATTTCTTTCTAACTATTATCGTGACTTAATTGCAACTGTTTCACACTTATAATGCTACAGTGGTGACTTTCAACTTTGACATGAATTCCAATGATGCTTCCATTTTTATTTGGGTTTTAAGTTTGATTGAGTTGTTTGATATTATATAAAATTGTATTTTATCACACATATTTTGCGTTTGATTAAGATAAATGGATCTTCAATGCGTTGATTATTAATTTTATTTTTTGTACAATATTGATTATTAAATTTACTTTTGGAATTTGTTTTATTCAAATCATTATATTGTGTTGTTTTTGTTCCTGGTGTATTTTGTGTTGCCGAAATTAACATTTGTTGAGATTGCGAACACGGTGTGAGGTCGGTTAATGCTATGGAAGAGAAGACAAAGTGAAATAAATAAATAATAAATAATGCTAATACAAATGTGAATTTCATAAGGTGAACGTTAATTCGTGGATATAACTTTTGGAAACAATGGCGATCTCACGATGTCTGTAATCTAACGGACGGCAACGATTCTCACGATAATTGGAAACGGTTGCAGTTCTAGAACGAGAGAATTGAACAATCAAGATGAGAAGAAGAATGAAGAAGAAATTGCATGTTACGTGTGTTATAGGTTTTGGAATGGAACAAAATTTATAAGCGTATATGATGAGTTGAATTTGATGTGAAATTTTAATTGTTACAAGCCATATAGTGTATAATTAAGATTGTATACCTAAATATAATTAAATAAAAATTAAAGGGTTAAATATGTTTTTGGTCCTTATAAATATACAAACTTTTTGTTTTAGTCCCTCTAAAATTCTCCTTCAACTTTTAGTCCCAATAAAATTTTTAGTCACTATTTTAGTCCCTATTTTTAAGTTATTTTTTGTATTTTTTAATGAAATTGTGTAGAATATTGTAAAAAAAATTCACAAAAAAGTTAGAATTTTTTAACAAAACACAAATTTAATATGAATTTTTAACCGTAAAAAAATGTAAAAATTCATATTAAATTCATGTTTTGTTAAAAAATTCTAATTTTTGTAGGGAGAGATTCTTATAATATTATGAATTTTTTCGGAAATTTTTTATTCAAAAATATGAATTCTACATATGAGTTTACTTTAAAAGAGGGACCAAAAGTAGTGATTGAAAATTTTATACGGACTAAAAGTTGAAGGAAAATTTTAGAGGGACTAAAACGAAAAGTTGGTATATTATTTATAAGGACAAAAAACATATTTAACCCAAGTTATCTTATTAAATTTGATTTTTTTATAGAAAAATTGACTCATTTATTTGACATTTAATGTTACATTTGTATATTACATTTTGATTGGTTGATATCTTGAAAGGGTAAATATCCCTTAAACAAGAGAGGGTAATCTAGACCGCACCGATTTAAAGGTTTTAACGGGATGAAAACAAGCCTTATTAGAAGGAAGAAAACCAAATACATAATTTTGTAGAGCCCTCACAAAAATTTGCACTTTTTACAAAGATTATTAACAATTCTTGAATATTCCCCCCAAAAAAAATTCATGAATATTATAGAGATATTAAAATAAGACTAACAACTTCTGATACAAAAACTAAGGCCAACATTATGTTATCTTTTGTAAAGCAAATATTCTAAGGCAAGTATCACTGTATCTATTTAAATGTAATGTTGATGATTTTATTTAAAATTAATGTACAATATAATTAACATATATTATGTGCTTTTACTAACAACAACTAAAGTTATTATAATGTTTTTTCCCCGAGGGTTCAATGTTGAATTGAAACTCACGTAAGAATGCGTTTTGGAATCCCGAAAAAAGTATGTTTTGGAAGGAATAATTAGAATTTCTGGAGAAATTAGAATTTAACCATTTCAATTCCATTTATTTCTAAAAAAAATATTTAGATAGAAAAATTATATTATTCAATATTAAAAGTTTAAAAATTTACGGAGCAATTTCCATTATTTTTGAAAATTTATGGAGACTAATTTGCAAAA
The DNA here is from genome assembly GCF_003473485.1 of Medicago truncatula. Classification (NCBI taxonomy): domain Eukaryota; kingdom Viridiplantae; phylum Streptophyta; class Magnoliopsida; order Fabales; family Fabaceae; genus Medicago; species Medicago truncatula. The sequence continues at coordinate 35,050,273 of NC_053045.1, read as the reverse complement.
AAAGAAATAAAAAAAAATCAATTTTGGGGATATCTAAATTTGGATACATTCAAATACTTCAAGGAGAAATTTTCAATTTCTTAAATTTCAAATTTAAAAAAATATAAGTACCGATTGCCAAATTCGAAAAAGCAATAGGGATTTTTGTATAACTTTTTATAACATATACTAAAATTTTTTGTAGTAAGTACCAATTTTGAGATTCACGTTAAATATACATATATTTATTAAAGTATATGAATTTCTCCAAATTTAGATTTGACAAGATGATTTGTCAAAATATAAAAAAATTTGACAAGATGCTTCGGAAAGTCCTTCATTGGAAAGCTTTCAAATTTATTATCCAAACAATTAAATTTACATTAAAATAATTGAATTATCCTCTAAACTTGCATTCTCTCAATAAAAATTGACTTAGAGAACTTATATACGATTTGGAACAAAATACATTTTATAGATGCCTAGCTAAATAAAGTATCCAGATTGTTATTAGTCTTATACTCTCTCCGTCCCAAATTATAAACAAAAATAAAAAATCACACTTATTAAGAAAACTAAAACATAAGAATTTGGAGTATGGTTTTTTGTGTTTTCTTTGAAAAAAGTTTTATAGGAAGATGTAAAAACAATTTTTATTGGCTATTGGTTATGGAAAAAATGAAAGAAAAATAAAATTGAATGTAATTTGCATTTAATTTTATGAGAATAAACAAAAAAAATCTTGAAAAGGATAAAAGTTTATCTTTTTTGCTTATATTTTGAGACAAAGAAAATGTGTTTTTTTGCTTATATTATGGGACAGATGGAATATTAACTATTTTTCAACAAAAAAAAATTGATCATACTCCCTCCGTTCCTTTTTTAATCGTTACATTTTAACTTTCTACACAAACCAAGACACTAAATATATTTCACTACTTTTGATACAATAACTTATGTTTTGTCTATAATATCCTTAATTATTTAATATCATATTTCATATTCTCTCTGCAATAACTTACTAAGGATATTATAGGAAGAACACCATTTAATATTACATTAAACTTTGAAAATAACAGTTAATTAAAAAGAAAAATAAAATTATAAACTGTAAAAGTTACTATAAAGGAACGGAGGTAGTATCTTCAAAAAACAACATAATGTTGGCCTCAGTTTTTGTATTAATGTGTATCTAATGTTTCATGATTTTCAATAAGAGAAAATTTGTAAAATTATATTTAAAGAGTTACGATGATTAATAATTGTATTGGTTTTACGTAATTATCAAGATGGTAGACTAAAAAAACAACGGAGATTGTTCTTCTCAAAAAAAAAAATTATCATCATTACTAGTTCATAGACTATGATATGGCGTCCCTATGATTCAGATTCATGATTATGAATTAGCTCTTTGGATTATGTGTTTTGTATATTGGCTGTGATGCAATTGCAACTCATTGGCGGCCCACAACTCTTCCCAGTAAGATATTCTACCAATTCAAGGTACCATGCTTTTTCATTTCTCCATATTTAACTTTCAATGTTATAATTATTTTTATTTTTTTAATTTCCCATGTATTCTCTCCACGATACGATCCTACGTGGATTTTTGCAACCAGTATCGGAACTTTTGTTGAATTAGTATCAATCGGGATTAGAGAACCCCTTCTCAATTGCAAGAATAAATAAGACACTTTCAAGCAACTTCGAATAATGCAACTAAAAAGTGAAATGACAGAGACAAATTTATGTACGAACTCTACTGCTTAAGGAAAAGGAAAAGCAGAAACATCTGCTGATAGAAAGGTCCACAAAGGTCCAAGTGAAGGAAAATATACAAACAAATAAGCTCAACTTTCCAAATGATCCAAAACAATATTGCACCATTTGAGTGCAATTTCGAAAGAGCAAAACACCTCTTTCTCTGACCATATTTTCTGAAATGCTTCAAAAGGGAAAATAAATCTTTTGACTAAACAATATCACAACCTTTGAAACAAACTACACAATGCAACGCAAAGCAGGTATGAAAGGGAGAAACGACGAACTTTGACTTGAAAGGTATAATATACATGCCACATTTTCAGGCGCTGACCAAAGCTGATCCACAACGCTATATTATCACAAATTGGTGTATGAATTTTTTTGATGGGACAAAGAACTGAGACATAGCCAAAAAAGGAACCAGCAAAAATGGCATAAGACAATATTATATAGTTATATTCTCCCATGATAAAGCATTCGTACATAGTAGGGCAAAAAGCTACTAAACCTAGCAAGTTCAAACAAACATCATAATCAAATTTCATTACGAACACAAACATCATAGAAAAGACTAAACCGAACCAAACCCTCATTCATCGGCTCAAGACGTGGTGCATCTCTGTGCCTAGCTAGCTATCCACAAGAAGGGTGGACCCCACCACACAACCCTCCTTCAAGATTTTTGAAGGGATAAAGTGGCCAAGCTCCACCCAACTATACAGTGGAATTGGAATTAAACACAACAAAATACTTGGTCCATAACCTAATTAACTTTTATACAACACACATGAAATGCTAAAAAAAACAAACTAATAATAAGGCTTAAGAAGCTTTCCCATTGTCCTCTGGTTTCCTTTGGTCACACCATCCCGAGGTGGACTGAAGAACAGTGGCAGAACTTCCTCGGACGAATAGGGAAAAACCATGCTTCCAAAATGATTCTCTAGCTTCTCTTTTCCCTGCATAGATAAATTCATACTTCACCTTATAACACAATCTTAAACTTGAATCGCATAATCAACAAAATAAAGTAAAAATTAGGGCATAAAATAGAAAGAAAAAAAATATATAATGATTAGGTCTAGTATGCAAACCATACCTGGAGGCGTGCAGCAACCACATCACATATCTTACTGGAATTGAAGTGTTCCCAGTTCTTCCCAGAGGCTGTCAGTTGAAATTTCCAAGCTGCCTCATGCTTGGTGAAATTAACAAAGGCATAGCCTTTGTTTAACTCAGTACTGCAAATTAATTAAACAATGTCACAATTAGCAGTGTATGAACAAATCCACATTTTACACACAAATTCTAGTGATTGAAGTTATTTGGCAGTGTACCAGAAATCAATAGGCAAGTATACGGCATTAAAAGCAAAAGTACTTTCTTCACCATTGGCTTGATCTTTGGCATTTTCACGCATGCAAAACTCCTCCAAGAAATCCAACAACTTATCTCGACTGTACCAACAAGTTGATTAATAAATGAACAATCATGCATGCATAAGTCTTAAATTTTAAAAGCAGTTTTAAACCATAAAGTAGAATAACTAGAAATAAATGCACATAATGAAGGAATATTAAAGTAGGAATATGAAAGGAAAATGAAACATACGTATATTTGCTAGGAATGTTCTTAATCATAACCGTTGTTTCTTTACCATCCTTCTGAACCGGAACCAATGGAAAACCACCTCCACTATTCTTCTTGTGACAATGATAACGAATATTTTTTGCATGGCCGTAGCGGTTGTTTCTCAGCAAAGGTTTCTCATTAACTTTCTTCTCTTTTTGTTCAACATCCTTGCGTCCTCTCTTCCTCCTCCACTCAAGACGACCTCCGGATCTGACCCCATGAGAACGACGGTGTTCCATTTCACCACCACTTACAACCTCATGAAAAACATTGTTTGAATCATCACCCTCGATAAATGGCTCCACCACCATGTCATTTTTCAGCACTTGTTCATGGTTTTCAAAACTGCCATGAAAATGGGTCGGTAGTTTAGCTTCGGATTCAAACCTAGGAAAAGTGGGTAGGTGGTTTGGAAGTGGATGAAAGTGGAAAGGAAATGGATGTTTATAAGCACTAGGGTAGTAATAGAAATAAGGATGTAGACGATGAGGGAGAGTAGAGAAAAGGTAGCAGTGAGATTGAGGATTTTGTAGTTTGTAGTTAGGAAAAAACTCTGGAGCTTCTGCGTTTAAAGCCATGGATTTTGATAGAGCTAGCAAGAAGAAGAAGAAGAAGAAGAAGAAGAAGGAATGGGGAAAGGGAAAGGGAAAGGAAGAAGAGTGAGAGAGAGATGAAGAGTGGTGATTGTATTTATATAAGAGTCTTCCAATTTGAAATGAAAAGAAAACAATGGAAGGTTTTAGTGAATGATTGCGATTGCTGTTTGGGGCGGACGTACTTTAGTTTCACTCACAATACTGCTTCTCCTTTTTTCTTGCGTCATTAACCCATTCTTTTTTTTCTTTTTTTAATGTGTACTGGCTAGCTAGGTCCCAACTTATAATTAAAAAAATCCATTTTCTTATCCTAAACTATATATAAAAAAAAATAAAAAAATTTATCATATTTAATTATGATATTTCAAAAAATCATTCTTTCCATAGTGAAATTAGTATAAATTACCTTTAATTTATTCTCTCTTTTTCTCCATAACAAATAATCAATAAAAATTGTTTTTACAACTATTTTTCATATAATTAATTTCAAGAAGAACATGATAAATTAGTGTACATTTTAAGTTATCATATTTTAATTTTCTTAATAAATGCGAAATAATTTTTTTTACCATAATTTATTTATTTTTACCATAATAAGAAGATGTTGTGTAAATTTATTGTGAATAGGTTATTGTATCGGGAAAATGTTAGATATCGCCAGAAGCATTTTCGTGAGCGCTTTCCGAATCTGTTGGCAAGTTAATAGCTATTGGATTTAATGCTAATTTAACTGTTTCATAAAAAATTGAAAATCAAAACCTAAACCCCCCATGTTTTGCTGCCAGATGCTTTCATTTCATTGCTTGGAATGGAAATCGTGAATTCTTCGCTATAATATCCTTCGGAATATATAGTATTGGCTCATTGTATCATGTCAGTTTTACAATTACTACTTTTTTTTTCGAAATACTTCTACACATAACGTGTATTGTCTCCTCTCTAAAAAAAATATCAAACATCAAACATACGACTACATGTGTAAGGAGTTTAAAGTTTTTACCACGATTGTTAATTTGTGTGTAATTTATCAAATGATCATAAAATTTAATACCTGCATAAATTTGACGGTAAAACAAAAATTAATTTGTAATACCCTTTCTAAGTTTACTCATGTGATATAAGTTTAATGTTGATATTGACATGTTTAATTGTTGTCGAGTATAATTGTTTTTATCTTTAAAGGTGATTCTACTTCAAACTTCTAGAATTGATTTCCACATACAAATTTATAGTTTAATTCACTTTTACATGAATGTATACACACACAAATCAGTGGTAGAGCCAAAAAATTTATAGAGCCTGGGTATTTTTCTGGCTTTCATTGTGTTGTGCGCGAGTAATGAAAAATATTAGAGTTTACTTGTTTTTTGTTTTTTTAAGTGAGTTAAAGGACTATTCGGTTGGGCCTAATATAAAGAAAATATCGATTGGGCCCGGGCGAGTGCCTGGGGGTCGTCGGGTGGTGTCTTCGCCACCGCCACAAACCACTTTTAGTCGGAATGACCTTTAACCAAAATCAATTATGCCGAATCACCGCACAATCAAACATACTTTTATGTTTTCAATCTGATTATATTTGAAGTTAGTATTTGTAGTTTTGATTATATAATTGATTTTTACATTCAAATTTATTATTCAAATCACTTTTATATGATTATTTCTAAATGCAAGCCATTTTATCTAACTCTTTTTAAAATAGAACCAATTTTACAAAATCAATTTAATGAAAATTAATTTTGGTCACCACCGAAGCAAACATACACTTAAACATATTATTTTTTAGTTGCTTATTTAATGTCTCGAATTATAAATTTTAATAAATAAAATATTATCTCTAAATATAATATATCATTAAAAAAAAATTGAAGGAATAATACATCATAAAAAATTGTTAATTGCAAGATAGTGCATTTATTAAAGGCTTAAATAGGTAAATCAATTATGTAAGTTCGCGTGTTTTTGTTTTTTGTTATAAAATAAACCTTGTAAACTATAAACGTTTTGATTTTGTTACGTGTCGTCACCGTTTGTTACAAAAATGTGTATATGGTAAATAAAGGATGACGTAACAGTGGATGATGTGACAAATAAGGCCGATTTGACAAAGTGGATGATGAGCCACGCAACGAAAGAGACCAAAACAAAAAAGATAAAATTTGTAGAGGGATCAAAACCAAGCAACGAGAAGACAAAGAATTGGATTTTTTTTTTTTATTTCAATGAAACAAATATATTTTTTAGTTTAATAGTGGTGAAACAACTTTGCACACACAAGTAATCAAAACATTTTAAATTGTCATACAAATTTAAAACATTAATCGATGTGACGATTTTAAATGTCTTGATTGATTGTATGTGTAAAGTTGTTTTGGTTGTCAACTCATCAATATAAAACTCTATATTTTTAGTGAAAAACTAACTATTAAATATTATCTTAATCTAATTTATTAATAAAAAATATTTATTAATCTAATTTATAGCATTGTTAAAATGAATTATCTTTTATAACAACCGGACAAAAAAAAATTGTTAAAATGAACAATGCTACAACGTAAGGAATATGAATATGATGACTCAAAGACGTGTTAGACAGTGCTATAAATTAATTAAAATTGTTAAAATGAACAATGCTACAATGTATGTAACAATACTATTCATTGATGAGTCTATGAATAGTATTTTATCAACAAAGGAAAAGTGGTATTTTAGACGGTGACGGGATATTTGTCAACCAAAATGAGGTAGTGGCACAAAAATCAAAGCAATAGAGAGAGAAAGTAAAAAAATAATATGAATACGAGAGAGAAAGTTGTCACAAAAGTTGTAAAAAATGGTTTTCAAATATCATTTCTCTATAATTAAAGCTTTGCGTAATTTTTCTTTTTTGAGAAAAGTTTGTGTCATTTTTATTTACAATATCAATACATATAAATAAAAGTCTTAATCACATCTCTAAAAAATAAATAACTCTCAGTCACATTATCACACATAATATATGTAATGGTTGAATAGTATTTTAACTAAGAGTCGTCGAATAGTATTTTATCAACAAAAAAATTGTGCTTTGTGCATGATAAATCGCCTTTGATTTTATTTATATATCTTATTTTGGTTTATTAAAAAAAAAAGTTGTATTTTAGTCCGTAACATGATATTTGTAAAAACAAAAGGACAGTGAACAGGAAATAATTAAAGGCTTGTGTAATTTTTCTTTTTTGAGAAAAGTTTGTGTAATTTTTATTACCATATCGGTACATACTCCCTCTGATCATTATCATACGTAAAAATTCATTTTTTAAGTTCATTATGTATGTAGTCTATATATAGATTGCATACATTATTTATTAAATGAATCTAAAAAATTAATTTTTACTTATAATAATGACCGCCTGATCGGAGAGAGTATGAATTAAAGTCTTAATCACATCTCTCAGAAAAAGAAAAACTCTCAATCACATTTTCACACATAATATCGACAACTTTTTTCCATTGTTACTCAGGTGTGTTATTTGAAAAACCATTCGAACGACAACTTTCGTAACAACCATTAATTTATAAAGGAAAGTAGATAGTGATACGGAAACCAAAATAATAGAGATAAAAAGTAAAAAAATAATGTGAGTATGAGAGATAAAGTTCTCACATAGATTGTCACAAAATAGTTGATAAAATATCATTTCTTTTTAGAAAACAGATATCTAAATTGAACTTAAAGAAAACGATATATATATATATATATATATATATATATATATATATATATATATATATATATATATATATATATATATAGGGAGCCCCTAATATGGTCCTCAAAAATAAAGGTCCACTGATGGACCTGTTTAAATGACTGGCTGCAATCGGTTACTCTCACTTTAATTACTAGAATTTATTGTGTAAATACTAGTACCAATCTTATCCTGATTCATTCCATGCGGCCCCCACTAGAACAACAACTCACTTGCTTCTAATCTTCCCAACCTGCATAGATCTGCATTGAAGAGTTTACTTGTGAGGGTTGGTAGAATGAAAAGAGAATGAGTTTTTGCAGCCAAATCTGTGGAGTTCGAAAACAACCATGGAAGATTTTCTATACAGATCTACTGAGATTGGACTTCATCATCACTATTTCGTTTTGAGCCTTTCATTTATTTTCTTCTTGTTCAATGTCTAGTTGCTCAAAATTGTTTTACGAAAAGTACATAACATTCAATTCATATATGTTGGCTTAATTTTTTACTATTGCCTTGTGTAATCTCTTGGCTGGCTGCTTGACAGAAACAAAAAGCAAACAATACTTCAGATATTTTATTTTTATTAATCCCATTTAGATAATAAAAATCGATTCCCATGAAGAATTAAAAATAAAAATAAAATAGTAACCCAAAGTCTCTAAGTTTGGTGGTTAAGTCATTGTATCACTATCAAGGGCTTCTTCTCTTTTTACATCCATAAGCTTCACGCCGGTTGGTGCTTGAAGGAAGGTGAGAGTTCGTGCAGTGAAAGAAAGAATTGAGCTTAGTGATGGAGAGGACACACTCAAGGCTAATTAAATTAAACTATTTAACTAAATTGAGGATGACCGGTTGCAGCAAGTAATATGTAAAGATCTACCAATGGACCTTTATTTTTGAGGTCCATATTAGGGGGCACCATATATATATATATATTGTACTTATGTGCATATAGGGGAGATAATACATAAATACAGTACACAGAACTTTTTTACATTGTTACTCGCAATGTCATGTTGTCATCAAACTCGTGAGAAAATAATTTGATTGCATAAAACTTTTGGATTACTACTATGTTGAGATCGATAAACCGTCGAATATTATATTGCCTTTTGATACTAGTATTCCAACGGGATGATGCATCACCGATCTTTAAATAAAAAATAGAAATGATATTTGAACAATATTTTTTATAATTTTTGTGACAATTTTCTTTCTCATATTCATATTATATTTTTACTTTCTCTCTATATTGCTTTGATTTTTTGTGTTACTACTTCATTATTTTTATAAAATTTTAATTGTCATAAAAATTATCACATATATGGATATTCAAATAACACAACTCAATAAAAATATTGTCCTCGTCTATTGGAGATGATGGTGGTCATTGGTGTAACTTTTTTGTTTAAGGGTAGTAACTTAAAAAATACAGTATGAGTTTTATTGTTTGAGAGGTTAGTGTTGGTTCTCGGTTTCTAGGAAGAAGGATTATTAATTCAAAATTGGATCCAAAATAAATGAAGTTTAGTAAAAAAAACTATTCTCACTAGGTATTAAATCTAGGTTTAGCCAAACTATTTGTTTTACGATGAGTTCATCAACCTCTTAAGTAGAGTTTTTTTTTTTGAATAAAATTCTACTCTACTTTATTCAAAAAGTAGAATTACTTAGTTAATTTAAATTTGAATTTGAATAAATTCTTATAAAAGTGAAATGAAGTTAACAACGATGAAAACTCATCTTATATATTTCATAAATTTTTTGATAGAGATTAATTGTAGTTAAATGACGGTGAAAACTTTATACATATTATGATAAAGTGTAAAAAACTCTAAACTTTAATTTTAAATCATTTTATAGTTAGAATCAATTTTATTAAAAAATATTAGTAATAAACTTGTGAAAATCGATACAATGACTCAATAATTAATTTTGCTTCACCGAACATGGAAATCAAATTATAAAAGATACTTGTTTTAGTTGATGCATTTTTACGAAGGGATTATTTTAGTTAATAATTATTAAATGTTGATGTTTTTTTATTTGTTATCCTGTCAAAAAAAATGAAGATAATCTTCTCCCAGTAAAACGTGCTATGAAATGAATAGACATGGATATGGTTGCTGGTAGAAGAAAGCATAGAACTGGAAAGAAAGATGAACAGAAACTACTATAATGATTACGTTGAGGATATTGCATTTAATGCAAAGATTTGCCCAAGATAGAAACATGCAGTTAAAAGTTAAATTCATGCTCTGACACAGGGAACCGAATGTTTCCCTCTTCAATTCTAGCCACTGGTACCGCTTCATTCTTTTGTCCAAAGTTTTTATACCTGCTGCTTCGAATTTTCCTCCCTTTTTTTACTCAAACAAGTACTCCATGAACTAAGCCTAGTATACACTTTTCACTAAAATACCATTGAGATTAATGTAAATATTTGTCCATGCATATCGTTTGTTACAATGTTTCTTCATTTTTGTCGTACAAATGCATTTAGGTAGATCCACATTGAGTACCACGAACGATCTCTCAATGTGGCATATCTTATTTTTGGTAGAACTCAATCTAGCATATAGTTTAGTGGTAAGAGGTTTACCATGCGTCATTAAAAAAACTCAATTCCCATCTTAACTATAAAAATGGCATTTATGGAAATATATCTTCAGCAAATGGTTGAGTACAAACTTATTTTACTCGCAAAAATTTTGTTTTTATTTAACTGTCACTTTCAAGGTTCAATGCAACATTAAATATTGTTTTACTAATATTATTCTTAGTTATTTATTGCGGAGAGAGAAATATATGAAATGAGATATTAAATTAATAAGGTCATTAAAGTAAAAGTATAACTTATTGCATAAAAAGTAATATCAATTGTTGATTGTTTTAGTTTGTGTAAAATATCAAAATATGACAATTAAAAATGAACGGATGCAGTATCATTTTTTACGATGTACTTGAGTATTACACGTTTTTCAAGTTATATATCTTTTCAGTTATTTGTCAAATACATTGGATATATCACCTTATATAACCTTATTTAATTTGAAACACATTTTTCAAAACAAACAGTCTAGTCGTCTATCATACGTCATATCAATATTTTATTTTGATCAAATAAAGCATACATGTTTCTTAAAGAAATAATTTTGTGAGCCGGTTTGGTTCAATTTTGAGTGAATCTGTTGCTCAATCCGATCTAAAGTATAAATATTAGTTTCTGTTAGATTTACACGATTTTAGAATGAAACTCAAACCAAATTGATAAACAACATGTTTGTTTGGATCGAATTGTTCGGGTACACTGAAAGATAAAGGAAAATGCTAAAGAATGTCGTCAGGCAATGGTTAAGGAAGTAAATATAGACGTGATTCATTCGAGTCTCATATGTAAGTAAAAAATCAAGAAACCACTTTTAAAAAGTGGTATGTCTGCATTTAAGTCATAATAAAAAACAGAGCGTTTTCAATCTTACTCTTACCCTTGAAAATGTTTTAGAAAGGGTTGAAACATTATAATATGAATAATTATAGTAGATTTAATTTAAGGGAAAATTTCTAATAACGCTATTAAATATAATTATCATAATAGACTTTTGATTATATTTAAGATCATAAAAAAAAATTGGTTGCTTACATGCCAGACCGAAGTATGTGTAAACTGTTAGTGCAACAATGGTGTTTTTCTCTATAGAACCAGGTGGATAAGCCTATAGAACAAGGTGGATAAACTGTTAAAACTGGAAAACAGTTATAACCTAGTTTCTAGAGTATGGATCAGGAAGAAGAAGAAGAAAAGAATAAAGAGAATTATTGCTTGCAATATGAATTTCATTACGACTTGAAGTTGCACAATACAAAGCCTTTTATAGGCATAATAGCACTTGCTTTTAGAACAAGCTATCTAACTAACTAACAAACTTAGCTAGATTTTCTAACTAACTTGTAACAAACTTTTATACCCCCCAAGTATAATATATACTCCAATGGGTATAATACATACCCCTGCAGGTATATTATATCTCAACAGTTATGTATTAATATACTAATACTCCCCATTAATTCATAACTGCTAAATATTAACAACACCAAGTTTCTTCCTTAAAAATTTAAATTTGTCAAGCTTCAAAGCCTTTGTAAAGCCACATGCAAGCTGCAGTTCTATAGGACAATAATGTAGCTCAATCATTTCATTATTCATCTGCTCCCCAATGAAGTGGAATCTAGTCTCAATGTGTTTGCTTATACCATGAGAAATAGGGTTCTTAGCAAGACTTATGGCTGATTTGTTGTCAATCTTCAGTGTTAGAGGTTTCATTCGCACTTGATCTCTTTCATCACTGAATCCAACCAATGGCTTGACATGTATCAAATATACTTGCAATTTACTCAACTTCACAGGATGAAAGTGCACTAACAGGTTGCTTCTTGGTACACCAAGATATAGAAGCATCGTTGAAGACATATCATGAAGTGCTTCTTATGTTAGTTAAATATCCACACCAATCACTATCTGAGTATCCAATGAACTCATTCATTCTACTTTTACTACCATAGGAAAATAGCAAACCATATTCCATAGTTCCTTTAACATATCTAAGAATCCTCTTAGCAACTATCACATGAGGTTTCCTAGGATCATGCATGAATTTGCTAATCACACTAACTGAGTAGCAAGTGTCTGGCTTGCTATTGCATAGGCATCTCAATGATCCAACTATTTCTCTGAAATTAATTGAATCAACTTTCTCTTCTTCACTGCACTCATCTAGCTTTGGGTATGTTTCTGATGGATTTGAGACTGAATTGCAGCTTTTCATCTCAAATTTATCCAATGGTTCACCAATGTACATTTGTTGATGCATTACCATCCCCGTCTTCAATTTCACAAACTCCATTCCTAAGAAAAATGAAAGTTTACCAAGATCAGTCATTTCAAACTCAAACTTCAATTTATCTTTCACTTTTTTAATCTTTGATGTTGAACTACCAGTGACGAGTAGATCATCAACATACAGACATATCATGATAGTTTCTTCACCACTAAGATTCTGAACATATACACCAAATTCAACTGAGGAGATTATGAACATATACACCAAATTCAACTGAGCACTTCTTGAAGCCTATACAAATTAGAAATTGATTAATTCTCTTGTTCCATGCTCTAGGGGCTTGCTTTATTCCATATTGAGCCTTATGGAGCTTGTACACCATATATTCCTTCACCATATGCTCCAGGTTGTTGAATGTAAAATAGAGCTTTACAGTCTTTTTTCTTGTTTTCTTTGAAACCTGCTCTCTGCACATCTGTAGCAAGATCTTCATACCCATTATGCACAAGATCACTTACATCTTGTGCGCCAAACAAATATCTCATCAAGGCACTACATCGTTCCCATTTCTTAACATTAAGAACCAAAATGTTTGATCAAAAACCGTTATTGTTCATCATACTTTTTGTTCAAGAAATCAATGCACACACCTCACTCAGTGTTTTCTAATGATGATTCCCCTCACACTTCACTCGTGTTTCTCTTAGATTCAACCCAAGATCTCTATACCAATTGTTAACGTAGCAATGGTGTTTTTCTTTATAGAACTAGGTGGATAAGCCTATAGAACAAGATGGATAAGCTGTTAAAACTGAAAAACAGTTATAACCTGGTTTCTAGGGTTTGAATCAGGAAGAAGAAGATAGAATAGTGAGAATTATTGTTTTGCAATATGAATTTCTTTTAAGTGCTGAATATACACATTGCAAAGCTTTATATAGTCAAAGTATCATATACTTGTATCACAAGCTATCCCTAACTAACTAGTTTGTTATTTTATATAAACCACCAACAACCTAGAATGAAGTGGTTATGAATTTACTCCTAACAATAGAAATTTACACATCAAAATATGTAACTGATTAAGTTCATAACCTAATTAACATATACAACACACTACATGAAATGGCAGAATAAGAAAAAACAAATAAAATGGCGATGCAAGCTTATAAAGCTTATAGAGAATCCTTCTCAATGTCTTTTGAGATCTTTTGATCACACCATTCTGAGATGGACTGAAAGACATGGGATTGGGCAGAACTTCCTCTGATGCACGGGAAAATTCATTCTTTGAAAGTGATTCTTCGATGAATTCATATATGTAACTTATAACGAAATCCCAAACTTGAAAGACATAATCAAAAGATTGAAGTAAAGAAAAAAATGATGGGTTAAATATGTTTTTGGTTCCTATAAATATACCAACTTTTCGTTTTAATCCTTCTAAAATTTTCCTTCAACTTTTAGTCCTTATAAAATTTTCAACTACTATTTTTGGTCCATATTTTTAAGGGACCACACTTATAATGACTTGAAAGCAAGGATGTTGAGAGGTTCTAAGACAAAAATTAATTTTAACTTGTGAGTTTTTTTTTCGGTTTCATGATTAATTTGCTATTAAATAATGAAATATGTCTACCAAATTTCCTAAAACATCATCGATAACGTCCTTTGATTGAACTGTTAGTGCTGCAGCATGCAGTGGAGCATGCAAATGGACACAACAACTCATCGGGGTGCAAATTCTGGAAGTTATTTGAATCAAGAAAAGAATACCAACCTGGGAGGCGAAGTAGATACCAACATGGTAAAAGAAAATACTAATATAGTAATATTGCTAACCTTTGTCTTCACAAAACTCTTATAATGCTTCATGTTGTTTCAACTAATAACTAGTACCTCTAAACATTATTATAGTTTGCTTTTGAAAAGATAACTACCAATGTGTTTTTGACCAGAAAATTTCGAGTATTGGGAATAAAGTGGCAGTCTCAGGAAAATGGCGTAATGGAGTTGCATCAGGAAAATGGCGTAACGGAGTTGCATCAGAAAAAGTGCAACCGTGTCAATTTGATTCAGGTAGGTTTAAGACTGTTTCACGTGTAAAAGAAGACTTGAGAACCCAACTTAAAATTTGTAATGTTATGCAGGAACTTCATAACAGAAGAGGAGGAGAATTGCTGCTACAAAGGTGTGGGATGTTGAATCAGAAAAACAAGAGCATTCTCTTTCTCTTTCTCAGCATTCATTTCCATCTCAATCTGATCTAGAACAAACTCTAGGTCAAAAACCAAATGCTTCTGTCATAGATTCTCAACACTATCATCGAGTCAAACCTGTCAATAAAATTCCAAGAACTAGCCACCCACATAATTTCTCAAGTTATAAGAGGTTTTTGAAGAATTCCACCCTGTTAAAATTAATGTGTTGTAACCGCCACTATCTTTAGGAAGCATTATGATAGAATTGTAACCATCATCATAATGATTGTCTTTATTTAGGTTTATGGTAGGTTTGTTATCAACCTATTTGTATTCTCTATCAGTTTCCTTCTAGCCTATATAAAGGCTTTGTAATGCTAAGTTGAAGTAAGCAGTATGTGGTGAATTCAACAAAATCAGTTTTTCTTCAATGTTCATCCACCAGTGGAAGTATAGTATAAAAAGTCACGTTTCCACTCAAAATCCTGCAACAGTATAATTTATAACATACCACCTCTAGAATACCACCAACAGAGTGGTATCAGAGCTGCAGATCCTTGCAGCTGTAGCAAAAACAACAAAAGTTATGGCTTCCACAAACAACCCTTCCGCAACTTACAGCAATGTCAAAGTTCCTCTATTTGAAGGAGTGAACTATGATTTTTGGGCTGTTAAAATGGAGACTCTATTCACATCTTTGGATGTTCTAGAGTATGTCAAAAACGGGTATGAAGAACCGACACCAACAGAGGCTGAAATATCAAAAGAAAAGGCTGAAGAATCAAGCAAACAACCTGAAGAGTTGAAGAAGAAGATCACAGATGCTGGAGTTCTCGGGATGATTCAAAGAGGAGTCTCTCTATCCATCTTCCTAAGGATTAGGAGAGCTAAAACATCGAAAGAAGCCTGGAGTATCCTACAACAAGAGTTCGAAGGAGATTCAAAGGTGAGAACGGTGAAGCTTCAATCTCTTAAGAGAGATTATGAAAATGAAAGGATGAAGGAGAACGAGAACCTGAACGAATACTTCAACAGACTCTCCGAGTTGGTGAATCAGATGAAGTCACATGGTGATACGATAGAAGATCGCAGAATTGTTGACAAAATTCTGATCAGTTTGACAGCAAGATTTGACCCAATGGTGGGTGTGATAGAAGAAACCAAGGATCTATCAACCTTGACTATTCAAGGGTTGATGGGGTCTTTGAGATCCTACGAGCAAAGGATGTTACGACATTCTGAAAAATCAATTGAGAGTGCCTTTCAATCTAAACTCAACATTCAGCCTAACAATGGTGAAAATAAGCCCCAAATACAAACTAGAGGTGAGTCTTCTAGAGGTGGCAGATTTGGAAGAGGCAGAGGCAGAGGTCGAAACTCACGTGGCAGATCTGGAAGAAGCGCAAATGGCGGAAGATGGAATGAAGCATCAAACAAATGGTGCAAAATTTGTAACAGTGGCACTCATGACGAGAAGGACTGTTGGTACAAAGGCAAACCGCAATGCCACAATTGCAAGAGATTCGGGCACCTTCAAAAGGACTGTCGTCTTGCAAAGCAACAACATGCTTCGTACGCAGAAGGAGAATCTGATGAAGGAAATTTGTTTTATGCTTGTCAAAAAGCATTGCATGAAGAAGAAAAAAATGTATGGTATTTGGACAGCGGCTGTAGCAACCATATGACCGGACAGAAGGGAGCATTTATAAACATTGATTCTTCATGTGGCTCAAAAGTTAAATTGGGAAATGGAGAACATGTCGAAGTGAAAGGGAAAGGAAGCATTGGAGTCACCACGAAGCAAGGAAGCAGAGTCATACATGACACGCTCTATGTCCCGGAATTAGACGAAAATTTGCTTAGCGTTGGACAACTTCTGGAGCACGGCTATTCTCTAAACTTTGAAAATAGAGAGTGCAGAATTTTTGACTCAGAAAGAAGAAGTGTTGCCATTGTGAAGATGACTAGCAACAGGAGCTTTCCACTATCTTTTGACTATGAGAAAAATGTAAGCATGATGGCCAGAGAAGAGAATGACTCGTGTTTATGGCACAGGAGACTTGGGCATTTGAATTACGAAAGCCTCAAGTTACTCTATCAGAAAAAGATGGTGTATGGGCTGCCAAGAATCGAAGAAAAATCTGGTGTGTGTGAAGGTTGTGTGTTTGGCAAACACCACCGGAAACCATTTCCAAAGGAAGGTGCATGGAGAGCTAAACAAGTGTTGGAACTTGTACACACAGATGTGTGTGGTCCTATGAATACTTTGTCCCATGGCAAAAATAGGTACTTTATCTTGTTTATTGACGACTTTACCCGCATGACTTGGGTATATTTCATGAGACAAAAATCTGAAGCATTTGTAATCTTTAAGAAATTTAAAGCATTAGTTGAAAAACAAAGTGGCAGATTTATAAAGATGCTGAGAAGTGATCAAGGGAAGGAGTACACCTCAAATGAATTTCACAAATTTTGTGAAGATGAAGGTGTTGAAAGACAACTCACTGTTGGATATACACCTCAGCAAAATGGTGTATCTGAAAGAAAGAACCAAACCGTGATGGAGATGGCGAAGTCTATGCTACTTGAGAAAGGTCTGCCTAAAACCTTTTGGCCCGAGGCCGTTAACACTGCTGTGTATTTGATGAACAGGTGTCCAACAAAGGCCGTGTGGAAAAAGACTCCATTTGAAGCCTGGAGTGGAAGAACACCGTCGGTGAACCATCTTAAAATTTTTGGATGTGTTTGCTATGCTCAAATTCCTAAACAAAAGAGAACAAAGCTGGAAGAAACAAGTGAAAAATGTGTCTTTATTGGCTATAGTTCCATGTCAAAGGGCTATAGACTTTACAACTTGAAGACAAACAAGGTGATCATTAGCCGGGATGTTGTATTTGATGAGAATGCTTCTTGGAATTGGGAAGAAGACAAAATGAAGGAGAAAACAGTCCCTGCAATCATATTACAACAACAAAATTCAGCAGCTGAGAATGAGCAACCAACCCCATGTACACCAAGTTCCTCATCCTCTCCAAGTTCACCAAATTCAAGTTCATCAACTCCCAGCTCAACTCCAATAAAATTGAAGGATTTGAGTGATATTTATGCAAGATGCAACTATTGTGTTGTGGAACCAGAAAATTTTGATGAAGCAATCAAAGAAGATGCTTGGAGGAATGCGATGCAAGAAGAAATAAATGCTATTGAGAAAAACAAAACATGGCAGCTAGTTGAAAGGCCAAATGACAAAGAAGCTATTGGAGTAAAATGGGTGTACAAATTGAAGCATAATCCAGATGGGTCAATTCAAAGAGCCAAGGCTAGATTGGTAGTAAAAGGTTATGCACAACAGCCTGGAATTGACTATAGTGAAACTTTTGCCCCAGTTGCTAGATTGGATACTGTACGAACAGTTATTGCATTAGCAGCTCAGAGAGAGTGGAACCTGTACCAACTTGATGTGAAGTCAGCTTTCCTGAATGGAGAACTAAAAGAAGAGGTATATGTGCAACAACCTCAAGGCTTTGTGACTAAAGGCCAAGAAGAAAAAGTTTACAAGTTGAAGAAAGCTCTCTATGGGTTGAAACAAGCCCCGAGAGCATGGTATAGTGAAATTGACAGCTACTTCATTCAACAAGGATTTGAAAGAAGTCAAAGTGAGCATACTTTGTATGTGAAGCGTCAAGGTAAAGATGATATCTTTCTTGTTGCCCTTTATGTTGATGATTTGGTGTATACAGGTAACAACAAGAAAATGGTTGAAAATTTTAAAATAGAAATGATGAAAAAATATGAGATGAGTGATCTTGGCTTGCTGCATCATTTTCTTGGTATTGAGGTTTACCAAGATGAATATGGAGTTTTTATTTGTCAAAAGAGATATGCTGAAAATATCTTGAAAAAGTTTGGCATGAATGGCTGTAAACCTGCTGATATTCCTTTAGTGGTGAATGGAAAATTAAAGAAGGAAGATGGTGGAAGATTAGTAGATGCAAACATGTATAGAAGTTTGGTTGGAAGTTTGTTTTATCTAACAGCTACACGACCCGATTTAATATTTGCTGCTAGTTTACTCTCAAGGTTTATGAGTAAACCGAGTCACTTACACCTTGGAGCAGCAAAAGGAGTTCTAAGGTATATCATGGGAACCATGGAGCATGGAATCAGGTTTCAAAATAATTCTAAACTCGAAGTTAAAGGCTACTGTGACAGTGATTGGGCTGGAAGTGTTGATGACATGAAAAGCACTTCTGGTTATGTGTTTAGTCTGGGTTCAGGAGTAATTTCTTGGTGTTCAAAGAAACAAGACACTGTAGCGCAATCTTCAGCTGAAGCAGAATATTTGGCAGCTGGTTTGGCTACACAACAATCATTGTGGTTGAGAAGAATACTTGAAGATATCGGAGAAAAGCAAGAAGAAAGTCTGCTGCTTCACTGTGACAATAAATCAGCAATAGCCATGGCGAAGAATCCAGTTTTCCACAGTCGAACAAGACATATTAATATAAAGCACCACTTCATTCGAAGTGTGATCGAAGATGGCGATGTGCAGTTAGTGTTCTGCAATTCACAAGAGCAGCTTGCAAACATTTTTACTAAAGCACTACCAAGAGGAAGATTTCAGCAACTTAGAGAAGCAATGGGAGTTAAAGAGCAACACATTAAGGGGGAGTGTTAAAATTAATGTGTTGTAACCGCCACTATCTTTAGGAAACATTATGATAGAATTGTAACCATCATCATAATGATTGTCTTTATTTAGGTTTATGGTAGGTTTGTTATCAACCTATTTGTATTCTCTATCAGTTTCCTTCTAGCCTATATAAAGGCTTTGTAATGCTAAGTTGAAGTAAGCAGTATGTGGTGAATTCAACAAAATCAGTTTTTCTTCAATGTTCATCCACCAGTGGAAGTATAGTATAAAAAGTCACGTTTCCACTCAAAATCCTGCAACAGTATAATTTATAACATACCACCTCTAGAATACCACCAACACACCCAAATAAGTCACCAGAGCAAGAACCGAAGCCTGCAGGAGGAGGACACACTCAGCACCTGGTGAATCATTTTCTTTCAAATTCTGAAAAATTTACTCATCAGAGATTTCCTTTTTGCTTGTTCTAAGTTTCTTATTCTTTCACTCTTGATTTTTATTCCTAGATTGGTGCTGAAGTTCACGGCAAAGTTGATGGAGCCTTTGATTCAGGTTTTCTGATGACTGCAGTAGTGAATGGAAGACATTTTAGAGAGGAGTTTTATTTGCACCTGTAAGCTTTTAACCTTGCTTCCATACAATGTCATATTATTACAACCAACTTATGCAACAAATGAATAATAATCTATCAGTGAGCAGGAGTGGCTGAACCAAATTGTTCTTACCATGTTCGTTTCCTACCACTCAACCTTTTATGAACTCGAATCATGTCGATAATTCAAGGGATTCTTAGCATTCGGAGCCCTGCAACGGCTTAATGCAACCGTCACATTTTCGGCCGTCTCCGATCACAAAAAGAGCTACTAAGGTGTCCTTACCTGAAGAACATAAAACTAGGGGTGATCTACAAGGGTTGGCTTTAACACTTGGAGGGTCTGCTAGTGGAAACCATGTTTGATTCTAAGGTGAAATATTATGGAGGAGGTTAATAATGTTTATGTAAGTAATTGCTCTGTATTTCAATGGTGACTTACATATTTTTGTGTATATATCAACAGGACAATTCCCTGCTAATGGTTAAGTTGGAGAATTTCACGAAATACTTTAAGGGAACTTCTACGGTGCAGTCAGGAAATTGACTTTTTTAAAAAAGTTAATTTTGATTTTAATGTTCGATTCATTTTTAAATTGTTGATTACTGATTAATGATCAATAGTATATTCATCTAGTAATGTTTGCAACATTTTCGGACTTACAAGTACTATTTTATCGTTGAAATTTTAACATGCAAATAGACTTGATCATATTATGCGATAGTCTTAAGTGTTACACTTTGTATGGTAACACTTATGTGCGATAATCTTTAACATGCAAATAAAACAATTTTTCTAGATTATCATTTCCAAAATTGTGGGTAATTACCCCCGCTTATGTGGACCAATTAAAATAAACAATATAAACAACATTAATTAAAGTCAAACATATAATTATATTTTACATATTTTAAATATATTTTTGTTATTTACATACTCATCTTACATTCAATTAATGTGTCTTTATGTTTTAGATAAAAAATCTAATAAAATCTTTCGTTGCCTCATTTCAAATAAAGAAGATGTTGGTCTAAATGTTATTCAATTAATGAATTTAAAACACATTTTTGTCAAAAAAATATATATTTCAAAACACCTAAGTTTATAAAATCATAGAACTCGACTTTTGTTATATGATTTTTTTTTACCATGTACAAGTTTGCATATGTTGAACTTACTTATATTAAGAAATTTTAAATAGTAAATTTATATCGAACCTGTTTATTTTATATTAAACATACAACTTTTGTTATACTTTTAGTTGCTTTTATTAATTTATATTTTTTATATTTTGAATTAAAAAATATGGAGTATTTATATTTTTTTATATACACATGTGACTCCCTTATTGATTTTTTTTTTAAGCAAAAGAGGAGGTGGACCAAAGTGCTGCAACCTCAAAATTCATTCAAATAACAAAGAGGAAATAAAAGGAGGATGAGATAAACCATAGCCTCCTCGAAGTTGGTAAACCTAAAATTAGGTATACCGATTATATTCTTAGTGTAGTATTCTTTAATAAACAAAGGCAGATCTGTCCAAAAGATTAAACCATATGAGATTCACCTTTCCCTTGTTTACTAATTTTATTTTAGCATAAAAATAAAATCTATTTTACCATGTTTTTAATTTTCTAAAATTTATTTTCCATTTAGCATAATGTTTAAAATAATGCTATAAAAAAATGTTTAATTAGTTATCCCTTCTTATCTTCTAGCATCATAATTGAATTTAAATTTTAACTCTAAAATAATTTAATTCAATAAGTTTAATTTTTTTTTTTGGTTTTTTTGTTTTGAACAAGTTAAACTAGACCATCGAAATTGAAACCGGGGAGAATAAAACCTCAGAACTTGAGAAAAGCACACTTCAAGGTCCCAAACCAATACCTATTTTATTATTATTATTTAATTTATTATGCACATGTGCTACAACAATTTAGAATTAAAATAGTCATTTTATGTAGTAAATAGCTCAACAAATGACCTCTAAATTATATTATTATAAACTCTAAGTACGAATATCATTACTTTCATGTTTGCATCCATTAATTAAATATGATGAAATACCAATGCATTTTATCCTTCTGCAAGAGTCTTCACGACCGGAAAGGTACCTGCAAATGATCTGTCTAGTGAGGAATTGATGGAGGCAACGATGTCGGAAAGTGCTTCGGTACGGTGGCGGCGAGTCTTCATGGTGGGACGAAAGGTGCATGCATGCATGTTGGCTCTCTGACGCTCAAGTCAGTTTAGGAAATGAGAAGGAGTGTTTAAAAAGTGTGAGAAAAGTGAATCGTACCTTGAGGGTTAAGAAATGTCACACTTATATAGGCGTGTGTGAGAATAACTGTCTCATTGAAGTGTGACGCTTCATTAAGAGGTCGTTGGAGAACACATATACGATGTCTGATGCATGGGGGCTAGCTTAGGTGTGGTGGCGTGCACCAGGATTACGCTGTACGCCCAAGTGACGTGTGTTGATCCGACAAACTCCTTGTCCACATATCAACATTGGATTAGCTTTCTAGCCGATCCAGAACATTTTCTGACAAAGGTTTGAGCTTTCTTCTGAATCAGATTAACTATTGCGTGACTTAACTTGTTATCAATCGAACTGTTGTTAGTTACTTTTTGTCAATGGTTTGACCTTACTTGTATATCAGATGAACTATAATGAGACTTAACTTTTGATTAGTCGAAATGTGGCTTGTTCCTTTTTTGACAATGGTTTGAAATTTATGCTTGATTTTATGAGCTACAAGGAGAGTTAAATAAAGATCAGTCAAATTGTGGTTATCACGTTAACCAAAAAAGGTTCGACTTCTCCTGAATTGAATGATATATTTTAAAAAATGTTAAGGAATATATTTTGTATTTATTGTAATGAAATAATTATTTTTTTTATTTTTATCATATCTACTTTTTATTTAAGTATATTTATTCCATTTTATAAATACACATGTCTTTCCTACCATGATTTTATTTAATTTTCTCTTATACTATACTACTAAATAATTGCTAGTATCTTTTAAGAAAAATTGCTAGTATCTTATTTGCTTTCCTCTATCTTTCTTTCATCAATAAAAAATTGCTAGTATCTTATTTGCTTTTCTTTATCTTTCTTATATTTATTGGGAAATAAAAGTGAATTATATATTTTTCAGACTAAATTACGTCTGATACTCCAGTTTGGTCTAAACCACAAACATATTGGATCAAGTGTAATGCTGATTGTGCCCTTTTCGAAGCCGAAGGAAAATTTGGTGTTGATATCTGTTTTCGAGATAGCCTTGGGCATCTTATCCAAGCTAACTCTATGATTTTTCCTTCTTTTACAACCGCAGCTGAGTGTGAAGCTACCGCTCTACAACAAGCCTTCCAAATTGCTCTTGTACTTGGCCTGAATCGGGTAGTATTCGAAAGTGACTGCCAACTAGTTGTGAATGCAATCCTTAATAATAGATCTTATATGAATGAACTAGGAAGTTTACTCTCTAATTGCAGGACTTTGCTTTTTATCTAATGCTAGTTGTGCTCTAGCTTATATTAGGAGACAAGCTAATATAGTCGCTCATAACCTTGCTCGAGCGTCTATTTTTTTTGAACAAATCAAAATGGAATGTATTGCTCAAAAGAAAGGTAATTCACCCTGCACAAGGTGTGCTAAAGTGATGAATCACCCAACATCTATTACAAACAACGTGTACCTAAACCAAAATCCAAAAGAAGAACAAATCCAAAAAGTTGTAAAACAGGAGATTACATGATACCCATACAAAAAAGTGGATATCGCCACCAATCATGAAAACCAAACGGAAAACTAGCAACATTGGACGAAAGCCAAAGAAAGGATAAAAGCTTCACTCTTTCAACAACGCTAAGAGGATCGCTCGCCAAATTGTTGAAGACACAATTATTTCTCTCCTTCCAAATTGCCCAAACACAAGCCCACCAAATAATCTTCTTATAATCATGAGAAACATGCATCATGCATGCCAATTTAGAAAATTGAATAAAATGTTGAGTTACCGATCCCTGAAAAACACAAGGGATACCAAGCCAGTGACACACAAGATACCAGACCCTCCCAAAGGAAGTACACTGAATGAAGAGATGATCCACCGTCTCAGGGATGCCACACCCCCTACACAAAAGCGATCAACAGCTTGTAACACATGACGTCGCACCAAATTTGTTCGAGTAGCAACTCTATCTTGAAGAAGACGCCAAGAAAACACAGATACCTTGGAAGGAACACATTTATGCCACACATCAAAACATGCGCCATTAGTTACCTGACCCGCCATATTAGTTAAGAAACAATAAGTCCCCTTAACTGTATAGTCAAGAATAGGATCAAGTAACCACCGCCACTTATCCTGAATATTATCCTGCAAAACGATGTTATTTAACAAATTGACACACTCCCTCGCACCTTCCTCCTCCCAGGCCAATAAACGACGCCTCCACACCCAACCACCTCCACCCTCCTCCCACCCCGCTCTCACCATATCCTCCATCGAACACTCCTTATGAACAGCTAAATCAAAAAGACGACTAAATTGAAATTTTAAAGGAACATCTCCCAACCAATTATCATACCAGAAAAAAGTGTTTTGAAATGTTATCATCAAACCACCTGCCTACCAACAACCCGCTACCATCCCTCACATTGCAAATCATTCTCCACCACCTAGATGAATGACGACCTCCCTCCTTAACCATACCTCCAATCTCCCCATACCTAGCCTTCAAAACTCGATACCACAATCCATTCTTATCCACCAACAACCTCCAACACCACTTACCTAAAAGAGACAAATTAAAATCCCCTAACTTCCGTACCCCTAAACCACCTGGACTCATAGGTAAACAAACAGAGTCCCACTTTATCGAGCGTCTATATTACATGCTAATCCCAGTATTTTCAAGCATCCTCCCAATTGTATTCACTCTAATATTTTGGATGAAATGAAATGAGTTACCTTTCTCTAAAAGAAAAAAAAGATTAAATTAGGTCTTTCAATTTTTCTCAAGAACTAAAACGAATCTTCGTTTGTTTTTAACTTGTCAAAAATAAATATTCGATTGGGTTAATAGCATTTAATCATCAAAATAAAATTAAATAAGGTTGAGACTAATATCGATAGATACAAGCATATGATAATATATAATAATCTAATTGGTATTTGAAAAAATAACGTTTTGGAAGTTTTTTTTGGACCCAAGTTTAAATAAACAACAAGATATGGTTGTAAAAAAAAATTGTACCGTCAAAAATTTGTAGAAAAATAATAAAGAAAAAAGAACAAAATTTGTCTAAACAAATGAAATGTGGAAGTAAAATATCTTCTTAAATTTTTTATTGGAAAGATAAAAACACATTAATTGAATATGGGGTAAAGATGCAAATAACAAAAAAATTATGTAAATGATAATATAGGCTTCCCACAATTTAATTGGTTGATATTATGAGGGGGTAAATATCCCTAAATCATGAGAGGGTAATGTAGGCCTACCATTGTTCTTAGGATGGAAGTTGTGATTTGGAATCTTAATTAATCCAATTTTTTCGGTTGCTTTAGTAAATTGAGACAGACAAAATTGAGCACGGAGGTGACTGAGATCCTCTCCATTTTCTAAAAGAAATGAAAATGTCATTGGTATAGTTTGAAAATAAATAAATGATATAAATGCATTAATTGGACACTCTTAAAAAAAAAAAAAAAGACATTAATTGGCATATAAACTACAATTTTGATTATAGATATTTCTGTTTCTCTTGAGAAATGGAGAGAATACGAGACCAAATTGTAATTTTTTTTAATCGAGGCCCGAAATCATTATTTTTCAAAAGTTAGATGACCAAAAATGCAGAAAAATCAAAATACATTGAAGTTATTTTTTTATAAGGAAAATACTTTGAAGTTGTACTGCGTTATTTATTTATTTATGCAATTCATCAATTCGTTTGGAACTCTCCGCTGCACTTAAAATAAATCCATTCAACGCATATTGCACCGACTGCAGTTAGTACCTAAGGTACCCAAAATTATTACATCTTTAATCTTTTAAACATATTTTGCACCATCAGTCGATACCTAAGGTACCTAAAATTACAACTTTTCAACATATTTTGAACCTTTTGCAAATTGCAATACCTAAATACTCTAATTCTCACTTTTACTTTTCTAAATTATAATAGTTAAGTTTGCTATCTTTGAAGGTTAAGTAAGGCTAATCCACATGTGCCTCTGATTCACTTTTTTGTATCGATAGTTGTAGTTCAATTCGTACCGTACCCATCGCAAGGATCTGAGCCACTACAGAACATTTTAGTAAAAATTCAATTTGGAAGTTTCACCTCTCTAAATATATATGAATCCAAACAACACAAAAAATTAATTATCAATGTTGTTTGCATAAAAAATATGGACGGCATTCAGTAATTTCTTTGATTTTTCCCTCCCAACGGCGATGTGGTTGTGGTCTGATCGACGACGGAATCACCAAGCAAAGAAGAAAATAAAACATTTTTATTTTTTAATTTATGTTTTGGCTATATGTGTTTAAACAGTAGGATATTAAATTTAAAGGTTTTAGATTCTGTGTAAGTTTAATGTAGATAAACATCATCGATTATAGTCAAATCAAGTTTTTTTTTTTTAGAAATGTCAAATCAAGTATTATTTTTTGTTTAAGTTCTTATAACTGTAAACAATAATTTTTTTTTTTCACAAATAACTTTTTAAACAAGATTGACAATATTTGATTTGACACAACAGTTCATTTATACACTTGTGTCAAATCAAGTATCCTCACATAAACATCCTCTTATGTCATAATAAAACTCAAATTAAAATAGTCGAACTTACAAAATCAATAAATAAATGTCTTATTATTTATATATTTCTTTTTGACAAATCTTTTTTTTTTTTTTGAGAGGAAGATCAATTCTTTTTGACAAATCTTATTATTTATATATATGTTTGGGAAATGTTAACTTGTGTCCTTAGGGCACATGTTAAGGATTTCACTAATAGAAATTATGTCTCGAAAATTGCGTTAATTAATTGCTCAAAAAATCTAATACTACCTCCGTCCCTAATTATAAGATCCTTTTGAAAAAAAAAATTGTTTAGTTTTATAAGACACATTTGGTATTTTCAAGTACATTAATTATTTCTTTACAAACATACCCTTATTTATTTTGCATCTTTTTCTTCAATCAACAATAAATATTATGTTAAAAACATAAATTAACTCCCTCTTAAGGATAAAATTGTAAAAACAATAGTAATTACATATAAATTTAATACTACAACCAACTTTCTTAATCTTCGTAATTTTTGCAAAAGGCTCGTATAATTATGGACGGAGGTAATATTAATTTTTTTCAATTAACACTTACCATTAGTAGCAAGAATTTAATGCTTAACATGTGCCCTACAAGTTAACACCCATAAAGGTGTCTTTTAGCAATCCGTGATTATCAACTTTTTAGTTATAACTTGCTAAAAGACACCTTCATAAATATGTCTTATAGCAAAACCTTGTGTGTGTATATATTGGCTATCAAAACTTACTTCAGGTGGCATTTAGGGTGCACAAGGGGAAGATTTGTGCACCATGCACAAGTCTTAGATTTTTGGATAGGTGGCGGTAAAAATTCCCTTTTTACCTGCTGGAATATTTTAATCAAAAATATTATATTGTAAAATATTCCATTTATTGTTTCTGCCGCTCACACCCCCTAAAAAACCACCACTTATCAGCAATTACTTGTATACCCCCTACTAAAATTGAAACATGGAGAGTAGTAATCCAGATTTTCCTTTTCTTCACACGTGAAACACCACTCTAAATCTCATTTTGAGCTTTGTTTCCCTTCTCCTTCATGCTTAACATTTTTCTTCAGATTTCCAGAAATGCATTCTCACCAACAACCTACCCATTAATTTAAAGTTTTTCTTCATCAACAAA
The DNA here is from genome assembly GCF_003473485.1 of Medicago truncatula. Taxonomy (NCBI): domain Eukaryota; kingdom Viridiplantae; phylum Streptophyta; class Magnoliopsida; order Fabales; family Fabaceae; genus Medicago; species Medicago truncatula. Next base: position 35,022,294 of record NC_053045.1, on the reverse strand, counting down.
ACTGTTCAATATTATTTCATTTTCCTTTGAAGTTTGGAGATTGCAGCTTAGTTTGATTTCTTTTCCTGGTTGATTTCTGAAATCGTCCCATAACCCATTTATTTTTGAGTGAGATTCCTCTTGTGTGGATAATTATTACTCAATTTGATATGGAATGTTGTTTTGAAATGCTAAATCGATACCAATATGAAATTACTGCGGAACACGGTATAATTTCTGTGAAAAATCAAGATTTTAAAGGTGTTTGTTTGCAAGAATCTTAAAAAACAATTATCTGCGGTTAACTTGTGGATTTTCAAAATAAGTGTGTGCATTCTTCTTGCCTTTCAATTCCGATTAAAACCACGTAAAAAATCATTGAATGTCATCAGGTACAAAGGGAGATCCGGTTGGGTCATTTCGCGGATCAAAACAACCCGTTTCAGACAACACGGGCGAAGAAGATGAAAAAATTTGCTAAGAAATTTTTTACAATATCTAGCATGGCAAGAGTTGAACTCACAACCTCCCAATGCCACACGTTCAGCACCAACCACAACAGGAAAACAATTACGTTAATTTAAGATGTATGTTTTATTTAATTTTTATAATTTGTTGTGAATTGTGAACAATTAATACATATTTTATATGCATTTCATGATATTATTTTTTTTAAGTATTGGATAGTGGCAATAACAGGTCCAATTAATCATTTTCCTTGGCATATTAAAAACTTTTTTTAAGGAAAAAAACAGACCTAGTCGTGCAATTATGTAATTTAAAATTAATTTTTTACTGTTTTATGTGATTAATCATTTTGGATATTATCAAAATCTTTAAAATAAGAACATTTGTTTGTCGATTAAAATAGACCTAAGCAACTAAAGGTATCAAATAAAATTATTCTGATAGTTGAAGCAACCATATATCTTAGGAGATGCAAGCACAAATCAACTTTTTCAATTCAACCTCTTATTTTTTTCAATTAAACCATATGAATAGAAAGAAAAAAATAATAATAAGTTAAGGAAATGGAAGTACATACAACCACAAAACCTGCATATATGTACTTAGATAATTTTTTAAAAGTTATTTTTAGTTTATCTTCGTAAGCTCTCCATGATAGCTTTAAAGAATAGCTTATAACTTACATGAAAACAATTGACTTGATTTTCACTTTTGTTAGAAATAACATATAAAATTGTGCACTATTCAGGATCATAACGCGGCCGTGATGTCAAATCTTAAATCTTATGAAAACAAAAGGTTGTTGAAATAAACCTACATAATCAATATGAAATCAAAACATTCAAACTGTTTTGACATGAAGATTAATTTCTTTCGCTTTGACACAACTGTCAAAGCATATCATCCATATTCAATTTCTTTCGCTTTGACACAACTGTCAAAGCATATCACCCATATTCAATTTCTTTCGCTTTGACAAAATGTTGCAGAGTATTGCTCCTTCATATTGGTCTAGCAATAGTACTTGAGCTTATCCAACTATGAAACTGAATTAGGCATTTAGTTCTTGAAGGTTTTTTAACTATGAAAATAAAATTGAATTGGACAAATGACTTAGCCATCACCACCAATTTGATTAACAACAGCAACAAAAGCTAGTGTAGTGTAGTGTCTATTGAAGTAGCATGCGCCATGACCATTAGTTTTTCATTGTTTCAACCAGCTAGTGTTGATATAAACTTAGCTACATTTTGCTCTTTGATCCTTCCACCATTAGAATCAAGTCTTTCTTCATGACTCCTAAATAGAGCATCAGTATAGTGTGCAAGATGAAAATGGGTATGACATTTCTTTTCCATGGCCTTCTTATCTGTACTTTTCACATCCTCAGCAATAGAGACTGCAGGTTTCAAATACTTTTCCAAAATTGTTCTTGAGCTGCAAGTTAAGATAAAAACATTAGAAGACATGAACTCAAATGAGTCAGGCATCACAAGGGAGCATCCATTATTTAAACATTAAACAGAATTAAGTTTGTCCAATAACTTGCTAGATCTGGTCTCTGCCGGCCACTTCCCAATCAAGCGATATACATCGTGTTTGTATTGAAAACTCAGGGTATCTTTGGAAAGAAAAATTCAACCCAAAAGTTCTGAAAGGGATAGTTTTATTTAGGCAAAATTACATTTTTAGTCCCTTAACTTAATTTCAAGTAACAGTTTGGTCCTTTATCTTTTTTTCATTTCAATTTGATCTTTTTTGTCCATTTTTATATACATTTTCAAGCTTCAAATCTAATATTCTTATGTAAACATAGATGAGGATCATAGATTTGAAGATTGAAAGACCATAAGAAAATAAAATCATGAATTTTAAGCTTAAAAATTCATATGAAAATGGAGAAAAAGGAACAAATTGAAATGAAAATAAGATAAAGGACCAAACTATTATCTGAAATTAAGTTAAGGGACTAAAAATATAATTTTTTCTTTTATTTATATATAGTGTAGATAAAAAAAATGTAAATTTTAACAAACAATGCATATATATGTTTAAAAAAAGTCCCTTAAAAAAAGCAAAAAATCTTTAAAAAAAAAAAAGAGAAACAATATATATATTTTTTTAAGAAAAAACGTAACAGTAAATATTGTATATTTAATGTTTTGAAAAATATTTTTTTATTTGTTTAAGAACGTTACGAAACAATATATATAGTACAGATACTCAGATAGTATACTAACAATTGTATATTTAATTTATAAATATAATTTATTGAATATTTAAAATCCAATTACAACCGTTCAATTTATTAAAACAACTTCTATTAATTTTTAATTCTTTTTCAGATATTTCCATATTAAATTAATAGCAATTTTTATAAAATAAATAATTTTTTTTGGTGAAATATAAAATAAATAAAATTATGCAATTGAAAAAAATATTTCCATTTTTCGGGCCAAGAAAATTAAATGTGACAGCCCATAGAATATTTTTTCCTCAAAATGACAAGCCCAAACCCAATACAAAATCTACCAAAAAAATGCAATAAAATATTATGATTTAATCAAAAGGGTGGGTCCCGCCATGCCCTCTCTCCCTTTTTGCAGCAGGTCACCCACTACTCCATCCAAACAAATCTCAACCCTCGACATTAAAATAATAATAAATGAATGGTCCATATTTAATTTACGGACAAATTTGCACAACTTGTGCATGGTGCACAAATCTTTCCCTTGTGCATGCTAAACCCCACCCTTACATCAACGACATCAACAAATTATTTTCTGATTTTGGTTGAGATTGAACATTTATTTATTTGGCATTTTGTTTTTCATGCGTATGTTTGGCTAAATCCTTTCTTGGGAGTTGGTGGATCTTATGCTTTATGCATCGAGTGTTTATTAATTGTGACTATATTTTCATATATTGGTTAAATTAATCTATGTGGTTTTATTCTTATAAGGTGGTCAATCTTTAGTTAGTTAATTAATCTTTTTGAAGAAATACCTTCTTCGTCTCAAAATAATAATAGTTTAAGTTGTATATGATTTTTAATGAAATGATTAATTGTATTGATTTCAATGATAAAATTAGTGCGTCCCATGAGCTTAGCTCATTTGGCAGGGGATAATGCACATTATATGCTGGGGCCGGGGTTCGAACCCCGGACACTCCACTTATTTATCTTTAAGGTGGATTTCTCTAGCCACTAGGCTACTTGACAAAAAAAAATGATGAAATTAGTGTCATTTATTAAAATAAGTTATCTAAAAGTTGTCACAAAGTGGTTGTACAAATATCATTTCTCAACTTGATAAATAAGTGTAATAATCAACTATAAATATTTGATTATTGCTCAAAATATTTGCATAGGTGAAACTAGACACCTCAAGTTTCTCATTATTGAATCTTTTTCTTGTTCTAACTTACTCTCGGTTATTCCAAGTTCATCATCAAATGAAAGACATTTTCAAAATTTATAAGTTCTTGATATTCATTTGTCCAAATAACATAGAAATTTGACTAGTGTGATAGTTACTGCTTTAATCTATATGTAGGACTTCCATCATAAATTTTATTACTACTGCGACAATGGTGCATTTGCCCTTAAGTTGGTCACAAAATATTTTGTTGATCACCCTTTATTGCCAGCAATGCAGTTCCATATGCAGCTTCCGTTTGGTTTGCACGACTCACATGTAAACCAAGCACCCTTTCCCGTATCTTTGTCCACTTCTCATTTTTCGCTCCTCCACCGGCTGTGAAAACTTGATCCACTGCGGTTGCACCTAGATCCTTTAGCAAGCCATATCCCTTTGCCTAAAATACCATATTTCAAGAGTGCTTCCCATTAGGATCTAGTGGATGAATGCATTACCAAAAAATTAAGAGCAAAAAATTATGAAACACTGAAAAAATGAGTTGGTGCCTATTTGATTTTGCAGTGACAAAATTGTGATTGCATGAATTGATTCTAGCTGAAAGCGAGTGTAATATACATTTATGTAAAAGTTATTAGATTGTAAAATTCAGTTTAGTTAGAATAAACCCTAGATTTTAGGGTAACTAACTTCGGTTAGCTTGTTAACCAAGTTAGAGAGATAGTTTTAGAGAAGTTTGTTACAAAACCTCTTTGTATATAAGCTTCTCAATGCTTGTAAATATGTTAAGACTCATTCATAATCAAATACTCAGTTTTTCTTCAATCACAAGTAACCTCTCTCTCTCTCTCTCTCTCTCTCTCTCTCTCTCTCTCTCTCTCTCTCTAAATCTAGTAAACCCTAGAAACCTTAAGCTTGCACAGTTTTCTGTTTCAACTGTTTTTGCACAAGTTTCTTCATAGTAATCCACCTTGTTCTATTGGCATATCCACCTTGTTCTATCAAAAGTGAGCTGAACAATAAATTTAAGGCTTACTAATTGTGAAGGCAAAACTCCAAATTCTAACTTTATGGACTTGTTTAGATTGACTTATTTGAATTTATTTGTTGGCATAAGTTCTCTAAGACTATTTAGGAGAACTTATAAAAACAACTTATGACATGCTCTTGTTTTCAGTTTATTTTCATAGGTTCTCCAATAAAGTTTACGAAAACGACTTATAGCTTATATGAAAACAATTTAACTTCATTTTATCTCTTCTTAGAGAAATAACTTATACATAATCACTTATCAAGATAAGCGCTTATGCTATATGCTGCAAATTAAGTTGTTTATACAAACATAGCCTTAAGTTAGAAACCAGTTCTTGAAACAAAATCAATTGTACTCTAGAACATAAAAAATTTCAAAATCAATTTTACTTCATATAATGATGGACAGAAACATACACTTAATATTTTTCTTACCTCTATACGTGCAATGGATTCCAAAATTCCATGCAAGTATTCAACATCATTTTCTGGACGTGGAAGTAGCCTGCCCAGAAAATCAAATTCCATTAGTTTTATGCAAAAATAAAAAGAGTCTTGGTTGGTGCTCACACATGTAAATGAGCTTGCTTTGATTTTGTTATGGTAGCATGACACAGATAACAGAACCAGATTTGGCTTTGCCCCTGAACATAAATGAACCAACATTAAATCTGATTCTTTATATGGAACTTCAAAGCCATTTCTTCTTCCAAAAACTGGGTCAGTCATCATCCCTAAGTACTAAAGACAAGGAAATGTCAAAGAGTCCTTTTGGGACACTTTTTTTCTTTCTTTTCTTTCTACAACGACATTTTGGGACACTTGTTAAGGATTGAAATATAGAAAGTAATAAATACTGTCCTTTTTAAAGCTCCTAATAAATACTCCAATGTAAGGATTGCCAAATGAGGAGGACTCCAATGTTTTATAGCTCCTAATAAATACTGTCCTTTTTCTTTTGTTGAAGATTTCATAGTATTTCTTAATTACCAAACGGTGCCTTCTCAAGAAACAGTGAACAACATAATATTCTAATGCCAATCAAGTCAAGTGTTCTATTGAAATTAAATGCAATCCGACTACTTATGCAAAATGCAGTGCCTCATCAAGAACGAACTTGAATATACGGAACATGTGAATATGTGATTGCTAAGTGTTAAAAGTTCCACATTGGTAGATACTCCCTCCGTCCCAAATTGTATGACGTTTTGGGCATTTCACACATATTAAGAAATGTAATTAATATTGTGTGGGAAAGAGATATTATGAGTTGTTTTACAAAATTATCCTTAATAAATGATATGGGAAAGATAAATGAAAGAATTGAAGGAATAAAGAGTAATAAATACTTAAGGATATAATTGGAAAAATAACATTAATGTTTCATTGGTATTGTAAAGTGACATACAATTTGGGACGGAGGGGGTATAATCTAACAATGAGTTTACAAGTGAGAGCAGTCTTGCTCAAAAAAAAAAAAAAAGTGAGAGCAGTCTCGTCTTATAAGTCAGTTTTGTAAGGGTTGAGTTAAACTCAACCTAAACTCTAAAATAGTAATAGAGCCTATACAAGATGTCCAGTATTGGGCATAATGGTTGAGTTATGTCCAACCCAAATTTTTGGTTATTTGAACAATGTGAGGTATATTTCATGTTTTCAACAATGTGAGAAATTACTGCTTGGCTTTAATAGTCTCGTACTTCTCTTACAAAACATGCTTTGGAGGCTATCTCATTAACTATCTTATGATCCTTCACATGATGATTCGTAGATTTAATGAAACACCAGAGAAAAAATAGTATTCTAAAAACAAAAGGAATAAAAAACTATTATTGACAGGATTTCAAATTCATTTGAAAACACGTATTAAAATAAGTCTAGATTTTTTTTTTGTTTTGAAAACTTGGTATCCGGCTTAGGACCGACTAATCTAAAGGGTCCAATCACACCGCACACTTACGGGTTGTGGACTAACCCAACGAAATTGGCGCCGAGGAGAATCGAATGTGAGATGTCAAGAGGAGCATAAGTCCCAAGCCAACACCATCATGCCAACCCAAGTGAGTTAATTTTATAAAGAAGGTTATACAAGCTAATTTTATAAGGGAATTCAATTCAAAAAATTGAACGTTCCAACAGAGAGCAAAATGGATTCATTCAGTACCTTGGAACCAAATCTGGATCTGCAACTGGAAATCTTTCACCAGCTTTTGGCAGAGGATAGTAGTCCAAGGAAGATATTTGTGAGGGATTGATTTGTTCACTCAGTTTCTCTAGTTGATCATCGGTGAAAAGCTGTCTAAGAACAACTCCGCCAGTGTTTGAAGCACCACCAACAAGCCATTTATCATCAAGGCGATGACTATACACCCCAAACCGAGAATCCTCAATTCTTGTGTTGCTTAATAGTTTAATAGCAAGTGTTGAACCCAATGATGTAACCTAAAAATCAAACATTACGAGAAACAAAACAAGGCATAAAATGCTATCCACAATGGTGAATCTAAAGAGGTTCTTGGCTTGTAAGGTTTTGAATTAATAAGTACCAACCATAGGAACGACGAACAAAGGAGCCTATATAAGCACCAAAGCTTATCTCCCATGAGAAGACCACAGTGCATTTAAATTATATTTTGGTAGACCAGGATGCATTTAAATACAGTGTGGCAGACCATAGCAATCATATATATTAGGCTTTTTATGTATTGTGATCTTATTATAAATACAGTGTGGTGTTATAGGTTAGACGTACACAGAAATTACACTAAGCTATCCTTTGAAAATCTTAATTTGTCTATCACGAGACCTAACAGATCATGAATAAATAACTAAAGAAGGATAAGTTTAACAAGAAATTACAGCTTTTCCGGGTTGAGTAGCACGAGCTGCAAGAAACGCAGCTATACTGTCAGTGGTTCCGGTGCATACAACACACTCCTTTTGAAAACCTGAAAGGATATGCACTATATATATGATTTTCAATTTCACAGCAGCAAAGATTTTAACCAAGAAGTTAAGGAAAATCCAATGCCATTGCAACACAGCAATATATATAAGACCAGAAAGTTGTGTTACTTGCGTGTCAATTTTACTTGTGGCACAACTGGAATTTGGAAAAGCCGTGTGTCTCAAGTTTCAACGCTCAAGAAGGCACTCATCCAAAGAAAGAAGAATATTGAGATAAGGTTGCACTATTCAAATTGGAAGTGCTGTAAAACCATATTAATAAGCAGTATCCCTATAAAATGGGGTTGGAACTTAGCACTGTAAGCTTAATATGGTTCTCTCTTTTGTACTAAAAAATTTATATGTGAGTTGGGTATCAGGGCTCACCAGGCCAGGCCAGGCCAGGCTCAAGGCTCAGAGAGCGCTGACCGTGGTGCTTAATATAGTTGTTTGGAAGGCTCTATTATACAGATTATATTACCCCAAAGTGTTGCTTGGTACAGATTCTCATACAACTGCAATTCATAAAATTAAAGAAAACATACCAAATTTATTGCTAAGTTCCTCCTTTAAACAAGCAATTGGAGTTCCAGGTGCAAGAATGGACGGTAAAAGATGAGAATATGGTTGAGAAACTAGCCATGATGGATATGAGTCCACTTCAGGATCATACCCAACCTGCAAAACATAAAAAAATTGCGGATAAATTTTCCAACAAGGATATCGCAACAGAGACATAATTATCCTAGCTAGAAAAACAGATAATTTGTTAGAGCTTATTAAATGATGCCTTCAGAGCATTATTATAATCTGAAACTCCAAGCTTTCCATGAAGAAGCCACAAAAGCCAATCTGCTTGGTGCAATAACAGAGCAGATTTTTTGTTTGAACCATCACGATTCCACCATGAGACGAGCTTACACAAAGTCGACGATGCAGAGCATACTGTATGGTTTGGAGGTGCAATGGATTTTACAGCAGGTAGTGCATCAGGACAGCTCTCATTGTAAAGTAAAGGTCTCCACAACGGTTCTCCTGTGTCACTGCAGTACAACATTCCCACTTCAGAATTCAAATACAATCTTTAACTAGATTCACCTTAGTGCTGCAGTCGTAAATCATGGAAAAAAACGATTTGCTCAAATTCTGCAACGCAACTGTGCTATAGCATTGCTTTAACCGCAATTTGACAATATTTTGTACTAAGTAGTGTATCACATGACAATAGCGATTCGTTTAAATTTTGCTACACTATAGCACTACCATAGCCACTATTTAACAACACTGATTCACATAAAAATAAAATTGATCATGTACCTGTCAACAATGATAGTAGTTGCAGATGTGCCATCAATAGAAATCGACACAATGTCTTTGCGAAGGTTAAGTGGGATATCTTCAAGCAACGAAAAAAGTGTCTCCTTCCATGAGCGTACCCAATCATGTGACTCTCCATTCTTTCTAGACAAAAGAAACAAAAATCTCAACATACTTTGGCCGTAGCGTTAACAAGAATAATAGCAATTAATTTAGTCTCCAAAATTATAGAACATTGTCAACTTAACAACGAAATACCAAAATATTCTCGATCACATTAGTCTATGCTAAACAATGAGTCAAATTAATTTAAAAATGAAATGAAAATGATACCAAGTATAACGGATAGGGTCGCTTCGCCTCGGCTTGAATTGTACCACCAATGTCAATAATAGCAAACCTTGCACCAGAAGTACCAAAGTCTAACCCGAGATACAGCCTTTCAGCTGCTCCCGTACTCACTTCTAGCTGCTTTTTATTACGATTTTCGTTTTTGAGAGACATTGATACTGTCCTTGGTTTGTTACCTAAAAAGAACCTGTTTCCTGATAGGAATAATAGTATGAAAGTATAAAAATGGTGTAAAAATAAGTGGTTGATCGTGTGCTGAAAGTTTACATTAGATATTGCATACCAAGTTTTCGACTATATGTCAAAGATGATAAAATGGTGCTTGCTGGGTTTACTGAAACAGCGCCTACCATTTTCTTATCTTCCCAAAGGATAAGGGAACTTCAGGAACAATGGTGGTAAAGTTGCGGACAGGGAGGGAAAAAAAGGTCCCATTTTCAGGAACATTCTGCGCCTTACATTCTTACACTTTAACTTAAAAATAAAAAATCCAAAAAGCTTGTTTGGATTATTCATCTAAAGAGCAATGCTATGGTATGGTCACTCACTTGAACACCCTCCAACAAACACTCTCCTAATCTATGGAGCCACGTGTCCATTTTTTTAATTTTGATTGATTTTGTTTTTCTCAAAAAAAAAAAAAAGTTTGATTGAATTTTTATAAATATAATATATACTATATATATAAAGAAAAAAAAAAAACATCTTTAAGCTTTTTTTGACGAACTTTTTCTCGTTTCAAAATGTCTTCAATTTCAATACAAACAACACATGTAACAGATATATAAAAATAAATTTAAATATTTATGTCTGGTTTTTTATTTTAAAAAGTGTAACAAACTAGATGGTTTTATTTATACTTACTTTTTCATTATCTTAATTATATCTTTAAACAACTTTTTTTATAACAAAGATTGTTGTTGGTGTCATTACAAAAAAGAATTTATATTATATTTTTTTATTATATTGTTAGTGTCATTGAAATAGATAATCATGGTTAGTTTGGTTTGTTATAATTTGAAAGCAACAAACATTAATATTTTTAGTTTTAATCAAAATCAAAATTTCATAAAAAAAAAACATTATTCATAATTTTCAAACGTTAACGCAATAAAAATAGCAGAAAGACGGACACTCACGTGCCCGTCTGTTCGCTGGTGTCAAATAAAGTAAGGCTTGGTTGTTGTAGTGTCAAAGTAAAGTACCATTACATGTTAAAGTAAAGTAACTTGTTTAGTGCAAAATAACATATGATAAATTAAAGGCCAAATATTATATGTTAGACCGGTGATCGACCCGATAAAAGTATTAGGTTATTGGTTTAATGGTTGAGCCATTCGATAACTAATCGAACTGCGTGATTAAACTGTATTGAATCGAATGATTTGACCATATAACGCGGTCCATATAAAAAAATTATATATATATATATATATATTAAATTAGATCGAATCGAATGACTAATTCTCAAAAATGCATTATAAACAATTTAAATCTTATAAAATGTGAAAAAAAAAAAAAAAAAAACTTCTCCAAATAGAGTATTGAACTTTTTGAAATATTGTATACTTTTATTTTTAAAAAAATATCATTCCAAAATATTGCGTATAAATAGAATATTTGATGAATTTTTTTAACTAAACATTTTAAATTTTAATGTGATAGTTCATGGTGAGAGTTTAATTTTTAACGTGTTTATCATAATTCAGATTGTGTTTATTGTATATCTACACCGTATATATAAAAAATAGGATTTTTGTAGTTGTTTTTTCTCCTTCTAATTATACCTTTAAATAAACTTGACTATAAGTTTTTTTTTTTTTTTTAAGGATATAAGAATGTTATTTTGTTATTCACAAAGATAAGAATTTATATTATATTTATTATTTATTTTTTAATATAATTGTTATATATATATTTTTTAAAAGACGTTATATTTGTTATATTATGCGTAAAATTGAAAAATATAAGATAGTAGAAAGTGTAAAATATTTATTATCTATACCTATAATTTTAATTAAAATCATAAAGTTTTTTTTTAATAAAATTGTTATATATTTTTTAAAAGACATAATATTTGTTATATTGTAGGTACAATTGAAAAATACTCCCTCCGGTCCTTTATACAAGAAACAAAAGATATAAAACATCAAGACCAAGGAAATACATTGAAAATAGTTATCTTCAGTTAATACACCTCTACATTTAAAAAAAAAAATCATGAATACCCCTAAATTAATTACTCTTTATTCCACCAACTTACTTACTTTTAATATTCTATCTCATAATAAATAAGGACACAAATGAAATTTAGCTTCAAACATACTTAAAATTTGGTCAATATTTCTTATAAAAAGGACCAAAAAAATTCTCACTTTTGTTTCTAATAAAAAGGACCGGAGGGAGTATAAGATATGAAAGTGTAAAATATTTATTATCTATACCTATAATTTTAATCAAAATCATAAAAAATAAAAAAATAAAAAAAATTAGAGAAAACAAAATCATAAAGATTGTTTTTCGTAATTTATATGCATTAGCATAATAAAAATAGTGGATATTCGTGCCCATCTAGTAAAGTAACAAAAGGAACATTTGGTAAGTACGTTGGATGGTTGTTAGTCACGTGTTTCGATTTGCACCAATCATGTTTTCATCAAACTCGCTTAAAATGATTTATGGAGACGTTCAATGTTAGTTTTTTTTTATTAAAAAAAAACGTTTAATGTTAAGTTGATATATTTAAATGTATTATTTAATCTTCATTTGAAACTAAATTGTTTGATTGCTTGATTTATAATATTTCTAATGTTTTCTCAAAAAAATATATTTCTAATGCAATATTTATTTGAAAAATGAAAAAATATTTTATAACTTAAAGAATTGTGAGGGTATTTGACGTAAATTAACATTAAATATCTTATCATTTTTAATGAGATTTTATCATCTTATCATTTTTAATGAGATTTTATCAATGAAATTTGAGTTTTTTGGTTTGTATAATGAAGACTTGGGTTTGTTTATGAGTTCGATGAGTTTTTGATGATATTCTTTGGAGTTTTTTTTATTATGTTTTTGATTAAAAAAGGATAATTTTGTTGACATTTTATAACATAAATGACTAAATCGGAATAAAAAAGGATAAATGACGAAAGTGTTATCTAAAATTAAGTTAAAGATAAATTATGTCATTTTGTCTAAAGATAAATAATATTTAAATATATAATTTACAATTTTGTAAAAGAAATTTGAAGTCACTAGTACTTGGACCCGTGCGATGCCCGAAAAGTTAATTATTAAGATGATTAATATTTTGTAAAATTGTCGCATCATATATAAATTAAGGATATCGCTAATAAGCGCCCTAAGGGAATTGTTTAAGGAACCCAAAAAAAGAAATTATGGCTTGAAAATACAAGTCAAACACTTCTTAAAGTCATAACCCTACAATTTCCAATACAAAAGCTGCTACTTTTATATGCTTAAACAATACCCTTAGAGCACTTGTTAGCATTTTCCATAAATTAATCATCACGCGCGCACACACACCCGTCCGAACGCACGCACGAGTGCGCCCCACACGCCCACACACATACACACATAAATATAAGTTTGAACTCCATAATACATTGAGAAAACAATAATGTGTACATTTTCTTATAAAAGTAGTAGAAATTTATGGATTATTGTGGATATGTCATGAAAAAAACTATAATATTTTTTACGTTTATGAGTTACTGCTTATGAAAGACAAAGATCCAAAACCTTAAATAATTTTAACTTCAAACAATCAAATATAGCTACTAGTATTATCACACGTTATTAAGCAATGATTTGTAACATTATGCAAGATAAAACCATAAAAATCAAAATAAAATCAAAATCAAAAAATTATGAACTTTGCAACAACTTTTTTGGATAGACATAACAACTTTAATATACAAGATAACAACTCCAAACCACTTAATATGAGTAGCAGGAACAAAAGGATTAAGAAGCCTAACCAACACACACCACCACCACCACTGTCCACGAGCCTCAGACACACTACACAATAACGCCCCCCTCCACACAAGCTCGTCTATTGATTCCTCCTTATAGCAGACAATATGGTTGGTTTTTTTCCAACCTTTATTCTCACGATCATTCACTGTTTTGCTACTCTCATTCTACACTCAATTACTTCTTTTGCTATTTTCATTACCACACTCAATCATTGTTTTGCTACTCTCGTTAGCACACTCAATCACTGTTTTGTTACTCTCGTTACCACGCTCAATCACTGTTTTTCTACTCTCATTGCCACTCTCGATAACTATTTTGCTACTCTCATTACCACACACAATCATTGTTTTGCTAATCTCACTCTTATTTTGAATAATTGTTTCTCCAATCTTACACTTGCATTAAATCATTTGTTCGCCACCCTTAAGGTTACATTGAATCACCGTGGTGCTAATGTTGATAACGGGGATCAATTAGGTTGCATGATTCCCATTCTTTTTATTCAATATTGATTGGATAGGCCGTGAAATTTACGATGGGAATGATCCGGTGTTAGATTTGTGGTACCACCTAGGAGCCCAAGCCGGATTATTGGGACTCGTGTTGAAATCAATTGTGTTTGCTTTGATGTCTTTCGCCATCAAACCTTTAGGGCGTTACATTGGAGGTGCTAGGAGGTTGTGGGGAGATGGCAATCTTGTTCTTGCTATTTGCCTCAGTATGATAGTAATGATCACCAAAGTGGCGGAGCATGAACACCGTGCTAAAGTTGAATTATCAGGCCCATATGCCAATATGCCCCCCTTCTGGCATTAGGGCGGCGACATTCTTTTTCTACGTCGTCGTTGGTGTCCTGCTTGTGGTATAACAATTTATGCATAATTAACTTTTAATTGGTTTTAGAAACTATTTTCTTTTTATTATGTTTCGGTATAAATTTCAATTAGACTTTAATTTTTTAATGGCCACAAATTAGGTATTATTAAAAAAAAACCATTTTCCCTAAAAAAAACATTATATTTTTATTTAAAGATATGATTTTTATCAGGTCACGGTTAAATTATTTTGTCACTTAATGAATTTTTTTAAGAACAAAATATGATTCCACATATTTACCTTTTTTTTATTTTTTTTGTGTATCCATATTTTTTTTTTTGAGCAATGTGTATCCATATTATTTACAAATAAATCATAATCTAATAAACTTTTGTGAGCATCTGTGCAGATAAACTTCAGTATCCCTTATACTTTGGCATCTATTTACTCCAACGCAACAAGGCCAGACAAGGCAAAAAAAAAAAAACAACTTCTTTGGCTTGCTAAATTTATTTTTCAAAATGATACAAAAGCAAAAAAATAAAGAAATTAAAAGTCAAGTTTATATCAAATATTTGTTTTTGTGGTCTATCTTTGCATAACTTGGTGTACCGATTCCTGAAAATTAGATCTTTAATTATATTTTTGGAGTAAGAATTCTTTAAAATATCTAAAGATATCCAAAAATATTAGAAATGGATCCCTAAATATATTAAAAACAGATTAAGATAAAAATTATTGTTACTCATAATAATTTTTTTTCTTTATACATAAGAACAAGAATTTCTACTTTTTTTTTAAAGAATAAGAAATCAACTGAACATATATAATAGAATGAATGATATTATCTACTAACTATTTATTAAAATTAATGCCATATAAATTTACAATTTTGTCCCTAAAAGGGGCAATTTGGTAATTCCATAATTTCTTAACTTTGGGGATTGCCACCTCATCCAATTTTTTTTACTTTTGTATTATTTTCTTTTTTATATTTATTATTTTTTATTTATTTTATATTATTTTCTTTTTTATTTTATATTAATAAAAATAATCTTAAATTCAGTTGTTTCTACATTGCCGTTGTGGGAGATTAAGGTATCGTTTGACGCGACTTTTTCCAACTTCTCTACATTTTTAAGGAGAAGTTAGACTAAACACAATATCAATTTAGTACTTACTAAAAAAAAAAAAATTGAATGCCTAAAATTGAATGGAATGAACTTTGGCCAAAAGTTGTTGAATTTTACTTTAAAAAACTACTTCTCGATCATTTATTTCACAAACATCTCTTTTGAACTCACGCTGGGAACCTTTTATTTTATTTTATAATATTATATTTCAATATTTTTTTTCTTCCATTTAACTTTATTTTATTTTTTGAAACCGTTCCATTTATTTTTTTTAAGGGGGTTCCATTTAATTTTATTATCTTTTTTTCAAATGAATTTTATTATTCTTTTATCACTTATATATTTAATTTCAATATCGTTTAATCATCACGCTGTCATTTAATAATACAAAATATTTTTATTTGCTTTCTTCAACCTCGCGAATATATACACAAACACATTAACGTTTAGAGTAATATTTTATGTCGGTCTGTCTGTTTTTTTGTTACGCGAATGCATATAATTTTTTTTATTGTTGCTTGGTTGAGTGCTACCTCACCTATTTATTTATTTTTTTTATCTATTTTTCAATTTTAATATTTTAAAAAACTTTTAACTATTTTTCAATTTTTTTATTTTTAACTATTTTCCAATTTTTTCTCCCAAATTCAGTTGCTTCTACACTACCATTGTGGGATATTAAGATACCGTTTGACTCGGTTTTTTTTTCAACTTATCTACATTTTTAAGGAGAAGTTAGGCCAAATAAAATATCGATTAAATACTTATTTAAAAATGTACTTTTTTAATGCATAAAATTGAATGGAAATGAGCTATGGCCAAAAGTTGTTGAATGCTACTTCAAAAAACTATTTCTCGACAATTTATTTCACAAGTATCTTTCTTCAATTTATGTTTGGAACCTATTCCTTTTTTTTAATATTATATTTCTATATGTGTTTTTCTTCCATTTAATATTTTTTAACCGTTTCATTTAATTTTTTTGAAGGACGTTCCATTTAATTTTATTACCTTTTTTAAAGGAATTTTATTATCTTTTTATCACTTATCTATTTAATTTTAATATCGTTTAATCATCACAACCTCACAAATATTTTTATTCACGTTTTTCAAATAGTTTTATTTTCTTTCTTCAACCTCGCTAAAATATACACACACACATTAGCATTTAGAGTAATATTTATTTGTGTCTGTTTTTTGTTACGCTAATGCTTATAATTTTTTTTGGCGTTGCATAACACGTATGATTATTTTTATAAAATTTTTATTTTAATTAAAAGCAAAATTGTAGATGTCTTTTCTTCAAAAAGGTATAGATGCCTAAAAAAATTATATATATATATATATATATTGCACCTTTTTTTTTTGTGGTAGATAGACGAAATGGCAAAGCCATTATAAAACTCACACATATATATTGCACCTTTATATTATAACAAACTATGCATATCTTTTTCTTATTAAAAAAAACTAAACAATTTGTTTCCATGACACAAACAATGTAACAAATATAATATCATATAATATAAATTCTTATATTTTTGAAAGACACAAAAAATATGGTATTCTTATAACGAAATTTGTTATAGAGTATAATTGAAATAGAAAAAACTAACTCTTTTGATATTATTTATGTTATTATTTCAGGCTTCTTAAATTGTTTCTCCTATTCAAATATTTAACAAGTCATTTATATGATGATACAAATTTGTATTCATGTTACACAAAATAAACGTTATTGAGTAAATATAGTATTTGTCAAAAAATATCTTTTATTTTTTAACATATTTAGCCTTCAGAAAATATTTTAAACATTTTATTATTTATTATGTTAATTCATAATAAATTCAAAGTTTTGTCCTCGTGAGCTTAACTCAGTTGATAGGAACAATGCACAAATATATGTCAGGTCCGGGGTTTGAACCCCGGACACCATAAAAAAAAATTCAAAGTTTGTACAATATTTTTGCAAACAACATTTAACTTAAAAATAGCTTTAAAATTAAGAAAACAAAGAAACCAAACAACTTTAGATTCTTTCTTAAAGGCCTTTATTTTAACTTTGTTTTGAAATAACATTTAGACCGTAAAAACCATTGGTCAAACGATATCAGAGTTCGGATGGGAAAACTGTTACACTTTCTTCTTCTTAAGAGGTCATTTTCTTCCTTTTTTCATGGTTCTGAGACCATGCATGACTTGAGTTGACTGTTTTTTATGGCTTGAGGGGTTCATTTTTTGACACTGTTTGAGTTTTTGCTTCATCATAGGTGATTTTCTTCCTTTTTTCACGATTCTACATTTTAAGAGTTTTCTTTTTTTTTTTTTTTTTTTTTTTTTTCCAATTGTTAGTGGATTATGTACCAGAAATTTTTATGTTGCATGGTTGTAGAAAAATCTTCCTTTGTTATGTGGAGTATAGTAGAGGTCATGATGATTGAATTTTAGCTCATGGTAAGATTTTGACACAATTGTTATTTTAGCTTCTCGTACTATAGTTGAAAAAAATTGATGCATGTGAGTTATTTTAGGTTTTCTGAGTAATCATAAAGTTGTAACAGTTTTCATATTTGATTTATGATCAGGTTGATTTGATGATACAAAAATTGATCAGGTTTCTTTAGCTTAAAATTTGTCATGCTACCTTCATTTTATAAATTATATGTAACTATATTCCCATACATCTTATCCATGTTAATATGCATTAGACTAATATTGCAGTTATTTCCCTGTTTAGCATTTCCCAAAAAAGGTGTCAAGAACAATTCTGAAAGAAAAGCGCAAAACAAACATTCTCATTGATGACCAGACACAGAGAAAGTATAAGTGTCGCCTCATTACCGCCGAAAGAGCATGCTATGAAAAATACTTGGATGGGCAGTGGTTCAATTTCTGCAGAGAACGTGTCATGGAAGAAGGTGGTAAGCTCATCTTTGATCTCGAAAAGTCACTGAAGAACTTGCACATTCGAGTTAAAATAGATCTTTGCTGCTGAACTATTTGAACTTCTACTATTTTGGCATACCGTTTTGGACTGTAATCGTAAACTATCTTGTCTTTGGGATGCCATTTGTTCTTTTCATTTTATCTGATGTAAATATTGGCAAAAATCCCTTTTTTGTTAGTCTATGACACTTGTAGTCTCTTTTATAAACCTAACTATTATGTAACGTTAATATGCACATTGTTGGTTCCTTCGTTGGTTTCAATTAGTATCATGTTAATTATAAAGTTGTTTTCCTAATCTCTTGAACAAAATAGAACATGCTCTTTTCCTACATCAAATCTTTATAATGCTTTGGTAAATGTTTTAGAAATGTACATATAGTTGAGATTTGTGCAATATGCTTGCTTGATTTTCACATTTATGAACGACAACATTTTCTTAAGAAAAATGCAGATATTTCCCTTAATTTGCTCATTTCTTCTTTATAACAAAGTTTTTCAAAAATACAATAAAAGTGATTCATTTATAATATCCGAGTTTGTGCAATATTCATTAATTTGCTCATTTTTCCTTTTGAACAAATTTTTTACAAGATATGTTATTCAACCCGTGCAAAGCACGGGTTTGTAACTAGTTAATACGTAAACAATAGAATATCAGTTCTCTCATTCTCTTGTACCATCCACGTCACATTTGTTTCATTTCTTTATTAATTCATAATATATAATTAATTTGATTTGTAAAAAAAGAGTTAATATAGTGCATGTAGCTTTGCCCTAATAAAATTAATAATTAGTGCATAGTTTTAGTTATTATTATAATTAGTATTTGGACATGTACGATGCACGGGAAGTTAATTATCTAAATGGTTAATATTTGTAAAATTACAGCATCATATATAAAAATAAAATCATTAATTCATTATATCTTTGAATCAATTTTGACATAAAATACTCATCACACATGCGCGCGCACACACACACACATACCTAGCACGCACGCGCAAGCGCTCGCACACATAAATATAAGTTTGAACTCCATAATACATCGAAAAAACAATCATGTATGTATTTTCTTATAATGCAGTAGCAATTGATGGATTATTATGGATATGTCATGAATAAAAATTATAATATTTATTATGTATATGAGTTATTGCTTCTGAAAGATGAAGAATCAAAACCTTAAATAATTTTGACTTCTTATTTTCATATCAGATAGATTGTTGAAAGAAAATATTTAATTTTTTTTCTTGTTGATTTTATAACATTGTAATAAGACCATAAACACATTTTAATATAAACAATCAAATATATAGCTACTAATACTATAACCCTTTAGTTGAGTATGAGGCAGAAAATGAATCTCACAGTTCTGAACTTGCGTGTGTGCAAGATGACGTTCTGTTGGTTGATACTTTAGTTAACCATCTTCATGCTGAATGGTCTAGAGGAGTTAATAATGATAATTGTCGGTAATAGAAGGAGGATAAATTCTTTATTTTGTCTAGATGTAGTTTTGTAGTTCTCTTCCTTTCTTGTGTTGTTTTGACACGTTTTTACTGTTGATGGTTTGTATTTACTTTATTTTTTCCAAGACATTTTGGCACGCCTTCTGCTGAAGCGTTTTGGTGTGGTTTTTAATATATCTCTTTAGCCTTTTCAAAAAAGATAAAAGAAAATAAGATGAGACCATTTTTAAAAAATAAAAAATGCAAACAATTAGGATTGACATTTATATCATCCTTTTTTGCTCTAAATAGTTTCCTAAATGACATTAGAACTCTGCAACATTTTTTTTTTAAGGAAATTCTGCAATAATTTTGTCAACTCGAAAAATTAAAAACTTTGTATATATAAGATAAGATATGATTTTTTTTTTTAAACTTGGCAAGGAAATTTGCATTAAACTTTTCTTCGCCAAAAAAATGGTGTCTAAGACTTTTTTTTTTGACAAAAAAAGTTTCCTAAGACTTAATAACTATTATATATAAGATTTGAGATCATTTTTTCAAAAAGAAAAAAGAAAAAAAAAATATTAGGAAGGAAGTTTGCAACGAGACTTAAGAACTTTTATATATAAGATAAGATATCATTTTTTTGAAAAAAAAAAAGAAAAAAATTCGGAAGAAATTTTACAACAAATTTCTTTGGCTCCAAAAAATTGTTTAAGAGTTTTTTTTTTTTTTTTGGTCAAGTAGCCTAGTGGCTAAAGCTCACACAATTTAATTGTGGAGAAGTGGAGTGTCCGGGGTTCGAACCCGGCTCCTGCATATAATATGCAATATCCCTACCAACTGAGCTAAGCTCACGGGGATAATTGTTTAAGAGTTTTATATATGAGATATCCGATCTATGCAATATTTTAAGTCATATCATTGTATTTCTCTACAAATAGAGATCACATATAACATAATCACATATCTTAAGAGAATAATAGAATCGTCTCTCTATTTCTCTCTCCTTCTCTATTTCTCTTTAATTTTGCGTTGTTTTTAGTTTTTTTTATTTTATTTAAATAATTGTTGTTTTCAGTTTACAATTTCAATTTGTATCGGTTTAAATATAAACTCACTTCAAAGTAGGAAAGTTTTTTCCACACCCTTCATACTAATGGGAAAAGTTCTTTAAAATTTTAATTTGTATGGTTTAAATATAAACTCACTTCAAAGTAGGAAAAGTTATTCTCATTGGCAATTTTTTCTCTTTCACGATACAATTTTTATTTTAGTTGAAAATTGTTCTTTAGGCTCTCTTGATTTGCTCTCGGGCAAATACCTACAATGGTAGATAATTTTCGTTCACTGATATACGACAATTAATTGTTGTTGTCAAGAACCATAATTAACTCTCAGTTACAAATAAAAACTTATTGTGTGAAATTGGAATGCACAATCAGGCATAACGGTTCGTCTATACACACATGTCAGACACATAATTCAACATGCATTAATTTATTCAGACACATCTATCGTTCCTAATTCGACAACGCTACATTATAATTCAATAACATGAGGCCAATTCTATCAACCTAAACATCAACAGTACACTAACCATTGAGTTCACAATGCACCGCATCAAATAACTTTTTTTGAGTTCACATGTTTTCTTTGATTGTAGTTATATATAGTCTATGAACATTTTATGATTATAAGCAATGTTACATCCTTCAACATTTTAATTCATTCTTCTACAAATTTCTTTCTTAAATTTAATTATAGGAGTGAGTTATGATACTATGGTCACTTTTGACGAATCATATTATCCCCATAATTATTTTAAAGTTGATAAGAGAATAATACATTGGTAAGCAAAGATTTTCGTGTCAATTGTAGTATGATTTATGAGTTTAGGTAGTTTTTGGATTATATATAATTCATAAATCCCTTAAAAAATGTTTAGATAATATGATTCGAACATAAGTACGTGAGAAGGGTGGAAACGAAATAGTCTAATTTGTTGCCTGAACTAATGAATGTACGTTTTACATAGAAGTGACGATGCAAAGAGTTGGTTAACTAATCTGTATTGGTCGTTGGCGTCTGCATGATAATTTAGAAGTTTAACCCGATTAGTCTGATAAAATATTCCTATACTTGATTAGAATATCTTTACATTAAATATAAAAATATTCTGGTATAGGGATATTCTATCAAAATCGAAGTTGTTACTTGTTAGCTAACGCTTCGAAAATGTATATATAATTAGGACAAATCCTGTTGAGCCAACGTTTTTTACTTCAACTGTACAACCCAATATATAGTACTACCTCCGTCCTTAATTATAAGACCCTTTTGAGAATTTTTTTTGTCTCTTTTTATAAGACCCCTTTGCTATTTTCAACTACATTAATTATTTCTTTACATACATGCCCCTATTTATTATACATATTTTTCTTGTATCAGCAATAAATAGCATATGGAAAACATAAACTAACTATCTCTCTCTTAAGGATAAAACTGTAAAAACAATAGTACTTACAAACAACTTTAATATAAATATTCACTTTCTTAATTCCCGTGATTTTAGCAAAAGGGTCTTATATATAGGGACGAAGATAGTAATATTTTAGAGGGTCCATAGTCATTTGTTAGTTTTTATTTTATTTTATTTTCAGAATTGCATTACTATATTCAAAAGTGACAAGTGTGTGCTTGTGAACTTAGTTTAATTGTCAAAGACAATGCATAATACATGTAAGGGCTGGGGTTCAAACCCCGACCGCAAAAAAAAAAAAAAAAAAAAGACAAATGTGTAAATCGTTATTCTTACTTTATAAATGGCATGGTTGAATTCACAATATATTTAAAAACTTTTTTTTTTAAGGATATATTTAAAAGCTTATAGAACCGTATTATTCTATATTAGATATTGATAACATGGCACTACAAAAAAAAAAGATATTGATAACATGGAATTGATCAATATTAAAAGGGGTGAACCCACATTGTTAAAGGTGATGATGTAGCACGTTAAGATGCGTTTCCTTCACCTGATTCATGCATATTGAGCGACCATCTTTTCATGAGTTTTCTCGGAACGGTTAGTGCGAGGAGGCATGGTTCAGAGATGAGAGCACCAAATGATAAGACTCTATTCGAGTTAGAGCACGTCCAAAAGGTCAAGGAAAAAATAAGATACCAAGAATTTGGTAGTCATTTTCGCTGCTCTTTCAATTGATAATAGATACATTGTATATATAGTGAACTAATTTCATAACCGAAAATCTAATTTTTTGGATCAATCGTCAGGTGGTACGTAAAAAAAAAACTCCCTAGACTAACTCTTGATCTAGGAATATTATTATTCTGGATAAAAGAAGATGAAATCACAACAAAATTTTAACAATGAAATGGTGATGACCAGGATTTTCGTGACAGCAACAACATAAGATGCAATCCTTGAGCCAGCTTGGAGCCTTCTTTGTGCGTTGGGGTCCTTGTGGTTTTGGCCTCCATTGGGTCCACTGCTACATTAGGCCGAATTTTAACGATTTAGTTCAAATAGTTCCTTCGTCCTGCATTATAGAGGTATTATTATATTTAAAAAAATTCCCCATAGGTTCGGCTCATCAATGATAATCCCATTTGAGTTGTATGTAACACTAAAATGTCTATACTAGTACCTTCCGGTTCAAATTCAGATTTTGATTTATCACGTTGCGAGAGTTTTTCTTCTTATACTATATTTCGTTCAAAATGAAATATAGACAAAAATCGTAGCTGATAAGTTGATGTATGTGAATTAAATTTTTAATCACATGCATTGAACTTTTAACTACTATTTTTGCTTATATTTCATTTCGAAGGAAGTACCTAACAGTTGATCACGAGTACTACAAAATATTATCTAAAACAAAAAAAACATTCACTTGAGCGGAAAGCAATGAAACTAACGTAAGCTAGACTCCCGCGAACAATGAATTGCACATGATGAAGGTATATAATAACTAGCTAGAAAAGGTTAGATTAATTAATAAAGAAAACGAAAACGATCGAGACACTAACCCAACTGGTACTTCTTTATGAAGGCCCGGCGATCATATTCCATCCAAACACGAAAGATGAAAATTTGAATCTACGGAGCATATTTAATTTAACCACCCAACATGACCCTAGCTGCACGTGAGTCACTAGTAAATTAATTGGCATTGGTTCAAAGTAGAAGGGAAGGTAATATCTAACTTGCAGTCACACTCACAAACACAAGCATCCCCAAATAAAGGACCACTAAAAAATAAAAAGGTTGCTTCGTGCATGTGTCATAAAGCAAACTACATCCACACAAATTAACATCGATTCCTTTTCTTTTGTATTCCTTGCCTATGATCCACTTTCATAAGCTATATAAAAGATGGTAAAGTAAAATAAAATTAGAATCCTTTAATCACGAAATTGGCAAAGATTAACGTCTTATGTTTTTGGCGTTTTTGTTTGCCTTTTATCCCATAATATTTGTGTTACTGCGCGGGGTTGTTGGTTAGTTGAAACAAATCCATCTTTGAGATTACCCCACAATTAGTACAACTTACTTTTTTTTTTTTGTTTATTAATGATTATTCTTGTCATTTTTAAGTTTAGAAATCACAGTCTTATAATGATGTGGATGGTCTTTTCAATTTGAAGCAACAATCAATCATTTTTTCCTATAATTCTTTTTCAATTTTTCATCACATTCATATCCCCTCGTCCTTAATTTGTCATCTTATGGATTTTTCCATTACCACCATATTAATTGAGTGAAAGTAAAATGTATAATATCCTCAGTATCTTAGTAAAATACGTAATTAACATTTCTCTAATGTGTTTTAGGACCATGTTCAATCGGTTGAAAACATATCCAGGACGATGTTATACCCGCAATCTTTCCACTACTACTAACAATACATTTACGCTTCCTTCAAACAAAAAACAATACATTTGCACTAAAATGGTATATAATGGTTCACGTAAAAAAAATGGTATATCATGGCGCATATTCATTCAGAAATATTGTTTCCATAAACAGAATAAGTATAATGACTGAATTTAATAACCATAAAACAGACACGAATGAGATGTTGCAACGGCTTGTTTACATCAAGATATCTAGAGCAGTATTGCCAGAAAGAGCCAATTATTTAAGTACTCCTAAGCACTCCTATAGAGTCCAAGTGTGTGTATATCGAATTTTGTTAAAAAAATATACTAGTTGGGTTAATTGAATTTCAAATGATATGTGCTCTCACAATAAGTAGTGTCACGTTTAAAATAAATGAGATAGAATTGGACAAAATACAAAAATGAACAATATAATTTTAGATGGAGGGAAGTAGTATACTCCATAAAAAAATGAGAAATGATAACGAGTGTTTGAAGATATTTTTTAACACCATAAATAGTAAATTTTTTTATAAAAATTGATGAATTAAGTGTATTGAAAATTAAAATAATCGACTTTATCAATAAACATTTTTTTCAAGAATGCTTATAGAGTGTTTTTAGGATACTTGTTAGAAGGTAAAAAAAAGGAGGGAAGTAGTTTGGAGATGAAGGGAGTTCTCCTGATTTGTTACATCCAATCCTTTAATGACCATAGGGAAAGGTGTGTCTCCACGGGCGGATTCAGACATTTAGCCGGTGGTAGTTGATTTTCATTTTAGTACTGTTATCAAGGAGATAGGCTTACATACTTGGTAGACATAAATATTTTGTGCATTGAATCGAGAATCATAAAAAATATTGTGGATTTTATAACATTATGCAAAATTTTAATGAATTTTAAGCTTTAAAAGACTATCAAGATTTTTAATTTGAATTTTAAACGATTTACATCATAATGTTTTATAGGATTTGAATTTATTTTATCAAATTATAATATTTCAAATGATCAATGGATTTTAAGCAAAAAATGAAGATAAATTATTACAACATGCATCCTCTAGTCACTATTATAAACAAATATTCAATCTTTAGATTCATTGAATAATTGATGTATAATATATATATATATATATATATATATCAGATACATCAATTATTCAATGAATTTAAAATATAAATTTTTGTTTATAATAGTGAGCAAAGAGTGTGCCTTCTAACACATTATTTAAAAGTTCAGATTTTCTTCCTTTGTTGTTGTTTAATTTTACAATCAAGCTTATTGTCTCTTATTTTTACTCATTTGTTTTATGAATGTTTGTTCTGATGATAATATATAATCAAAATTAGTATATTGAATTTGCTGAAACATCCATTATGACAATAATTTCAAATTAAAAAGGATCCAAGACGGTGAACGAAAATTTATTCTGATCTTCGTTGTTGTCTATGTTACGATTCATAAAAAAAAAATGATCAACGGCTCGCAAAAAAAAATAAAAATTTAGTTGGATGTGTTTTCTAGAAATTGAAATAAAGTGAAAAATAATAATGTTACTTGTGCGGTTGTGCATGAATGAAGACAACATTAATTGGAGAAAAAAGAGAGAGGAGAGACATATAAATTCGAATAAGAAAAAATTAAAATGGAGTAAAAGAAATGAGAGATATGAGAAATATATAAGAACATATTAAAGAGATATAGAATTGGGCTTTGCCCTCTTTTGTACCAAAAAAAAAAAAAAAAGAGAGATATAGAAATGAGAGAAAGGTGAGCTGAAAAGAGAAGATAGAAGTAAAAGTGTAAAACAAATACACAAAATAGAAATTTATAGAAATGTTATGGTGCGTGGAAAGACTTTTTAAAGCTAAAAATTAACTCAAAAATTCGTCAAAGTCCATTAACGTGCCATTTATTAAACAATTTATCCAATTTTGAGTTTTTTTTAATACTACATATTTTTTATCTTGATTGAATATCATAATATTTCGACAAGAGAGTTCCTAAAAAAAATTAACTAATGCAGCTATACTTTTTTTAAAACAATTTTAATTTAACAAATAATGACAACTAGTGCTTTTTAATATGTTGGTGTTGTCCTCATGAGCATAGCTCAATTGATAAGGACGATACATAAAATATGCAATGTTCGACGTTTAAACCTCGACCACCACAAAAAAAAAAAAAAAATTTGATGGTAAATCAATCTTTCCGGCATTTTCATGCCAACTTTACTATGCTATTATGAAACTAAAATTTGGAGTTTCATCCATTCCACCGCTAGAACAAAAACACCAACATTGGTTATAATTTTTCCTTAAAATAATTAGGAAGATGGCTTGTGCAGCAAATACCAAATGGTGGAATCTTTGGGCTATCTTCCAAGTTGTAAGGAATAATTAGGAACAACAAACACCAAATGGTTATAATCTTTGGGCTAATAATTAGGAAGATAGCTCAAAGATTGCTTTGTAACCATTTGTCTATAACAAACAACTTAATTCAAAGAAACATCATTTCGCCTAATGTTGAGCTTTGTGCAGATTATTGTGGTAAGATGGAGGATGTCGATCATCTATTCCTTTCATGCGACTTTTTTGAGCACCTTTGACACGTTATTTCAAACCGGTTGGTTTCATAGTGGTGCCTCCTAAACATGTGTGAGATCATTTTTCTTATGTTTAGGCAGCTTTCCTAAAGTTATTTGTTTAGTTTTTTTTTTTTTTGGTCAAATAGTCTAGTGGCTGGAGAAATTCACCTTAAGGCTATGTTTGGATTGGTGATATGTGATGGAATGGAACGGAATGGAGTGGTACATAATTATATTCCATTGTTTGGATTTGCAAAAAGTGAATGGAGTGGGATGGAATACAATGGAACTCATTCCATCCAATACCACCCAAACCTTCAATTTTTCATTCCCTCCAAATTGGGGTGTATCCAATGGAATAGAGTACCGTAACAAAAATATTACATTTTTACCCCTGTTTTTATTTTATCTGTAACATGTTCCTCCAACTACTGTTCTTACGTTTTCTTCTTCTCCCGTTTAATTTTTTCATTGCTGTCATGTTTTCCTCTTAATTCCTCATGTGCATGCTTATTATTTCTTGCTCTGGTATATATTTTTTTCTCTATGTTTACCTTTAAAAAAAAAAGAACTTTGCTACGTTGATTTTATTTTTTTTTAAGAAACTTTGCTACGTTGATGTATGACTATATATTCTTCAATTTTATTTTTGCTATTTTACCAATAATACCTAGTATACAAACTGATGAGTTATAATGAGTTTTAAAGTTTCAACATGCGTGTATATTCCTAGATTTGTTATAGAGTTATGAAGAAATGCAGTTTGTTAAACATATGGATGGCATGTCTAAATCAAATTAGGATGCTAAACTCTTGTTTAAATGTTTTAACGGTTGAAGGCAATAAAATTTTAGTAGTAATATCTTTATAATAATAGTATTTTTTAAATAAGGGTAAAAGTGGAATAAAAATTTATAACTTGTTCCGTTCCGTTCACTTCACAAACAATGGAATGGAAACATGATTTTGTCACATCATAACATATCCAAACAATGGAATGGAATCTTTATTCCATTCCATTATGCTCTGCTCCACTCCATTTCATTCCATTCCGCTCCATTCTGTTATGTTCCGTTAATCCAAACAGAGCCTAAAGGTAAAATAGTGGGGTGTTCGGGATTCGAACCCCAATCCCTGCATATATAATGTATCTTTTACCAAGTGAGTTAATCTCACAGGAACTGTCTATTTAGTTTTTAATCTAGCTTGACTTGCATGCGTGAAAATTCAATTTGAATTTCTATTCACATGCCTACTTAACAAAAGAAAAAATAATAAAAAAAATATAAGCAAATAAAGGTTACATTTACAATTACAAAAATTTGTTACTTCCTTTCTTTTTGGAGGATTTATTTATTTATTTAATTCATACACCTTTTTCATTTATGTTAACACTCCACAATTACACTTGACATGGGTTTGCCACTGTTGTTCCATTCTTATTGCGCGGGCACTTCCGCCAGTTTAAATGCTCACCTCCACTTCCTTACCCGCCACGTTGCCACTAAGCAACACTAATTTTTTTTTTTTTAAAATCCAAAATTACTGTTTACTATTGAGAAAAATAAACTTAAACCCACCACTACATTCTCTCACTAGATTATTTCTTCTCTTTTTCACCTTTCTCCTTCAATTCAACCACTTTCTCTCTGCAACTCTACTTGTCTTCGAGAAGACGAAACTCTCTCCTCGTGAATCAAAAGCGTCAAAGCATCCAAAAAAAAGAAAAGATAAATAAATAAAGAAAATGTTCTTCACTTTTGTTTCCATGTGAAAATCCTGACACATTCTATTCCTCTTCCTTAACCTTTCTTCCTCCTTCACTCCACATTTTACCATTTTCTTCTAACTAACTCGGCGAGTTGACTCAATGGCTTCGTCTTCACGAGCACCGAGCAACTCACCGTTCTCTCACCGGAAACCTTCCACTCCTTACTCTTCCGCTTCTTCCTTCACCGCCGGAAAGTTAATGCCGCGTTCCTGCTCTACTTCGGCGTCTTCGTTTTTCAACTCCGGTGGTGGCGCTGACCGATCCATGTTGACTCCGAGTCGTAGTCAAAGCGAGTCAAACTATTTCGATGTGCACAGTTATGGTTCTCCGGTGGAGGAGGTGGATTCTTCCACTCCGAGGGATAGTATTTCGGTGACGATTCGGTTTAGACCGTTGAGGTAATTGCTTAGATCTGCGTTTCGTATGAATTTGAGAGCAATTGAATCGTTACTTTTTGTTTAATTTTCGTAGGATTGTATTTTCTGATATCAAATTTGATTGCGCAGTTTGATTTTCGTATTTTTGGTTGCAGTGAAAGAGAGTATCATAGAGGAGACGAAATTGCGTGGTATGCTGATGGTGATAAGATTGTGAGGAATGAGTTTAATCCAGCTACTGCTTATGCTTTTGGTAATTTCATTTTAGTTTTTCTTTTTTCCTCATTCGTTTTTTTACGTGATTACGTGAGAGATTAATGGAGATGAATTAATCAGGTTTTAATTACGGAATTGGCGATAATCATGCTATTCATGTAGAAATTATGGATATTGCTGTTGAAGTTTTCATTTCGTTTTTTTTTTTTACGTGATTTTGTTAGGGGATTACTGGAGATAAATTAATTACGTTTTAATTACGGAATTGGCGATAATTTTGCTTTCGTGTAGAAATTGTGGATATTAATGTTAGAATTTCGATTGATTTGTGGCAGATAAAGTATTTGGACCGCATACAAATTCGGATGAGGTGTATGAAGTAGCAGCAAAACCTGTCGTGAAGGCAGCCATGGAAGGGGTTAATGGTAGGACATTTTACACTATGGATTCAAAACTGTGTAGAAATGGGAATGTGATGTTGTTAGCTTTGCCAAATTTAGTCTGAAGTACTGACACGTCCATTCCAGTAGAAATTTGAAAGAAAAAAAAAATGAATTAATTGAGAGTAATCACATGTGTTGGTGACGACACGTGTTGGGACACCGAATAGACCTTCCATCACAAGTTATCTATAGACTATCAGCTACGAGTCATTCTATTACTTGAATTAAAGCTTTACATTTAAATATAGGCTTAATTGCACTTTTGGCCCCCTAACTAATTAAAATACAAAACAGTCCTCTATGTATTGGATCTTTGGCAGTTTTGGCCCCCAAGGCCACTTTTAACTTAGTCTTCGCTGACGTGGCACCCACAATGGTCAACACATGGCACCTCACTTAAGGGATGTAGGTGCCACGCCAGCGAAGACTAAGTCAAAAGTGGCTTTCGGGGCCAAAACTGCTAAAGATTCAATACATAGGAGGCTGTTTTGTATTTTAATTAGTTAGGGGACCAAAATCGCAACTTTTAAAAAGATAGGGGGCCAAAAGTGCAATTAAGCCTTAAATATATTCAGTTCTATAAATGAATTGCAATGGTTAATAGTTTCTTACTATTAATTAATGGTTGATGTTAAAGTGGTTGGTGGAGTTAGCTGAGATTGGAAGATAACTTGTGAATTGTGATAAACATTGCAGGAACAGTGTTTGCCTATGGTGTAACGAGTAGTGGAAAGACACATACGATGCATGTGAGTGTCACTCAAAATTAATGTATTCATTTTTATCTTATTTCAGTTTGAATTGTTTTTGGCTGAAACTATTTCACCTCTCCATGACATTGCTACTTAATACACTGTAACAAAAATATTTGGTGCTATAGTAATTCTGTTTTTGCTTCAATTTATCTTTTGGTTTGAAAATTAGGAAAGTATTAATTATGTTTTTTCAATTTGATTCACGTTGTTTGATATCTCAATCAAATAGAATTATAGAAACCATTAATGGAATGATATGCTTTGAGTATTTTAATAAAGGATAGGTTAGTCAGATGTATCTTTGCTAGACTCCTACTTGTAGTTAACACCATTTTAGAATTTTCTTAATCCAAATTAGCGCATAAAGTTAAAATAGAGGTAGTAGGTAGGTATGTGGTGTAGGTTATTTGTCAATTCTCATTTTGAAGTCTTTTTGTCAAGTTAATTGTATCTATTTTCTAATTTCAATTTTCTAATAGGACAGCACATATGCCGCAGCTTGCAAACATTTACTTTTTATATTATTCTTGGGAAGAATGTAGGTAATAAGATTTTGTCAGCTATTGTTTGCTGATTCTGTTGTTAAGGTTAATTTATATGAAATCTCTAGGGGGGTCTTTGAGCCTTGGACCTGCTTACGGTGGACATAGTTTATCATCACAAAAGCAGTCAGTTTGTGGGATTACAATTTGGTGAATTAACCATTGACATCTGTATTAGTTATCAGTTACACATGAAACAATTTTTTGGGTTAAGATCATTCATATATGAAACTGAAAATTTGATGGGGACTTGAGAGACATACTGGAAGAAATAGAATTACAAGAACTATAATTACAAATATATTTTTAATAAGTTGAAAGTTGAAAGGATTTTAGTACCACTGTTTACAATGACCTATTTATTTTGTTTCAAATCACTTTCTGCCCACAAACTACTTCACATTCACGGTGCAGCTTTTTTGAATTGACGCGATCTCTTCACTTGTGGTTTTTCTGATTTGCTTTTCAATAAAAATATCTGCAGGGAGATCAAAACTCTCCTGGTATCATACCACTAGCTATAAAAGATGTTTTCAGCAGTATCCAAGATGTGAGTTTTCTTGCAAAACACAGTAAATGTTAGCTCAGTTATTGTTGTATTATATATGTTGGTTGTTTTGCAACAAGTGTAGCATGTCCATTCTTTTTCCTCATAACACTTTTCTTTGAAAATGATGTTTTTGTATTTGTTTTGTTTTCAATACTCACCATTTTTTCTGCTCTACTTGTTACCGATTTCCTACCTCCTTCATTTGCATACCATTATTATATTATGTTTTTAATATACACTAGTTAGTTATTCAAAACTTACAAGGATGCTTGAGCTCTATGTATTGATTGGTAAGAAACCTTACTCAGTGCTTCGATTTATAGCTACTAGGAAACTACTTCATCTTGGTATGATTGTGGAATGGTAGTATCCCAGCTGTTCTTGATTAAATTTATAGCATTGAAATTTAACTTGTTTTGAGTGACTAATTGTGTTTACTGCAGACTCCAGGAAGAGAGTTCTTACTTCGAGTGTCATATCTAGAAATATACAATGAGGTAAATCCAAAACATTTGTGTTGCACCATCTGTGTTCTGAACATGTTTTACAGTTCTAGTACTTCATACAACCTTAGTTCTCCCAGCTTTACCTGAACTAAAGTTTCCTGACATCTGCTACTTTGCGACACCGATATTCCCGTTCCAATTCCATGTTATATTTATCTAATTTTTTCTTCTTTAAATTTTCCTTGTTAATAGAGATATTTTCATAGTTTATGTTTGGTTTCAGGTGATAAATGACTTGCTTGACCCAACTGGCCAAAATTTGCGTGTTAGAGAAGATGCGCAGGTTTCTTACTTAATCTAGCGTTAATTGGAACTGAAATTTTGTTTATATTTCTGTGTTCATTATTTTCACATTATTCAAATCACAAAAGGAAACTTCTTATTATGTTCTCAATGCCTAAAATACACAAACACTGACATTTCTCATTGTATTTGGAATGTTGCATCATGGCATGGCACCATGGCATGTATGATGCATCTATGAACTTTAAACTGAAAACCTGTTTTTATGTGTGAATATTGATGGTAACTGGTTTCTGGTATGTTCTGAATTGAGAATTGGTTAAAATTGCTGATGTGGCCAGTTAGAGACAAATTGCAGTTATATTAATGATAGGGGTAGCAGATTCAGCATTATTCAGTTAGAAACCTTCTGGTTTGGGCAGAGATAGAAACGTCTCTTCTCTGAGGAGCTTTTGCTCGGTTATCTTTTGCAATACATATATTTTCAATTCAATAATACAGTTTATTTCTGTCTTTGAATTTGGGTTCTTATCAGCATGTAGGATGTATCTATGAACTTTAAACTGAAAACCTATTTTTATGTATGAACATTGATGGTAACCGGCTTCTGGTTAGTGTTGATGATTGAAAGTCTATTTCGTTATTTTTATATATTTGAATTTCTTCTGTGTTTGCAAATAAAATATTCATTTCTTTGCTAAAAATTACTCCCTCCGTCCCAAATTGTATGATGTTTTAGGCATTTCACACGTATTAAGAAATATAATTAATTTTGTGTGGGAAATAGATATTATGAGTTGTTTTACAAAATTGTCCTTAATAAATTGTATGGGAAAGATAAATTAAAGAATTGAAAGAAGAGAGAGTAATAAATAGTTAAGGATATAACAGGAAAAGTAACATTAATGTTTAAACGACGTATAATTTGGGATAATTTTTTTTCCAAAGCGACATACAATTTGGGACGGAAGAAGTATGTGTTAAAATTGACATTAAAAACCCCCATGTTATTTTAAAAGAATCTAGGCAATTACTATCTAATTTGAACTCTTCAGAATTTTTTCTTATTTTCTCATAGGCTAGTTTGAGAATTGAGATCTAACAAATGATTTATGTTGGTTTTTATTTCAGGGTACTTATGTGGAGGGTATAAAGGAAGAAGTTGTTTTGTCTCCTGGACATGCTCTCTCCTTTATTGCTGCTGGAGAAGGTTTATGTCGACAATGATAGTTATGCTTTCTTCTAATTGTTATGAGTAATATAGGCTATATAGTACTCGCGGTAAATTGTTGATTCAGAAACTTCATAAATATGCATGTTTTTTGATGGCAGAGCATCGTCATGTCGGATCAAACAATTTTAACCTCTTCAGCAGTCGAAGCCACACAATTTTTACACTTGTAAGCATTCTTGGAATGATAGTATTGAAATTTTGTGTCAAAATACCCTTTTCTATACTTGATTTCGTTGTAAACGGAAACACTTCTACGTCACAGCCTGAGGCCTTTAGGCTTTTAAATGACTAATTTGCAACCATTCACGTGTTCATTGAAATGACTGTACTTGTATTTTCTACATACCGCTTAAATGTTTAATGATTACAAAGTTAATGTATGGCATTTTTTTCCCAGAACCTCATTAGACCAACACTTCTTTTACATCTAATATTTAATGCATCTGTAGATGATTGAAAGCAGCGCACATGGTGAAGAATATGATGGAGTTATATTCTCTCAGCTTGTATGTGAATGTTATTAAACTTTTCAGGCATTAATACCCCCTTCTGTTTTCATGCACAAGCTCATCTTTGGCTTGTTTTTTCTATCAGAATTTGATTGATCTGGCTGGATCTGAAAGCTCGAAAACCGAAACAACTGGATTAAGAAGAAAAGAAGGATCATATATAAACAAAAGTCTTTTGACACTTGGAACTGTAGGTGTCTTACATATCCTATACTTTTTGGCTATGAAGAAGTTTTGTTTTGACAATTTGTTTGGACCCGCAATCACCATTTACACAATGTGCAATTTATATCTTTGTTAAAAGATTAGAAAACCTGCACCTGGAGTCTTGATTTTGTGGTTTCCTTTTGAAGGTCATTGGAAAACTGAGTGAGGGGAAATCATCTCATGTTCCGTATCGAGATTCAAAGCTTACCCGCCTCCTGCAATCTTCACTTAGTGGTCATGGTCATGTTTCAGTGAGTTTCTACTACAATTTTAATGATATGATTGTTTACCTGTATTTGACATCCCTTTTATCCTGTACAATTGCCTAGTCATCATCTGCTTCGGCAAGGCTGTGGCTTTTTCCATTTCTTTTCTTTTACTTTTCTGTGCTTTTATCTTTATGGATATATTGGAACAAAGTGTGTTAGAATGTCTGCATGAGCACCATTGCACCACATTAATTCTGGCTTTAACATGTAAATTTCAGCTTATATGCACTGTGACTCCAGCATCCAGTAATATGGAAGAAACTCACAATACCTTGAAGTTTGCAAGCAGGGCAAAGCGAGTAGAAATATATGCTTCACGTAACAAGGTCCAGTTCATAGTTATTAATTAGCTGCATAACTGCATGTCTATCAAGTGTTATTAACATGTATTTGAGGCCCTTCCTGAGTCCTGACTCATTCTTGAAATATTTGTTAAAACAGATTATTGATGAAAAATCTCTTATTAAGAAATACCAGAGAGAAATTTCAGTTCTCAAACTTGAACTTGATCAGCTGAAGAAGGGGATGCAATTTGGTGTGAACCATGAGGAAATTTTGACCTTAAAGCAAAAGGTTTTAACTATTTTTTTTTCTATTTTCATTTTTCCTTTAGTTCTTTGTGATATGTAATGAATTTTGCTTCTTAATTTATATTGATATATGAGTAGTTAGAGGAAGGTCAAGTTAAAATGCAGTCAAGATTGGAAGAAGAGGAAGAAGAGAAGGTTGCTCTTGCGAGTAGGATCCAGAAGCTAACCAAGCTCATTCTGGTTTCATCAAAGAATGCAAATCCTGGATATCTAGCTGATGCTCCTGGCCACCAGCAAAGTCTCTCTACTGGCGAGGATGATGTGAGTTCTCCTTCAAGTGGTGTGAAGTGTGTTCTACCATCCTTTTAAATACCCACTCTTTATGTGCAAGTACTTTTTTGAACAACTTATTATGATTTGCTGTATTGCAGATTGAGTTTCATTCTTATTTTATACTTCTTTAGCTACAAGTTATGTGATGTTGATTGATAGGCTCCTCTAAAGTTCTTCTAGTTTAGGTGGCATTTGCAACTTAATTTCTTTTGTCGCTGAAACAATACTTATAAACTGTTTTTTTTTTTAATGTTATATATATGTAAACATTCATGTTCCTATCACCAGTCTACCAAACAGCTTATGATTCTAGGATGAGTTGTTTCTTTGTTATCTATCAAGACATTTTGATGAAGTTATCAAGTATTTAATCAGTGTTGCTGTTTTCTTTATACGTGAAATAATATTCAAGACAAGGTAAAGAAGGCCTAACATTGTTCATGTTTCAATCCCAAAGGGCATTCTTGTGAGGGGGTTTGTGATTTTTACTCCTGAACTATATGTATTCAGATATTGCCATTTACCAGAAATATATCTTCCCTCTAAATCAACCTTGCTTTGTGTGACTATACTTTTATAGAACGTGTTAAACAGTTAGTAACCAACTTATTTTTTTAATTCAGAAGTATGATGCCCTACAAGATGGCTCTCTTTTGTTTGAAAGTGAGAGCCAAAAAGATGTTTCCACAGTGGCTTCTGATCTGTCTCATGATGTTAGACATAGAAGAACGTCAAGTAAACGGAACGAAGAGCTCTCCACATCTAACAGTATTATAACTGAATCAACACAAGCTGGTGAACTGATCAGCAGAACAAGGATACCAGCAGTGAGTTGCGTTCCCTCTCAACATTTATTTGTTAATCTTATTTCATGCTAATTTGCATATTAATTGTCAACATTAGGATTGTGTGATAGTTTTGTTGATATTAATTAGTATGAGAACTGTCACATTTGGGGATTTTCCCTGGCGGGGATTGTGATCGTAACATCTTTAGGGACGGGGCTCTGTGATCATACTCCAGATCCTACAAATTTTTTATGTGCCGCGATAACTCTTAATGAAACAAACAAACAAATGCACACACACACGCACAAATATGTTGGCCTTTGGGAAATACGTTGGCCTTTTCTTTAAGTAATCAAGTACACAAATATAATACTAAAAAAAAATTGTTATAAAGGGGGAGCCTTGGTGCAACGGTAAAAAACAGGGCAAGGCTGTGTACAATCCTTGCAGAGAACAGGGGAAAAAAGTATGCCCCTGATTGCACTGCACAGGGTGCCATCCCCATTTCAACCACACAAACAAACACACCTCTTCCCACAAAAAAGTTGACTGTGTCGTGTACATTTGTTAGTCCAGAGTTACAGATTGTACTGAAGTTGGCGCTGTCTAAATAGAAGTATTGCTTCATGCCGATTGTCATAACTGAATTTCATCATTTTGTCACGCCTAAAGTAGATTACCCTATTCAAGTTCTCCTTTTAACTGCATATTGAATTGTAGGGTGGGGTGACGATGTCTGATCAGATGGATCTCCTTGTTGAGCAAGTCAAAATGCTTGCTGGAGACATTGCGTTCAGTACTAGCACTCTAAAGCGCCTGACGGAGCAGTCTGTAAATGATCCTGAAAGTTCCAGAACTCAGGTAATCTGCCTTGTTTTCAAATCATACACTCAAACGTATTGGACCATTGTTAGATGTGGAGAAGGGCTGATGAAGATTTAAGATTCTTCATATTTCCATAAAAGCAATTACATTGATGCATGGATACGCCAAAATTTGCAACATACTCAAATTTTTTACTATGAAAATAGGAGTGATTATGAACTATATACACACATTTACTTTTCAAAATAAAATTTAGATGTATTATTTTGTTGTATTTTGCCTTCTGAAAACAATAGTCTTTTAATGTTGCGGCCTTCATAGTTGACAATATATATCCTGAGTGCAAGTGGTTAAAACTAATAAATGCAATTCCAAACTCTAATTGAAATGGCATATATATCTGATTTAATTCTTGTTAGCAATCCTTTTTAAGGGAAATTTGCATGCTTTCTTATTACAGATCGAGAACTTGGAACAAGAAATCCAAGAAAAAAGGAATCAATTGAGGGGTTTAGAACAAAGAATAATTGAGAGTGGTCAAACATCAGTAGCTAATCCTTCCCTAGTTGAAATGCAGCAGGTGGTAATTTTTGTTTTGTTCTTTTAAGTTTTATAGATCTAAAAGTTGCATCTTTATGTAAATTCTTCAATTAAGCTTATAATTTTGTTTTCCCTTTGGGTTTGTAATAACAGACGGTCACAAGGTTGATGACTCAGTGTAATGAAAAGGCATTTGAGCTGGAGGTAAATACAATTTTGTCTATTTTAGGGCATTTCTTGATCTCTTGAATCATAAATTTATTTCCTAAGCACAATATTCACAGCTCGTATTTTATTGTTGCATTTTAAGATTCTGTTCTAAATATGGAATATGAATATGTAATTGTGCTAGTGAAATTGATTATTCACTTATATATTTTTAAACTTGTCTACAGATAAAATCTGCGGACAACCGTGTCCTTCAAGAACAATTAAATAGCAAGGTACATGTTATCTCTACGGGTATTTACTTCTTTATCTTCAAAGTTGGAGATGCTGCATTTACCACTTACTATATGTTGACACCATACCTTACTTTTTTTCCAGTGCTCTGAAAACAGAGAATTGCAAGAAAAGGTAAAGTTGCTAGAGCAGCAACTAGCAACCGATACTGGTGGAACCTCGCTACTGCTGGCTGATGAGTGTGCGTCTGGAGAGCACATTGATGAGTTGAAAAGGAAAATACAGTCCCAGGTAACTGAGACTTTATTATTTTTGGAATACCATGGCTCAAATAATTATGTACTTTCTAAACCTATCTTTCACTTGGTTTTAGTTAGTTTCTTTCCTTGGTTAATGTTTCCCTTCCTAATCTGTTTTCACTCCACCTTCATTCCGTTGGTTATATTTGATGGAACTACTTTTTAGGATTACTGTATAAAATCATTTTTAAATATTCTGACTAAAGTTTTGCAGATACTAATACTAACAGCAATGCTTATTATTGTTTTCCACTTTACAGTTTTGATTCAATCAAATTGCCGAACTGACATTTTGCTTCCTTCAGGAGATTGAAAATGAAAAACTGAAACTAGAACAAGTACAATTGTCTGAAGAGAATAGTGGATTGCATGTACAGAATCAGAAACTTTCTGAAGAAGCTTCTTATGCCAAAGAACTGGCCTCTGCTGCTGCTGTGGAATTGAAAAACTTGGCTGGGGAGGTGACAAAACTTTCATTGCAGAATGCAAAGTTGGAAAAAGAACTAATGGCTGCTCGAAACCTGGCCAATACTCGAAGTGCTGTCACACATACAGTTAATGGTGTTCACCGCAAGTACAATGATCCAAGATCTGGAAGGAAGGCTAGAGTTTCTAGCCGTGCAAATGAAAATGTGGGACCTGGTAGAGATGAGTTGGAGTCATGGAGTCTTGAAGTTGATGATCTGAAGATGGAACTTCAGGCTAGAAAGCAACGAGAGGCAGCTCTTGAGGCTGCATTGGCCGAAAAGGAAATTATGGAAGAGGAGCACAGGAACAGGGTTGAAGAGGCCAAGAAAAGAGAATCCTCGTTGGAGAACGATTTAGCAAATATGTGGGTCCTCGTTGCAAAGTTAAAGAAAGAAGTAGGTGTTGTCGCAGAATCAAACATTGACAAAATATCTGGTGATGGGGAAGCACATACAAATGATCCGAAAACTAATGACAGTGAAAGTAATATTATCTCTAAGGAGCAAACTTTGGATGTATCAGAACCAAACAACGAAACTCCCAAGGAAGAACCTTTGGTTGTTCGTCTCAAGGTAACACCTATTCTACTACAGTCAATTGTATGTCTGTATATTAATCAATCCTTGAACTCTCTTATTATCATTGTTGGGTTTGATCCTGAGTTTTTGATGGTGCCTCTTTTACTGCTCAATCTTGTAATGAAACAAAATGACTGCAGAAGTAAGGTTTTTTATTTGCAATAATATATGATTTTAGGCAAGAATGCAAGACATGAAGGAAAAAGAACTCAAGCATCTTGGTAATGGAGACGCCAATTCACATGTTTGTAAAGTGTGCTTTGAATCTTCAACTGCAGCAATTCTTCTTCCATGCCGTCATTTTTGTTGTAAGCCATTTCTTATTTGAATATTTCCGCATCTTAATTTTTTGTCAAATTTCCTTTGGATTCACGTTTTTCTTTTGGATCTGAATTACAAAACTTAATATTGAAGTTCTTTTTGCAGTGTGTAAATCTTGTTCACTGGCGTGCTCTGAATGTCCAATATGCCGAACAAATATAGCAGATAGGCTTTTTGCTTTTACATCTTGAGCCTTTTAACTAAGGTCTTCTGCAATATTTTCATAATTTTTTTATTTGATGGGTCATGTTCAAGTGCTATACTAATTCAACATTATAATGTGTTTTCATTTTCGGCTGTTGAATTTTTTGCAGCGCTCTACTTCACTGAGTGCAGTCAAGGGTGCAATTCTTTCATTAGTTTGCTTGTATGTAAACATCTAAAAGGTAAACTGATAACATATTCTTTCTTTCACTGGAAACTGTATATAATAAGGGGAGACAAAAGGCTGGAAAAAAAAAAGAATGTAAAAAGGAAAAGGAAAGGGTGTAAACAGCACTGCTGAAGTAAATATGCACAATGTGTGTTGTTTTAATATTATACAGCAGATTTTCCCAGATTTTTGGTGTATATCCTATCCTGCATTTTTTTGTCGATATAGATGTAATAAAGATATGTGAAGGCACAAAAAGGCCAAGTCAGAGACCTCAATAAGAGGAAAAACAATCTAACTAGAGCCAGCATCCAACCACAAGCTTAAAAGTCAAATACATTAGGTTCAAAGTATATAGCGTAAAGGCAAAATCTAAGAGAATCTTAGATTGCACCTCAGAAAAACTCCCGCCTTCTAGAATACGAGCTTTCTTGCTAAGTGATGAAAATGTAAGCTTAAACACTTGTATACTTATTGTTTTAAATGTTTACGCTCAAGAAGTGGTGTCATGCTCACTTTTTCAGTC
This sequence comes from Medicago truncatula, assembly GCF_003473485.1. Lineage (NCBI taxonomy): Eukaryota > Viridiplantae > Streptophyta > Magnoliopsida > Fabales > Fabaceae > Medicago > Medicago truncatula. Next base: position 34,981,366 of record NC_053045.1, on the reverse strand, counting down.
GCAGCACATAAATAGAAATCTATAAATCTTCCCTCAATCAGGCTTCTCCTATTGGTAAAATCTTTTACACCTATAGACTCACTGTGCTTTCCGATGACCATTCTACTGGCAAAATCTTCATTCTTCATAACCAAATTTTCCATGATATTTGACTTTGGTTTGAAGAAACAACAAAAATAAATGGATTAGGAATGGGGAAAATTCATTTATCTACCGTCCTTATAATTTTTGATACAACAGGTTTAAACGTTTATACATGAAAATATAAAAACCTACTATTATTTAACAGCAGTCTCATTTAAAAGTGATCACCGTACGTGCATGATTATGCTTCTTAACTTTAGTTATCTTCGTGTTTAGAAAATTAGTTAAGGTTTACCTGAGTGAACGTTAAAAATGGAAACACCCTTCTATCATTATCTACTGTGATGCTTCATTTAATCGTAAAAAAAAGCACGTGAAAAATATTTGACATACGATGATTATTATGATAAGCAATGTTTATCTAATAATTCACCATCACAATCAGGTAAGGATATTTTCCAACTATGCACAACACAACTGTCGGTACCCTATCAGAGTTCACCGCATACAAAAAACTTTTCTCATTACATCGTGTTAAATGCAAATTAAGACCAAAAAAAGACAGAAGTGGGAGAAAAATGGGGTAGGTAATTCGTACATATGAAACGGGAAAAGGAAAGGAGAAAAGTACATAATTAAGAGGCCTACTTTCTACCTTAGATGAGAACAAAATTGCATAGAAATTCTAGATAAAAATTGTAAACGGATAAGAAAACAAATGATGGGAGATTTTTTTAACAGATTTTTACAGAAGTTTATTAACGAGTGCCTCTACATTGTTTGATGAATGAAGGACTAGTTGAAGGAACTTTGTATCCTTCAACAGCTTTTGTATGTTGCATTTTCATAACCCCATCTAAAGAATCAATTGGGAACATTCGAATTAGCACTAAGCTGAGGGAATCTAACTTGAGATTGTGGTACCCAGTCAGACATGTTTATAACTTGAAGATCTTGGTTCTGTTCATAATAATCCTGAAACAATACCAAAAAACATATCCAACTTATTTTAATTAATTGAGTAGAAGAAAAATAGCTAGCTAGGTCTTCTGAATACTAAAAGAAAGAAAGGGAACAAAAAAGTGCACCAATTACCTTATTACAGAAAACGTTATTAGGTGCAAAAGAAGCATCAAAAAGGTCCTCCATGCAGTAACCAGGAATCGTTTCAATCAAGTATTCGGAAATGCTACTGGTTGAAACTGTGTCACAAACCATGTTCTCTTTGAATGAACTTTGAGAACAACTATTATTTTCACTTGAAAATGAACTTGGTCTTGGACTTGAGGTTCTTAGTTCTGAGCCATTGGAAATTGTTGGATTTGAACAAGAAGAAGAAGCACCGATCTTTACGCCTGTGAGAAGAAACCTGTTGTGTTGCTTGGTAAGTTTGTTGATTTCATGGATAGGAATGTCACATTCCCTGCAAAGTATTGCTCTGTCTTCTTTGCAAAATAGATATGCACGCCTCTCCTGCAATAAAAATGTTATTTCCTATATTGCTCAGTCTTTTATTTTAAACATTAAACAAATATGACCATATTTTTGGATCATATAAGCTATGATCTTCATCCTATTTTATTGATAAACAAGTTTTAAATCGTGCTCGTGTGATATTGATATTGTTGAAAATCAGTCAAAGAAGGCTGATACTGCCTCAACTGCAGTTGTGTTGCAGTTACACATACATCAAAACTTTGATGCTGCAACTTGTTTTTAAGATAAAACCCTGTTGAAAGTAGTAAGAAATAGAGAAGGAATGTACCTTGCAGATATCACAGAGAGGGGTGTCTTTGGAAGTGGGGTGGTGAAGAGTGAAGCGTTTGTGTTTAGCAGAGACCTTGTTGGCATAGTGGATATTGCGATCACATTGATTGCAGAGAGCTGCTTCATCTGCAGGGCAAAACAAGGAGGCCTCTTGTTTGTGACATGCATCACACTGGATCTTCATCTCCTTACTTTTGAGCGTTTTGGAGATTTGGGTTTTGTTTTGAAGGCAAAGTGGGGATGGGGACAAAAGAATTATGGGATTTAGATTCCAAAGTTAATGTAGGAAAGGTGCAATGTGAGCCGATCGATTTTAAATCAATGGCCGAGATCAACTAATGCGTGTAAGTGCGTGCTATTTCTACTACATTGGGATCTGATGAATTATGGGCGTTTGGTGTGAGATTTTGCATCATGGATCAGAGAGAACAGCTAAGATTTGGTCAGAGATGAGTATTTAGTGTGTTATCTGACTTTCAGAAAAATTTGGATGAGTGCCATTACAAGACCTATTTATTTTCTGACTCTCTCCATGTGTGATTCTCTTTCTATGAGTAAAGAGGGAGTGAGCAAGTTGGTTCTGAGGGTTATTGCTCTGTTTATTTATAGTGAAAGCTTTCACACTCTCTGTGATTTTGTCTCAGCTTGTTTGAAGCATGATCATCTGTCATCTTTATTATATTCAAATGCCACGGTTTTACTTTTATTTATGATGGGTGATGGGTGAAGTGTCTATATATAAGTTGTACTAATACTTCAAAATGGGCTCATGCCTCGTTCTGATGGTGTTTTGACAAAAAATAAAGATAACTAATATTAATATTAATATTAGTATCTCAAAACTCAACTTATATATGATTTCTCTTATTTTTGTTGAATCAACGCGATTGAGGTCATTCTCTTAGTCGTAAAGATGTGGACAACTCTGAACTTTTACTAAAGACATCAACAATTGTCAAAAATTTTTTTAACTATTTTTAAGTATCAATCTTGTAGAGCACTCGTGACACTTTTCTACTAACATTTGTCTTCATTCGTTCATTATTCTCTCCACTTCTTTATCACACATATCTTCTCCTATCTGAATCAATCATTAATGAGGAGAAATTGGTTACAAGTGTGATAGTTGAGAGAGGGATATATATTAATAAAATATACAAGTTAAGTTAACATATTTTGATAAAAAATACACAAGCTTCATCTATATTCTTCATATATATTTCCTACTTGCATTTTCCTTTTTTATTTTTTTAAAAAAATTCTTGTAGTCAACTAGTATAAAGAACGAAAAGTTTGCAGCAAGCGTGGCATGTGAGAATGCAAAACTAGATACCATTTGGCCTAGCAAACAGGCATCGCCAGAAAGGCCTTAACAACAACTAGGGGACGGTGTCTCTAAAAAAAAGAAACTCAATTTGAATTTTCTTTTTTCAATCATAATGCCTCAAAAGATGTATTTTAATGTCTTTTTATACAACTAAAAATAATTTTTTAACGTCTCACGTTTTTTTGTTGCTCATATTGTAAATATTTCAGACCATCAATTATTGCGACTAAAAGAATTTCGTCAATGGAAGCTTTTATCAAAATATTAGCCCACACTCTCAAACTTTTCTCAGCTACTTTTTCCCTTATACAAAGTTAGTATCATTGCACAATTTAACAATGATAAAGACATTAGCTAACAATCTACAGGGTAATTATAAATAAAGAAGTAAATATATTTGTAGCGCTCAACCCTTTCATTTTTTTTTGTTTGTCCCCATTGCATTTTATTAGCAGTTTCTTCTTCTGTGATGGTGAGGTTTAAACTTCAGACCTTATATATATTATATATATTATGCATTGTTCAATTGAGTTGTAAATTAGCTCTAGTTGTATTTCTTGTACTCTCATTAATATATCATCTTATATAAAAGAAGAATAATTATTCATAGACACCCTTTTTCCTATACCATCAATATACACCCCCATATTCCGGGATAATTTAGTATTTTCACCCTACCACTGCTCTTTCTTTCACTTGATCCTCCACCTTTAATGTCAAGTGTCACAATTTTATGTGGAGGTTGAAAGTGTGTATACCACATGGGAGTGTCTATGAGTATCATTGCTCATAAAAGAAATTGGAACTCTTTCTCCAAAATTCTTCTTCACTCTCATTAATATATTTTATTAAAATTCTTACTTTTCTCTCTTTCTCTTCGTCATCTCTATTTTCACAAACAGTTTTGTTGCATTAGTATTTTTCGCATTGTCAAAGAATTGAATCTTTGACCTTAATTCCTCAACTCCTTTATCCTTTATTCAAACTAATTGAGCTATTCAACCCTTATCATTTGAAATATTATGTTGGTTCTGTACCCACTTTGTTTGACTTGAACAAATTATGATAAAGACATAGTACTATTGAAAAAAGATTTCCATTTCATACTATTGTCTAGTAGTGACCCATTAGAATTTCTTTCGGTTCTGAATTCAACTTTTTTGTTCCGTCTCTGGTCTATTTGCGTATTTTCATTTTCAAAGCAAATCACTAATGTGGGTGTTATAGACTTGAATTGTTACTCTTTGACCAAATTGAATGAACACAGATAAGCAAAACCTGGAAAGTGCAATAAGGAAAGTAGGGAATGGATTTAATAATTCGGCCATACTAAACGACAGAAAACACTTTTTTTATCAAACTTTATATAATATTATCATGAATCATGATGGGTTTGAGAATCTTTGAAACGTTACGAGATATTGTAAAAGATATGCTTTAGGTGTGAGCGAGCATAAAATGGGTAAGTAGAATATTGGAAGGAAACATTGTACCTTTAATAATGATGAATTTAATTTTAATTTCCTCAGCACTTTATGGATGCTCATGTGTCTACTTAAGTAAGAAGAAATTAAGATGTGTATAAACAAAACTTTAATTGTAGATTCATCATATATATATATATATATGATCATTAAATATATAGTACTTTTCAGAGATGTATATTTAGATGAAAACTCTATGCAAGGAGAATCCGACATACATGAAAGTTTAAAGTTCAATTCCAGATAATCAAGTGTAGATTCTCTTATTTATGAGGCCTGCTGATACACTGTTAGGATCTGCTAAAATATTAAATGTGAGACATTATTTTTAGGTAAAATTACACTTTTAGTCCTTTAACTTAATTTCAGGTAACAGTTTGGTCCTTTATCTTTTTTTCATTTCAATTTGGTCCTTTTTGTCCATTTTCATATGAATTTTTAAGCTAAAATTCATGATTTTATTTTCTTATAGTCCTTCAATCTTCAAATCTATGATCCTCGTCTATGTTTGCATAAGAATATTAGATTTGAAGCTTGAAAATGTATATGAAAATGGACAAAAAGGACCAAATTGAAATGAAAAAAAGATAAAGAACCAAACTGTTACCTGAAATTAAGTTAAGGAACTAAAAGTGTAATTTTACCTTATTTTTATCCCGATGTATTTCTTAACTATGAATCTCCTCTTAGAGTGAGGCACAAGGCAAGTGTCTTAGTAGTTATCTTGGACCAGCCATGACTCTAGGAAAAGAGGAAGCATATTTGGTCATATTGATAGAAGAAAGTTACCAAAAAGAGTATTAAGTATGGTGTTTGAGTGTTTTTTTAGTTACGAAATTAATAAATGTATAAATGCAAATAAAATATAAAGATAAATGGATAAATTGCATTTGGTTGATTGTGTGTTCTGGAAAATGTATGCGTTTATGGACGAACACTCGTACTACTTGTCAAAACATTGTGACTTATAAAATTTAATCTTGATCGGTTAATTACGTGGGTACTGCGTGATTTCTCTCGTTGTTAGGGATACATGACTTCCCACATTTGACTTGACCACCCCTCTTTTGCAACATTTTTCGTTTCCTCTACACGTGTGTGCTACCTCCTCATAATGTGCTTCGCTTATAATAATTGGTTTGGTTATGGAAGCTGCAAACTTGAAACACGAGTAAAATATCAAATTGTCAAGTTCCATTAAGTGTTGATAGTGATGGAGCACCGTTTGGGCATAGGGCCACAATCCACCCCCAACTTTTTTAATATTTTTTCTATGTGGGTAATTACAAATATACCTATGATTTTAAATACAAATTTCAAGTCGGTCCACCCAATTCTTCACTTCCATATTATGTTTTGTGATTTCTTTACTTTAAGAACAAACACACTTGTGGATGTTATCAAATGGTTGATATTTTATTTGTTTAAGAAGTGTATGATACATTAATTTTGAGACATTAATTCTAAATAATATCACGGACAATTTATATTGAAAGAGAAGTTAGTGTAAGTATTAATTTTGATTCTATTTTATATGATTTCTAGTCATTTGAAAAAGCGCAGAGAATTATTTTAAATTTTTAACATATGTAGTTTAATTTTTTATGCTCAACTTTATGTTTAATATTAACAACAACATTAATTTTGTTCTATATATCATAGTTTACTTTGGTGGCCCACCCAAGAAAAAAAAAATTGCTCCACTCTTTGCTCTTTTTTTCTCTATCGTATTTTTGCGCCACTTTTCTAAAAAGCATTTTCTCGATATTCTTGTCCGCTGTTGAGTACTTTTTTTTATTATCAAAACCCTAACATTTGAGAATGACTTCTTCTGATTCACAAACTCTTGACCAATGCAAGGGAAATGTTGAAGTGAACTATCTAGGGGCTCTCCGCCTTATTCAAGATCATATTACCATTCTCCCTTGCACAACCATTGTGACTTCTAAAATGTTCCATATGGATTCGTTGGATATAAACTTCTCCTTGCTTGCGATTGGCTCGCTGTTGAGATGAAGTCGAACGAATTTAGAACACATACTCGTCCAACTTCAGACTACTTGCCACAAAAGAAGTTGCTAAGGAGCAAGATTGGAAGTGTTCAGGGGCATCTGCCACATGATCATGTTGTTGAAGGTAGATATGACGTTCAACATTGAACGTTTATACGGTTTCCTCACCTACATGTCTGTAAGTTCTAATACTTTCATATTTTCCAATGATATGATAATACACTCAATTCTTGATGTGGCTGCCATACTTGGCTTTTCAATTATTGGTTTACAACTCCTACAACTTTTGATGCCCCCATCCCTCCCACGGGATTCCATTTTTCAAAGTCCATTTCCAACTAGGCCGCATTTATGCAAAATATATATAATATTGAGTCTTCAGGAGATGTTACAGATGTAGAGCACAACGCCTTCTTCATGTTGTGTTAGTTCAACAAGTTTTTTAGTTAGTATTGGTTATATGGTTATCGTTAAGTAGTTGCCTTGTTTTAAGTCGAAAAGAACATAGCTTTGGGTTCTTTATTTCTTCTCTTTATGGTTTCTTATACACCATTATGGATCAACTAAAGAAAGGTATAGACATAAAGCACATTAGTGGACTCATTTAGTTCCTCCAATTTCGGTGGAAGGTTCGTTTGTCTCAAAGGTGTGGTTGTCCTATTGTCAACGTCGTAGTTAGTTGTTTTTTGTGGGCGTGTGTTATAATTGTGAGGATGAATTCTATACGTCCGGTTGAATTATATGTCCTTGTCGTATGGTCTTTATGCAAGTGTTTTGTTCATTTGAAAGAAAAAATTTATTCTGAGTTTGATCTCCAATGGAGTCACTAGTGATCATGTCAGACTTGAAACATGTGGTCTAAAAGGTGAGGATGCCTCCACAAAAATCAAATTAGTTTGGTAAAGAAAAAACAAGTTAGCACGACATTTTTTTAAGAAACAAGTTAGTGAAGGCAAGTGCGCTATATTCTATAGCTATATACCCATAGAGTTAGAGTTTTCAAGTTTATTTTTGAGTAAATGGTCATTTTGATCATTGATTTTGCACATCGCTGTCATAAACGTCTCTGACTCATGATTAAATGATTAAATACAAAATAATCATTGAATATGTAGCTATGTTATCAATTTAACCTGAGACTAAACTTATTAGGTGACAGCGAAGTAAAGAGGGACATGAAGTTACCAATTTACTCAATTTATTTTTTGTTGGTATAAATAATAAAAATAAAAATTTATAGTGAGAGTTTTATTGTATGGTTGGGATTCGGATACGCAAGGGTCAGTAGAGACCTCTCTCCCGCCACCGAACCAACTATCCTTCCTGCACGAAGGATGAGAATAATGAACCCCTTCTCTATCTCTGCTTCCACTAATACTCTCTCTTCTTTTCCTAATCCACATTCTTCATCATCATTTCCACAACAACAACAAGTACGTTCTTTCCATTTCTTACATTAATTATGCATTTCGTATTTCGCATTTCGCTTAATCACTCATTAATCACGTCATTTCCATGCTTTAATTTAGCGTACACTGCTGCAAAATCGGAAAATTCAGAATCTGTCGAACCACGAACGTAGCTTGAGGAAGCTTACACTGTTTACTTCAAATTCGAGAAAGAGGTAATGTAGATGTTACTGATTATTATTATTATTATTATTTGTATTTTGTGATGTGAGGGTTTGTTTTTCACTTCTAGTGTAGCTATCTGAAATAGTAGATTTGAATGAAATTGCGTGTTTGGATCTAAAAACAGGAAAACTTTGATATGTGCAGCCAATCAAGAAGCCGAAGAAGCTTTTAAGAAGACTGTTGCAATTGATCATCTCATTGATATGCTTAGGGAAGCTAATCCTCGTGAAGTATGATTTTCTAACTTACACTATCTTTTTTTACTGGAAAATTGCATTTAACTATTTAAATTTTATAGTAGATAGTTATGTTTCATGATTTAAGACTCAATGTTATGTATTAGGTGGATAGCTGGTATGCTAGCTAACAGTGGATGAGCTTATAACTGAAGATAGCGGATAAAAACTAACATACTGAACCCAAATTGTTTGGTAAAATTAGCAGTTGAACTAACCGATAAATGCAAAAATAACACAAATATATTTTAGTTCATATTTAATTTTTTTTTCAACGAAGATGCAATGAGTAAGATTGAGAAAGAAAATTATAACCTATAAGCTCAAACACTAATTGAAATAGCTTATAGAAAAACGCGATAAGTCGGTAAAAAAATATGATAAGCTTGTGAGAAAAAAATTATCACCAAACAGGTCTATTTAGTCATATGAGCTTATAAGCTATAAGTTATCTGCTATAATCTTAAAATTTTGTCTTGCCAAACTGAGCCTTAGTATAGGTACATGTTCCATGCAAGAGGAAAATATTTGTTTCTAAAAATTTAAAAATTATATGGATTATTTTTGTACAAAATGTGCTGAGAAATTTGCATCAGAAAATATGTACTTGAAAGAACTTTATTTAAGCTTGATACTATAATATTATTGATCATAAGCCATTGTAGTAATCAACTTATGATATAATACTTCGGAAAACAAATAAAAGTTATTAGTGAGAGATGAGTGTTGCTATTAATTGATAGATTTTGGATGAGGTTTGTTGATATTTGCTTCGTTTGAAAACAGCTTGAGAAACTCGTTCTTGAAAACATCCTTGCTTTCAATCCGGGCTTCTGGATACGACTTGCCGCAAGATCTGATACTTGCAAGTCTGAGGATGATAAAGTACGCTTTTAAATCTCTGTCAGTGTTTCTATGGACAGTTTCTGTATGGTTCTTTCATAATTTTCACACTATTTTTATTTCTGTTTATTGTTGGTATGCAGAAAGATTACGAAGAATTGGCTTCAACGGTTATGAATGTGGTGGATCTTGTGGTTAACAAGACTAAGGTATATCTCCCTCTTCACTCCTTTGAGTATTGTTCAATGTTGGTTTTATTTTCTTCATTGCTTCTTTGGACAATAATCTTGTTACTATGTACTTGCTTTGCAGGAAAAGATAGAGTCTGCAACAGATGTCCTGAAGGGAGTGTTAAAACCTGTGATTAATGATGAAGGAGAGATTTCTTGGCCTCCCAAAGATCCTCAGGCACTCAAATTGATGGAAATGGTGAGTACTTTTGTTTCTCATTGATTTTAGCAAGAGTGGCCTGTTTCTGCATTTCTGTATTCAGTGACAATTGTAGTCAGTCTTGTTAACATTAAGCTTAATTCGCCTTCAGGTTTTGTGAAAAATCAATTAGATGAGACTTAGGAGGCCAAATGCCTATAACAGTGACAATACTAATCAATGTGATAGGTACTCAGCAAAATCGAACAACATAATATGCCTGTGCATTCTTCTAATTTCTCTAATATGCACACTTGATTGAAATTAGCCCCATGTATTTGTGATGGAAGGTGATTGGCTCTCTGCAACCACAAATTTATATATATAATCTTTCTTCACTTCTAAATGGCCAGCTTTTATTTTGATAATTTATTTTTGCCAATGGGTTGTTATGACCTTTAACATATATTTTCAGCAAATCTTGTCTAACTATTTAAAAAATTCATCATAATCATTAGGAAATAAATCAAAGGGAACAAGCAGGACAGCTGGATGAAGGTTTCCTTGCTGAAGTTAGTGCACAACTAAGACAAGTGAGTCTGTTTTTCACCACTGCTTTTTGTTTAACCTGTAATAATTTAATTTGTCAGTAGACACACTGTGCTCTAATAACAGTTAATGTTGCCTTTTATCTATACTGTCCTTAGAACTCATTAGCTTTTATATGTCAAAAAGATAGCAAGTGCGACAGTTACTATTTTCATTCTATGTTTGGTTTGGTGTGTATTTTGTTTATGATATGCACTTTATATGACATACACTTCTATATCTCACTTTTTCTATTGTAATTACATTACATATTACTTAAGACTAAACAGTATGTTGCCTATAATGAGCAGGCAAAGGGAGATGGTGATAAGCCTGGGCTTGAGGCTATGTTGCAAAAGGTCTTGCAGCTTTATGCTTCCAACTCTCTCTCAAAACGCACTTATGCCATGAAAGGTTTGTTTATAGACGGTGGTGTGCCCTATACAGAGTTTATATCTGAATAGATGATTATTTGCTTGTGGGAGCATGACACTAGTCGTGTACAGGGTTATGTTATCTTCTTTTTTTTCTCCATGTTTCAAGCACTTAATTGAACAGGAGAAAAATTGGGAAATAGGACGAGTAGGAAAATAAACTTGATCAAATTAAGATGATTAGTAATAAAACATTTCACAGCTGGTTTGACAGGGTTGCTTTTATCACACTGTTTAACATTGCTTATGAAGACATACTTATCAATATAATATTGGAAACAAGGTTGCATATATCAATTTTCACAGCTGATGCATAGAAAACAAAAGTTTAAGACAAACATTTTCGTCATAATATTGTCTTCTTGGCTTCTTGCTAGTCAACATATCTTCATGGGTTGGAAGGATTACTGAATTTTTATATTTAATTTAGAATGTCTTTGTATTGTTCTTGCAGGGAAGGAAGTTTTGAAGGATGAGCAATTCCTTGAAACCATAATCCAAGGTGTCTTTATCATCCTAATCATTTATGCTATAGAAAAAACATCTAATTGTAAAGTTAAATATAAGAATTATATCCCTTGTTTTCTAGAAAGAATTATGTTGAATTTGGCTTGAACTCTTTTTCGTTTAAGTGTCTTCATTTTATGTGTATGTCTGCATCATCTTATCTCACTGTCTATTCCAATTGGGTTTGATCTAACAACAGTCTTATTTGTATCGTTTTATGGTCCTGAGTACTTGCTGAGACATCGTGTTGTATGCATCAACTATAGTGATAGAAACAAATATTTGAAGGTCATTGGTAGTTATTCTAAGTATGACATCCTTGAATTTTCTCTCGTGTATTGAGACTCCTGTATAAGGAGGTCTCTAGCCCAAGTAGCCTGAACTCAGTAATGAAGTTAACATGTGAAGTTTTATAAACACTAGAGAGAGTGAGAGAGGTATGAATCTTTGCTCTTGAGCGCTTGAGAGAATCTGTGTGATACCTCCGCATCCTCTCTCTTTCGTGTATTGGGACTCCTGTTTAAGGAGGACTATAGTCCCAATAGTCTAAAATCTAAATACGGTAAAAAAGTTAACTTGAAAAGTTTTATGTATACACAAGAAAGAGAGTGGTATAAATATGTTTACTGAATATTACCTGTAATTCACAAGAACATAGTGAAATATGTTTACTTTTTCGTCTGAGGATGTAGCCCTTGATTGTAGGGTGAACCATATTGATTTTGCTGTGTTCTTGTGTGCTCTATATTCTCGGGTTTTTTTTTATCTCGTTTGTTTCTGTTTCTTTTTTTCTTTCAGTGTTGTTTTTGTTTTGCTCTTTCGTCCAAGTTTACAAATCATCTGCCACAAAACTATTCCTAATTTTCAATTATGGATTCTCTTGTTGGATTTTCGTCCTCCTTAACGATGAACCGGTGGTTCTCTTGTTGAGAGGACCAAGGCAGGATTGATTTGTCGAAATATCTCTTATATGGATTGTTCATTCAATTTGGTTTGATAAATTTAAAAGGTAGCTCAAGTTGAATATGTATGAAATCATGTAAAAATGTCATTGTTGTTCAGTTTTTTAAAATATGAAAAGCATCTTATAACATTTCGATTATATCTAAAGAGTAGTCTAAATATCTTAGATTATGTCTTAAGATTAATTTCCACGTTTCCTTATATATCATAATTCATTTCCTTATTTAATTAGAACTATAAGACTAACCCAATAACTTCAACATGATCTCAGAGCAGTTCTTTCCTCCATGACATGTCTTGTCATTATTCTGCCATCTAGTTCTTGACATCTGAAGCTTTATTTTAACATCATTATCTCCATGATTTTTTTCTTGGTCAATCTGGCACAAGTTTCAGCCATGCTTTCTCTTTGAAGTTCTCTTTTTGTTAGTCGATTAATTGTTTGCCAATTTTTCAAGCTGTCCCATTACTAGTCTTAGGATTGGCTTCCACGTTTGCTTGTATATCATGATTACAATTTACAAGAAACATTAATCATGTCTTAGGATTGGCTTTTATGTCTTCCAATTTTGTTGGTGGATTATGTCTTAGGATTGGCTTCCATGTTTTCTTGTATATCATGAGTATTTCCTTATTTAATTAAGAGTCTAGTCTTAATGTAAATAAGGGTTAGTGTTTTGTATCCTTTAATAACACCAAACTGATCATTCATACCGATATCAATATAATCAAGAGTGTGATTTCTGATTCACCTTCACCGTAAACCAATATGACTTACTGATTAAGAGTCATAGGAGACTAGATTATATGAAAGGAGTTTTGACAAACTGATAAGCCTCCTGTTTCCAGTATTATAGCTTCTGGTTATGTGCCCTGGATAAATGTTTTTAGTCTTCTGTTCACCCATAAGTCTCAATGTTGTAGATGGTATATCTTCTTTATGTTTGTCTGATCTAGATTAATAGTGTATCACCTTTTATCTCCAACTTATTTTACATATCTTGAATCAAGATCAACTATTTTTGGGTCCCTTCCACAGCTCCTGAAGAAGAATGGAAAAATATTTTGATCAAAGGTTTGACAATTGGTGGTGGGGATGTTTCACCAGAGGAGCTCTATGCTGTCTTGAAGAAACGAATGGAGCGCACTTTAATTAGAACTGTGAGACAAAGCTACACCTTTCTACATTTGGTTCATCTTTTTTCCCGTCTCCTCCTTAACTGATGTTGTTCATTTGATTTGTCCATGCTTTCTCTCCTCATTGGCTGCTGGTGAAAAACAAAGGAGGGAGGTTCTTACCAACAACGGATTCTGACAGAGTACCTGAAAGGTATCGAATCTAGAGCGCATGAGATTGTTCAAGTGCTTCAGGGCCAGGGGAAACCACAATAGCATTTCTTCATACCTGGAGATGGGTGGGCAGCTGGAATGTCGTAAGCCATGGCAATTTCTACATGATGCTAGTAGTGATTTATGATTTTCAGAGCAAATCAAGCTAATACATATAGTGGAGAGCTATAGAATTCTGAATAAATATATATACGAGTAGTGACGTACAAATGCAGATCAGTGGATTGGCATCATAATAGCATATATCAACTTCCAGCTAGTTTTGTGCTGAAGATTATAGGTAATTAATTTGTCCTGATGCCAATGTTTGGGGGGTAAAATGTTGTATATTCATTCATCCTACAATCTGGCAATAAAGTATTCTTCTAGATTTGTTTACTAGCATATGGAATTGTGAAAATAGGAAGAGAATTGGTTTGTATGTGCTTACAGTTCTCTTGCAATCAGCAGCAGCATACATACTATATAAACATGTCAATCACAATGACAATGAAGTGAGCAAATAAGCTAGCACTATTTCCTAAAATACATTGAACATAGTCTACTTAAGCAATGAACTGAAGCTAGTTGGATAGTGGATTATTAATATCTCTAATCTCTAAAATTCCCTCCCAGCCAGGTGAATATGTATTGTTCGCAACTTGCACATTATTTTTTCAAAATTTGGGCAAATCAATTCTTCAACACAGTAAAAGTCTAAAAGTCATTTTCTTCTCTAGCATGTTTAATCGTGATATACACAAGGGTTTCTTAGAAAAATTACCCTGTATGATGATAAATTGTAAGTTTTGTTTAAAGACAAGGTTTGTGGACAATTTTGGAACATAAAGGACATTTTTAAAGATGGTGGAAGGATTTATTTTGTTGTTCACAACCCCCGTCGATGTCAATAAAGTTCCATTGAAACAAAATATGAAGGTGGGTTTTAGCAAAGAGCGTCAACGTAATATTTCACATTTTTCTTCAATAAAAAGCATCATTTTTAGAACAAATGGATTGCTCAAAAGTAAAGTAGCGTTGTGGAGCTCACTCATTTATGAAAAATTGAGTCGTTGTTGCGTTGGTTTAATCAGTTTACACATATGGCCAAGTTAGAATAATAGATGAGTGTACTTAACTGGTTTGCTTAAAAGTACTTTTTTTTTTCAATTCGGTATTCAATTTGTACTAACATTGAAGTGAAGTCGAACGGTTCTATGTCTATCTTCTGGCCCGTGTTTCTTTATCTTCAAATAATTCATTTAAGATCATGTGAATTAAATAACTTTAAAAATTAGTACTGAAAGAAGTTACGCACAAAAGTATGATGCGGATCAATGTACGATACATTTTAGAAGTCATATATAATCAATCCCACCATTATAACACAAAAAAGAAGGATCAGCCAGATCAAAATCCTTCAATTACATCATTAAAACAGGGGAAAGCTACTAATGAAACCTAAAAACACGGATCTACGAAACTAAACACCAATAAACAACAACGAAGTAGTTTTCAAATCTAAGAACTAGTAAACTTAGTGACAGCCTTGGTACCCTCAGAAACAGCATGCTTGGCCAATTCACCGGGCAGAACAAGCCTGACCGCGGTCTGAATTTCCCTTGAAGTGATTGTTGGCTTCTTGTTGTAACGAGCAAGTCTGGATGATTCTTGAGCGAGTTTCTCGAAGATATCATTGATGAAACTGTTCATGATACCCATGGCTTTGCTTGAGATACCAATGTCTGGGTGAACTTGTTTCAGAACCTTGAAGATGTAGATCTTGTATGTTTCAACGCTCTTCTTGCTTCTCTTCTTCTTCTTCTCTCCGGCGGCTGAACCACCTTCCTTTGGAAGCTTCTTTCCGGCCTTTGGCTTCTTCTCCGCCGGAGCTTTCTCAGCGACGGTGGACTTCTTCTCCTCTGCTGGTTTCTTCTCTGCTGGCTTCTTCTCTCCTTTTGGCGCCATTCAAAGGATTGAGAACTTGGAACCTCGAAAAAAGTTAGGGTTTCGATTTGGGGGAATTGGAAATGTAGAATGTGTGTGTGTAAATCCTGAATGTTGCGGTGGTTTAAATATAAGAAGGCTCTTGTGTTTCTATTGGCTATTGAGGTTTCCCACGGATCGATGACGTGGAGTACTTTCATCCGTTATATTCATTCCCAACAACAACATTAAAATGGACGGTCAAGATCGTGTTTTGAACTCAATAATGATGCGGATCGATGAGCTGGCTTTGAAGCGCTTTTTCTATTCAATTTCCACTTTCCCGCAATTGATTTTCATTGCGCGAAGGCAATGATGATATTGGTTTTGGAGTGTGGAAAAAAAAGAAGAAAAAAAAAATCATTGCGCGCCCAAATGGACATTTTCAGTTTTCTTTTTTTGGTTGTTTGGTTTGAGTCAAAGAATTACATGGCTAGGGAATATCTACATTCATGTTTATGTTTGTTATAAGATTGAAAACAAATTATTTTCCCGTATAGAAGGTCTTAGGACTAGAATAATTTCTCATAATCTCCATAATTCTCATGAATTTTTTCTAATGTAAGAAAGTGGAGATATACATCCCCAAAAAATTTTGGGTCTTGCTAACCATTACCCTCGTGGCAATCGTTAAAGAAGTCAAAAGTAGCATGTTTGCATTGTTTCAACAACATTTTAATTTTTAAAAAGATAAATTTATCACTTTTTACCATTTTACAATATTATATTTCTATTTTTATCCTCTTATTCAATGCCCCAAGGACAATTGTTAGCATTCTCCAAAAAAAATTATAGATTTAAAAAAAAAAAAAAAACTATATATATACAATTTTTTGAGGAATGTAAAATTATGAACTAAACACTTAAAAGAATACCGAAGAATCAAATTTCAATTTCTTTTACTCTGAAGCAAGTTATTCTTGAGAGTAGTTTTTGAGTTTGTGAAACAAACACCCCTCGATAGAAGGACATTCTCACTTTTCTTTTCTTTTTTTTCAAACAGAATGGTTTTTTTTTAAATCAAATCCAGTGGTAATAATTTTGCGAAAATTATTATTTTACTTTTCATTTTGAGAGATCATTTTATATTTCCAGTAATTTTATAGTATAATTAAAAACTCATTTTATTTTATAAAAAAAATCTAATTTAATGAAAATTAAAAATTATTTATTTTAAACAATTAAAATTATAGTAGTATACCAAAAGGTGAAGGGAGTATACCAAACCAAATATTAAAATTATAATAATGATTTTTGTTAATCCTTCGATTCTTAGGCGAATGAGGCCCAGATAATCTGATATGTCTATTTTTTTTGTCAAGTTGCATACTAGTTAGAAACTCAAATTACTTTTTTTAAACAATTAAAACTATAAGATTGTTTTTTAGTATTTCGGTTCTTGGGCGAATGAGGCCAAAATAATATGAGATTGACTATAAAGTAAGTTTAGTCTAGCTAATAATTGTTCTAGTTAAGAATCCAACTCGGTTTCTTCCCACCAATCCATATTTTAGTGAAGCGCGTTAATTACTTATGTACATTCACTTGGTTTATCACAATGTTATTTTATATATCATTTTTTTTTGTCAAGCAACATACTAGTTAGAAAGTCACCTCTTAATATGAATAAATGGATAATCCGTGGTTTGAGCTTTAGATCGTGCATATCACAATATGCCTTTTAAATGAGCCATGAAAGGGCTAGACCCCAAGCACATAAAATTAGAAACCTAAAGGCCATTAAGGCAATAGATATAAAGGCGGGAACCGTGAGATGCTTATTGGTGTAAACCTCCTCCAACGGGTTGGGTTAATGCGTACATGAATCGTTTGCGTAAAGAAAAAGAGATAATAAGATGTGGTGGAGTTATTAGAAGCAGTGATGGAGAGTGGTTAGGTGGTTTTGCTAAATATACCGGTTGTGGGAGTGCTTATTTGGCGGAATTGTGGGGAGTTTGTGAGTGATTGAGTTATGCTAGGAGGTTGAATTATAAAAGATGTATGTGGATTCCGTCGTGGTTGTCAATGTTATTACTTTCAATGCAATTGGAAGTCCTAGTGGTGGATCGTTAGTCAAGAAGATTCGTCGGTTAATAGAAATGGACTGAGAGGTTGTGGTGCACCACACTCTTACCGGAAAAGCTAGTCAATGTCCATATGCTTTAGCGAATCATGGTTATTCTTTGGGCTCATAGACTGTCTTTTACGACTCGTGTGCGGCTCAGTTTTATTATTTGTGGTTGCCTAATGTAATGTGAATTTCTGCTCCTCATTTAGTTTATGTTTAGTTTTGTTCTTCCGGGCTAAAACCATAAAATTAAAATATGAATAAAGCATATGCAACATTAGACTAGCAGAACTGATTCCATGGCAAAGAGCGATTCTAAATAACGGTAGTATTGTTAAAATCTCTCCTCCAAACTAATTGTAAACCATGAAAGAAGCTTCAAGCCTCAACTTCTAAGATCAGTGGACATATTATGTCGCCAAACTCAAACATAATTTCACCATTACTATTTAGCACTAAACATGGGAATCCACCTCGTTTCCATAATTGATTGGGAAGATTCTCTCACTTAATTTAGCCCTAGATTTTTTTTTCCAATCTATTTAAATAATTGTCCAACTATATATTATCTATCACGCAACAATCATGTCAAGTAATGTTACACAGATAAAGTATAGTCATTACGAAGATAATATAAAAAAATACTGATTAATTTTCAACTATATTCTCTATCCCGGACAAGGTTTGTTTTTCAGCTTCAATTCTCATCTTACTCTTAAAGGATTTAGTGACTCAAATTGAGCAACATATCCTGGTAGGCTAGTACTAGAAGGTCCACTACTCGTTTTGTATATTTTTAAGGAAAACACCTTATATCTTTTTATTAGATATTAAAGACCAGATACATGGTGGTGGTGCCTCATCAAACAGATGGAGACTAGCTAAGAAAAAGGTTTCTCGAACAAAAGTATGAGCGTCTTTATTCGTCCGTCTCTGAGAGAACTCAATCTTAGGCTCTGTTTGGATTGATGAAACGTAACGGAACGGAGCGGAATGGAATGGAGTATGGAGCCTATTCCATTGTTTGGGTATTTTATGATGGAGCGGAACAAATTTACCTTTCCATTGTTTGGAAAATTAACGGAATAGAATGTGTTATAGCTTCTTATACCAATTTTACCCTTGTATTAAAATAATTACAAAATATACTATCCTTTTAAATTAATTTATTCCATCAATCCAAACATAGCCTTAGAGTTTTCAAAAAACAATTTACAGCAACGCCTACATTCATCGATAATTGCTCCAAACTCGAAGATATCGTTACTTCCTTTACTGTAATAGTCTACAACCTTCTTGGCACATCCAATTTGAAATCCACACTTGTTAGTTGTAGACTCCCCACCCAATGCATAGTATACGGCAACCCCATAGCTTTTCCTAAGTCCGACGAACACGAGATTAGACCACAAAATTTTAGTCATAATAAAGTTCTCGGAAACATCGCGAATACACATACCGAATCCGACACATTTCAACGCCAACGAGAACGACACATCTACATTACACTTTAGTCTACCTACCTACGGATTTCTCCGCCAAGGTTGTACAGACAGCATAGAATCCTCCCGGCCAGCTGTTTTAGTATCAGCAGTGCGCAGGCCATTATTAGAGGCAGTTGCCACACTCAACTGTTTACTGCTGTTTGCGGTTTTCCACCCCTGCAGCAAGTGCCTCGCGTGCTCTGGAATAGTTTGACAGTTTTCAGTTACATTTTGTATTTTCTTTGATTCTTTATTGGTCTATTGGAAAAATAAGAAACATTTCATTGTGTCACAATCTTCTCCGAGGATGAGTATATGGTTATTGCAGATTCCTCATCCATCACTTGTCATTGTATAATATGATAACAATCCACATTGCAGCAACCCTAGTTCCCCAAATTAGTTTCAGTTAGATTTTGTTGTTACAACTTGTTGAGTTTGTTATCAACTAGCTAGTCCTTCTCTTGTATCATTAGTTTTATTGATTATACTACTGCAAATAAAATAACAAGGAAAGAGAGCGATTGACAAAGAAAACTAAAAAATTTGCAGGACTTTTTTTATCAGATTTTCCTTCAGCAGTTTCTTAACAATTTGCACAAGTTTGGGATTCTACTGCAATTTTATTAATTGTTGTTAAGTTCTATACATTTATACATAGTCAATCACTACTTTAAATAGGAATTCAACTTCATCTCTTTGTAAAATAGAAACATTTTTGAAGACCAATATCATTAAATCACCATTTTCATAAACAAAAAAGATCAGAAAGATCCAATTACTTCATTACATCTTCAAAAGCAAAAAAAAAAAAAATTAATTCTTCCTAAAATCAGATCTAAGCTTTCTTAGGAGACTTTCCAGCCTTAGTAGTCTTTGGCTCCTTGCCACCAGTATTAGCCCTTTCAGTCTTCTTAGGCAACAGAATTGGGTTAATGTTCGGAAGAACACCACCATGAGCAATTGTAACACCAGCAAGCAGTTTTCCAAGCTCTTCATCATTCCTAACAGCCAACAACAAATGCCTTGGAATGATTCTATTCTTCTTGTTATCACGAGCAGCGTTTCCTGCCAATTCAAGAACCTCAGCAGCGAGGTATTCAAGAACTGCAGCTAGGTAAACCGGAGCACCGGTGCCGACACGCTGAGCATATCGACCTTTCTTCAGGTAACGGCCGATTCTTCCGACTGGGAATTGGAGTCCGGCTCTGATGGATCTTGTCACCGACTTCTTCCTTGGACCTCCTCCCTTCCTTCCACCGGCTCCTTTCTTTGTTGTCTTGGTGCTTGCGTCCATTTTGAACTGAGATTTTGAGAGGAAAAGAATATTTGAATGCGAACAAGAAAGAAGAAGAAGAAGTGCTTTGGATTGGGAATTTGATGAATGATTTCGGGTTGTTGCGTGTGATTTATATACGAGAAAGGTCTTGTGTTTCTATTGGTTGGTGAGGTTTGTTGCGGATCGATGATGTGGAATTCTTTTAATCCGTTAATTACATATGACGATGGACGGTCAGGATCTGAGTTTGTAGAAACTATTACGCGGATCGATGAGCTGGACATGAAACGCATTTGACGACCTTCTTTTTTATTCCTTGTTTTCGCGGTATATAGTTTTGATTTTTTTAAATTTTAATTTTGATTTTATGTGTGCCCCTTGCCAAACCAAGTAACAAACTCATTAGGGCTCTCTTTGGTAAAAATAGCGGATAGCTGATAAGTTAGCTGATAGTTTTTAACTGATAAGTTAGCTGAAATATTTGGTAAAAATAGCGGTTCAACTAGCTGATAAATGTAAAATAACATAAAGGGTATTCTTAATTTATAATAAAAATTATATCATTAATTTAAGTATTTGTAATTTTGTAAACTAATTTTTCTTTAAAAAAATACTTTAAATTTATTAATTTAATATATCCTAAGTATTATAAATTAAATTAAATTTTATTCACTAAAATTTTATCTTATATTTATTATCATTTAAGTGTTTCCACTTTATAAAGAAAATAACATTTAACTCAAAAACAAAAAAAAAATGTAGCACTAATAGAGTAATACTAATAATAG
Source organism: Medicago truncatula (assembly GCF_003473485.1). Taxonomy (NCBI): domain Eukaryota; kingdom Viridiplantae; phylum Streptophyta; class Magnoliopsida; order Fabales; family Fabaceae; genus Medicago; species Medicago truncatula. The sequence goes on along the minus strand of NC_053045.1, from coordinate 34,960,184 downwards.
AGAATAAAGAAAATAACACTTACCTCAAAAAAATAAAAAATAAAAAGTAACACTAATAGAATAATAGTATTTTGTTTCGTAAAAAAAAAACGAAGGTATATATTTTTTCAAAAAAAAAAAAAACCAGCTGATATATATACAAAAATTGGAATAAAGGGATTGTAGTCTTTATTACGTAGCTTATTATAAAAATTATAATGGATAAAAATACAATTTAAATGAAATAATAAGGATAAAATTGGAAGAAAAAGTGAGAAGCTATAAGCTATAAGCTCAAACGCTACTTGGAATAGCTTCTGAAAAATAGCTTATAAGCTCGTGAAATAAGTTATAAGCTCATCGTGAAAAAGTGTTACCAAACAGAGTTTTTTTTGTCAAACAAACTTATAAGCTATAAGCTCTTTTTTGGGGTTTTCCAAACAGACCTAGACCATTTAACTGAACAAAAGTGCTGTTTATAGATTAAAATAAAAACTACTAAGAAATTGGAAACCATAGGAATAGGATCACCGCAAGGACAATTAATATAGTGGAGTAAGCAATAAAATAAAGGCAAATTAATGTATCTCAATACATCTAGATACATATAAAATATATTAGTGTTTCTTTATTCCAATTTATTCTTTTTTTGAAGGAATATAAAATATATTCTTACCTGGGCTTCATTATCATTTTTATCACCTCAACTGTTAACATAAATCCCTTGTTGCAGTAGTGGCAGCAGCAGACTGAAGCCACCAACGGTACGAATTTCTAGCTGAATTGATTTTTACAACAGAAGACAAACCAAGGGGGAAGAAGAATCGCCATAGCAGCAGTGAAAAAAACAAACTGGTGGAGAGAGATATATCTATTATCTACCCTATATTGCCTATCCAAAGAGTAGTAAAACTATTACTGTATTTGAACATCAAGATAGTTTTACTTGAAAAAAATAATTATATCGTTGTAAGATAACTTTTAAAAGACGGTAGAAATAAGCATATCTGGTACAAGTTTAAAACTATATACACTTGTTTGTTAGCTATGTTGAGTTTACTAATTTGTAGTTCCATATGAAGTCATCTGCACAGTCACAAATTGCCCTAAATGTTAATTGATTTTGCAATATTTTATAGTCATCATTCATATAGACTATTTAAATAAGAAACAAATATAATAACTAAATTTCTTACCTGTACATGGTTGAAAATGAATGCAATTAATAGTATTGAAATTAAAACAACAAATTGACAATTGAAAATGTACTCATAATATCTATAGTTTTCTGCGCATAGCAATAGTAAAATACAATACCTTGGAGACTAATTTATTTACTATAATTATTTTTTTGACAAAAATTTAGTTACTATAATTGAACTTACAAAATCTCAGTTAGTTAATATGATGGAATTGAATTTATAGAAAAGCATTATCCTCTATATATTCATCTTTCGGATTAGGCCCGACAATCGTATTGCACACACACACGTTAAAATGAGAAAGGTTACAAGCTTACGAGCATGATTCCACTAAAACAGTCAAAACGCTTCATGTCAATGATGTACCAAGTTCACCGCCATAAGTATGGTTTACTTTAATTGGACTACATGAGCTTTAATCAAGACAAGATATTACAAAAAATATAGTATATAGATAACAAATAAAATAAAAAAATACATTCATCGTGATTCCTAATAGCAATTATTCAAAAGTCATAAATTATATAGACATGAAGCATTATGTCTAATTCTTAAATGCAGTGGTCAATACTTACGATTCATTTTCACGACACTTATTCCAACAATATAGTTTCCTTGGAAATTGAGAAACAAAATTTCTCTTCCTCAAAATGAACTAAAAAAGTACCTACAACCCCCAAATGTCATTTTCTTTCTTTCCGTTAGCTCACTGCCTTTAATTATTTGGACAAAAGATTAAGCCTATGTTTGGATGCCCGTCTGCACCCTTAAAAACACGACAATTCATTCCAAACTCACTTCTAATATGCTAAAAAGATGTTTGGCTCTTTTAGTGAGAAGCAATTCTTGTTACTTGAATTGATTCTAGCCATCACTCCAATTTGTAGCTTTTGAGTTTTAGAGAATCAATTTTACCATAATATATCTTTCTTAATTGCCTTTTACTTAATTGCCCATAGACTGATAATCAAATAAATTCCGCAACTATTGTGAGGTTGTTTAAAAGAAATTAATGTTTTGCTGGTATAATGCTTATTCGCATACACGTGAATTTTGTAACTTAACTCTACTAATTATTTTGTGGTCAACCAGCAATTTTTTTTTTTTGTAATATAACTCTATATAATATTATTTAACATTTGTATATCATATATAGACATTTTGGCTAAGCTTTGTGCATTCATTAATTTTTAAAAATTAATGGTCGACTCTATGAAAAAATTTATACCAACAAAAATTAAAATAATTATCTATAGTAGAAAAAAAATATTTAATATTTAATTTCTATTTTGGACAGTTATTTAAATTTATGTTGTATATTTTAAAATGTTTAAATTGAAACAAAAAATTGTAAATATATTGTTTAAATACACCCCTTTTAGTAATTATATCTCCAAAAGCAATTTTGATCTCATCTATCCAAACAAAATAAATTAATAAGAATCACTTCTACATAAAAGTATCTAAATATAAATCAATTTACACTCAATTTATTTTTAACCAAAATCAATTCTATCAAAATCATTTTTCAAAAAAAAAAATCTATCAAAATCAATTTTATCAGAATTAATTATAGCCACCGCCACACCAAACAACACACTAAAACTGATTTAAATGTGCACCAGCACTTAGAAGTGTGGATAATAACATTTAAGTATATTTATAAAGTGCAATGGCCGCTTTAGTTTTGAACACAATATAGGCAACCTGCAATGCATAATTATGAGAAGGTTAATTATCCTCAATTTCTCACGCCTGCGATAGCCGCCGCTGATCGACAATCCAAAACTTCGTTTCTATCTATCTCTCAATTATCCTCTTTAACGTTTAGCATGGACAAATTGATATATATTTCTCAAATTTAGATCAATTTAACAAGGGTCATTGATTTAATTACATTACTTAATATCAATAGATAAGATTGCTCTAGAATATTTGACCAAAAAAAAAAAAGATTGCTCTAGAATATTTATCCAGAACTTGGATGAGATTTTAATATTAAAAAAACTAATGTACACTTTTTAAAATTGATCAAATCACCTAATTATTTTTTATAGATTTGGAACATGTAGAAAACAGTGTTATTTTATTTTCCATTACTATGTGATTTTTCAATCAAAACAAATATTTCATTTTTCTTTATTTTTTAGAAAAACTTGATAAATGTTAGTAGTAATTGGTAGAATAATATTTACTCATTTGTTTGGATTTGAACTTTGAATCTCCAACAACTTTAACTCTTAATAATGATGACCGTAATAGCTATTTTAACAATAATATTAATTTTTTTGGAAGATCAATAATATGAATTTTTATGATGTAGATTTTATCTTTTTTATGAACCATGTGATATTTATTTATAAAAAAATAACCAAGAATGTGATTTAAAAAAAATATTATATTTTTTTCTTAAAAAATAATAATATTTAATTATATAAAGAATACTGATTGAATTTATAATTTTTGGAAATGATTTATAAAATTCAAGTTAGAAGCGATTTTTTTTCAATTAAGTAGGAAATTTTGACCATAATAAAGATACATTCAAAATTCACGATATGGAACAAGTAAACTTAAATTCTACGGTGAAGAAGCTGTTAATTTATGAGAGTATAAGAACAATTACAATGACAGGTAATGATTATATCGGAGAGTATGTATAGGAATGAAATCCTTATGCGATTATCATGCCCTTACTCTAACTCTAACAATAGCCACTAATATTTATATTGGGATTCAAATTTAAATTCAAAAGTCTCACTTCGACCAATTAGGTCTAAAATTATCAAATGTGAAAGTAACATCATACCCTAACTCAATCCCTAGCCACTAATATTCTTATTGAGTTTAAGATTCAAAAGTCTCGTGTCAACTAATTATGTTTAAAATTGTCACTAAATTGGAAGGGGTTGTTTGTAATAAAGTTAGAAATATTGATTGTAATAAAGATTTATTTATCCTAATTAAGATTCAATCCTGCTTAATGATGAGATAAAACCGCAAGTGCACGGTCTTATCGAAGTAGTAAAATAAGAGTATCGTTCCGACAGAGAGTTATGAATTCAATTATCTTTTAACAATGATTAGAATTAAAGTATAGGAAGTAGACAGTTGTATTTTTATATATTTAAAAGAAAATAATAATAAAAGATAAAAGCCTTAGGATTATTGGTTCATTCTAACGACAAGTCCTTCTCAAACCAAACTATTAAACTTATAACTTTATGTTAGACCTAATTTCTCAAGACAGTTTTGAAGTAGCAATAAACGTCACAGGAAAGGGGGGGTTTGAATTGTGACCCTTTTAAAAATTATTCTTGAAACTTTAAGTTTAGATTTATATACTCAAGAATAATCTTGGTGTATGTTAGCTTAACAAGATTTAGAGTATATAACAATTAATTGAATTTATAACAGAAAGTTCTGAAGAATGATTATAAACAGAATGAGAAAAATGATGTTAAGTTAAAAGATTATTTTAGCAAGGACCAGAATGTTCTGGAGATTAATAAAATAATGTGTGTGTGTTGTGTAACTTTGAATAAAGAGAGAGATAGAGATAGAGAGAGAGAGAGAGAAGAATAACACAGGAGAGTTATCCTGGTTCACCAAACCCGGCTACTTCCAGTCCCCACACCTCGTGTGAGATTATCCACTATAGTTTTCTTGCTAACAGAAACTTCTGACTAGCACTACAATATCTTGATCACACCAGATCAGTCCGTAACACCTGTATTATCAACCTCAGCAGGCTTATACAATTCTTTGCACACTAGCAAAAGAAAGGTTGGAATTTTCTATCTCAAAACTATTAAGCCCAATAGACTTTGAGAAATACAACACTCTTTGTTTGAAGAGATTTGTTTGGATCGAATAAATACTCAAATCTTTGTTTGAGTTTTACAAGAGGCAAATTCAAGAGAGATGATCCAAGAGATATAGTGAGAGAGCTTGGAATTTGCTTTGTATGCGAAGAGCTTTGTTTGTAGTGATGATTTTCACTTTGAGAGATATTAGCTTGCAAAACTCTTGCTTATGACCTTCAAAGGCCCTTGTATTTATAGGTGAGGAGTGTCTTGGTGACCAAGGGAGAAAATAGAGCTGTTGGACACGTTTTTGATAGCTGTCCAAAGTCTCAATTGATTTCTCTTTTCTTCTTTAAAATAGCCAGAACGTTCTCAGAATGTTCTTTCTGATTTGCCTGACTTAGAAAGCACTGTTGCTTTGCTTGCGCATGAGATAACCAGCTGTGATGAGCTGTATAACTTGCAGCCCACTTCTGATGATGTCATGTCCTTTTGCTCTAGTGATGTCATGCTTAAGTAAGCCATGTGATCTTATCCATTTAATGGGCTTTACTTTTCCAAATGGGCTTAAAGCTTTTCTTATGGCCCAAGTAAACATAATCAGCCAAGCTTTCTTGCTGAGCAGACTTGTTCGCTTTTGATGTACTGTTCCAATTTCATCGTTTTCGCCAGAACGTTCTCATTTCATTCTCATGAAACAAATTCTCACAAAACGAATTAGTAGATAACAAGATTAAATAAATATAATGTTTGTAATCTTTAAAACATCAAATAAGGATTTTGTCTCAACAATCTCCCCCTTTTTGATGATGACAAACATTTATAATTTATTTTGATTTTGATTTTGAGTTTTTGAAAAATTTGTTAAAAAACTCCCCCTCAATTTTAGCAACCAAAATTTTGTGCTATTTTGAGAGTTTTCCAGAATTTGTTTATGAACAATTGAGTTTGATAATTTTATCAAAGAACTCCCCCTCAATTCATGCACTCAAGATTTAATATGCAAAATGAGAATATAGAACATAAACAACATAATTCATAAATTATGAAGATCATTACAAGGCATCAAACCTAGCATTTCAAAACATCAAAAAGCATTGTTCATATGCGCACATACTAGCAGCAATTTGATCCTTAGTCAATCGTGATCAAAAGACATAAACAGATAAATAAAAACAGAGTTTTTAAACATCAAAATACTAAACAACAGCATAGTGATCTATTCTTCCCTAGATCCTAACTGTTTTCCTGGTCCTCCTAACTCATAATCCCCTAAATCATCTCCCCCTTTGTCATCATGAAAAGGGGCAGCAGCAGCAGTAGGTGGAATGGTTGGAGAAGAGGCATCAGATGATGAAGAGATAGTAGGCATGAACATGGGATACATAGGAACTGGGAATGGGTTTTGTTCTGGTCTAGCAAACTCATTCTTGTCACTTATGGAGTCCTTCCACTTCCTTGACAGAGACATTTCAAAAGTCATCCAAGACAGATAATGCAAAATTGCATTGTTCCCTTCAATTACCCTAGTTAAGTCACTGCGTGTCTTGCTGCAGTCTTTCTCAACCTTGGACCTTTTGGTTGGCCTTTCATTGTGCTCAAAAATCCTTTGCGCCATTGAAGGAGATTCATTGAATCTTGAAGGAAAGGAGAGATTAGTTTGAAGAGACTTAAGGGAATCCATTTGGACAGATGAATCAAAAGCTTGTGGAGCAAATAATTTGTCCACTGAATCACATTGAAACAAAGCTGAATAATCATGCTTTTGAGGAGAGATAAACAATTTTGAAGGTTTTGTGATTATGGTTTTTTCAGTGAAACTTTGAAGAATTTCTGAAGCTTTGACTTTTGACAGAGAAGCATGATTGCCAAAGTTTTCAAGCAGTTCCTGATCTTCCTCCATCACAGGAGAACGTTCTGAAGAACGTTCTGGAGGATTGCAGTGTTCACCAGAAGCATTTTCTGGAACTGGATTCTGCAGATCAGACCCATCTTCCCTCTTTCTTTTGAGGTCAGAAGGAGGCTCATCAACAGGTTCCTGCTTCATGTGACTCAGATTTTTTGGAGTAAATTGAGAATACTCAAAAATAGTTTTTTCACCTTCAAAAGGAATATGATTCTTAATGAAGATTTTGGTAAGAGCCATTCCATAAGGAAGACAAGATTTTTTGTTACGAGACTGAATAACATTGATCATGTTATGAATAATGATATGAGGCATACTCAATTTTTCTTTCATAAAGAGATGATACATGACCAAGAGATCATTTGAACTAACATGTTGAAAATTACCATTTCTAGGCAAGACACAATGTTGGCTTATGCCATTCAGCATTTTTGGGGTTGGCAGAAGGTTCGAAGAAACAAACTCAGTGACATTTGGTTTGAAAAGGAGTTTGTAAACATTTTCAGAATTGACTTCAAGTTTTTCAAACCAATCATCACCAAAGACAGTTTGACCAGAATTTGAGATACCAAGAGTATCAGAGATTACCTGTGGAGTGAGACGTATCTCAACATCCTTAATCCTAGACACTATTAAGCTTTCCTCAGGGTATGCTTCTGCCATGAAATAGAAAGCTTGGACAAGCTTTGGGTAGTGTCTCTCACGAAGCTGTAGAAATTTGGTCCAGCCTTGCTCATCAACATACTCCTTAAGAACGACTTTGTCTTTTTCCAGCTTGACAAAATCATAATACCTTCCAATTCCAATTGACCTATTTCCCCATTTTTCTTTGAAATCCTTTTTCAGAGAAGGATCAAACAGAGGTACTCTCTTTCCTGTAGAGATATGAATGATCTTCTGTTTTGAAGGATTTTTGCGCTTTGGAGAACATTCTGGAGAATAATCTGAAGAGAGTTCATAGTCTTTATCAGAAAGACTTTCTGAAGAACGTTCTGGAGAACGTTCTGGTTGAGCAGTTTGCTTCTGCTTTCCTTTGTCCTTCACAGTTGGTTTAGGCTTTGGTTTTGGTACAGAAACCTTGATAGGAGGTTTAGAGACCTTTTTGTTACTCTTGGGTTTGGGCTTAAGAGGAGAAGGAGTTTTCTCAGCCAAAGGGGTAGTTGGTTCAGTTTCTTCATCTGAATCAGAGATTTCATGTACAGTTGTGTCAACACTGTTGGTTTTCTTTGTTCCAACTGCAGAAAGAAGCCTTTGAGATTTTCTAGGTCTTGGATTAGGAGCAGATTTAGCCTTCTTGGGAGGCAACTTCCTTTTGGTCATGTTCCTAAGATGAGGAGCCATTTTGTTCAAGTTTGGAGGTTCCTGAGAAGCGGTTGGTTGATCTTCAACAACTATTCTTGGTGTGTTGAGATTTAGGTTGACCGAAGTTGGTTTTGGTTCAACGTAGAGTACCATCGCGAGAGGATGGAAGGATTCAGGGTCAGGGATGAAGGGAAGTTTTTCGTCGTTCTTCAATGGAGTTTTTTCTGGTGTGGTTTCGTTGGTGAGATAACCATCTTGCATGATTGGTTCTGTGGAGTTATTGAGCGGAGATTGTGGTGGAGTTTCGAATGGAGTGGTTTCCTTGGGAGATTGTGGGGTTGAATCGAACAGAGGAGGAGATGACTGCGGTTTTGTCACCGGAGGAGATGGTGGAGAAGGAGAACGGGTTGGTGATGGTGAAGGAGAGGAGTCATCTGGGTTGGTGTTTCCGGTTCCTTTGGTTCGAGCCATTTTGTGATGGAGAAAATGGTGGTTGAGAGAAGAAGAAGAGACGGTTTGAAGAAGGAAGAGAGTGGGAGTTTAGAGAGAAAAAGTGAAAACCGGTTTTGGGAGAAGGAAAAAGGTAGGAAGTGACTTTTAGTGGTTTTAATGATGAGAGAGGGAACACAACATTTATTAGCTGTAATTTTTATAATTTGATCCTAGTAATTACCTAGTTACATAGAGATCAGATTTTATAGAGAAATGAGAAGGGACATGGTTGAGGCGTGGCCCTCAAGTCAGTCTTTGGAAGACAGATTTTCAAAGAATGTTTTCAGAACATTCTGATGAAGAGAGACTCTTCCTATTTTGATTTTTTGCAAGGATTTTGAATAATATGCAATTTTTCTTTAATAAAATTAAAGTGATCCTCAACTAAAGGTTTAGTAAAGATATCAGCTAATTGATTTTTTGTATCAACAAAAATCAATTCAATTTCCTTTTTATTAACATGATCCCTAATGAAATGATGTTTTATTTCAATATGTTTTGATCTTGAATGTTGAATGGGATTCTTTGATAAATTTATTGCACTTGTATTGTCACAAAATACTGGAATATTTGTGTACCTTATTGAGAAATCCTCAAGTTGATTTTTAATCCAGAGAACTTGAGAACAACAGTTGGCTGCTGACACATATTCTGCTTCTGTAGTTGACAGAGCGATAGTGTTCTGCTTTTTGCATGACCAACTTATGAGTGCATTCCCAAGAAACTGACATGCTCCACTTGTACTTTTTCTTTCTATTTTGTCTCCAGCATAGTCAGCATCACAGTATGCTATAAGATCAAAACAAGACCCTTTGCTATACCAAAGGCCAAGATCAGTAGTACCTACTAGATATCTGAAAATTCTTTTTACAGCGGTTAAATGAGATTCCCTTTGAGAGGTTTGAAAACGTGCACATAAACCAACAGCAAAAACAATATCTGATCTGCTAGCAGTTAAGTACAACAGAGATCCAATCATACCTCTGTATTCTTTTTCAGAAATGGTTTTTCCATTTTCATCCTTATCTAAATTAGATGTTGGATGCATGGGAGTTGCCATTATTTTGGCTTCATTCATTTTATATTTTTTGAGAAGATCTTTTATATATTTTTCTTGACAGATAAAAATGCCATTTGATTCTTGCTTAATTTGCAAGCCAAGAAAGAATCTTAATTCGCAAGCCAAGAAAGAATCTTAATTCTCCCATCATACTCATTTCGAATTCACTTTGCATGAGATTTGAAAAATCATCACACATTTTTTCATTTGTTGAACCGAATATGATGTCATCAACATAAATTTGAACAATTAAAAAATTTGTTTTGTCATCTTTTCTAAAAAGGGTTGTATCAATTTTTCCTCTAGAAAAATCATTTTTGATTAAGAACGTGCTTAACCTTTCATACCAAGCTCGAGGAGCTTGTTTAAGACCATATAGTGCTTTTGTGAGTTTAAACACATGATTAGGTTTGTTTGTGTTCTCAAAACCAGGAGGTTGATGAACATAAACTTCCTCATTTAAAAAGGCACTTTTGACATCCATTTGAAATAATTTAATATTTTTATGAGATGCATATGCAAGAAGAATTCTAATTGCTTCTAACCTGGCTACCGGAGCAAAGGTTTCATCGTAATCAATACCTTCTTGTTGATTGTACCCTTGAGCTACCAATCTAGCTTTGTTTCTGATAACTTTTCCTTCTTCATTTAGTTTATTTCTAAATACCCATCTTGTTCCAATGATGGATTGATTTTGAGGTTTAGGAACAAGATTCCATACTTCATTCTTTTCAAATTGAGAGAGTTCTTCTTCCATGGCTTTTACCCATGATTCTTCACATATTGCTTCTTGTATATTTTTTGGTTCAATGTGAGAGATCATTGCCATGTTGACATCATTATTCATAAATGATCGTCTTGTTCTTATTCCATCAGATGTGTCTCCAATGATTTGTTCAGGAGGATGATCACCGACGGTTTTCCAGCTTTTTGGAAGAACTTGAGAAGAATGTTCTTGAGAATCATTACTTTCTTTTTGAGGAATTTCTTCTTCATCTTCTTTGTTGATTATCAAGTCATCAAACTCATCAAAAATAACATGCATGCTTATTTCCATGGTTTAATTTTTCAAATTATAAATTCTATATCCTTTGGAGTTTGTTGCATATCCTAAGAATATTCCTTTATCTGATTTTGAATCAAATTTTCCTAGATTTTCTTTATCATTTAAAATATAACAATAACATCCAAAAACATGAAAATATGAGATGTTAGGTTTTACATTTTTCCAGAGTTCGTATGGGGTTTTGTTTAAAACTTTTCTAATTGAAACCATGTTTATGATATAGCAAGAAGTATTTATGGCTTCAGCCCAAAAGTATTTTTCTACATTTGATTCATTTAACATTGTTCTTGCCATTTCTTGGAGTGTTCTATTTTTTCTTTCAACAACTCCATTTTGTTGTGGAGTTCTTGCATATGAAAAATTATGAGAGATTCCTTTTTCATCAAAGAAATTTTTAAAGAAAGCATTTTCAAATTCTCCTCCATGATCACTTCTTACTGAAATGATTTTTGATTCTTTTTCATTTTGAACTAATGTGCAAAAAGTTTTGAATGCTTCAAAAGCTTCATCTTTATGTTTTAAAAATAGAACCCATGTATATCTGGAAAAATCATCAACTATAACAAAACCATATTGTTTTCCACTTAAACTGGCGGTTCTAACAGGACCAAATAGATCTATGTGAAGTAGTTCAAGAGGTCTCTTAGTTGAAACAAAATCATTTGTTTTAAAACTGCTTTTAACTTGTTTACCTCTTGTACAAGCTTCGCAAATTCTATCTTTTTCAAAATTAATTTTTGGAAGTCCTCTTACAAGATCCAGTTTGGAGATTTTTGAAATAGTTTTCATACTTATATGTCCAGCTCTTTTGTGCCAAATCCATTTATCTTTTTCAAGCATCATAAAACATGTTTCTGCTGGAATATCATCTAAGTATAAAGCATATAGGTTTTTCTTTCTAGAAGCAGTAAAGAAAATCTTACCTGAGGATGTGTGTTTTACAATACATATATTAGGTTTGAAAACAACTTCGAAGCCACTATCACATAATTGACTTATGCTTAGTAGATTGTGTTTTAAACCTTCAACATATTGAACATCCTCAATTTTTGCAGAGTCTTTTTTACCAATGATACCTTTACCTTTAATTTGTCCTTTGTCATTATTGCCAAAGGTTACTAGACCTCCTTCCTTTTTTATGAAGGAGATGAAACATTGTTTATCCCCAGTCATGTGTCTAGAACAACCACTGTCCAAGTACCATGGCTTTGTTCTTGCATCTTGTGAGGATCCCTGCATTTTGAGTTAGTGGTTCCTTAGGTACCCATGAAGATGTGGGTCCTTTGAGGTTAGTTTCTTTAATCTCAAGATGTTTAATCTTGAGAAAACAGTTTAATTCTAGATGACCTACTCTCTTACAATATGAGCATTCTTTTCTTTTTAATGATAAAGAATGTTCTGGAGAATGTTCTGAGATAGATTGTTCTTCTTTAATTTCTAGTTTTCTCTTTTTATGAAAACAGACAGATTCATGATGTCCTCTTTTATTACAGAATGAACATTTTAGTTTTTGTGGTATAAGACACTTTTCATAAATTTGATTAAAACCTAAACCAGATTTGTCAAATTCTGCCATTTGTGAACCTACAATTTTTTGAAATGTTTCTGTTGATTTTATAAATTGTGAAAGATCATTTCTAAGTTCTTTGACTTCCTTTTTAAGAATAATATTTTCATTTTTAGAATTTTCAGGAAGTTTTGTTTTTCCAAGAACTTTTAATTTTTCATTTACTTGAAAGTAAGAGTCTTGTAGACTTTGAATGATTTTCTTTTGATCATTATTTAAAGTTCGAAGTTTCTCTTTTTCTTCTTTTAACTCAGAAATTTCTTTTTGTAAAGAGTGACATTTGTTTGTTAAAAAGTTTGAATCAAATAAAAGACTATCAAATTTATTTTCTAACTCTTTATATACTAGAGGTTGGTTAATAAGAATTACCTCTTCGCTTTCTGAATCTGCCATTAGAACCATGTTGGCTTCAGTGTCTTCATCTTTTGATTCTTCAAGATCATCCCAGGTAAACATTGATTTTGAGTAGGGAGATTTCTTCTGACTCTTTTTGTTCAATGGACATTCGTTCTTGTAATGTCCTAATTTGTTGCATCCAAAGCAAGTTACTTGACTTTTGTCAATTTCTCCTTTTGAGTTATCTTTCTTGTTGGGAAAGTATTTCTTTATTTGATCTCTTCTTCTCATCATTCTTTGAATCTTCTTTGTGATGAGAGCTAGTTCGTCTTCTGCTTCCCCTTGGATGTTTTCTTCTTCATTGGCTTCTTCAGTTTCTTCGTTTTGTGGGAAGGCATCTTTTTGTTCACTTTGAGATGCTTTGAGAGCAACCATCTTTCCTTTCCTTGATGGTTTATCATCTTGAAGTAACGTCTCATGAGCTTTTAATGATCCAATGAGATCTTCAAGAGCTAAGGAGTTTAAGTCTTTAGCTTGTGTGATTGCAGTTACCATGGGTCTCCATGTGCTTGGAAGACATCTTAAAATTTTTCTTATTCGATCATGAGTGGTATAAGTTTTTCCCAGTGATCTTAATTCATTCACAATAGATGTGAATCTGGAGTACATTTCATCAATGTTCTCATCTTCGTTCATTTCGAAGATTTCAAATTTTCTTACGCCAATATCTATTCTTGTTTCTTTTACGTGGCTAGTTCCCTCATGATGAATTTTTAGAGTGTCCCAAACTTCTTTTGCAGTAACACATTCATCAACTCTTTCACTTTCTTCCATGCTTAGTGCGCATGATAGAAAGAGTCGAGCTTTGGAGTTTAGAAGTACTTTTTCTTTATCTTCTTTTGACCATGATGCTTCTGCTGTGAGTGTCTCCACCTTTGTTGTTGCATCAGTTGTCATAGGTATATGTTCTCCATTTGTGATTATTTTCCACATATCCACGTCTTGGGATCTGAGGAATAGTTCCATTTTTCCTTTCCAGAAATAATAGTTCTTTCCATTGAAGAATGGTGGTCTTGTGCATGATAGACCTTCTGGTATGTACTTTTCTTTTGACATTGCCTTCTTCCTGAATCTTTTCCTCCAACACTTGTTAGGTGTTTTTGTAGAGCCCGGGCTCTGATACCAATTGAAGTAGCAATAAACGTCACAAGAAAGGGGGGGTTTGAATTGTGACCCTTTTAAAAATTATTCCTGAAACTTTAAGTTTAGATTTATATACTCAAGAATAATCTTGGTGTATGTTAGCTTAACAAGATTTAGAGTATATAACAATTAATTGAATTTATAACAGAAAGTTCTGAAGAATGATTATAAACAGAATGAGAAAAATGATGTTAAGTTAAAAGATTATTTTAGCAAGGACCAGAATGTTCTGGAGATTAATAAAATAATGTGTGTGTGTTGTGTAACTTTGAATAAAGAGAGAGATAGAGATAGAGAGAGAGAGAGAAGAATAACACAGGAGAGTTATCCTGGTTCACCAAACCCGGCTACTTCCAGTCCCCACACCTCGTGTGAGATTATCCACTATAGTTTTCTTGCTAACAGAAACTTCTGACTAGCACTACAATATCTTGATCACACCAGATCAGTCCGTAACACCTGTATTATCAACCTCAGCAGGCTTATACAATTCTTTGCACACTAGCAAAAGAAAGGTTGGAATTTTCTATCTCAAAACTATTAAGCCCAATAGACTTTGAGAAATACAACACTCTTTGTTTGAAGAGATTTGTTTGGATCGAATAAATACTCAAATCTTTGTTTGAGTTTTACAAGAGGCAAATTCAAGAGAGATGATCCAAGAGATATAGTGAGAGAGCTTGGAATTTGCTTTGTATGCGAAGAGCTTTGTTTGTAGTGATGATTTTCACTTTGAGAGATATTAGCTTGCAAAACTCTTGCTTATGACCTTCAAAGGCCCTTGTATTTATAGGTGAGGAGTGTCTTGGTGACCAAGGGAGAAAATAGAGCTGTTGGACACGTTTTTGATAGCTGTCCAAAGTCTCAATTGATTTCTCTTTTCTTCTTTAAAATAGCCAGAACGTTCTCAGAATGTTCTTTCTGATTTGCCTGACTTAGAAAGCACTGTTGCTTTGCTTGCGCATGAGATAACCAGCTGTGATGAGCTGTATAACTTGCAGCCCACTTCTGATGATGTCATGTCCTTTTGCTCTAGTGATGTCATGCTTAAGTAAGCCATGTGATCTTATCCATTTAATGGGCTTTACTTTTCCAAATGGGCTTAAAGCTTTTCTTATGGCCCAAGTAAACATAATCAGCCAAGCTTTCTTGCTGAGCAGACTTGTTCGCTTTTGATGTACTGTTCCAATTTCATCGTTTTCGCCAGAACGTTCTCATTTCATTCTCATGAAACAAATTCTCACAAAACGAATTAGTAGATAACAAGATTAAATAAATATAATGTTTGTAATCTTTAAAACATCAAATAAGGATTTTGTCTCAACAAGTTTCTCTTTTGTTCCTCTAGCAACCAAGCCTATTTCGCTGACTTGATTACTATTAGATTTTGGTTCCTCTAACAACCAAGCCTATTTCGCTGACTTGATTGTTATTAGTTCCCTTGAAGATCGAAACTATATGTCTCAAAGATTGCAAAGCCTATTTCGCTGACTTTGCAATCCTTGTCTAAATTCACTTGTTCGAATATCAAAGCTCCACTTTCGTTTTATGAATTGATATTTGAGATGATGGATAAACAATTATCAAACCCTCCACTTTCGTTTCCACAGTTTGATAATGGTTGATCCATGTTAAAGCGGTGAATTTAGATAAGGAATTAGGGTTACATAAGATTAAGGTTTAAAGCTTGGTTTGATTAGGATTATGTCATTAGACTTATCCAACAATCTCAAGACAAGAGAAGTCTACTCACTGACGTTCATCGTAGACAAGGGGAAGAAGAGAGAAAGCATAAAAGTAAATAACAATAAAGTAAAATGAACTTTTATTAGAAAGACAATTGTCACATATTGTATTCCAAGAAAAGATGAATATCTGTGATGGCTAGCTACTCTATTTATAGTTTACATTCGACTTAAAATCTAAGCAACCATAAAAGGGCATTCCGGTAAACTAAAACAGAGTAGCTTAAAATCTAAGCAAAAGTAGTTATGGAGTGTGGCACGGCCGTGCCAAGCCTAGCACGGGCCGTGCCAAGCTTCTGACTTTGGGGGAGATATATTTTGTCTCCGAATCTTCGTATTTTTGTACCGAATCAGCTCCAAATCCCTTTCTTTTGCTCCAAGACTCAATCCATCCAATATTCGTTCCTGAAATATAATAAAATGCAATTTGTAGTAAACTATCCTAAAAAGGAAATAATACTAATATAAAATCATATAAAATCTAAATAAAACTAAACTAAAAAGCATATTAAAATAGTATATAAATGACTCATCACTTAATAAGTATCATTTAGCTCTGTTTCTCTCTTTTGCTATATTGAACTCTCCTGTTTAAAAGTGTTTAAGAATGGATTTTACATATGTGAGTTATCATCTAAAACGATTATGTTAGACTAAAATTAGTTAAAAGAACAAAGTCCTTAAGTTTTGATGGTAACAAGACATATACGAAGCATGTTTGAGAACAATTAGGATTCTCTAACGTGTGTTTTAAGCGTGCAAGAAATTTTAAATACAAAGAAAAGTTTTTGCCTTTGGACCAAGTCAAAGCTATCGATAGGAAAACTTTAAGCTCTGCACAACAAAAATCTAAGTTTTGGACCTTGATTAGCTCCGTGTCATAGATAAAAACAAGACTTAGTATCAGGTTAAGGTAAACTCTTTGGAAGTCAACGATGGAGTACAAGCCTCTGGACTGAGATCTTTTGTACCACCATTGATCTAAGGATTCGCAAATAACGTGTGCAACGACTTTATACTTGGAAATGAAAGTTTACTCCGACTTAAGAAGGGAGCAATTATCTTTAAAAGCATCATTAATGAAATTGAAGAGCGATACATTGACTACATTTATTCAAGGATATACCATAAATTAATCAAACATTCAAAGACAATGGATTCTTCAAGCAACAATCATCTAACTTCAGCTCTATTTAAATGACCAAATTTGTTCGAAGAAGGTTACTAATTGCGACCACACTTGAAAAAATTCACGTACATACATACATGGTCTAACATGTTCATATACAATTGTAATTATCTACATATTTGTTTATACCATATACCTTATCTAGAAACATTCAAAGGAAAAATTCAAAAGAGATACACTCTAAGTGCATTGTGCTTCAAATATTTACTACTACTATAATTTGTGTAAACACTATCATTTTGCAAATAAATTATTGTTGTAAACACCTGGATTGAGATGAGGAAGTTCACTAGGTTGAAGCAAGGGAATCTAAGACTATGTTGTCTCAGTGTTATTGTTGTAATTGTGTAACGAATATATAGTGAAAGAAATCTCTTGAAAGTGCAAGAAGATTGGACGTAATCCTCAACTGTGTGGTCAACCGTAATAAATAATTTGTGTTGTTTTTTATGCCCTATCTCTTTATTTTTCTTGATATTAAATTGATTATCACTTTCTCACTAATAATTATATGAGTAACAGAGGTTATCCAATTCTTACTATGAGAATATTGGTTAAGTACACGTACTTTATGAAAATGACATAGATTATTGATGGTCTTTCAAATGCAAAGACCTTTGTTGCTGATGTCATATCCATTGAACGAGAATGAGTTTTGAACAATGTGTCCGAAGTTTTAATGATGACAAAGTATGATGGAACAATGACAGACATAGAATTAAATTTAACTCTTAAGTATCAAAATTCTGAACGCATAAGAAGACAGCTCAAGCAAAAGAAAAGCTTATATAACGTAGAACAAGATCCGAAGAAACGTCAACAAAAAAGATGAACCTTAATATCCTTTAATAAAATAATCTTAGAAAAACATTATACCACTTTTTTTTTTCCTTTTTCATAAGTAGCAAAAGAAAAATCTATTTCCCTTTTCATCAATTATTATTAGAGTAAATTACACTCTCCTTCCCTCAAAGATGTTTGAATTACACTCCCCTCACATCTCATGTTAAAATATACACTTCCCTCCCCTCTTATTCAAAACATATTAGAAATTTTTCACTCCCATCCCCTGATAGAAGCTTGAATTACATTCTCCTCCCCTGTTAAAATCTACACTTTACTCCTTCAATTTTTTTGTTTATTTCTAATAATCTAGCAAAAAAATAATAATAATCTAACACACATTAAAAAAATAGTACTGCGAGTCTATTTTAGTATAATAAAAAATTGTATACATATTTTTTGCTATTTTTTATTCACAATTTCATTGACATGTAGTTTTAAACCATATTATAAAATATGAAACAACCCAAAATAAAATTAAAATATGTGAAAAATTACCAAAGACAATAAAACATGGTTCTTTAAAAGTTAATTTTATACCCTAAATTATAAAATCAATAGCAAAATATTTAAATTTCATTATGATTGACATTTAAATCATAAAGAAATGAATTAATTTTTCTTAAATGGTGGTTCAAAATTAATATATATCATAAAAATATTTATTTATGTTAAAATAGATTAAAGTGTAGTGCATATTTAATTATTAAGGGAGAGAGTTGTAATTGAAGCATCTTATATGCGAATATAAATTTTACATAAGAAAGAAGAAGAGTGTAATTCAAGCATTTTGAACGGAAGAAGTGTAATTTACTCTTATTATTATTACCTTTTTTTACTATTTTACTACTAATATTAAAGTTTTTATCGTCAAAAAATAAAATAAAGTTTTTTTACTTACAAACGTAAGATTAGTTTATAAACATTTGATAGTATTTTGGATCATCACTACGCACTCACTTACAGAATTTCCACTCTTTTCTCTCTCTCTCTCTCTCTTATTATTCATTTTTCTTCAAAAATTAACACCATAACCAGATCTAATCTGAAAATAGAGAAGTGTGTATCTTCTCGCTCTCTCTTTCTCTCTTCACATATATGCATCTCTGTCGGTGAACTCGATCGTGTCTACGTTTCACCATCTCTCATCATCACAATCAGATCTGAGGTAATTTCTCTCCATTCCTTTGCAATTCGATTCAATAACAATGTTGATTCATTCTTGTGTTTTTGCATCTGATTCAAATTGTGATATGGAATTTGATTGGATCGTGCAGAGGGAAAGATGTTAACGAAATTCGAGACAAAAAGTAACAGAGTGAAGGGATTGAGTTTCCACAGCAAGAGACCATGGATACTTGCGAGTCTTCACAGTGGTGTGATCCAGCTATGGGACTATCGAATGGGGACCTTGATTGATCGATTCGATGAACATGATGGACCTGTTCGTGGCGTTCATTTTCACAATTCTCAACCCCTCTTTGTCTCTGGAGGTACATTTTTCGCGTTGCAACTTTCTAATTTACTTTGATCTGTTACTCTTGCATCTTTTCTTGTTGTTTTGATTTGTTTTTCGGCATATACATATATAAACGAAGTCGCTTATTGTTAATGTATATACTACTTTTAAATTTATACTCATTGTGAAATTTGAGTTACATTGGATTTATGTATGTATTGATGTAAATTATACTGTGATCCGCTTAAACTTTTCGCGGTTTGTGGATATTTATGTTTAGGAATTGCGTAGCTGTTTAGATCTTGCATACTAAACTGATGAAATGTTAATGTAATAGGTATAGAAGAACTACATGTATGATCCCTCCTATTGGCTTGTCTTAAAATGATTTGATGCGTTTTTCAATATAAGGATTTAATACTTATCTGCTAATTCTTTTATCTCTTCACTTTTGTTCTTCATTAATGTATACCACTTTTACATCTTCACCCGTGGCAAAATTTATGCTGCATTGGATGTATGTATGTATCGTTGTAAATTCTAGTGGGATCCACTTAAACTTTTTCGGAATGTGTAGATTTCTGTTTTACCAACTGCCTCTCTGTTTAGATCTTGCATACTGAGCTGATGAAATGTTAATATTACCGGTTAAGAGGAATTGTGATGTGATTTCTACCTTTTTAGGCTTTTTCTATCTTGCAACCTAAACTGATGAAATGTTGATATTATTATAAGTTTACAGGAACTGTGATGTAATTTCTACCTTTTTTAGGAATTTTCTATCTCACGATCTAAACTGATGAAATGTTATAGGTTTTGAGGAATTTTGTGTGTGATAACTTGGATTGGCTTGTCTGCATTTTCTGATATATAAGGATGAGGATTTAATGCTTATCTTATATCTGCTAATTCTTGTATCTCTTCACCTTTGTTCCTTATTTTGTCCCAGGGCGCTAATTCTTGTAACTCTTCACCTTTGTTACTTATTTGTCCCAGGGTTTTGAAAGGATACTATGGGTGTGTTTGTTTTAGATTTTTAGAAAAAAAAAATGTTTTTTTTTCTCTCTTTCAAATCACTTTCGTCATTTTTATAGAAAAAATAGTTTTTCACTCTAAAATGAAAAACTATTAGGATTAGCTTTTCCCTGTTGAAATTGGGGCCTAACTCATCCTTACAAAACTGGCTTGTAAGTTGAGGAGTGTCTCTCTTATAAACTCTTATCAAGAGTCCTATCTATCCGATTTGGGACTTGGGTTTTTCCCAATATTCCCAAAATCAATTTTTTTTCCAAAAACAAGGAGGTAACACATTAACAAGTTAAAAATCATTCTTTTTAAAAAAAGCGATCTTTATGGATTGTAAACAAACAGAAATAGCTTCAGATTTTTTTAATTCTTAAAAAAAATCTCTAGATTTTTCAACACAATCTAGTTTATTAAAGCTGAAAGAAAGACACCCTATGCCGTGACCGTGAGGTGTACGAAACTAAGAATGGGCTATGCTTTATATGTTTTCAAGAGTTGTTTGGGATTTATTTATTTTAATAGGGAATAAGATCTGTTTGGCGTGATTTAAATGCTTTGGATCTGGAAATTAGTAAATAATATCAACATGACCTTTTAACAAACCATTGGTTCTGGTGCATGAAATCTCTAATGCTTGTGTGTATATTAGTGTGGTTTTCTGTAAGTTTAACTTGTCAGTTCGTGCAGAGGAGATCTTGGTGTGTCACATACAACCATAAATTAAAGAGATATCCTACCAAAAATAAATAAATAAATTAAAGAGAAATAATTTTTTCGACATCAAGATTTTGAAGTTGAAGAATATGCTGTTCTTTGGTTTTTGTATGTATTTTTGAAAGGCAAGAGAGATATATAGATAAACACATACGATGTCAGTATTTTGATGTTCAAACAAGATAATGGTCATGCTAACAAGTGCCCGCGGCAGGTGCTTGTTAAGGTAACCAAAATTAGTAGCTTTACATTGGAAACAACAATTTTTAAACTTTTTACAAGCTGACTTGACCACTTTTTACCACTTTTCAACATCATTTTTCTATTTTTGCTTCCTTATCCAATGCCCTAAGGGCACTTTTTAGCATTTCCCATAATATAATTGGATTAAATTATTGTTGCATATTGGAAGGAGAGGGTTTTACTTTATACAATTTCATGCTTATTGATTGTTATACTTTTTATTGGGACAGGGGATGATTACAAGATTAAGGTCTGGAACTATAAGATGCATAGGTGCTTATTCACTCTTCTAGGACACCTTGATTATATTCGTACAGTGCAATTTCATCATGAGAACCCATGGATTGTGAGTGCTAGTGATGATCAAACCATTCGCATCTGGAATTGGCAGTCACGTACCTGTATATCTGTTTTAACTGGGCACAACCATTATGTTATGTGTGCTTCATTCCATCCAAAAGAGGATATTGTTGTGTCAGCCTCCCTGGATCAGACTGTTCGTGTTTGGGATATTGGTTCTCTCAAAAGGAAGGCTGGACCTCCTTCAGATGATATTTTGCGATTGAGTCAGATGAACACGGATCTTTTTGGTGGTGTCGATGCAGTTGTTAAGTACGTGTTGGAAGGTCATGACCGGGGTGTCAACTGGGCTGCTTTTCATCCTACACTGCCTCTTATTGTCTCAGGAGCTGATGACCGTCAAGTGAAACTTTGGAGGATGAATGGTAATATGAAACCTTGTTATTTACTTTACGCTGCCTGAATCACGAATATCTGAAAATATTAATGACTTTTGATTTATTCTATTAAAGTTCAGCTCACTGGGCTGGGCTTTCATGCATCGTCTTTTTAATTTTTTTAAATTTTTTTTATCAAGCTTCCATGCATTGTCTTTATGCTGTACCAGTTGTTACAAATACTCATACAACAGTGTTTAGAGGAGCTTGTGTATTTCTCGCAGCAAAACGTTTCATGCAATGCATTTCTTGTACATATTAACTTTATTACTATTCCCGTCTCTGTATATAAGACCCCCTGGTAATTTTTTTGTCCCTTATAAGAACCTTTTCAAATTACAAGGTATATTAATGATATTTCACAAAAGTATCCATAATTAAATGGAGAGAATTAAAAGATTAACAATTTATCTCTTTTAATAATTGAAGGATAACTTTGGAAAGATAATGTAATTGTTGACAGATTTAATGTATAAATTTTTTTCTTAATTATTGTGCATTGGTTAAGGTCTTGCATACAAGGACGGAGGTAGTACTAATACTATGCAGTTAACGAAAAATAAAAACAATGAGTTGTTAGAGTGACCTTCTCTATTCCCTAATTAAATTTATTATCTGTTTTCAGACACTAAGGCATGGGAAGTGGATACTTTGAGAGGGCACATGAATAATGTTTCATGTGTTATGTTCCATGCCAAACAGGATATCATTGTGTCAAATTCTGAGGATAAAAGTATTCGAGTATGGGATGCAACAAAGAGGACTGGTATTCAAACCTTCCGCAGGGAACATGACCGATTTTGGATTCTTTCAACACATCCTGAAATGAATCTGTTGGCAGCTGGTCATGATAGTGGCATGATAGTCTTCAAGCTGGAGAGAGAAAGGCCTGCCTTTGCTGTTAGTAATGATTCTTTGTTCTACACCAAAGACCGCTTTTTGCGTTTCTATGAATTTTCAACACAGAGAGAGACACAAGTACTTACTATTCGGCGACCTGGTTCTTTAAGCCTGAATCAAAGTCCTAAGACTCTTTCCTACAGTCCTACTGAAAATGCAATTCTTCTCTGCTCAGATGTGGACGGTGGATCTTATGAGTTGTACTGCATATCCAAGGATAGCACAATCAAGGACAGTTTTGGTAGGGGTGATATGCAAGAACCAAAGAAAGGTCTTGGAGGATCAGCAGTCTTTGTGGCTCGGAATAGGTTTGCCGTGCTTGAAAAAAGCAGCAACCAAGTCCTTTTAAAAAACCTGAAGAACGAGCTTGTTAAAAAGAGTGTGCTACCGATTGCCACTGATGCTATATTTTATGCCGGAACAGGAAACTTGCTCTGTAGGTCTGAGGATAGGGTTTTTATATTTGATCTTCAGCAGAGGATTGTTCTTGGCGATCTTCAGACCCCTTTCATCAAGTATGTAGTCTGGTCTAATGAGAACAATGACAGTGTTGCTTTACTCAGCAAACATGCAATTGTCATTGCTAGCAAGAAGCTGGTGCATCAATGCACCCTCCACGAGACAATCCGTGTTAAAAGCGGAGCCTGGGATGACAATGGTATTTTTATTTACACAACATTAAATCATATCAAATACTGCCTTCCAAATGGAGACAGTGGGATAATAAAAACACTGGACGTCCCAATCTATATCACCAAGGTTGTTGGAAATACCATCTTCTGCTTGGGCCGGGATGGGAAAAACAAAGCTATAACCATTGATGCTACAGAGTATATCTTTAAGCTTTCCTTGTTGAAGAAAAGGTATGACCATGTTATGAACATGATAAAGAATTCACAACTTTGTGGACAAGCTATGATTGCTTATCTACAACAGAAAGGATTTCCTGAGGTTGCTCTCCATTTTGTGAAAGATGAGAGAATTCGATTCAATTTGGCTATAGAGAGTGGGAACATTCAAATTGCAGTTGCATCAGCTACAGCAATTGATGAGAAAGATCACTGGTACCAATTGGGAGTTGAAGCTCTTCGACAAGGCAATGCTGGTATAGTGGAGTATGCATATCAGAGGACCAAGAATTTTGAAAGATTATCTTTCCTGTATCTCATCACTGGTAATGTAGAGAAACTATCAAAGATGTTGAAAATTGCTGAAGTCAAGAATGATGTCATGGGCCAGTTTCACAATGCCTTATATATGGGTGATATTCGAGAGCGTGTTAAGATATTGGAGAATGTGGGCCACTTGCCTCTTGCTTATATCACTGCATCAACCCATGGGCTACATGACGTTGCTGAAAGGCTTGCAGCTGAACTGGGGGACAACGTTCCATCTTTGCCCGAGGGGAAAGTACCATCTCTCTTGATACCTCCATCACCTGTACTGTGTTGTGGTGATTGGCCGCTCCTTAGGGTCATGCGAGGCATATTTGATGGTGGGTTTAGGAATGCCGATCAAGATGCTGACGAAGAAGAGTTTGATGATGCTCCTGAAGGTGATTGGGTTGAGGATATCGGCTTGGATGTTGATGGATTGGAAAATGGAGATGTTACTGCAATTTTGGATGATGGAGAGGCGGCTGAAGAAGGTGATGAAGAGGGTGGATGGGAGCTGGAAGATTTAGAGCTCCCCCCTGAAGCAGACACTCCAAAAGCTTCTGTCAGTACACGGTCTTCAGTTTTTGTGGCCCCAACACCTGGGATGGCAGTTAGCCAGATATGGATTCAGAGATCATCTCTTGCTGCTGATCATGCAGCTGCTGGCAATTTCGATACTGCAATGAGATTACTGAACAGGCAGCTTGGGATAAAAAACTTTGCCCCCTTGAGATCCATGTTCCTAGATCTTCATTCTGCCAGTCACTCGTATCTGCGCGCCTTTTCATCCGCTCCAGTTGTACCACTTGCTGTTGAAAGGGGTTGGACAGAGTCGTCTAGTCCAAATGTTAGAGGCCCACCAGCACTTCCTTACAAATTGTCTCAATTAGATGAAAAGCTCAAAGCTGGTTATAAGTCAACAACTGCTGGGAAATTCACCGAGGCTCTTCGGACATTTGCCAATATTCTCCACACAATCCCTTTGATTGTCGTTGAGTCAAGGAGGGAAGTGGATGATGTAAAGGAATTGATAATCATAGTCAAAGAGTATGTTCTGGCTCTGCAGATGGAGCTGAAAAGAAGGGAAATGAAGGACAATCCAGCACGCCAGCAGGAACTTGCAGCATATTTCACCCACTGCAATCTTCAGACACCTCACTTGAGGCTAGCTCTGTTGAACGCAATGACTGTCTGCTACAAAGCTAAGAACCTTGCCACAG
This sequence comes from Medicago truncatula, assembly GCF_003473485.1. NCBI lineage: Eukaryota > Viridiplantae > Streptophyta > Magnoliopsida > Fabales > Fabaceae > Medicago > Medicago truncatula. The sequence continues at coordinate 34,935,032 of NC_053045.1, read as the reverse complement.
CTGCTAACTTTGCCAGGAGACTACTCGAGACCAATCCTAGCATCGAAAACCAAGCTAAGACAGCAAGGCAAGTGCTGGCAGCTGCAGAAAGGAATTTGACTGATGCCACAGAGTTGAACTATGATTTCCGAAACCCATTTGTAATTTGTGGGGCAACCTATGTGCCCATTTATCGTGGACAGAAGGATGTCTCTTGCCCATATTGTACTTCCCGTTTTGTACCAACCCAGGATGGGCAGCTATGCACTGTGTGTGAACTTTCAGTTGTGGGGGCCGATGCTTCTGGATTGCTCTGTTCTCCTGCCCAGATTCGTTGATTGAACTTTTGGATCAGGAGCGGTTAATGATAATTTTTGTTTCAGGTCATCTTTCAACACAAGATTAAAGTCGTATTGATCAATTCATATATTTTCTGTAGAATCTAGAAATAGTCGAGAGTTACTGTTCTTGAGTGAATTTCTTTGTTTTTCTTTATATATCTTTTTCCATGGTCTACTTTCTAATACTTTTTACCCCTTTGCTAAGTATAAGAGGAAGGGGGAAAAGAAGCATATGAATATTTTGTGCAAGTGAAGTTTTCACCTATTATGTTGAATTCATTTTTTAGTTTGAGTTTTTAATCGCTACATTTTGAAGCTTTAATAAAGGAGTTATAAATTGATACTTTTTCTGTTTTCAGTAAATGTGCAGGATTGGCTGTGCATTGTTGACCATTTTTCTATCATGAGCATTTCATTAATTGCACTTTGCAAATATGTTGTAAAGTACATTGACAGGATAAAATTTCTATGCATTTTAAAGTCCCCTGGTTCCCAATTGTCGGACTTAGATCCTTTTTACTTATAACCTCCTCTTTAAGCTGGTGCTTAGCTTACAGCAGCAAAGAGAACATGAGTTACATTATCAGAGCGGGGAATCTATGGAAACTCAAACACAATTATGCTACTACTTTACTCTATTACAACTAATGTCACTATTATAAGCTATCCCTTTAACTATATTAGAAATGAAGTTTTTGTTTTAAAAACTTTTGTGCAGGCCAGCTAACTGCAAATAATTTCCTCAGTACGTTTTTTTTGTTCCTTTTTTAATTCTTATTTCCCTTCTGTTCTACAATAATAATTATAATTTTAACAGTTGATGTTTTTTACCGGATAACAATGTTACTTTTACATTTAGTATTTTACACATGCATATATATTTGATTCTGTTATAGAAAGTACGGAGTATTTTTTGAAGTTTAATGGCTAAACATTAACAGTCTCTCAGAAAATGGGGTTTTCCTTAAAGTAACTTGGTTGAAGAAAGGTTTGATACTGGCACACCGAACAGTCTAAAAAAATGCGAGTGTTTATAAAGATAATTTACATATTCATCCAATTAGATTGCGTCGAAATAAAATTATACAAATTCCTATTCTTATATTTGTTAAAAGTTTATTTCTAGCATAAAATGCTTATGAGAATAGAAAAAAATTTCCAACAAAAATGGCGGGAATGAAGTTTTCATGAAGATGAGAATAAATTTATACACATATAACTACGTAACACTTGTATTATAATATTAACCTTTCATTTCTTTTTTAAATATTTTGAAATAAAACTCATATTTATATTTGGGTTAATAGGTCTTTTTCCTTCTGTAATATTTTTTTTTATTTACCCTCTGATAGGTCAAACAAAAACCAATTTTATCTTTTTTTTTTTAAATTTTTTGTTTTTGTTTGGCATATTAGGGGGTAAATCATAACAATTTTTTTTACGGGGGGGTAAATAAAAAAAATTACAAGGAGAAAATCGAAAATGATCTATATTACAGAGGATAAAAATTTATTAACCCTTTAAATTTTCAAGAAAGTTATTCATATGAATAAATCTAATAAACTTGAAACAAACACCTATATATCATATGTGGGTGATTATCAAGAAAGTTTAAAGCCCCTAAAAAAATAAGAAAGTTTAGAAGTCTAGAGCAAAACCATTTTAATTAGCTCAAGATAAGCGCACGATTAAAAAAAAAAAAATGTACTCAATAAACATTCGGTGAATGCAATTGAATGATACTCCCTCCATTCCGTAATAACTGAATCATTTAAAAAAAAAAGTGTTCTAAAATAATCAAGTTATTTAACTTTTCAATACAATACTTCCTCCGTCCTAAATTGTATGACGTTTTGGGCATTTCACACATATTAAGAAATGTAATTAATATTGTGTGGAAAATAAATATTATGAGTTGTTTTACAAAATTGTCCTTAATAAATAATATGAGAAAGATAAATGAAAGAATTGAAAGAAGAGGGAGTAATAAATAATTAAGGTTATAATTGGAAAAGTAACATTAATGTTGCATGGGTATTGTAAAATGACATATAATTTGGGACAAATTTTTTCTCCTAAAGCGGCATACAATTTGGGACGGAAGGAGTATTAATTACTCTTTTTATTTTATAACTCTAATTAATAGTACTTTCATCATTCTCAATTCAATATATTCTATTTTGCATTTATGATAGTGGAAAATACATCAATACTTAAAAAGAACACTTAAATCTATTTTTCTCTCTTTTTAATATGTGTGAAATGACTTAGTTTTAACGGATGAAGTATATGTAAAAGTTTTTCTTTATAAAACCCTTAAATTTTTTGACAAAAATAAAAACTCTTATAATTTTCTACCACTTAATGTAACAAATAGCTCCGTGAAAAAATGCGATTGGATAGAATATTTGTAGAAATAATTTCCAAACTCTTCAATCTCCATCGCAAGTTATCTTTTTTGGGAACAAAAAAACACTGTGGCGTAATCAGCAAGAACTGCACCAACCAAATCGTACAAGACATAAATCAATTACACGTGCCTCTTAGTTATTGGTTTAGACACGTAGCCAAAAATGTCGTCACGTTGTTCTTTAAGGACACGTAATCGTGCATCTCAAGCAATCCATTATTCTATTTTTTTGGTAGAAACAACCCATTATTCTAACAATATTACTAATTTATAACAATTTTTTATTTATAAATATTTAATATTTTTTATAGACACACCACAATCACAACAACATCATCAACACAACACAAGAAGAAAAAAGAGAAAGAAAAACAAAAAACCGAAAGAAGTTAATTTAGCGTGAAAATGGAAAACCAAACTTCATCATCATCATCGATGCAGTTTCTCATCCTTGAACAAGTTCAATTCGTGAAAGTGAATGATGATTCTCTTCTTCAATGGGAACTTGTTGATGTTGTTGACGCTGAAGAACAATCAGAAGAAGAAGAAAGGGTTGATGATGATGGTGATTCTTTCATTTCTTGGTCAGATTCTTCTAGAATCGGTGACCCGATTGAACTATTAACCCATCGCCGTATTCATCTCGATGACCCAGTTGAAAATCACCATCATCACCATGTTGGGTACAGTGAAGAACAAGTTAACCATGATGATGATGATGATGATGATGATGAAAGTGAAGATGATGGTGATGATGATTTGGATGATGAGCTTGTTCCATGGGATATAGGGAACAAGTTAGGGAGACAAAGAATGAGGAAATTGGGTAAAAGGGTTTCTTCAAAAATGAATAATTCGAAGAGGTCTCCTATTCTTTTTGTGAGGCCTGGCTGTGTTCGTGGTAAACATGGGATGGGGCTTAAACACTGTTTTTAAGTTCTAATTAGGGATGTTAATTTGGGTTGGTTGGTTAGTTTAACTGTTAGGGTTTGTTGAAATTTAATCAAATGTGGATTTGATGATGTATTGATCACTTTGTTGTATGTGGTCACTATCTTGCAATTGAAAATTGAATGTTGTATATGTTAATGTTAATGAAAATTTCTTTCTTTTCGAGAGAACCATTTTAGTTGTTCTGCTAATTTTATCTTACGTTATTTTGTGCTGATGAAACCAAATGGTTTTGGTTTGATTGTGGGAACATAAAATAATTCGGATTTTCAATATCAGAGATTAAGGAACTGAATTGAAAGATACGGACTTTGTATGTGCATCTATTGAAGGCTAATAGGCTATTATTGTCAAGTTCCTTTTTATATTTTTCCTTCTAAATACTCTTAACATGTTATAACTCTCCCTCCAACACACTATCAACAATTTGGTGAAGTTCACATGAATCTCATTTCTAATGTGGCTGGACCCACATGAATGAATTTTATCCAACCATGTGCATACCTTTTTCTTCTGGAGTGAGAGTTGAATAGTATGTTTAAGAATGTATTGCTCTATATAATTTTAGAGTTGGTGATGAAATGTTGATTTAGGATTTGATCCTACAATACAAAGCTTGTGCAAAAGCTGTGAAGGTGAGTGTTGAAAACTGTGAAGCTTGAACTTATGTTTACTTCTGTTATGAAAAGTGTGACTCTGCAATTTGAATGACATAATTGTCGTCATAGATGGATGATATTAGTAGAGAAGGAGCAGTTGAATGTCGTTTAACAAGTATACGAGCTATTGGATTTTCATCTGGTGTCTGCATCCGTGAGTGTTTAAACCAATTTGCAACTTTAGTTCGGGTCATATATTGTCCATGGAAAAATTTGTGTTGGTGATACTAGTGTGAGTGAGAAGTGAATATTGAGCAATATATAAGTGAGAGAACTCTTATACCCCGCAATATATAAGTGAGAGAATTCATATATCCTCTTCAAGCTGGTGAGAGAACGGCCTGCCTTCTTGTTAGCAACAGGATTTGATTCTATGATGCAAGGCTCGTGCAAAAGCTGTGAAGGTGAGTGAATTCATCTTGAACTTATGTTTACTTCAGTTATGAAAAGTAGGACTCTGCAATTTGAATGACATTACCTTTTGTCATCGATGGATGATATTGGTAGAGAAAGGGGCAGTTGAATGTCACATAACAAGAATATTAGCTATTGGATTTTCATTTGGTGTCTGCATCCATAAGTGTGCAAACCAATTTGCAACCGAGTAGACTAGCATCAACTAAGAGTTCCATAGCATAATATTGTGTGAGAACGATTCCAACTTTAGATCGGGTCATATATACTATATAGTCCAAGGAAACTGTGTTGGTCATACTAGTGTGAGTGAGAAGTGCTACGTTAGATGGAAGAGTGAATATTGAGCAATATATAAGCGAGAGAACTCATACACCCAATGTTAGTCTTCAGCTGGTGAGAAAAAAAGGCCTGCCTTCGTTGTTAGTAACATATAGGATTTGATCCTATGATGCAAGGCTCACGCAAAAGCTGTGAAGGTGAACAAAATGGTTAGTCAGGTATTACTTGTGATGGCAACACCTACTTACCCCCACTTGTTCTTATTTTATTTTTTGCCCCCACTTAAAACGATGTTGTCTCCATTAAATGAAAATTGTGCCATGAACGTATTTTCTTTTCGATAAATTTTGTGAAGAATCAAATATGAAATCATATAGGGACGAGGATGAATTTTTGAATATCTAAACACATACATAGAGAGAAATGTTTTTGATAATGTTGTAGATATACAAAATTTTACAACATATGTTTCATGGAAAATTTCTTTGCACTTATAAGTTAAACATAAACTCAATCAATTTTTATTTTTGTTAAACTTGCTTTTAAGGTGAAAGATATTTGATTTAATTTCTCTTTCTTATATTACTTTAATTTCCTGTAAAACTTTGCTATTGCTTTCAAACTGTTGAGTGTTATACTTCAACCTAGAATTTATTCTCCCTTGCAGCTTTGCCATGCTGTAAATTTATAATTTTTTCAAATTCTCATGTACTGAAGTGCTTACATTACATATTTGTAATAGAAAATTATTGCTTTCTTTTATGCCCATCACATAGAGTATATAGTATGGTACCACTCTACAACCAAAAGGTTGTAAACTAATAAAAAGATGATCTTTAGTTAAAAAGCTAAAGGGATGGAAAAGATGCATTCAACACAATTAGGGGAAGAAGAAGTGTTAAAGGGTCCAAAATGTCAAGACTGTGGGAACCAAGCAAAGAAGGATTGTGCATACTCAAGGTGCAGAAGTTGCTGCAAAAACAAAGGTTTTAACTGCCATACACATATCAGAAGCACTTGGATTCCTGCCGATAGAAGGCGTCACAGAATGGATCATCCTTCTGATCAGCACCACCTTCATGAACATAAAAGGCACAAGCAGATCAACACTATTTCAAGTACTCTACATTTCTCAATTATGTTATTAATTAGTAATTATAACTCAAATTAGCTAATAGTTCCTTTTTTTCCTCAATATGTTTCTTCTGTTATTATTATATAGTAATTTATGTCTTGAAAAATATCAACATATCATAAAAAGTAGATATATTAATTAAGCCTATTTTGATCTTTTAGCTCAAACCTTCAATCTGATTTTAAAATTAGTCTTTTTTCTCTTTCTACTTCCCTCCCTCCGGAAAAATAATAAGTACAAGAGATACTCATCCTAATATGTCTAATATTTCAGGTTCTGATGAGTTCAAATTTCCGGCTGTTACGAGTTCCATGACCACATTGACATGTGTTCAGGTGCGCTCTATGGACGAAACGGTCAATGAAACGGCCTATCAAACAAGTGTAGAAATTGGAGGACATGTATTTAGTGGCATTCTTTATGATCAAGGCCCTGATGAACAAAGCTTCAATAATATACACCCTCTTGATCAGCAACAAAATCTCAATCTTTTTAGTAGTAATGTAATCCACACCGGTGATGATGGTGCAAGTGCAAGTGCAACTATAGCTGCTACTGCTTCTCATCGTCGCCTTCTATATCCTCCACCGCATCCATTACCTTCTTTCAGGCCCGGTATGCCATATTAATTAGTTTCTTAATCTCTAGCTAGATCATGAAAATTAATTGAGCTAGGACCTTCTTGGGAGTTTGTTGCTAAATCATCAGTAGCATAAGAGAGACAGTGTTTTGAATCAATAATAGACCGAGAGAGCTTAATTATTGGTTTGTTTGAAATACCAATAACTTGATTATATATTATACATTAATTGCTGTCTATTTTTTATCTTTATAGTTTGTGTGTAGCATGCATGCCCTACATATAGGTTTGGTAGTTTTGTCTGCTAGTTTTGCTTTTTAGACTGTTATAGTGATCATAGTGTTTCTTCTTGCTTCGAGTTCCATTTAAATTACTAATTTTTCTCCAAGTATCACCTACATGAGAACTTATAATTTCTTTCACAAAACTTGGTTGGCTGTTTTGAGTGGAGTTTTGTCTCTTATCATATTTTATTATATTCAAAACTCAAATCGAATGTTAGTAATTAGTTTGTGACATGAAGAAAACTTGTTAGTATAGTGATCAAACTTTGAACCTACATGCATAGGTGTTTAGTTGGCCGGAGATATCTTTGGCAATGCGTGTGGGAAGTTGCTATCATTGTTTTCCATGCTTGCCTCCTATCCTATGCTCCGAAACCTAAAGTTAGGAAGTGGTATAGGCTATCTAGGAGCTTCGTAAATGAGTGTATTTTCTCTAACTCGGATCTATTTGCAACGACGTTGATAGAGTATATTAAGGTGGCTTTGAGATAATGATTTTTTGTTGAATTTAGATTCGGTTTTATTTGTAATATGAGCTAGAGGTGTGTTGCTCCTTCGATTCGAGAAATATATAGTTTGTTGATCTATGTGGAGGATTAGACATCCCTAATTATTAATTTATAGCTAATTGTACATGGATTATTGTTGTATATATGTGTTGGAGTATCTCTTGTACTCTCTTCGTATTATATGTGAGTGTTGTATAAAACTTTAAAGTTATGAGGACGAATGATATATAACTATATATATCGGGAGATAATGTGTAATTTCTTGTTTTCTTTCAATGGCATGTACTGAGATTAGATCTGCAAGTATTTTCTTTTTTAAATTTTGCCTACCCAAACTGGTGTTAAATTTACCTAAGTTCCAATTTTACTTGCTAATTATTTTTCCATGCCTTTGTTTGAATGAGTTAATTATGGCACATGTGACACACTCACATATTATACATTCTCTTGGCTGTTCCATATATATAATAACACGTACGTACCACTACATGTATACTAAGGAAACTTAAGGACATGGGAAGAATAATACGTAACCCTAAATAAATTCAAAATATATCTTCTTTATGGATGCTGTACAAAATAGGTTTTTGAAAGGCTAGGCCTAGTGGAACTTAGTTTTAGCTTTTGTTAATTAAAGTGTAGTCGAGAAATCAAGTGCGCTTAAACTTTTTTTATTGAAAAGAAAAGAAGCATTAGAAAACGAATACTTCAAGGTACACATTAATCTGAGGAATATATCCTTCAATGTGCACCAAACTAGACTTTATTTACACTGTGTATATGCTCCATATACCATAAGTAGAATTAAACACACTAAGAAATTTCAAGACATGGATTCTCTCCCGCAAATGTCATCTGAGATGACTTTGCTAATTCTAGCCTATATGATATTAAAATCTAGTTTCTGAATATGGATATATACAACTTTTAAACGGTGGACATTGTTACTCCATATATTAGCATTTTTCTGTCACTTGTATTTAGACATCATTTCAAACTTCCATTTTTATTTCCTCCATAGCTGGATGCCATGAAATTGTACACATATAAACATATTGCTTATTTGGCTCTTGTCAATAATATATTATGTTGAAAAGGTACATAGCAAGTATACTTTGATACTTTACTTAATCAATTAACCAGCCATTAGATGCTGATCTTATCACCACATTTGTTATTATTATATTATGTAAAATATGTAATATGTCGTTATCAATGGAAAGAAGATTAAAGCAATCAATGGAAACATACTGCTTACAAATTGATGGACATTATGTTTGGGTTGTTATGGGTCTTGAAAACATTTCTGAAATGCACAATTTTAAAGTAAAAAAAATAAAATTCTATTGAACTTTTTTGATCTACCAACGTTACAACTAATTGATGGTTGTGAAATCCAAAAGTATTCTAACCATCCATGACCATTTTTCAAAGATCTTGCTCTAAGCTTGAACGGGCGCCAACACTTTTTTCTTGTAGGAAATGTTTGAAAAAATATGAAGAAAAGATTTCAACTTATGATGTTCAAAATACTTATCTTGTTTTTCTACAGAGAAAAAAATATTATATGATAATAATTTCAATTAAAGGTCAAATTGCATTTGAAGTGTTGAAACAACACTTCAATCGACGACGGTAATCATGTTTTTGTTTTAAAAAAAATGGTAATCATGTTTTTTTTAGAAAGTGATGTTATTTGTCCCGAAAAAATTAATCACGAACTTATCACGAAGAAAACACATGCGTTAGATCTTATATTATTTAGAATACATGTGTTGATGACAATAATAACTATTGAAATACTCTTTGGATAAAAGTTGCCGCGGTAACTAGCAATATGCTTTGAGAATTGTTGTTCCCACATTTGGTTTGGCTGTGCCACACGAGTAAATTACTCAAATGCCCTTCGGCAATTAACTGCCGAAGTTTTTAGTAAACCGGCGGCAGTTAACTGCCGAGGAAAATCTCGGTAGTTAACTGCCAAGGAAATAAATTCAGTATAATCCATCGGCATTTAAGTGCCGAAATTCCTGGACTCATGTTGTTCGACAGAAGCTGTTTGTTCCTTTTATACGAAGAATATTGTTTCATTCACATGTAGAAGAGAGTCAAGATTAAATGATTTTGTGGGCTTTACTTCATCAATTGCACACAAATTTAATTAAATTAGATAAAAAAAAGATGATAGAAAGAAATATGTTAGTTTAGGTTTGGTCTGTTCCATGCGATGAATTGAATCAAAGAATGAGAAGGATGTTAAACCTAAGCAGGAAACATTTAAATCTGAAAGATAACAAAAATCAACCAATACTTTAATTCATGCCATGGCTTTTCGTTGGATTACTCATAACACAAGACCCAAATCTTTGATTCATTTGAATCAAATATAAATATCAAAAGAATTGATGTTGTCGCATGAAGTTTGGAAAATTCAAGAAACTGTAGGTCTGAGATTTGGGTGAAATGGAGCAAGGTTAAGTGGGAGTGGGATTGATTCAGCACTCTTCGGCAGTTAACTGCCGAGGTTTTTCTCGGTAGTTAACTGCAGCCGGTTTCCCTTTTTCTTCGGCAGTTAACTACCGAAGGGTATTTTCGTCTTTTACATGTGTTTCTCAGCCTTCTCATATGTGTAAACAGCAATTCTCATATCCTTTTGAGGGGATGATAATCATGTTTTTTTTAGGCTTAATACATGTTTTGGTCTCTTAACTTATTTTTGGATTTTATTTTAGTCCCTAATTATAAAGTGTCTCAATTTGGTCCCTTATCTTTACTTCCGTCCATCAAATTAGTCATCTCCATTAATTTTTTGCAAAATCTGTTAAACACTTTCCACATGTCATTTAAGACTTATTATTAATGGCTAGATTTAAAAAACACACATGATATACAACGGAGATACAAACATACGATAACTTCTTATTGTCTATTGTCTTTCCATAATTTTTTAATTTCCTAAAAATAAAAATAAAAAATTACAAAATCTTCATCCTGCAACAACTTTCTTTGACTCTATTTCCATACATAAACAACAACAATTTCTTCATCACCATCAACAACAATTTCTTCATTACCATGAACAACAACAACAACCTTTTCAACAACCACAAACATCCCATCTCAATTTCAACAGCAACAATAAATTCTGCAAACAGCAACAACAATAAGCTTAACATCAAAATTTTCATCAATCACTCTATTCACACTTCCATATTCATCCATCTAAAAAATAAATAACCAAAAATAAAAGATGAAGACCTAGAAATAAAAACCCAGAAATAATAAAAATACAAAACTTCATCTTCATCTTCTCATATATATTTTCTTCTCATTCTTGTTATTCCATGATTTGATGATTCTCTTTCTTGTTCTTACACTACAACACTGTGTGTTGTGTTGCCTAGATGAAAATAAGCTGTTTGGAGAACGGATATGGAGATTATCATGGTTCTGATATCTACAACTCTAGCATGTGTTTTCGTCGGCCTGCAACTATACCATGTCAAGAAACACCCTAATGTGCTTCCCTTCATCTCAGTTTTCATGATGTCAATTCTCACATTAGGTCACATGATACCTGTAACGTCCTCTTTAATTATTTGATTATTTTTATAGAGTTTAGAGTCTATTTAGATGATTTATGTGATTTAAATGATTATGTGATGTGTTGTGATTTATTAAGTGACTTATTTTATTATTTAATAGAATAAGATTTGAAAATAAAATAAATATTGAGATGCGTGGTTGTTTTGAGAATTTAGAGAGTTTTGTGGGAAAAGAGGAAATAAGATAAAATAGATGGAAAGAGATAAATAGGAGAAAAATAGGTTATAATTATTTTCACGTACAACCAGTTTTGGAGAAAAGGGAGAAAAGTCAAGAGAAGGGAAGAACCAAGAGAGGCTGCCGATTTTGAATCATAAGGTAAGGGTGAGACTAACATTCAATTTTCTTAAGTCTATGATTTTGATGATTAGATTTAACATGTGTAGGTTTAGTTTTTGAGAATTTGAAATTAGGTTAAAAGTGAGCAATTGAGGGTTAGATGATGGAAAACTTGTATAATTGATGTAGAAAGTGTATACAGACCTTAGATAATTCATAGGGTGATGTTTAAAATCAGTTTTAAGCTTTGAACCATGTGATTAGGTGGATTTTTGTGAAAATCTGCAATCTGCCCGAGCTGAGATTCATCGCTCGCCCTCACGAGTGATGATCCTCGCCTCGCGAGTGACCCCTTGTTGTTCGCCTCGCGAGTTGCACTTTGTTGTTCGCCATAACGAACAGATCACTCGCCATAGCGAGTTGATCAGTGCGTCAACCAGATTTTGTGATTTAACTCCTTAAGTCGAGCTTTAGATGATTTTGAGTGCCTGAATATGTATAATAACGATTAGGCAAGTTTTTAGATTGAAATTGAACATGGGAAAGTTTAAAATGTGATTTTTGGGTGAAAAATATCAAATTCCCGAGAGCACCCAATTTCTTGTTCGCCAAGGCGAGTTGCTTAATCGCCAAGGAGAATAGCAATTTCCTGAACTCGTCATCGCGAGCAATGTCCCTCGCCTTGCGAGCTCCTTAGAGACAGACTGCCTTGTTTAGGGTTTATGCGATTTTGTCGCACGTGAGGTTATGAGTTGATCCTTGGGGTAGGAATGGAGGTTGATTATAATGTTGTAGATGTTTCAGAGAGTCTGATATAAATAATTTGATGTTGTTAATAATGTGATATATTTGTATATGCATTATGTGAATTAATATAAGATGTTTAAGTTGATGTTGATTATTCCATTTATGATTTTTAAGAAAAGAAGTGTGACATTCCGTTTATGTCGATTATTCTGATTATTTATATGAAATTTTTTATGTTGGGAAAACGGGGTGTTACAATACCACTTGTTCTCATTTTCGAAGCACTTTTTCCTCAAAATTATAACAGCAAAAACTTTGTGTTTGGATATGTTGGGTGGCTTGAAGTTAATGAAATAGTTGTAAGGATTATAATCATGGTAGCTTTCTTGTTGTTATTACTGTTAAGCGTATTGTTGTTGCTGCTGATGTCCACGGTTGTTGGTGCGGTTGTAACGTTTTCCGGCGCGGTGGTCGTCGATGAAAGTTATCCGATCCCAAAAATAAATATAGGGGTTTTGTTGCAGACATAATGGAGAAGAAGAAAATCATATTAATTTTTCAAACGGAGATTTGTGGTGGCCGGAAAATAAGAGAGAAGGTGGCGGTTAGGGTTTTTAAAATTTTACCAATCTAATAATAAGTTGGTGGCTTTTTGAAGAGGAAGATGAGTAGTTCGATGGTGGTGGTGTTGTGGTAAAACGACGTTGGACGGTGGAGTTATGGTGGCTGAAGTATTTTGATGGTGGTTCAAGAGGTAGAAGTTGATGCGCGTATCAGAGAAGAAAATAGAGGAAATAGTTGTGTTTTTTTTTGGTAGTGAAATAATAATAATAATAATTATTATTATTATCATATTTGTGAGTCCACGGTATGTCATGTGTGCTTTTTAAATTCAACCGTTGATCACCAATCTTAACTGACACGTGGAAATGAGTTGACAGATTTTGCAAAATACTAACGGAGAGGACCAAAATAGTAAACGGCAGAAGATTTATGGGACGAAATTGAGATATTTTATACTTATAGGACCAAAGTGAAAACTAAAAATAAGTTAAATATATGGGACGAGCTACTCTTCTATGGTCACAAACAATACAGTGTATAGACAAACATATAAAGAGACATTTTTTCTAAAAATAAAAAATAAAATTAATTTAATATTTTGGGGACAAGTGTCTCATTTCATGTGTGTCTAAGCACTATACATCTAGACTTATGACCAAATAAGTATTTCTCTTTTGTACAACTCAAAATTTGAGATTTACAAAATACAATAAAAAAAACTCTTACATTTAAAATTGAATATGAAAGTGATTGCTCTTTAGACACTCAGCAATTTCTTGCTGGCAAACGGTGATCGACTATTGAAGTAATTTGAACAGTAGTTAATTATTGTTTAACACTTGTTAGGTGCCTAGATAGCAATCACAAATCACCATAAGTGAATGTGATAAAAGCCCAAATCTCAGCCCATAAAGCCCAGAAAGCTAAGGCGGGAAAACAAGTACCTTTTGCGCGCCATATCTCGCAGTTACATCTTCATTCATACTCTTGTCCTCACTCACTTCTTCATTTCCATTTTCCATTCGCGCGTTTTCTCAAAACCAATCCATGGCTTCCGATTCCACTCCAATGGATTCCAACAATGGTTCGTAACTTTCGTTTCATCTCCACATTCTTATTCTAATTTCTAATTTCTAATTTCAATTTTCTGAAACCCTATTTTTCACTTTTCAGGTCCTTCTTCACCGGACAACTCCAATTCAAGTCCAATCGCCAACACCTACTCCTCCCCCGGCCGCCGTCGCCGCCGTCAATCAATCACTCCATCTGGAACTCCTCAACCGAACAGATCTCGCTTCGCTTCCTCCGATGCAACTCCAACTCCCTCCCGTCACCGTCGAGGTGGCGGAATCCCCTCCGGCCGCCGTGGACCCGCCACACCAACTTCCACCTCCGAAGACTTTCCTATGTCTTCTGAAGGCGGTGACGGTTATGACATGGATGATGCTGGTCCTACTTACGTTTGGGGTACTAACATTAGCGTGGAGGATGTTAACGATGCGATTCAGAGGTTTTTGAAGCATTTTAGAGAAAAATCTGCTTCTCAAGGCGGTGATGATGATTTGGATATGGATTTGGATATTGAAGGGAAGTATGAGAAATTGATCAAACAGGTTATTGAATTGGAAGGTGAGTCTATTGATGTTGATGCACGTGATGTGTTTGATCACGATCACGAATTGTATAGTAAGATGGTGAGGTATCCTCTCGAGGTGCTTGCCATTTTTGATATGGTTTTGATGAACATGGTCACTAGGATGAATCCTATGTTTGAGAAGCATGTTCAAACTAGGATTTTTAATCTTAAGAGCTCAACTTCAATGAGGAATTTGAATCCTTCTGGTGAGTTTTTGTTTTTTGAAATTATTGTTTATTGAATTCAATTTTGTGTGTTTGATTTTAGCAATTAGATTGATATGTAATGATTGTTTCTTGATGTTTGTTTTGAAGATATTGAGAGGATGGTGTCGATGAAGGGAATGATTATTCGGTGCAGCTCGATTATACCAGAAATCAGGGAAGCTATATTCAGGTGTCTAGTATGTGGTTTCTGCTCTGACCCGGTTCCGGTGGAGAGAGGTAATTACAGAGTCATTTCTGGTTATTTATGTAGTTAACTGTTGTGTTTATATCTGAATGTAATATTTTGCTGGCTATTTTGATTTTTAGGACGAATCGCCGAACCTACTGTTTGCTTGAGGGAAGAGTGTCAGTCCAGGAATTCGATGACACTTGTTCACAACCGATGCAAGTAAGTCTGGCTTATTTGTTTAAAGAAGTGATTTTTTTTAGTTGATTATTTGGAATTGGAGTACTATATTTTGACTGTTGGATAGTGTTGTAACTTGTATGCATCATATTTGATATTGAAGGGGCTATATTCTGAAGCAAGCTTCTTTTAACCTTTTTCCTTTAACTCACATGCTATGTATATGATGATTAGTCAGTTCCTTGTTCTTTCTGATTTTTGGTTGTGAGCAATCAGTGGCAGCACTGAATTTTCCTGCATAGTAAAAGATAGGCAAATAGCTGGATATGGAAGTTAACTTTCTGAACTGGTCTACTACTAAATTATTTCCATGCAACAACGACTAATAACCTGCTGGTGGTTTAGTGTAAAATTGACCAATGTCTGGCTAAAATTGGGTTAATTTTTTACAAAAAATCAATCTGATCTAGAAGGTGAGGAACTGTGCTTTATTTGTCAAGAGGTTACGATAAAAACAGTTTGAAAAATGATTATTTGAACTGTACTGGGTATATTTTAGTGATATGTTGGATGCTTGCCATGGTAATTATCCCCTGTTTTAAACAATGTGTTTTGGTCATGTGACTATTTGGCGTAAGGTTTTTCACTTGGATTTCAGTTCATAAACCTTGAAACTGCAATTAAATTATCTTCTCTAATTTCAGGTTTTCTGATAAACAAATTGTGAGGCTTCAGGAGACACCTGATGAGATACCTGAAGGAGGAACACCTCACACTGTTAGCTTGCTATTGCATGACAAACTGGTGGATACTGGAAAGCCAGGTGACAGAGTTGAGGTGAGACTATACCATGAGATACTCTGATAAATAGATATTCTTATGTTTGTTCAATCGTCCCATGAGTGTTTTGTTGTACATCAGGTGACTGGTATATACAGGGCTATGAGTGTCAGGGTGGGACCAACTCAGAGAACTGTTAAGTCATTGTTCAAAGTATGGGTTACCTTCTCAAACTCATTTGCATTTAGAGCTTCTCCTTTTCATTTTTCATCTTGTCTAATTGACATTTGTTTTCTTTTGTTCATGTTGTAGACGTATATTGATTGTCTTCACATAAAAAAGACATCAAAGTCCCGGATGCTAGTTGAGGATGCTATGGAGGTTGACAATGGCCAGGGCAGAAATCCAGAAGAAGTTTTATTTGATGAAGAAAAGGTACATTTTGTACATCTCTTCAATGAATTATCTGCTTGTTTTATTCACCCGCTAACTGCATGCTTGTCTGAGTGTCAGGTGGCTAAACTGAAGGAGCTCTCAAAACAACCAGATATCTATGAAAGGCTGACAAAGTCACTGGCGCCAAACATCTGGGAGCTAGATGATGTAAAGAAAGGTCTTCTTTGCCAGGTAAGACATCTTTCTAGCTAGTCTTTCATTTGTTGTTTTACAAATATTCTGAGGATGCTGGTTTTTATTTTCTTGCAGCTTTTTGGGGGCAATGCTTTGAAGTTGGCATCTGGTGCTAGCTTTCGTGGTGATATAAATATTCTCCTTGTTGGTGATCCTGGTACAAGCAAGTCGCAGCTACTTCAGTACATACACAAACTTTCTCCACGTGGCATTTACACCAGTGGAAGGGGAAGCTCAGCAGTTGGATTGACTGCTTACGTGGCCAAAGATCCTGAAACAGGCGAAACTGTATAGACCAAGTCCATGATCTTTTAGTGTCTATAGTACAAGAAATGCAATGGAGTCTAATTTTTTCTGCTAAATCTTCAGGTTCTTGAGAGTGGTGCCCTAGTTTTGAGCGACCGAGGTATCTGCTGCATTGATGAATTTGACAAAATGTCTGACAATGCAAGGAGCATGTTACACGAGGTTGGTTTCATTTTTTGTCAGCATGTATTTCTGCAGTCCTATCAGCTTGTTTTTTCTACAGAACTTTGCATGGATTGAAAAATGGGTAATGTTGGCACTAGTTAAGGAGACTAATTTAGAAATTTTGCATTGGAAATTGTTAAAAAGTGGTATGTTCAACTTTTTAAAAGTCAAAAGTTTGTTGTTTTCAAGTAAAAATTTCTATTTTTTACTTTCTTAACTAGTGCCCCGGGGGCACTAGTTAACATGACCCTTGAAAAATATATACACTATGATTTCGTGCTTTATCATGTTAGCTTTGTACTTTTGAGTAACTAATACACTTGTCTCTGTTTATTCCAGGTGATGGAACAACAAACTGTTTCAATAGCAAAGGCAGGCATTATTGCTTCCCTCAATGCAAGGACCTCGGTGTTGGCTTGCGCAAACCCTAGTGGGTCACGATATAATCCCCGCTTGTCTGTCATTGACAACATACACCTTCCTCCCACTCTTTTGTCCAGGTTAGTTGTTGGACATAAGCCGTGATAACTAGGTTATGGATCTGGCTACGTATTTATGCAATTCCTCATGCATTGGCAGCAATCAATTTTATACCTTGGGCCTTACCTCTATTTTTTTGGGTGTTTATTTGAACATAACACAAAATTGAATCTGTTGTTGATTCTCTTTATCAAACCTAGTGTGGGTAGGGGTTGGCATAAAGCAAAAAATTCTCTTTAAAAATAATGGAAGCTACTAGACAGTTTTGCAAGTGTTGCTATTGATTTAAGTTGATCTTTTTCCTGGCAGATTTGATTTAATTTACTTAATGCTTGATAAGGCTGATGAACAGACCGACCGACGACTTGCCAAACATATTGTTTCCCTGCACTATAAGGATTATGAGGTCTGTTTATAATCTTGTAATCATCTTATTCAAGATTAAGATCCAAACTTAAGTGTTTTTGCATACTCATTTAGAATGATATGTGGCCATAATTGCAGAACATTGAGCAGGATGTGTTGGACATTTCTACACTAACTGATTATGTTAGCTATGCCCGAAAGCACATACACCCACAACTATCAGATGAAGCTGCTGATGAGTTGATTACAGGCTATGTAAAAATAAGGGGTAGGGGAAAATTCTCCGGAAGCAGCAAAAAGGTGATACAAAGTGAATTACTTGATCTTAGAATTATGCTTATTTTCATTTTTTTTCATGTTTATCTGTTGTGTATGTTAATCTTGCCTATCTATCAATTAATTAACAGGTAATAACGGCAACTCCAAGGCAGATTGAGAGTCTATTACGACTTAGTGAAGCATTGGCTCGGATTCGCTTCTCAGAATCGGTTAGTTGAGCTTGCTTGGTCTCTTCCTGATTTGTAGATAAAAAATAGCATCCAGAATTATTAAGTAACTTGTTGCACAGGTCGAAAAACATGACGTGGTGGAGGCATTTCGGCTTCTGGAAGTTGCAATGCAGCAATCTGCAATGGATACCAGAACTGGTAGTTATCCAAACAAGCCCCTATACTCTATTGTATTCCACCAAATAAAACTATATATCAGACTGAATCCTTTTATCTTCACAGGAACTATTGACATGGATCTTATAACTACTGGTGTTTCGGCAAGCGAAAGGATGAGGCGAGAAAGTTTGATTCAAGACACCCGCAACATGATCATGGAGAAGATGCAAATTGGGGGACGTTCCATGCGATTATTAGAGGTATTACCATTCTTTCTAAAACCATTCAGTATAGATTATGTTCAGTTTGAGACAATGATCTAATATAATTTAACACGATCACGCAGATATTGGAGGAGTTGAAGAATCAGAGCCCTGGCAGCGAAATTCATCTTAATGATGTAAGCCCTTTCCTTTGAAATTATTTTACCAGTGTATATGCTTTTGCTCCATCCCCGAGGATAAGTGAACTAATGAGCTATTTCATGTTTAATGCAGCTAAGGAGTGCAGTTGCTACTCTTGCCAGTGAAGGATTTGTTTCCATGGCTGGTGACAGTGTAAAAAGAACATGATACGATGAGGCAGGGTCATCATTGGTTTTAGGGGACTGTTTGATACTTAAGCTAGTTTCATGTATTAAGTAACTCCAACCATTTTAGCTATCAATTATCTACCCGTCCCCAGTGATGATACATATTATATATGACATACAGGAAATTAGTAATGTGTCCCCGTTAGTTTTTTTTTTTTTTGGTGGTTTCTGAAATTGTCATTTGTTTTTTTCTTTCCTAAAGGCCGTCTTTGTTTACCAGTGTAGCTTCTCACATTGATAACAAATACCAACAACAGTAAAAAAAGAGTAAGGCGAGAGCAATTTTTTCTAATTACTTTTAGGGCTAAATTACATTTGGGGTCCTTTAAGTTTGAGGTTTGTAATATATTGATTTTTTAAGTTATTTTTGTCACATATAAGTCTTTTAAGTTTGTAAAAGTTTTCAATTTAGTCCTTATGTGACATCAACCTTTTGGTTAACATAAGGACTAAATTGAAAATTTTTACAAACTTAAAAGACTTAGTGTGACCAAAATAACTTAAAGGACCAATCTGTTACAAATATCAAACTTAAAGGAACTTATGTGTGATTAAAATAATAACTTAAAGGATCAATATGCTACAAACGTCAAACTTAAAGAATTCCATGTGTAATTTAACCTACTTTTAACTATCTTTGGCAACCCTGATAACATTTGACTAGTGCAATCCAAAGGAGACTCACAATAATATTTGTGGAATTAGGATTCTTATGTTAAAGGTGAATAGGAGGTATCCGGAATTTAAACTACATTGTTGTATATAACAATACATTTTTTTTTTGAAAGGATAACAATACATTGTGTTGTCCTCGTGACATTTATGTATTTACGGCATAAAAAAAAAAAAAAAACGTGTTTACGGCACAATTTCCTTTTTGGGAATATAATTATTTAGTATAGTTTATGTATTTATTTTATTATTAATATGGGTATGGGTATCTCGCCGTGCACGGCTAGATACTCGTTGATAACAGTTTTCATAAGATCTCAAATTTGAAAAAGTTATATTGAAAATATTTGTGGAAAAACAATTATGTACTGCCAAGTATTATAAGGCAGATGCATTAACAATATGTACATTTAAAATTCACTATCGAAATATAATTTACAAATGGAATTATGGATCTTATTAAAAAAAATTGGAATTTGGATCTAAATATCACTCTAATTTTTAGATTGTAAATCAGACTAATATTATATTTTGTTTTTAGTTCCTCTAATTTTTGTTATATTTTGTTTTTGTTCCTCTAAATTTTTAAATCAGATTAATATTAATATTTTTTTTAGTTCCTCTAAATTTTTAAATCAGATAATGGTCCTTTAAATATTTTTTATCTACATTTTTTTCCCATGTTTGTAAGTCAACTTATTTTTACACTTCATATTTTTTAATGGGATTTTGTAGAAATATATTTTTAAATGGGATTTTGTAGAAATATTTTGAATAATATAAGATCTCTTCGACACAAATTTAGAGTTTTTCTACAAAAATGAGTTTTCATGAACAAAAAACATGAAAATTTGGATTTTAACAAAGACATAATCATGTTTAATGTCTCAAATAAGTTTTTATTTTTTGTCAAGTCAAATAAGACTATCTCTACCAGATAACTTATATAGAAAAAATTTGTCAAAAAAACTTATATAGAAAAATGTCATATTAGTAGCGTAGATAATGTCATATTAACCACCAATAAAAAAATTACACATAGGACTTGACCAAAATAATAATAATACACATATGATAATATATGTGATCGTACCTGATCAGAAGGTGACTGTCGGTGCTTTAAATGCGGTGGTTTAAGTGGTGGTAGAATGCGTCAAGAATGCTTCTTGGAACAGGGGGTGTACCTGCAGGTACTCCGACGCTCAAGTAAGTAGAGACCAGAGAAAGAGTTAGATTCTACCTTGGGGACTGTTATGACTCCCCTATACAGAGAGGTGGAGGGCTGCAGAGCCGTTGTAATGACACACCAGACTCTGGTGGTTACGAAAACGTGGGAAGTGTAACCGCCAGAGAGATTATTGCGGGAACGTGCAGAGAAACGTTGTGGTTCGTTTGAGCCGGCCTTGTTCTCTCCCTACACCCCCCTCACAGAGAAGGGGTGTGTAGCAAGTAATGTTGCCAAACGTGGTGTTTGGGCTTTGAATAGTATTGGGCCTATGTAAATGGGCCAAAACTCCTTTTGGCCGGTCCAGAACAATAGCCCCCCAAGTCGTTGCTCTTGATAAAGAGTGATGACTTAAGGGTGGGCATGTTTTGCTGTTCGTAAAGGGTCAAAGAAGAGAAGTTTGTTTATGGAGAGTCGGGTTGTTCGGGGCGTGTGAAAACGCCTCGCATTCGAGAATCGTTTGTTTTGGGTAGCTAAAATGCTAAAGAGAATTTGGACGAGCGCGTGTTGGGATGTGCTCGCTGTTTCTTCGAGCATTTTTGTTTCATAGCGGGACAGGTTCGCCAGTTAAAATGCTCTGTATTCAGCAAGCGAGTGCTCAACTGTTTCTTGATCATATGAAAAGATTCCATCGTCAGGAAGTTTGGTCGATTGTCATTCCACAATTAATGCCCACGTCTCGAGGAAAGGTTGAGGAGACATGACCTTTGGTTTCTGAGTGACACGTGTAAAGGCTACTATGGTACTTGAGTACCTAGTGCTTGGAGTGTATTCTTGGTTTGTGTTTCCAAGGTACCATCAGTACCGTTGATTTGATCATGACGTTTGAGGAACCACTATTTTTAATCATGGCCCTTGGATGGGTGATTTAATTTGATCTGTACCGTGGGTAAGCCACTTGAGTGGAGAGTTGTATGCGAAGGATTGCACTGGATTGCAACTTCGTCGCCTTTGAAAGCTTTGTGAGGTGGGTATAAATAGTTCAAACGCTTGTTTGGAACATTTTTCATCACTTCATATTTTAGAAATTCAGAAAATTTCCAAGAGTTCTTTCAGAGACGAAGCACATCCGAACCTTCAACTTCTCACTTCAAGTCCAGTTTTTCATCCATCGTAATAGGTAACGCTATGATGATTCTTCTTCCCTCTGTTTTTTTGCTTGACTTCTTTAGTTTCCTGATTAAGAAACTGTAGAAATGCATGTTTTTAGGGTAGAAGTTACTCCGACGTAGTGGTTTCTGCCGTTTGTGACGGTGGTTCCCACTATGTGTAGGGAGACTTAGTAGTTTTGCTGTCTGTTTTCTGCATTTAGAGAGAAATATTGGCAACATGCTTTAATTTTTTTAGGGTTACGCCTAGTCGGTGTCGTGCATGGTTGCTGCGGTCGCTCGTTTGTCCGTTAAAATTTTGCCATGTCGTCAGAGTCTTCTGGAAAACTCCTTTTTGTAATGATCAGCCCTGTTGGTTTGAAAGAGAGATGAGTGTGATCTTTTTTGGTTGATCCTCTCTTTGCTTTTTCCTTTCAGGTTTGATCATGGCAGGCAATTCAAGTAGGGATAGTGAGGTTGCGCACAAACATTTTTGGGTGGGAAAGGAAACCTTAGAGGCGGTTTCGCTTTTCTCGACTAATGGGGCGGCGAGAATCCCGCGCTGTTTGATTGGAAGGAAAGAAGAGTGGGAGATTACCCTTCCTACTACCTCAGATAGAATTTGTTCCCGATTTTCGGGGAATCGTATCCCTATGTATGAGGCGGTTTTTCAGGAGGTGGGTTTCAGGCTTCCTTTTCCCCCATTCCAAGTGAGTGTTTTCGAATGGATGGAGTTGTGTCCTTCCCAGCTAAGTCCAGACTCCTTTGCCTACATGATAGTTTTTGAATTGGTTTGTCGCTTCTTGCGCCTTCCCGTTATTGGGGAACTGTTTTTCGCCATTTTTACCATTCAGCGAGGATTGAACAAAGATGACGGGTATAACCGTGTGTCCTTTCGCTAGTGCAAAGTGTTGTTTGAGGCCTTTAATAGTGAAGCCACGAAGTTCCAGAAGAGATTCTTCCTGGTTAGGCCGCAAACTAAAGTGGCGATGAACAACGTCATGAAGGCAACAGAGACGTTGTGGTTCGTTTGAACCGGTCTTGTTCGCTATGTGCACCCCCCTCGCGGAGAAGGGGTGGGTCGCAAGTAATGTTGTCAAACATGGTGTTTGAGCTTTGAATAGTATTGAGCCTAAGTAAATGAGCCAAAGCTCATCTTGGCTGATACAGAACAATATAATTGATTTATTGTGTTAAATAATTTTACATTATCATCGGTGCTTGTGTTTTTTTATTTTTTTATTTTTATAAAATAAATGTAAGTTGGTGAAGGGTGATGTAGGGTAAATAAAACTTAAAGATAAATCATATTTAAATTTACACTTACCTTCCTCCAATAATATTAATGGAGCTCAAATCTCGAATCTTCAATTTAACTGTTATTGTATATTTTTTTCATAATAAAAATTCGTGTTTTTTTAACTAAATATAAATAAAAATTAGTTTTAAAATTTATTCATTTTATCAAAGAAAATAATTTAGAATTAAATTATAATTTTAAAAACACATCTGGTCAATGCACATTTTTTTTTTCTTCTAAAATACATACATACAATGAACATGCATTATATTTTTTACAAGATGAACATGCACTATTAATCTGAGGTTGAGAGAAGAGCCAAGTTAAAAACAATTTTGTTATATTGTTGGCATATTTCGGTTGATAACGATAGATGTAATTGATAAAAAAAAGTTGATAGTATATACACCGTTCAAAGTTTGAATCCTAAATTTCTCTTTTAATTACTTTAAATGTGAAACTCTAATCACTATTTTTGTTTTGTTATTATTAACGATTATTTTACTTAATTGTATATATGGAATGCTATTAATTTTGGCATATATTATGATAAATATTTTTGACAAAGAAGATAAAAATATTGTTTCTAGTAGGGGCTAAATTTCTTATTTTTTTTAACAAATGTAGGGGCTAAAATTTTCTTGTTCCTACTATTGTGATGTTCTCCCCATTTTAATGACTTTTTTAATTTTATTTTCTTATTAATAATTATTTAAAAAACTTGTCAATTTTTTTATTTAAATAATTTAAGTAATAAAATATTGTTAATTTTGGTGCTAGATAAAAATAAAAAATAAAATCAATCAATCTGATCAACAAAAAAAATCTGATCAACAGCGAAAAGAAAATAATATAGAGAGAGAAAGAGGAAGAAGACGAAGGAAGAACGTGCCTGTCTCTGAGGCCTATAGTTGATTTAAACTGAGATCGATATTGGCCTCCTCGTTCCTTCGTCTTATCTGAATCATCAATCATCATCATCATGGGAGAGGTTGCGCGTGGAGGTGGTTGTTGTCCTCCGATGGATCTATTCCGTTCCGAACCTATGCAACTCATTCAGCTCATCATTCCCATGGAATCCGCTCACTGCACCGTTTCATATCTCGGTGACCTTGGCCTCCTTCAGTTCAAAGATGTTAGTATTCATCCATAAACCCTTCTCTACTTCGTTTTCGATTTTATTTTCTTCTTAATTGCTTCTACTTTCTGATTAGTATTCATTGTTCTGTTTATTGATCCTTTTCGATTGCTTGTTTCATATTTTTTATTAATCGGCTTATTTTTTTGATCTGATTAAGCTGCCACTTGTTTTTCACGTGTACGTAATTGGTTTATGTGAAATCTTAATTATCATGTTTTTCATTTGAATTGATTAGTTCATTGAACTTCATTGTGGTTCGATGAAAATAGTCTTTGATCATACGATTTTCAAATTGAAGATCTTAATTTCGCATCATATTGTTATTGCGCTCTGTTGTACTTAATTGGCGTATGTGAAAGCTTAATTATGATGTTTTTTTTATGATAATTGATTACTTCATCCAACTTCATCGTGGTGCTTTTCAAATCGTTGGTGAAAAATTGAAAATAGTCTTTGATAATTGAATTTTCATAGTCCACGATCTTAATTTTGCATCACACTGTTGTTTCACTTTTTTTATATATGTTTTTTTTGTTCTTAGGTTTATGTTTGTATTTGATAGATTTAAATAGGACTGCATAGAATATGTAATGCAAGCATGAAATTTCCAGCAACGAATCATGTGGTCCTGTTATTTTAATTTATCTAAATTGAAGCGTGGTGATGAGCTGGATTTTGAGGTTTTTCTAAGCGTAATGTGTTCTTTCTTATGATATTTTCAGCTTAATTCAGAGAAGAGCCCTTTTCAACGTACTTATGCAGCTCAGGTGCGCTTTTTTTCCGCTATCATAAGTCACTTATTCTTTTGCTTGTTTCTGGAACCTAAATATAATGATTTGTCTGCACTACATTGACATCTTGCTTTCTTACAAAACCTTTTGGAAGTGAATTAGTAATCTGTCGACCCATGCCAACTCTTTATGCGGAAATGTTCTTAAATTTAATTTTTTTTTTGTCAGCTCTGGTCTTGGGCATAGCTTTGGTATTTTAAAATGACATTCCATTTTGCCTTTAGGTTGCACACTTTATAATCATATTCTTTTTATTATGGTTCCAAGAGTTCTCTATAGGAATAATGAACAAGGTAGTAGCAGAGATGAGAGGGTAGAGAGATCCTTCTTAATGGATAGTGGACAGCTTGTTTTTTTTTTCTTTTCTTTTTTCGAGTTATTATTTCTTACACATTACTAAAATTTGGAGTTTTGCTTTGCTGCATATATTCATGTATGGTTGGAGCATAATTTGTATTTTTAAGTAAGTTTATTTGGCACAACAACTGAGCTGATATGGCATAAGTACTTGTCATCTATTTGGTGTAAAGTACAAGTTCTTTTTAAGGAGGTTTCCCAAATAGATATGAGGAATTGGATAGCTTTTCAACATTGATGTTTTCTTTTGCTTTTGTGATTTGTTCTTGCATTAAGGAGGATATGTTGTCTTCCAAACTCTCTGTATTTTCTGTTCTACATTTCAATGATTTTTGTTTTTTTACAAAAAAATATTGATATTTTGTTTTTAAATATGTTTGGTGGACAAATGTTGATCCTTGTGAAGATTAAAAGATGTGGAGAGATGGCTCGTAAATTGCGTTTTTTCAAGGAGCAAATGTTTAAGGCAGGTGTTTCACCAAAAGGTTCCACAACACAGTCTGACGTGAACATCGATGACATTGAGGTATGCAAATACATTTACTGACAAGGTTGTTTTCCCCTTTTAATTTATTTTGTAAGTTGACATATTGTGTGCTTGTAATAGATAAAACTTACAGAAATCGAGTCAGAGTTAACTGAGATGAATGCAAATGGTGAAAAGTTGCAACGCACATACAATGAACTTGTTGAGTATAAGCTTGTTCTGCAGAAGGTACAGTCTGTTCTCTACGTATACCACAAATCACTATGTGTCTTTTATCCAAATATTATGCATAATTTAGAGAGAGAAATGGTAATTATATGCTGCTTCATGCATTTAGCCTGATTGTTTTCTTAAGTATGCGTTTAGCCTGATTGTTTTTTAAGTGGCCCGGATTGTTACTGTGACCTTTCAAGATGTATATTTATGTCAAGTAACAGAAAAAAAGAGTAGGTTGATGACTTTTCTTTAATTTCATCGGAAAAATGAAAATTGAGAACAGTTATCTGCATCTCTTATCAATGTTGAACTAGAATATATAAGTTTCACTTTCACCCATTGTGAGTGTAGATTGTCTTACTTTGTATCCACAAAAGCTTATAACCAAAATACTGCAGAAAGAGATAGTCGCGGTAAAACTATTTTTGTAAAAAAGAAAGGGCAACCTGGTGCCACAAAGCTCATGCCATGACGAGGTTCAAGGAAGGATCGATGTCAATGTGGGTCTTTACTAAAGGCCATTACCTATGACCTCCCAATTCCATAAGAGCAATTTACCAAGGCTCCCTTTCTTTTGTTGAAGTTGAGCAAAATCAAATATGCTTAATTGAGTCACTTTCAAACATTTATTTTGAGTCACTTTCAAACATTTATTTCTTCTGCCCTTTGTAGTCCTAAGTCAAACTCAATTTATTTCCACAAGCTTGCTTGTGGGCTTCTTAATTTACGATACCCCCAATTCTTGTTTAAATTGATGTGTTCAAGATAAATTCCACGTAAGTAATTCTTGCATGGTTGTCTGAAGCTAGGACTGATAAAAGGCAAAATGGAGTTGACAATGTGCCAAGGCTTGTATTTCTGCAAGCTAAAAAAGGACACTAAAGATTGAATAGTGCTTATAATATAATCTGATTCTACCTGATTGTTTCTGTATATTGATTTGGGTGCTGCCAAATCTCTTAGATAAGTAAATATTCTCAATACTTCTTTGGATGCTAAAATTTAATATATCCACTCCAAATATAAGAAGTGCATATGGTTTAAAATTGTATACTTGCGATTTTATAGAATTGAAGTCTTAGTCTTTTAGATATACAAATCTTATTTATGGCAGGTTAATCAATGAATAGTGTTCCCCCTTTTCAGGCTGGTGACTTTTTCCACTCAGCTCAAAGCCGTGCCATTGAGCAGCAAAGAGAATATGAATCACGCCAACTGAGTGGGGAATCTATGGAAGCACCTTTATTACAGGACCAAGTAGATATCCTACCTGCTCATATCTAACTTTTTTCTAGTATAATGTTGGACAACCTTAATTTAATGAATCTAATCCTGTAATTTGTTTTGTTTTAAAGGAATTATCAGGTGATTCATCAAAGCCAGTTAAGTTGGGGTTTTTAGCAGGTCTTGTTCCCAGGGAAAAGTCCATGGCATTTGAGAGAATCTTATTTCGTGCTACTAGAGGCAATGTATTTTTGAGGCAGACTGCTGTTGAGGATCCGGTCACAGACCCTGTTTCTGGAGAAAAGGTTCTTACTTGTGTCCCCCCTGTCTAGATAGATTAATGAAAAATATTGAGTTCTGCTGTTGCAGACCATTTTTAACGTTCATGTACTGTCATTTTCATTTTAGCTATTAGGTAGACCATATTGAAATCTTGTCAAGAGGCAAATTAGTTTGGATGCATTCAGTGGTGAAATTGTTAGTATGTATCCATGATTGATGCTATCATATATTATTTTATAAAACAGACCAGATACAGGGTTATTGTTGGTCTAATTACTTAGGTTTGTTGGCCGATGTTTTCTATTGATGACATATTGTACACACATAAATCACAGCTTGCCCTGCACTTTTATTAACTGCGTACTCTATTAATATTTAAGTTTCAGTTGAAAATTAAATCAGGCATCAAGTTCTTCAATTATACTGTATTTGGGGAATTCTAATTGTATTTAACGACCAATTGATATAACTGTGTCATGGGCCTGTTGGAATTGAAAAATTTGAGATGGAGGTGATCATTGAGTGATAAATTTTAATCTCTAATTTTAATACGAAAACTGGCTATATGACACTGTACCTATAAATCTGTGTTTTCTATTGAAACATAATAATGAGTTCTTCATTTTCTTTTGAATAAATTTTTGCCTTTTGCAATATATTCTCTAGTTTTGTGTTCTATTCTTTACTCACATATGGATGTTGACCTGCAGACTGAGAAAAATGTTTTTGTCGTCTTTTATGCCGGTGAAAAAGTGAAAGCCAAGATTCTGAAAATATGTGACGCCTTTGGTGCTAATCGATACCCGTTTGCTGAGGAACTTGGAAAACAAGCTCAAATGATTTCGGAGGTATGCATATTGGTTGTTATTTCTCTTTAGGAAAAGCTTCTTTATCTGCCCCCATGCCACCCTGACTTTTTATCCCAAGCTTCTGCTGTACTACTACTTTACAGCAGTACATATGTATCGATTGCTTGGAACCAAATAGATATAAATTTCTAGGTTAAGGATGGATAAGCATGTCTTACATTTCTATTGTGGGAGTGAGGGATATGGTTTAGTAATATTGACCTTGACATGGAGTACCCTTCATGAAAAAGTACCCTTGTAGCACTGAAGATTAACCTCAGCTGTGGCCCTTGATGGGCCAAGAGAGGATAGTTATGAATTATTTCCTTAAATATGTCTTCCATGACCGTCCTTGCCTATTGTGAATACTGTGTACTTGACTACTTTTAATGTCTTATTGATTGTTTGTTTACACAGGCTAGTTTTTCTGTTTCCAAGCATAGTCATGTTATTGTATGTGCTGAATTAATCTGAGCAATTTCTGATGGACTGATTGTAATATTTAAATATTTTTTCCTCGAGAGTTGAGTTGCCCTGATTTTGTGTTTTTTAAATGATTTGTACCATTGAAATGGATTGTTGAGAAATAATATCAATCAATATAGTTGCTTGCAGATAGCATTATCTTTTCAGTTTGTTATGTGTAACAATGACATTTATCTGGCTAAGTTGCTTGCAGAAGCCTCATCCCCACTTAGTGGGATAAGGCTTGGTTGTTGTTGTTGTATCCTTTATTTGTTTTTGCAGCTTTAAACTTTGGCTACGTGACTAAACAGTTTTAACAAATGGACCTGCAGGTTTCTGGAAAGCTTGCAGAATTGAAGACCACCATAGACGCTGGACTTTCGCACCGAGTTAACTTGCTGGAAAATATTGGGACTCAATTCGAGCAATGGAATCTTTTGGTATGTCAAAAAAATAAACTAACAATATTCTGTGTTATGCGCCTAATGAACGTAGTCTGACCACTTACTTTTCATCACATTTCTTTCATTCTCCAATATAGTGCCTCCGTCTTACATGATAATGTTATAAATTAAAGAAAGAGGATAGTAATTTTATCAAATTATCCTTATTAACGATTGATGTATTCACCATTATCATAAATACAAAGTGGAATTTAATAATTTGGGAGTGATGCACATAATATTAAATTATTAGAGGGTACAATTGGGAAAAAATTATTAATTAGAGGGTACGGTTTGAAAAAAATAATTAATATCACATAGAAAACTAAAAATCACATTCATTTTTGGACATTTTTTTTTTTATATATAAACGTGACAACTCATTGTGGAGGGGGTAAAAATTAGTTGTAGAAAAATATTTTTCTTCTGTCGGCTTTAAATGATTAATTTCTTTAGTCTTGACAACATTTTTAAAACTCATAGGTGAGGAAGGAAAAATCCATTCACCATACCCTTAACATGCTAAGCCTGGATGTAACGAAAAAATGTCTTGTGGCTGAGGGGTGGAGTCCTGTTTTTGCAACACACCAGGTATTTGTTGTTCCTGCATTTCATTGTTTCATAATTGATTTTCATTTTGTCTAGCCAGTGGTAATACTGCCTTTATGGTTACTGTGAAATGACTTTTGGGAGCATGTTACTTTGATATTTCAGGTCCAGGATGCATTAAAGCGGGCTGCAAAGGACTCTAACTCTCAGGTCAGTGCCATTTTGCAAGTTTTGCATACCAGGGAGTCACCACCTACCTACTTTCGCACAAACAAATTTACATCTTCGTATCAAGGAATTATAGACTCATATGGGTGAGTATTGTTCTTACTTGTTTTCCCTTTATCTGTATTGTGCTTGTGGAATGGAAACAGGAAGCCTACTTAATTATAATATAATTTGTGCAGTGCAACAGACATATTGTTTACATGATCACATTTTTGTAATATGTTTGCCCTGTATGTTCATTGTGCTAGTATATAGGGCTCGTTTGGTGGTCATGATAAGTATGATTGGATAGAATATACTATCTTATCCTATTATATCGAGTGTATGGATCTTCATATAGTACAAAAATGATGTTTATAGCTAATGGTCATGATCAACATATGGGTAGATCAGTCATTTTTGCAGTCATCCATTTTCGTCGTTCCCATACAAGAAGTGATACTGTGGGGGTGGGATCCTTACTCTTGCACCACTAATGTTGGTTATCCATCCCATTTTGAGTTTAAGTATTTTTTGTTTTTCAGTTATTTACTTATATAACATCTCCTGTTGTTTCATTAGATTTGATTTTGATTCCACTCTCAAGAAAATTTAATTTATAAATAAATTTGTTTACATTTAATGTTTCATGTCTCAAATATAATTATGAATTTTACACATTTAAACAAAGTTGAAGCCATATTGTTGACTCCACTTTGTCCAGCACTGCATAGCAAATTAGCAGTAAATTACTAGGTTGAGTTGAATATGTCAGAAGCAAACTGAAATAATTTTATTAACAGCCACAGGATAATACTCAAAATAGTTTGAATATGTCTTGTACAATATTTGAAACCTGTTAAGTTCATGTCTTATACCCCCCCCCCCCCATTAAAGTGTTTTATTTTTTAACCATAGTAATCAAAAGATAGTCTGCTGCACTGCATCCCTATGTCCTACCTCTGTTTTATTATTGAGGTAGGGGATGTTGCAATTATCTCAGCAAATAATGAATTTGGTTTATTATTTGCTTTTACTTCTGTTTTTGATAGACATGAATCTTATATTTTGAATATTTTATGAGCATTTCAGGGTTGCTAAGTATCAAGAGGCAAATCCTACTGTGTTCACTGTAGTTACCTTTCCATTTCTTTTCGCCGTTATGTTTGGTGATTGGGGGCATGGAATATGTTTACTGCTGGCAGCTCTATATTTCATAATCAGGGAGAAGAAACTTTCTAGCCAGGTACTCTTTAGTTTGCATTGTAAATCCGTCCTTTTAAAAAATACAAAAAGGCTAGATTCTGTACTTCATTGGAGAAAATTAAGTAGATCATCTCCACCTTTCCAGAAAATGTATGAGTATTCAGGGAGGACAATGGGCAGGGTTGGGATAGGGTACTCTAGAGCACTCATTTCCGTACTCACATATAAGAAAAGGACCCTGATTTGAAATCAAAACCGTCGTAGATATCAACTTAGTGCCTAGGCATATCCAATGGATGGATGCCTATGTACCCTGATCTGTTGCATGTATTTTTGTCAAATGGAGTATATTTTCCCTTTAATGTCTTTTAGGAATTAGTAAAAATAATAATGCTAAAATTAACTATGTATTTTTTTCTTTTCAAAATACTCTTGTGTAACATCTCATGCAACCCCAAAAATATGCAAAAATCTTCTAAATCCTAATTATAAAACAGAATTGACCTATTAAATGGCTGAGGTGCTTTAGCAACTAAGCCTATGTCTAAAAAATTTAGGCGGCTTGGACCCAGACCCATTTAATTCCGGTCTGAATTCAATTGACATTTCTAGAAACATTTCCTTGTTGATTAATGAAAAACCTTAGGTAGCCTCGTTTATGTTGTGTGTTTAAAACAGTCTTCTAATATGGAATCTTTGGGTGAAAACAGAAGCTTGATGACATCACGGCAATGACTTTTGGAGGTCGTTATGTTATTTTCTTGATGTCACTCTTCTCAATCTACACTGGCCTGATCTATAATGAGTTCTTTTCTGTCCCATTCGAACTCTTCGGTCCCTCTGCATATGTGTGTCGCGACGATTCTTGCAGGTGAATCAAATCCCTTAATTTATAAATTTAACATTATCCTTTTATGCTATTAGAAATTTAGTTACTGTTCTTTTATTCACACTCTTTTTGATGCAGGGATTCTACAACAATAGGGCTGATTAAAGCGGGTCCTACTTACCCTTTTGGAGTGGATCCTGTATGGCATGGTACACGTAGTGAATTACCATTCCTGAACTCATTGAAAATGAAAATGTCAATTCTTCTTGGTGTTGCTCAAATGAACCTTGGAATTATAATGAGCTATTGCAATGCCAAGTTCTTCAAAAACAACGTTAATGTATGGTAAGTTAATATGTATTCGAATCATACCATTTATTTTGGGAAACATGTTTGAAAATTTTCCAATGTAATTTTGCACAGTTATTGTCATGTGCAATCATCACAGAGGCCAGTCTATTACTCTGAAATTGCTTACATATTTTATAAATTAATGTATATATATATTTTATTTCAATGTTTCACTTTTTCAGGTTCCAATTTATCCCCCAAGTGATATTTCTCAATAGTCTATTCGGGTACCTATCCCTTCTTATTATTGTGAAGTGGTGCACGGGTTCTCAAGCCGATTTGTACCATGTAATGATCTACATGTTTCTGAGCCCAACCGATGATTTGGGCGAGAACCAACTCTTTGCTGGTCAGAAAAATGTTCAGGTTGGTTAGCTCCCCAAATCCCCCCTCCCCCAAAAAAAAAAAACTTTTAAATGCTGTTTTCCTATAAGAAAAATGCTTTTTTTTTTTTTTTTTTTTACAACACTAAATGAATAGTATTTACATGCTATGTTCTGTTTGTATCAGCTTGTGCTTTTGCTTCTGGCTGGTGTTGCTGTGCCCTGGATGCTGTTGCCAAAACCCTTTATTTTGAAGAAGCAACATGAAGCTGTATGCTTGCTTTTGTTATTTAAGTTTTCCATTTGTTCTTTCCTGGAACTTTCATTTTGTTCTCAATCTAATATTTATGTTACTTCAGAGGCACGGGGATGAATCCTACGCACCACTTCCAAACACAGAGGAGAGCTTGCAAGTGGAGTCAAATCATGATTCCCATGGTCATGGGGAATTTGAGTTCAGTGAAATTTTTGTACATCAACTTATACACACTATAGAATTTGTACTTGGAGCAGTATCTAATACAGCTTCTTACCTTCGTCTGTGGGCCCTTAGGTATGTCTATAACTGGCACAAGTGTTCTATTCTATTAATAACGCGGGAGCCCTGCAAGAGATACACGATTGGAACCTCGCATGATTTTTGTTTATCTGTTTACCTATATATCTGTTTTATGCATTAAACTGCATATTTACTAACGTTTTCCTTTTTGTACCAGTCTTGCTCATTCAGAGTTATCAAGTGTATTCTACGAGAAGGTTCTGCTTATGGCATGGGGGTATGTGGAGTTTAGAAATTTCTGTTGCATTTTCTTTTGTTTCATGATATGATTATTGAAGGCGAGTGGTAGCATTCAACACACGGCGAGCCAATGAAAATTATTCAAAACATATGGGCTATTGCACAACATCCATTTGTAGAAACTCCCCTGCCTTTTTTGAAATGTACTAGTATTATTTTTTTAAAAGTCAAGGGTTATGAAAATGGTATGCAGTAGGCTTACTTAAGTATCTGTCATGAGGCTCCCTGGTTGTTGATGCTCATTGTTCATTCTCTAGTACCAATCTGTTTTCCCTAAGATTTGACAGTAGTTTGTGATGATAATTAATGTGGGGAATGATTTGTAATTGCTCTGTCTGATGTTGCAGGTACAATAATGTGGTTATCCTGATAGTGGGTCTCATTGTTTTCATTTTCGCTACTGTTGGAGTGTTACTTGTCATGGAAACTCTGAGTGCCTTCTTGCATGCATTGCGTCTTCACTGGGTGGAGTACCAAAACAAATTTTACGAGGGCGATGGCTACTTGTTTCTCCCTTTCTCGTTCTCATTGCTGGACGAAGAGGATGAGATGCTTTGAAAACAGATAAATAAGTGTGGAGTTATATAGCTTCGAACTTGTATTGATTCTTTCATTTGCTGTAACTAGTCTGTGACTACCTGATTTGTATCCGCGGTATTGTATATGGTGGAATCCTTGGAGCTTTTTCTTCCAACATCATGCCGTACCTTGTCTATTTATCCGTTTAGGGAATAAATATATCCCAGTTAGGGAAATGACTTTCTATCGACTACTAGGCAGGTGTTGTGTTTAAAAAAAGGTTACAAGGCAATATTGGCCAACTGTAATAATTATTACTCACAAAATAAAGTGATATTTTTATTTATTTTATTTATATTTTAGGAAAAATTGTGTTATAATGATGTCTTTAATTTGCATTACGTTGAAAATGATTTCGTACCCTTCAGAAGTAAAAGTATATTTGCTGGGTATCAACGCCAAGTCGTGTCCTTGACTTTACTTCTCCTCGTGGCATTGGAACAAAGTCTTATGATAAAATATTATAAATATTCATGAAGTATTAGGAAAAAAAAAAATCAATTTCACTATTTTCATCCATCCTTATAAATATAATTTTTATTTATTTTATTTTGTAGATTTATCAATAAGCTCGTGGGGTTGTTTGTTTCAACTTTCAAGTCATTACACACTCCAAGGTGACAGTTTATTGTCGGTATAAAATAGTTCTAGAAAATATAATGCGTCATCATTTCATGCTGAATTTGAAAACAAAAAAAAAA
The DNA here is from genome assembly GCF_003473485.1 of Medicago truncatula. NCBI lineage: Eukaryota > Viridiplantae > Streptophyta > Magnoliopsida > Fabales > Fabaceae > Medicago > Medicago truncatula. The sequence continues at coordinate 34,900,073 of NC_053045.1, read as the reverse complement.
ATCGTGAGCAAAAATTCTGATAAAATAATGATGCAATAATTCTCATCATTGTCACCTTATGAGTAATATAATGAGCCAAAATTCCAAATTCCCTCGTGTTCTAGTTATGTGTTTCAAAAAAGTGAAATAAACATAAAAAAGCTGAAACAAAAGCAGTTTCATTGCGAGAAGAAGACCCGCTTTCAAAATAGAATCATATAACACTTTGCAATGAAGAGCAATTCTTGTCCAATACTGGCAACAATTCATGGTTTTCCACAATATAAAATAAACAGAATATACAGACATCATGGAAAAGCAAACTACTAGGTAGTAGTATGAACGGCAGCCACAGTAGAAACCATAGAGTCCACTCCGCAGATATTTCGTCCCCTGCATATTTTATAGTATCCATTTTCTCCCCAAGTCTCACCCCATGAGTTTTTAATTATCCAATATGGCTTCTCCTTCAACCTAATAGGCGAATAGGCTCCAGATCCATATCCCACCAGTAACACTCCATGATCTAGTCTCTTTGAGCATATGTATGGACATGATACTCCTCCAACGTACGTTTGCATATATACGGCATTCAAGGCAACTGCATTTGTGCACATTGAAATTTACAAGAATCAATATCTGCATTTGAATTCGATAATTATAACTAAACAAAAGAATACAAATTGTTAAGTCCTTACTAGCAAGAGGACCGTTCTTGACAAGATTAGCGGCAATCTGGTCTTCATCAAGTGAAACAACACTGAAATTTGCTACTGATGCTGCAATTTTTTTCTTGTCAAACTTGCATGATCCACGATCAGTACCAGAATAAGGATAGTCTTCTTCGCGCATCACCCCACCGGATTTTAAAATGTACTCAAAAGCACTATTCATTAGACCACCATTGCACCCGGCATCACAAGAACCTGGTTGCTCAGGATCACACTATACATAAAAGTAAATCCAATCCAAACCAATTTAGATAACATATAATAATATAACTTGCTATAAAGTCCCAAATACTACAAGTTAGCATTTCCCAATAAATGATTCTGTAAAGATTAACTAATATGAAATATGTCCAATTACTAAAACAAATTCATATGACCTAATCATGTTTCAAATTTGCTTATTATACGTGTTTTTGTCTTATTTCCTACAAGTCATTGTCGATGCGCAACTGCAGAGACTCCTTAAGTCGAACCTCATGCAATATCTAATAGAGTTTGGTTACTAAATGTTATTTTTGTTACTTGTTTTCCTATGAAAGATTAATTAATTTGAGAAAACGCAACACCTATCAAATAAAGTTCTTTACAAAATGCAGTATGACAATCACAATTATAATCATTATCATAATAATTCCTTATCAGATATATTATTAATTACAAAAGGGAAAATAGGAAACGAAGAAAAAACCTCATGATCACAATCAACAAGTTGTTGCTCGCTAAGACTGACAAGTTTTCCGGTCGACAGAAAGTGAGCACCTTCAAGTGCACCGGTTGTGCTGAAACTCCAGCATGATCCACAAGAGCCCTAATTCATGATCACAAACCCAACACAAACATTTTTTTTTTAAAACGAAACAATAATAATAAACAAATAATAATCATAATCACAATTAGAAACAATACCTGATTTTTAACGGCAGTAACGGCTCCTTTCTCTCTCCAATCAAAATCCTTGGGAAGATTATCTGTCGGAAGAATCGGGGCTGCATTAGCATCTTTCGGCAACCCCACCCCTCTCAATCCCAAAACGCTCTTACGAAACTCTCTCGGGGTAAGATCGGAGAATCTTGTAACACCGTGAACCGCCGAAGGATCCATCAATTGATGCCTCTTAGCACGGTTCAGATTAGACTTGAAGATTTTAAACCTGTAATCATGTTCATCCTTGGAAGAATAAACCTTCCCAAACTTATGTTTAAATAGGTTAAAGTGATGCTCTGCTCCCAACCGCACTCCTTCTTCGTCTACCACCTGACGGATTATTGGATCTTCTCCTTCGTCGGGCGTGGAGAATGCCGAGACGGAGAAGATGAAAAGAACGACGAAGAGAAGAAGAGTGCGATGATCCATGACTTGAGGATAGGATATAGAAAATCGCAGAATAGAATAAGGAAAGGTGTGAGTTTCTATTATATAGAGGTTGCACTTGCGGTACGTAAGGAATTAAAAAAAGTAAAAAAGATTAAGATTGAATTGAGTACGCGCTATCGATTACTTAGGAGAGAGGTAAGGTTTGGTAACAAATAGATAAATGACACGTGGGTTTTGTTCGTTCAAATTTGAATGACGGTTATAAGAAACTGATAGTTAGGATTTTCCTTTACTGTTAGGTTAGAAAATTGCTTTCCCAATCAAAATTGCTCATTCTCACATATAACTAGCGAAAATAACAACAAACGTGTTAAGAGGTATAAATTGAGGATTTTGTTTCAAAATGAATAAATAGCAATTACTCCCTAAAATCGTAGGTGAATTCTAAGGTGAGGGTTCTATCAAATCCCTCACCGGTGGACCACTATAAACAACAATTAGATTAATCAAGTTAACATATCCTATTATACACTACATACACTAGATTACCCCTCTATATATTTACTATCTCGTCTCTTATGTCCTTTCTACTCTCACTAAAACCACCCATGGGCATGTCCACGAACAAGATCCTTTGTTTTTGTTTATTTTGCATACAAATATGATTATTTATTTATTTGATTTTCTCTTTTGATTCACTATCTTAATTTTTTTAGAACAATTATAATCATAACACAGTCATCACACTATTTTATGCTAAGCGTTTCGTCCATGGCCATTTTCAATCACACCATTTTATCAAGATTTTGCCTGCGATAATTTTTGTTTACAAGTTTTTTTCTTCCTGAAACAAGAAGTTTTAAATTTTTATAAGAAACACAATTATCATTTATAGCAGGGCTTTTGAACTAAGAATTGAAAGATAGAAATAAAAGCATTGCTCACTCTAATTTATTTCTTTTACAGTAAAATGAATTAAAGAACCCATTTGCATTATTCAAGCAGGAAACGTTTGCATATGAAACTCAAGCAGGATAAAATGAATATACAAATAAAGAAAAATCAAGAGGTATGATACAATGAAACCCAAGAAGGAAACGTTTGCATATGATCGCATAAAATATAATTGTGCGAGAAAAGGAGGAGGGAAGGGATATATGATGATGGGTATGAAGGTTTGGGAGAGAGGAGAAGTTTATTTTTAATAAGCAGATAGAAGAGAAGTTAAAAAAGATGTGTGGTCTAGTGTGTGTATAGTGTATAATTAGATTCGTACACTCAATTAATCAAGTGGCTCCTAATTGTTATTCAAGGTGGTCCACCGGTGAAGGATTTGGTAGAACCCTCACCTTAGAATCACCGAAATCGTAAGTTTCGTCAATTACTCTTTTGGAATTAATAAAACTTCAATTACCCCCCTGAATTTCAACGTTAATCAATTTACCCCCTCCATCAAATTTTTCTGTTAGTGAACATGACGTTTTGCAAATACCCATTGAAGTTTTGCACTTATGTGCAAAATACCACCGAACTTGAAAATTTATATTTTTTTTATGTGTAATGAGAGCTATTGTTGTTCTTTTTTATTTATTAATTTGGGGGAAAATATGATAGAAATGTAACATAATGATTTCCTTGATGATTAATTTATTAAATTTAATATGGAAAAGTGAATGAATGATATCATCTTAAAAATATGAACTAATTTGAGGTTTTGTCCTTTCTTTTTTACATTGCATGTCATATCAGAGGAAAATGCATAGACCTTAAATCTTAGACCATGTGAACTATCTGAGAAATGGAAAGCCTTTATATTATTCTATGAAGTGTGAGTTATGCTCCAAGGTTCTTGGCTTGTTTTAGTATCAAATGAAAAAAGGTTTTTTGTCATGTTTTATACAGGAAAATTAGTTCACATCTAATTATGTACTAATCTTGTTCTTGTCTTGTGAAGGTGGTGCACACTCCTTAATTGTGACTTTGTTTCTCCTTATTGTTACTCATGCTAAGCCTAAGCCTGACAAACTCAAAATGATGAGTGTGAATCTCTCAGGACTGTTGTAAAAATAATCATTATTGTCACTTTAGAAAATACGCATTTTTCCCTTCCCAATTTTTTTAAAAAAAAAACTATGGGAAAAGCAAACCGGTATAAACCTATTTTGATTTATATATGCATGTAGTTTTCTCAAACTCCAAAATTAATAGTTAGCTTTAATATTTAACTGTTAATTATTTGCCTTTAAAAAAAATAATATAACAGAAAAATTTGACAGAGGGGATAAATTGATTAACGTTGTGAAATTTTATGCGGTAATTGAAATTTTGTTAATTTCAGGAGTAATTAACAAAATTTATAATTTCAAGAGAATAATTGTCTATTTACTCCAATCAAAATTGCTTTAGAGGCATCAATTGAAAGATCCTTCGACGGTTGTTATCAAACTGGTTTTATCTTGAGTAAAACTAGCGCGAATTATTTCACGTTCGATGACAACCAACGTGATTTTAGTGCCGTTGAAAAGAAGAAAAATTACTCCCACTGGACTTAAGTTCCGCAGCTTAATTCTTGATTTCTAATTGTCAATGCATTATGAAAGTCACGATGAAATGCTTATTGTACATCTATTATTTTTATGCAAAATAAATATTTTAGATTGTGAAATTGATATCTTTGTGCACTATAAAACTTACATCATACTATTAACATTGTTTATTTTTTAAAATTAAAAAATTGTATTTAAGTTCATTATGTTATGTAACCAAAAAATAATATTATGTTATATTCTCTAATACAAATATACAGTACAAAAATTGAATAGCTCGTTTTCTTATATACAAAAATAATTTTTTTGACTTGTGAAAAAAATGTGATATTTAAAAACCTGTATTATTTTTAGATTCAAAATTGGATATTAGACCATTATATTCCCTCATAATGGGTAGAATTAGAATGCTTATTCATGTCTGACCAAAAAAAATAAAAAATAGAATGCTTATTCATGAGATTTAATGGGACTTAAAAAGTTTATAATTTTGTTTGTTGCCAAAGTTTATGATTTTGTTATACAAAGTTCAAACATTATACGAAGTTCAAAGTTTATGAATTATATATTTTTTTTAAAATGTTGTCTGTAATAAGTTTATTTAAGTCAATGTTCAACTAATTGACTTTGTTTTGGAGAAACAAGGAATTATGCTGGCAGCGGGACTTAAGTCCTAATTTAAGTAATTTAAAAAGATAGGTTTAAAAGATAAAATATAACAAAAACATTTAAAAGAAAGAAAAAGATATGATATATGTAGTTTGTTGAGACAATTATGTTACATAAAAAATAATAAATAAAATATACTAAAATTTGAAAAATAATAAATTTATATTGAAATAAACTATGATAAAGTAAAATAAAACAACATTAAAAAAATGGAAATAAATAAAAGGAACCTAGATTTATAGTTAAAGCTTGAATTGGAATATGATGCTAAAAGATAAATAAAAAGAAGTAACAGATAATTTAAAAAATTATAAAAAATATGTTTTAAAAGATAAGATATAACAAAAAGAAAAACAAAAATATATAATATATTTAGTTTGTTGAGATATTTATGCTAGATAAAAAATAATGAATAAAATATTTAGAAAATTCAAAAAATAATAAATTTATTTAAATAAAAAACATAATATTATAAAATCATTAAAAAAATGTACATTGATATATTTATATAAAATTAAATAAATATTATTCAAAAGTAAAATCTATTCAAAACAAATGTGAAAGACAAAAACATTGAATATGAAAAGAAAAAAGAAAAGAAAATATCAATGTAATGTATATAGTTTGTTGATATATATATACATATATACGCTAGATAGGAAGAAGAAGAAAATATACATGAAAAGAAATAATTTGTTGTGATATCAATACAAAATTCCTTTATTTGTGCTCAAAACCCTCTGTTGCACTTGATTAATCTTCCTTTGTTGTTCAAAATGAATCGTTTCATTTGTGTAATTTTCGAATTGTTCCAAAGTTGTATAAATTGAATTAATTAAATTCAATTTTTCTCGTTCTATCTCGGAATAACCATTCACTCGAAATCGATCCGCTTCCGTTTCTACTTTCCTTAAGCGGGCCCAGACTTTCTCCAGCTGTTCAACGGCTGCTTCCCGTAGTTATTCTGAATTTTGAATAGTTTTCAAGATTATCTGTTTTCAATTATCTATTAAATCACTTAATGAAAGTAGATTCTCTTTGCATTTATTTAAAAATGTCTATGATCTCTTCCAGAACCAAACATGAATCTTTCAATTCATTTGGCTCTCACAATCAATTCCTTAATAGGAAATTTCCCTATCTTTATTATCGAATTGAGCCTATCCTCTTTTCTCTATTTATAAAAATCTTGAAAATGATTACCAATACAAGATTAAAATATTTGGAGGACTCTTCTGACCAAACAAATAATTGTCAGCAAAGTTGTTTTTTTTATTCAAATCCAAAGAATTCTGATTAATTTAAACGTAGGTCATCAATTCCGCATTGTATAAAAGGAGGCGTTAAACAAAACACCTGTTTTTCGTTTCTATCCATGTAGTTTTTTTGTGAATACATACAATTTTTGTTCTTATCTTAAATTTTGAACCATTCTTTTAATTCTTCGTTCTTTCTTTTTCTTTAAACTCGATCTAGACGAAAATGATAAAAATTTTAAACCCGATCATGAGAATGAATGTGGAAGTGACACGTGACATAAAACGGGTCAGCTCGCCAACCCGTTGGCCCGCCATAAAACGGGTTGGGGTGAGATTTTCAACCCTACATATGAATTTCGCCCACCCAACTCTGCCCCTTTTTAGACAGGTTATCGACGGGGTGGGGCAGGTCGACCCTTTTTGCTATCCCTGACTGTATCTCTTTAAGCTTAAAAAATTACAAAATTAGCCTTTGTTACGTGTGGTAGATAAATACCAAACAGACTTGTTTTATCTCTACCCTTTTCTTCTCTACACCGTTGTTGTCCACTCACGCTTCTTCTTTCCTCCAGGCCGAGAATCGCCGGAACCGGTGGTTCACTTACGCTCACTTCATCCACCATTCACAAGCTCGCCGGAGTCACTTGCTCCAGAAGCTCACTCTTCCTCTCACCTCTTGTTATCAAATAAGGTAAGGTAAGTCGATTCTCCAATTTTTTCTTCCTTCTCCAATTGATTGTTTTAGGGTTTCAGTATTGGGGATTAGGAATTGTTTTAGGGTTTCTCCAATTGATGTTCAATGCATGTATGCATTCTTGTTGACACTCTTGTCATTAAACTGTAAAGTTTGTTCATAAAAAGATTGTTGGTATGATTAATGAGTTGTACAATATTGGTATGCTTATATGATCTTATTGACATATGCATTTGTTATATGTCTGCCATCCAACAGCAGAATTAACTAAGAAATGGGTTTAATTGATCATATTTAGCAGCCTAATTGTGCATGGTTTTCCAAAATTGCATACCAATCTTTGTACATGTTATAATCATTAGTAAAAAATAGTACTAAATTTCATGGTTTTTTTCAACTAGTCTTTTGAGCTCATGTTTTTAACCTTCTTAATTCAAGTCTTTTGTGCTTACCATGTATTTACCATATACTCTTATTTTTCTGTAAGTTAAGTTTAAGTTAAGTTTTATCCAAGTGCCTATTACATGAATATGTTATGCAGTGATGTTATTACTACATCCTTTTATTCATGATTAGAGTATTTGTCTCCATATTGTCAGGAAATGTCTAGAGTTGAAATTGAAGTATAACAGTTTTCTCATATATCGAATTATCTGTTTGCGATCAATGAGTACTATTGTTTAGGTGTAATGTGAGGAAAAGCCCAATAGGCCCAACAAGTTTTCTTATGGGCTTTTAGGTTACAATCATTAGGTCCAAAAAATCAACAATAAAACTCGATCACACTATACTGAAATCTGGAAGAAATAGCAAAACAGAAAAAGCCCCGTTACAAACAAATCTCATCTCTTATTCTTCTTTCTTGCACCTTGTATGTTTTTTTTTATTGCATCTGATTTTCCTTTTTTGCCCTGCTAATTTCGTTTCATTGTTTGTTTCTGCAAAATGTTTCGAATACTACTGCTCTATTTTTTTGTTAAATTAAATTCCACCTTTCACCTATAATTGAACGTGTTTCATTAATTAATTTATGTTTAACTATGCTCTATAGTGATGCTACTCAAACTTTTAATTTGTTATATTATGGATTGAGCAGTTCTATAATAATCATATTGATATAATAATATTTCTTGCGACTGTGAGCATAAACTATCAATTTTGTGAATTTGCACAGAATTAATTAATTTTTAGAGTTAAGTAGAAAATTTATTGAAATTTGAAAATTGAAATGCCTTTTTACTATGCCTGGTTTAACTTGGTTAGTTATAGTCCCGGGGTAAGATTATTGATTGTAGTTTGGTGTGTATTGTATTGCAGAATTCAGATGGAGGGTAAGCTTGCTGAAGAGCTTTATGCTGAGAGTTTAAAAGTCTCAAAATTAGAATTAAGTTCAAATCTGGCTGATGATCAAGGTGATAAATTAAACGGTAATAAGATTCTTTATCAATGAATTTGATATGGAAAATGAATTGTTTTTGTCTATAATATACAAAGGGTGTAATATTCTATTGAGATTGGAATTAGCTTGGGTTAGTCCGTTAGGCCTGGCTCAATTGGCAATGCCGATATTGTTAGGTTAGACACTTTCACCCGGATTCGAACCCGTAACATCACAGTTGTGTGTGTGAGTTTCAGGTGGATTTGTCACTTTGTCTACAAACAATTTTTTTTTTTAATTCTTTTTTAGATTAAACAGATGCATCTTTGTCTGGAATTTCCGGTTTTATACAAAGTATTGAAATTGGTTTTTCAGGGTTTTTGCTTTAAGGCTTCTAATTGTATGTTGCTTTCAGATTGTGGTGATGATTCTTTCTGGGATGATTCTGATGACAAGGTGTCAGATTTGGACAGGGAGTGGCAAAGGAGGCGTGACCAGTTCCATACGGTATTTTTGACAATCAATAATTTATAATTCATTTTCCTTATTTTAGTTATGAATATTTTAGTTCTATAGAATGATTAGCTAGTAATTTTCATTCTTCACATGCTTTAGAGTGGGTATCGAGAAGGTCTTATAGCAGCAAAGGAAGCTTCTGCACAAGAGGGATTCAATATTGGTTTTAAACAATCAGTCTGTGCTGGTTATAGCTGGGGTGTTGTAAGAGGTGCATCCAGGTATTTGAGACAGAATACATAAAGATGATTATGCAGTTTAATTGAATTTGATACTGTTACTGGCTCACTAATTTATTTTTGATTATTTTCTTTTTCATTTTTTGGTTGAAGCGCTTTTGCTAATCTTCCAGATCAGTTAAAAGAGAAGTTGGTTGAAACACTAGAAAAGAGAAATGAATTTCAAGGGCTGTATGAATCAGTGCAATCTTTGTCGACAACAGATGCTCTTAGGTTGTTTCACGAAGACTACAAAGCACAAGAAGCTTTGAAACAAAATGAGCACGGGGATGTTAGTTCCGACACAGTAAGTTTGCAGCAGCAAACTTCACATAACTCTCCTCTGATAAAGTATCATGGGCAACTTGAATCTTTGATAAGTGATTCCCCTGCAATTGACAGTCATTTACCTGAACCAAAATAGACGGTGATACCTTGTATTGTATTTAAAACACTTTAGCTTAGAATGGTAAAGGCTTCTTGTGGAAAATATCTTCCATTTGCATGATTATAAAAACAAGTTATTGTAATTGAGTTACATTTAAAAACTCATTTTTGGTAATGAAAGCCAGATTTTTTATACAATCAAGTGTTCGTTTACCTTTTTCTTGACCTTAGCGGTAATCATTTAATCTTAAATAGTAGAAACATAATTTTTGTTAGCTCTTACTTTTTACCCCAAAATCATCAAATAAACAAATATTGTTCCAATTGTAATCTCTGCTTAATTTAAACACAGCTGAACTCAGCAAAACAAGCTGAAATTCATTTGTAATTTGTATTCTGAGCTGTAGTTTAAACTATATTCTCACTGTAGTTCATTATCATGTTGATTTTTCATTTTTTTTTCGTTTTTTAATATTTCGATAAGATATTGTTTATGTTGTTGACTTCACATCATCACATCAAGCTTCTTGTCATGAATAATATTGACTTTTGGAAAAAAGGCTTGTTATTTATCGATCTCTACGGTTTATATTTTCTAGCTGCAAATATACGTGAACCAGAATCTGAGTAACAAAAGCTGGATACTGTCATATTTTTCATTTTTCACTTTCTATAGATTCTTTCATTGGTATATAATTTGTCATTAAAGACAACAATTCACTAGTTGTATTTCAGTGTTTCTATTATTTTTTGATGATGAACCATAGAAGAAAAATAAAAACAAAAGTATGTAAGGCATATATAGAATAAATTAACTGATCAGGAGCATGAGTGCCCCTTATATTATAACATGAAAGTACCGGTGGATCAAATACAACTTATATAAATTAAAACACCATAATACAAATAACAAATTGGAGGATAAAATCCACAAACCTTAGTGGAAACCAACCACAAGTCCCATTCTTACGTCTCTCTCCCTTAATTCTGCAAGCTGAATGTTCTCCATGATTCAGAAAGGAGATGTTAAACAAGTTATTTGTTGTAATAGGCTTGCAAATTGTTTCTGAAGATTGGCATTCTCTTGGTGTGCTTACTCCTCTGCGACCTGGTTATTATAGCATGCATCAGATACAAGCTTGAACAGTTCTTGCATGAGCGAAGCACAAATTGTTTCTCCTATGAGTTTCACATTTTGATGTTGACATTACTGTTTCAAAAGCTTCAACAAGCAATGCAACCTTCTTTTTCCTGGCTGGAGCAAGTTTAGTGACAGCTTTTCTGAGTGAAAAATCAAGCATCCATTCCTCTGCATTTTTTCTATCATCCATCATCTGATGCTTCAGTTCAACCTTCTCTGGTTCTCGATCAGAAACCAAGGGCAGGAAATTTGGCTTTCTTGGGTTGATCTTTCTCATTTCCTCAACATCTTGCATAGGTCTCTTGTTCATAGTTGGCCATTGCCACTTATTGCTTGTGTTTCGCTCTTCACCACCTATGCAGCTTTTAGTCTGGAACATAGTAGCAGCAAATTGATCTTCCTCCAGTAATAGCTGGTCCGGAAAAATAATGGTGATCTCTTCAGGCACATCAGTTGAGGGAATTTGGTTCCTTTGGTGAATTTCTGTGTCCTTATTCTCTAGGTTTGTGTTGCTATCTTCACGGCTCTCTTCAATCTTGCAGGTTTCACAGATCCCGTGACCATCACTATTGTCAATTGTATCTCCATTAAGTATCATTGAGGCACAACCAGCCTCATTTTCCACATGTTTTTCATTTTCTCTATCATTATCTTCTGTGTTTGTCAAACACTGAAATTTTTCCTCTTCCAAATAAGATTGGTCATACTCATGATCTGTGTCGTTGGACAGGTAGTCAGTTTGTATGCTTCTATTTGTGCTTTCCTGGACCCGAGGTTGTGCATCAAAAGATGTATTTTTTTCCTTGTTACCTTGCAGTGATTTTTCAACCATAATGTCCACATAATGGTTGCTAAGAATGTCATCTAGCGACGTTTCAAATATATTGCGATGAGGACCCTCTGATAAGGACTTGTATTTTGAGTCTGTCTCCCATGTGATGACAGAAGAACCAATATCCTTTTTATGGTTGACTGGACAAAACTGTTCCTCAAAACCTTGGGAATCAGAATCGCCCAATTCATTATTCTCCATTTGTTCCCCATCAGAGCTTACATCACCACAGTAGCTTCCTGTACATATTTCTTCATGAAACCAGTTAGGTTGGTGGTTTTTGTCCGTATCTATAGCCTTTGGTTCTTGGTGAATGCTTTCCTCGGTATCTGCTTCAATTTCAGAAATGTCAAAGTAGTTTTTGAATTCCACCTTGGGATTCATCTCAGACTTGGTGAGATCACCACAAGGCAAACATGGAGTTACATGATAGACACATTTCTCATCTGCTATGTTGCCATTCCCCTCCATTGCAAACTTGACACCTTCTGGATCCTCAAGGTGTTTGACAGTGTCCGATCTTCCCATTTCGTATGCCTTTTCCCTTTCCATGGCATCAACTTCATCAAAGACAATCTGCTCAATATCAAAATCCTTCCTTATCTCACAAGGCACCTTCAGTCTTCGAGGCACTTCCATCTTTATACTCTTCCGAGTCTTCAAAAGGTCATTCTTTGCTGACATGATGCAATTAAATTGAGGCAAAGGAGCATGTTGATTGCCATTGAGAGAACAATATGTAGATGGACAAATCTTCATGATCGAAGTTCCAGGATTAAGCAAGAGGTGTGCAGGGAACTTGGCATCTTTTAAATTTGAAGAGCAAGTAGCTCTGCATGGTGCATTAATATCTGCACGCAGCGCTGCTGTGGTAGATTTTTGCATACAAGTTGTACTTGGCTTTAAATTAGAAGCCTTCGTTAATATTCTAACCAAATTCACACTAGATGATCTTGACATAGTTTTTGCAGTTTTTCTGCTAGACAGAGAACTGGATTTTGAATTACTCAAACACTTCTGTGGTAGATTCTTAGCATCTGAACCAAATTGGTTATTCTGAAGACTCACCGGTACTAGCTCCTTTTTTGCATCTGAACTGCTGATATGCTTCATGTAATTTGGTGACCTTCTCTGCAAAGACTCAGTGGTTGGAACATGAAGTGGTAACAACTTTCTTGATCGAGATACACTCCTCCTTGGAGGTTGTGATTGAAGAGCCTCCAAATCCGAAAGCTTAATTGAATTCGACTTTTTCATTTTTTTCACCCCATCAGTTCCTCTGCCCTTGTCAGATTTAACACGATCAGCTTGGATACCAAGCTCACTGCAAACCCTTCTTTCAACCATATCGAAACGAAAAACAAATTTATAATATGTAGGATTTTGGAATCAAAATTGGTTTTCCTTTCTATGGAGTTCAATCACTAGAAGAAGAAACACTCTAATGTTTTTGCTTTCATAGGAAGTTCACATTGCCAAGAGAAGAGGCAATGAAACCAAAACAACCAGAAACATTCTCTCTTGGTTTATTTTGCTTTGTTTGCATAGGCTGTCTTTTTTCTTATTCTCAATTGTTGTTTGGTATATGATGAAATTTGAATGTTTCATGCTGACATGTACTAACCAGAGGGTTTAGTGACCCTTTATGTTGGAGCATTATTAATATATGTAACATGGAAATACTTCATTTGCTTGTGACTTGTTTCTTATATTTAAAACATAATATTGTTGCTATTAGCTAACAAAACATCACAAGATTGTGCCTTTTTTTGATTCCACAACTCATCATCAATATCCAAATGACTGAACTACCCTCTTGATTTGGATAATGAAAACCTTGAGGCCTTTTCTAGTTGATTGATGAATACAATAATACATTTTTCTCTTACTACGGCATACTGCTGTTTAATGGCAATCAAGTTATATTAAGGCAACCCTTTGGTTCAAGAAATTGACTCAACTGTTTTTGCCTTCCATTTAATTGCTTAAAATAGAGGAGTATTATATACTACAGCTCTAAAGTGTAGGCTTATAATTATTGTGTAATGATGGTAAGTAATTTGTCAAATGATAATGTGTTTGTATTTATTTATGACTAAAATAATGCTCTTAATAGAAATGCTTCAATGATAATAATAAATTGAGGGAATACCGTGCATCCTACTGTGTATTTTTCTTATCAATCTCCAGTCTTTATTATAAGCTTATTATAAGAAGAGAAAAAGTTAATTTTACGGTTCATTGAATAATTGATATATTATAAATCATATACATCAGTCATTCAATAGACTTAAAAAGTAATTTTTTTTCTTATAATAGTGACCGGATGAAGTAATATCTGAAAGAATAAATTTTCTCTTAAACAAATAATATGATCCATCAATTGTGTTTTATCATAAGTTGAGAGAGGGTAATGAAATAGAAGATTGAGTAGCTATTCACATCTTCTTCCAAAGATTCTTTCAAGTTGTGGATTTATTGTCCTCCAGGCTATTCTTCTTGTGTTCTTGCTAATGTCTAAGGAACCATCACACTTAGGCTTTAGCCTTTTTCTTTTTTGTGTCTTATTTTTCTCCTTCTTTTCCATTTGATAACAAAACTATTTGTCTCATTTTATATATCATTTTACAATAAAAATGAAGCATTGATGTTTTATTTTGTATTGTACTATTTATTGTTTTCTCCTTTCCCAATTCTTTTAATTTCATTAATGATAGATAATTTTGAAAAATTATTCACAAATTATGTTGGTAAATTGGGTAAAAAAAATTGCAAATACTAAATTTTATCAGTTCAACTGTGAAATTGAAATGTTCTATTGACTAAATAAGTATGCAAGTTTTCATAAATGGTCAATATACTTTTCAAAATACAAAGAAAAGTATTGAACGTAAAATTTTAGCTACAAAGGTTCAATTTATTTCAAACTTGTAGTGTATGACCATTCAAATAATATAGTAATAATATTCAACCATTAGAACGATTAAATTTGATTACTAAATTGGATTATTAAGTAGAGTAACCTGATTCATTATGTCCTCACCATCCACACATAAGTGCAATGAGATCTAAACATGACCCATAATAAAGAATGGTCTTCAGATGTCATGTGATTTAACTAATGGACATGAAACTCGATATTGATCAAACATCATATACAAAAAGTTTTAACATTTCTTTTTTGAGGTCAATGTAACATTTCTGTATTTTTTATGACGATAATGTTTCTGTATCAATAAAAAATGTATTTCACAAAAAAAAAAATATAACGTTTCTTTATTCAGAAGTACTATATGGTACGAGACGAAAACCAACGAGCGGAAATAGTGGAAATCATGCAATGGAAACGAAAACATGGAGAGAGAGAATTCAATTAGTTTAATGTAAATATAAACATCCAAGGGTGGTAATGAATTTGTCGCTTCTCGTGGATGTTTTGTTTTCTTTTGTTCCATAAAGCATTTTTCTTCTTTATTTGATAGATAAAATGTAACGTTTCTGATAACACAATTCATGTTTGTATGATCAATTCAATTCAAAGGCAGGACTATGTATATAGAGTAGAGTCAAAATTGAAATTTTATTATTGTCTAAATTAAAATTCAAAACCACAATCTTCCTCACAAAACAAAATTCAAAATCACAATGTTGAATGAATCTAAAAAATTCATAATTATTGAGACAAATTAAGAGAAAAGCAAAAAATGTTGTAATGTTATAATTTAGGCTTTATCCCCATCTGTCATAGCCTTATTAACGGCAACAGCAATGTTGCACAATTGACGAAATGATCTACTCTTTGTAGAGAGAACATCATCATCACCAGGTATTGAAGCATCACATGTATCAATTGCAGCCAAAGCTGCTTGCAACCATAATTGAGCATCATGTTTGGCATTTGACAAAAGAGCTGCCACGGTATCCTCAAGCTGGCTTTCTGCATCCAATAAAGTCTCCTTGCAATCAGCCAAACCTTGTTGAATTCCCGGATCCAAATTTGGATCGTCGATCATCATTTTCACATCAGATAGTATCCCGGTCGCATTTGAAGCGGCCACCCTTAGTGATATCATAGCCAGGTCTTTTAGAGTCGCTTGTTGGCTCAGTTTGTCCGAAGAAAGGATCGACACACATTGTTCCTTGTTAGGTAAGTTTGCACAGACTTTGCTGATTAGGGGATTGTCTTGTGCAAAGGTAACTTGGTGATTTAATAAAATGAGGTAGATAGCCAAAAGAGATAAGTATGTTGTGACTTCCATTTTTTTCTTCTATATGGATTTAGTTTAATTTTATGAAACTAATTAATTCAAGTTTTTGTTTATAAACTTTTGTGAGGAAACTTAGTAGAGGGTTAAATTGTTTGTAATTGGAGAGATGCGCTTGACCTCAATTTTATTGGATGGTTACCACTTACTTGCTTGTTGCTTCTAAAATTAGAGTATTAATTTAGGGATAGATATACACTAACACTTATCATTCATTACTTTTCTATTTTTGGCTAAACTAGGGACCACATGAAGTATTTTTTAGAATATAAGAGACAAAGTGCAATTTAGATCCTATATGACCTCTCCCTTCCTAAAAATGGCAAGGGTTTGAGAGTATCTGCATGATTCTTACTTCTTCCAACCAAATTCCAATCTTATGTCATATCCTATCCTACTATATATATACATATAAATATCTGCTTCCAAACAAAAATACCTATACATATCTATTAAGTTGTCCAAACTGGATATATTCAATCTCTTTGTATTCCAAGGACTTGATCGTTAACAATTAAAAAGAAATGGTACACTTATAGTTATATACAAACAAAAGAAAGAAATTTATATTCTTTTCTGCACTGCAAGAAGTAGTACAACAAAAATAGGAGAAATGAGAAAAACAATATACAGCAAAACCTGATTCAAATCACTTTCTTGAGCCACTTCATCTTTGACGGGGTAGTTTGATTTATTTTCGATAAATGCATCAAAATAACTCTGGTAAAATGTGTTCTTTGAATAACGTGAAGATCTTGTTCTCACCTTCATCATTTCCATAGCCTGCAAGAGTTCATATATAAGCAATGTTCAATGAAAATATATTTATTGTAATCTATATTGAAAATAATATATTTTTTTTAATAACCAAAGAAAATCATTACTACGGAATGAAACAGTTTAAGCACAAGGTATGCATGATCCTTGAACTCAATAAAAACAGAGTAAGGTTGCACATTTGGCAAATCATGTTACCTGAAAGCTGTACATGAAATGTCTTGCTTTCTTGCCTACTTTAACACTTGGGTGAGATTGAAGCTTTTCATACATACTTCGAGCTTCATTGTGCCTGTCAATCATCAAATCAAAATATGTTTGGAAACTTTTTTATTAAAAATAAATAAACAGACCATAAATAATAAGCAAAATATCAATACTTTCAAGCCAAAGAGGCTATGGTAATTAGTGAACGAAGTCCTAGATGCAGCAGTGACATAATCATAGTTCAATTTCATAAGAATAGAAAGGATTATAGATAATATAGTTATATTTCAGCAAAGAAAGGATTATTCTCTCCCCCTTCCCCAGTCTGAAATAACAACCTTACATAACATGGTAGATTCCATGAGAATTTTATATATGTCAAGAACGAAGAACTTTGCAAACATACCTACTGAGGGAGTCTTGACAAATCGACCACTGTAAAGCAGCTAATCCATGTAGCTCACTCTGCAGTTCACAGACATTTTCAATCTCATTCATATATTCCTCCATATATATGTTTTCCTAGTTTCCCTGCTAGAGTATATGCCATGACATTCAAACGTTCAAATATTGAACATAAAATGTAATGCTAAAAAATGCTTAAAAAAAAAGGGCAATCAAAATACCATTTTGGTTTGAAGAAAAGAAAGTTCATCTCATTCAATTGATGCTTGTATCAGTTGGCATTCAGAGAGATAATATTAGGTTCTTCCTGAAAAAATAGATATGCATTCCCCCACCTCTAAACATCTAGTACGTAAGTAATTTAAAAATTTACCTTGAAGGGTAATTTGTCAATGACTTTCTCATAGTAGGGTAAAGCATCCTTCAGTTTTCCCGCGTCCATTAAGAAGTCACCATCCTTCAGTGCCTATAAATATTATATACAATTCGTGAAATAAAATCATGTCGGGATTGCTAATGATCAATTTAATGATCTATCACATTCTATTTCAAGGGCAAGTGAATGCCTTCATTTCAACAAGTTAAGAAACTTGATCAGCCATTACTAATGATACACTACATTCGATATCTATGAAATTAAAATATATTCACATGCATACAAATAAACCATATGCAAACAAATATTGCAAAGAAGAAGAAAAACCACGCTTAAAAGAAGGAAAGGATGGAGGTAATAATTTGGGATACCAATAGATATGATATGTTTACCTCCTCACACTCGATTTTTAGCTTTGGATCAATACTTAATCCATATTTCTTCTTGTAAGCAGCAAGCATCTGCTTCGTGCGTGCTTCTTTAGCAGCCTTCTCTTCTTCATTCTCTAAAACCTCCCCAGGACGTATAGTTCTTCCACCTCCATACTGAACAGGTCAAGGAAGAAAAGGGTAAATTTGAAAGGCATTCACAAACAATTGGACTATGTAGGTTAATTCTGCAAGAAGATTTGGCAAATACTAAATACATACTGTTTTTGAAATATTGTTAGGTCTAGGAAATACACCCCATGTAGAAACTTTTGGCTTGTACAGTTCTGACTCATCATCCTTAGTCTGTTCAGGTTGTGGAGCTGTTGTTGTTGTTGCATTGAAGTTGTTTGTGTCTCCGACAATAAGTTCCACCTCAGGCAAGTCATCATCTGAGAAGGGGTCGGAAAAAGGAACCAGTCCAGGTGGCAATCCCCTTGTCTTCTTATTATCCGCAAAGCCAAGCCCCACAAAATCAATCTTTGAAACAGACAATTCTCCCTTCTTACTAACACTATTGTCATTCACATTTTCTCCCCAAGTACTCTCACTCCCTCCTTGCAATCCTAAAAATAAATTCAGATACCCATTTTAGCACGAACCGCGTGACCAAAAGTAAACATCTTTTCATTATCAATGTTTATAAAAATAGAGGTCGCATCAACTGAAGTTGTCAAGGATAGCAATGTGACCTCGTAGACATAAACTAACACTAAAATAATCAAAGACATCAACTAATGGAAGCAGAAATCAAAACACATCAATGACTTTGTTTTATAATAAACAATGTGACATTGTTTGTAATAAGATCATCCGCAATAGAGCAACTTATTTTGGGTGCTTAAGTGGGGATCATACATACACATGACTCATTGTATAATTCTTTAGTGTATTACTAAAGCACTCAATTTCTTCAACTAAACACCTCAAAAAAATTATTAAACAGATAGCACCAATAACACAACATCACTATATATTTCAATAAAACTCATTTATTCTACTATAATTTATTAAATAGGGGCCACAAATAGTGAAGAGATAGGGTGCTTCCATAACCACATTTTCTATAAGCACCCAATTATGTTCGGAGGTGCCTATTTATCCCAATGCAAAATAGGTGAAGCAGCCACCTTTGTGGTTGTGGATGCCCCAACACATTAATTAAGCACTTATAGCATAAGCAAAGTAGTCAAACTATTTTCATATAAGCTTATAAGTTGTTTTCATTAGTTATCCTAAAGAACTTATGGAAATAAGCTAAAAAAAGCTTATGAACATGTCAATATGTCACAACTCACAAGCTGTTTTCACAAGTTATCTCATCAAACAGATTCACAACAAGAGTTAAATAAACTCAAATAAGTCAATTCATAAGTATTACCTTGATCAGTTTCACTAACAGCAACCCCTTTATTCTGCTTATACTTTTTTGCCTTCTCCATTGCAATCTTCACAGAAACTGACACATCCTTTTTCCCTCCATCAGCACTGTTTTGCTCAATTCCCAAATCAGTGTTTGATTTAATCGATTCTTTATAAGCTTTAGCTTTATTAAACGCAAGCTTTATAGGATCAACAGAAGCAGTTTTTTCAGCTTCTATCGAATTAACTTCAGAAGATTCCTTGTTGTTTTCTTTGTTCATAACACAACACAACTTCGTAGTTTTTAACGCTGTTGGTTTCATGCGCAACGAAGAGAACCATGAACATGAAGAAGAAGAAGAAGAAGGTAATAATAATGAAGCCATTAATTAAAAATATCTAAAATAAAAAATATTCATCACCACTCAGAACTCACCACGAACATGTTTCGCTCTTTATGGCGGCTGTTAGATAATTCGGGTTCGGGTTCGGGTTATGACAATACCCACACATTTCGATTCGGGTAATGGGCTTTACTTACTGGGCCTATAAACCCGACCCTTTTTTTTTTTTTTTTAATTTTAATCATTAAAAAAAAAAACTAGGGTTTTGTAGGTATAAGAAGGGTCCTTATCTTCTCTCGTGTAGTTCCGTTCTTCTTCACACTGAGGCTCACCCCTTTGTCCTAAATCACTGACCTTAAACCGAATCTTCACAAAGGTACTTTCTTTACTTCAACCTTATTTCATTTCTTGTAAATCGATTGATTATGTTGTTTCTCTCAGATTTTGACCTAATTACTCAGTGCTGTGTTGATTTCCAGTTCTGTTAATTTTTCCATTCAATTTAATTATCAATTTAGTTATTTAGGTCTCTATTTTACCAAATCAAACTTTTTCAATTATTTCATGAGCTTTGTAGTTACTGATTTAATTGAGGGTTATTGTTACTGTTTTTTAGTTAAGGGGTTTTGTAACTGTTAATATGTAAGTCTCCGATGATGAACAAAATGATATAACTTTCGTTCTTCTGAGATGTTTCTGTGCGGAAGAAAATTATTGGAGACCTGAACTGAGGAGACTGCTTCAAATTTTGTATTTTTACAAGACATGATAAAAAAAACTTTGTGCTTCAGACTGTATGCTGTGTTTATCTATGTGGTGTTATATTTTATGGTATCTGAATTTAGAAAAATATGTATGTTTTAACTTGGATTTTTGCTTCTTATATCATATGATTTAGTTGAATTCACACTGCACAATAGTAAAGTTGTAGTCATTGAAATTATTTCTAGTTTGATGACCTGTTCCTGTTCTAATAGACTGCATTATTTTTCAAAATCTATTTATTTGATGTACATAGGGAAATAGGAATTATGAGTTTGTCTTATGCTTCTGTTAACGATTGTTTCATGTATATTTTGATTACACAATGTTGTGTGTTTATGCCTTTTCATTACATGTTCATATGGTTCGATAAATATGAACAAGTAACTAAGTTTGATTTTTGATAACTTTCCTGCTCTGTCTTGACTTTCTTCTCTAGTTTTGTTTCCAATTAATTTTGCATCTTTTATTACGGGTCATTTATTGGAATGAAATTTATGTTTTATATATTTTTACTTTGCCTTTCTCAGATGAATCGTGAAAAGTTGATGAAGATGGCCGGTTCTGTTCGAACTGGAGGAAAGGGTACCGTTAGAAGGTATATTTATATATGAAACTCAATTATGGTCCATTCTAATATAACTTGGTTTTTTTTAGTGATGCCAATATTGGTTGTATAGCATTGTTTTGTTCTTCAAATGTTTTTGATAGATCTGTCCATTGTCATGAGAGTCACTACTCACTAGCCATATGCTGACATGAATAAATTCTTGAGCTTGTATATTATAATTAAAACTTCCCCCTTTCCCGTTAATACACCCATATCCGAGCATGTCCAAGCAAAACTTCACAATTCCTTATTCTTTCTTTTACTCTGAACTGATACTATGTTCATGTTGTTGCGAATCTATTGTTTAAAGAATGTTTCTTGAACACACCGAATACTTTTGTTGAGTTGAATTGTTCCTTTAGTTTTTTTTTTTATCAAGAGTTGAATTGTCTCGTAATGTTCTTCCTTTTGTTTACCTCAGAAAGAAGAAGGCCGTCCACAAGACAACAACTACAGATGACAAAAGGCTTCAGAGCACCCTGAAGAGAATAGGGGTGAATGCCATCCCACAAATTGAGGAGGTCAATATCTTCAAGGATGATGTAGTTATCCAGTTCTTAAACCCCAAAGGTAATAATCAGCCAGTAATATTTCCAGCATGTATTCTTTTTATATGATAGGTTATATATATATATATATATTGCTTTTCAAATTTTGCCGACTACAAAGTTTGATTGTTTTCTTTCCAGTTCAAGCATCCATTGCTGCTAATACATGGGTCGTTAGTGGTGCTCCTCAAACAAAGAGTAAGAATCTACATCCTTTTTTCTTCTTATTCTCTAGTTTATTATACGAGTTTTGCTAACATAATATGTATATTTCCAATGAATATATAAATGAAATCTCTGGTGCATCAATCTTACAGGAGCACCTATGCTTAATCTGTTCACATTGCAATATCTTGATTTTTGTTAAACTTTAGAGTACTAGAGCATTGTTTCCCCACAATTTATGAAACTTTCTATTATATGTTTGTTTTTTGGCTGATTATTCACTGCTGTGATATAAACTGACATATAAATTTCCCTTCTACAGAGTTGCAGGATATACTCCCTAGCATTATCCACCAATTAGGTATGTGCTTTGAACTTTTTCATAGGCTTGTTTGGTGTTTCTTGTTCGTCCCAACTTAAATGATTTGAATATTATTAAAATTAAAATACAGGACCAGATAATTTGGAAAACCTGAAGAAGATAGCTGAGCAATTCCAGAAGCAAGCTCCTGAAGCAGGTACTGGTTCAGCCACAGTACAAGAAGAGAATGATGATGATGTTCCAGATCTTGTCCCAGGAGAGACTTTTGAGACAGCTGCTGAGGAGGCCAAGGATAGTTAGATTGTTATTGTGCCATCTTCTGTTTTTTTTTTTTCAAAAAAGAAAATCTTGATTTTCATATTTAAGTATTTCAGGGTGTTTAGTTATCTTGTCATATACTTTAAACAGTCCGAATACTTGAATTAAATCTGTTTTCCTTCATCTAATTCAAACTGTTCCTGCTTGGTTGCACTTGATTTCATCCAACTCTTTGGTAGTGTCTGGTATTAGCTGAAATCCAAAGTTTTCTGGAAATGATGTGAAGATAATAGTTTCACATAGTTGGTAGAATAGAAGTGAAAAACAATTCCTAGGCACAATGAATCCTGAGAATATGGATTTTGTAAGCTGTTTTTTTTTATTCACCTTCAGAAGATTTAATCAGTAAAGCAACCTTCTAATGGATTGAGTTTATCATTATATAATCACTTAGGTGTGCATAAATAAATCCATGAGGATGCATTCTCGGTTTAAATTTTCTTAAAATTGAGTTATGTCTAGTACTCTTACTATTTTGCATAAAAAAAAAAAAAAGGATTGGTATATGAAAGATTCATGTATTTTTTTTTCTTAGAAGCATGCTGCATGCAGTATAGCGAAGTCTAAAGATGACAACACTAACAGGAATACTTCACATCAATGACATGATTTGTTACTAATAGCGAAGTTTTTAATTATTGAACTATGTTAAGACCGGCACTAACAACAAGTAGAAACTAAAGAAGACTTTCAAAGGAAATTTTGAGTTGGCGGAGAATGTTGGAATATTGATGACCGAGGAGAAGAATGGTTCAAGACTTCTAATGTTGAACTAGTTGTTGTGAAGACAGAACTTTCTTCACAAAAATACATGTCTAGTTCAATGCACATAGCTTGCTTAACTAAAATACTAACAGCGAGTTAAGGTGGAATTCACTAACAGCGAGTTTGCTTCACTAACGACCGAGATTGCTTTGCTAAAATATTAGCATTAAGATGGATCCCAACAACGAGTAGAAATTAAAAGTGATGTCTCATTCTGACCTTACCGATCATTATATCGAGCTTTTTTTTCAGAACATTGTTTCTCAGTGTTTGAAGAAAACTCCTGATCGACAATCAACAATGCACAACCAAGAGAAACTATCGTCGCCATATACAAAAAAAACTCTCCACCTAAACTTTATGCACCACTAACTCAAAAGTTCAAGAACTCAAATATTAGAACTTCTAGACTAAGATCTTGACTCCAACCCCAATGTCACACAATTGCATAAAATCATGCGGAAGAATATCAATATTTCAAGGCTTAGAGCCTTAAACTCAATATATAGATTAAAAAAATGTACTTTTTAGCATTTGCCTAATGTTATTATTACCTTGAGAATCAATACGATTCAATTCTTTAAATTTGTAGAGTATCAAATTTGAAAAATAGAAATGATATTTTTAAGTTCACATTATAACTTTACAATCCTTAAAACAAACGATAAATGTTAGAAATTTTCTTTTTCTTACAATCAATATTTCATTGGGTAAAACACGTGAGTCTTGTCAAAAAATATATATGCTAAAGGAAGGGTTAAAAATATAGTATCTATAACACTTTAAAACAAATACATATGGAGTTGTCAAGCCTTTTAGGACTTCTCTTCTCTCCTTCCTAAACCCTAGCAGTCACCCCTTTCTTCTTTTTCTTCTTTTTAGATGGGTGATTTAGGATCAATTTTGACCCAAAAATCACCCATCCGAATTGTTTTTCTTTCTATCTTAATTGAATAAGTGATTTCACATATTTTCTGTTTTCTTTCGTTTGTTTTCGTGATTTTGTCGTCTTTGAACGACTCTGTATGTTTTGATTTCCCGTCTTTGTGCGGTGTGATTTTGATTTCCCGTCTTAGTGCGGTGTTTATTTGATTCAGATTGAAAGATTAGCTTTGAGCAAGTGTAGATCCGATCAATGACAATGACTTTGGAGTCGTCAACGTTGCAGATCTGGACACATGGGTATTTTGGAGACATGAATATAGTCATATTTGTAGGCATATATATTTTGCCGTTTTATGCTATTAACATGGATGATGTGAGTTTGTTCACAGATTCATCATTTTTGTTTATAGCGAATTTGGATTTGTATTGCATCGATGCACTATATCAATTTGAATGAATGAATATCGTATATTTTTGTAAAAAAAAAAAACAAATACATATACTTTTTCAAAAAAAATAAAAATAAAATACATATGCTGCTGCTGGTTACATTTTTTGTGGGAGATGAAAGCGCACCCATGGACATGGAGACAAGCAATATCTTTATGATCATAAGTTATTTATAAGGGCATGTTCTTACACAAGTTGCTTCCCATAAAAAAGGCAAAGCATAAATTCTCATTTCTAAGTTCTCCTCGACATTGCCACTAGAAATTGCCGCACATATTCGTAATTGCAATTTGCAATGCGATTAAAGATTATTCTGCATCGAATAGACAATTTTACAAAAACAAAAAAGTTAATCAGAAGTGGTTAATTTTTTTTTAATGATTGAATAGTAGTAAGTGTACCAAATTTGATACGACTGATGGTTACAATAAGATGATAGAATATAATTGCTAAAACTAATCTACATATTTTGTGTATAATTATTATACTTCACACATTTAAAATAAAATTATTTTTTTGAAGAAATTAAAAATCAAAATTTAATTACAGATATTGAAAATTTTCCCATTTTTGGTTACACCGTTTAACATTTTCCACAATTCCTTTTCGCATACTGTGTTTTGATATACCATATCTTTCAAGCACTATTTGAAAGAGAGAGGTTAAAGCAATGTTTATATGCTAAGAAGTTTACTTAACCAACATCAAAGCACCAGTGGTCTAGTGGTAGAATAGTACCCTGCCACGGTACAGACCCGGGTTCGATTCCCGGCTGGTGCATATAAAGCTGTGATGATATTTGTGTCAATTGTGGTGATGGGTTCATCACTATATTGCCTTTAGTGGCTAAAAAACTGGCACATCTGAGCTTATATATTATATTTTTTTTCTGAATATGTTCTTTGTTTTTTTTTTTTTTCGACAGAAATGTTTCTTTGTTTTTAATACTCAAAAACATCAAATATTTTGTTTTACTCTTGGCTATGATCATCATTGGAAGCAATAATAATACAACCAATTATCCACAGCCCACCACATATTTTGTTTATGGGTCGTCCACTAAATTATGAGAGTAGTGCTTGACCCCTAAATATGCTTCCAACAATCATATCAGTATTTAATTTTTTTTTATACCTTTTTGAGTTTTTTTCCAACAAATTGGTGTGCTTTGTTTTACTTAGTGCTGCTTTCAAGTAAAATAACATTATAGTTTAAGTTATTTTAAATAAGGGTAGTGTTAATTTGTGCTCTTAAGGCACATGCTAAGAAATTCAAAAGAAGAAATATTCTCTAAAATTTTGTGCATTCAATTCATTAAAAAGTTAAAGATTACATGTAATACACATATTCCAATAAAATATTTTTATATTTGATTCATTAACGTGTGTCTTAAGAGCACAAGTTAACATTTCCCTTAAAATAGTCATGCTAAAAAATGTTTCGCAATGGGAAGAAAACAATTTTGATGTTTTGATTTGGGAGATGAACCAATTGGGAATTAACAAGGTTGTTGAGAGCAAGAAGAGACAAACATCGATTTTTCACTGGAATCACGATTCAATGAACATGGCAATGAACTGTGCAAAAATACTGCGAGATTTGAATGTATGCAATGCAATTTGACTATAGATATTCTAATGCATTGATCCCTGGTTTTATACTCCCTCCGTCCCAAATTATATGTCATAAAAAATATTTGTCCAAAATTATATGTCGCTTTACAATACCAATGAAAAATTAATGTTACTTTTCATATTATATCCTTAACTATTTATTGTTCTCTCTTCTTTCAATTCCTTTATTTATCTTTCCCATATCATTTATTAAGGACAATTTTGTAAAACAACTCATAATATCTCTTTCCCACACAATATTAATTACATTTCTTAATATGTGTGAAATGTCCAAAACGTCATACAATTTGGGACGGAGGGAGTTGTAGATCCAAGTTCTTATAAAAAAAAAATTTTTTTTATAAGAACTTAATTTGGTATTACAAGAGTAGTGGCATTTGTACAATCAGTTGTAACAACTTTTGTAATAACCTTATTTTTTTTAATTTTTTTATTGGTAAAAAACAATAGATCGAAAAAAAAAAAAAGATGATAAGAACATAATGTGAGAATGAAAGATAACGTTGTTCAAAAATTATCACAAAATGGTTGTATAAATATCGTTTATCTTTGTCTGAGGTAAACAAAAGAGTAATAATAGGTGTATATTATATAGGATATACTCATTGACACACCACTATTTGTGGTGGTTAATGGTGGTTGTGAGGAAGTCTAGCGTTCCTATAGAGGTCGACGGCAGAGTCCGATGACTCATGATGGTTTGGCAGAGATCCAATGATCCTTTTAATGGTTGGTAGTAGAGCTCATGTGATTTGCAGTTGTCAGCATAGCTGCGATGACCCATGATTGTTGGTGGCGGAGGAGTTCATAGTGGTATTGCCAATTGTGAAGAGAAAGAGATGTGACTTGGAGAAAAAGAGGTCGTGATGAAAGAGTAATGTAGCCATGCAATGACATGTAATTATTTTGTGTCATAATTCACGTAAAAAAACTAATAGTATTACTATATTAGTATTGATAGTACTATATTGAATAGTATTATGCGTGAATAGTAGTAGGGTCTTTTGACTTATAAATAAAAGCTTCTACGAAAGTAAAAAACAAGCTGTAAGATAATCTTTGCAATATGAAATTTTTCTAAGAACTTTCCATTTTCTAGAAAGTATGTCGGCAAGTAAGTTCTTTTCTCCTTTAATATGAAAAATGTTTTTAATATATACAAATAAGATATTTTTTATTAAATTAATTTTACGAATGTGTCAAACGGGTATGGGTATTTGTTTTTTCGAATTAGATTAGGTGCACTCATGATTGTATGTAGTCATCACTTTGCAACTGTTCGATCAAAATTGGATGATTCAAATCTCAAGATTGTTTTTAACTTCAATATAATATAAAATACTAAAGTTAAAATTTGAATCGTTCAATTTTAATCAGATGACCTCAAGTAAGCCGACTACACGACTTCACCGGTTTTCGACTGCACTAGACCAACTGGGAGTTAACAAGGTTGGTGAAAGCAAAGAAGAGACAGCCGTCGATTTTTCCCTGGAATCACGATTCCATGAACATGGCAATGAACTATGCAAAAATACTGCAGGATTTGAATGTATGCAATGCAATTTGACAATAAATATTCCTATGAGTTTTATAGATCCAAATTTTTAATCAATAGCTGCCCTTTGTTCCAACTCTAATATTATCACAAATACGTGTGGTTTTATAATTTTCTCTTTGTTTTATTTTCTATTTTCTTCGAATATGTTCTTTCCAAACAACGAGAGCTAGCTAGCATAATTGTTTAATGCAAGTATGCAACCAACTTTGAATCTCCTTTTTTTAAATGTAAGGCGAATAATATGGATATCATTGAACAAATATTGCCTGCCACACAAGATTTCGGCCACTTTTTACTTCACAATCTCATATTCGAATTTTCTCTCTTTTTATTTATTTAAGGCAAGGTAGTTTATGATAAAATTGAAAATTGTATTTTGATCGTGCAACATTTGGGAATGTTATATGTTAATTACTCAATATCTTATGAGATTTGGATCTTAATTCGTCATGTTGTAAGAGTCTAGACAACATTGTATTTATACATGTAAAATAACAAATATAAATTATAAGATGGTATTAATTAAAAGTATAAAAAGATGCGTAAATACATGAATCTTAAGTAATGTATCAGATGCATCCAAAGTAGTGTTGTTGCTGGAAGTTGGTTGTAAATGGAACCATCTGTGTTTTGAGTTGGTAACTTAAGTTTAAGGTCTTCTTAATCGTTTGTTGAAGTGTAAGGTGTGATATATTTCCTACGAGGTGAATTATACGATGGATATTTTTTTAAAGTTTGGTCTTAATTTACTTTTGTATACTTGTATTTTTAATTTGGCTCCTAACTTTTTTTTTCCTTGTTGGTAGATTAGAGGTTTGTTGAATCTTGTATTGTAGTTAGTTTCTTTTTTCTTTTTTCTTTTTATTGGGAATTTTCCTTTTTTCTTCAGAAAAAAAGTAATGTCCGAAAGTGATAAATAAAAAGAGAAAATATATTTATCATTATAAAAAAAAATTATAACTCATTCGAAAAATTTATTTATGTAAAAATATAAAAGGTAGAAGGTTTAAATTGGATTTGGATCATCTACATTTTAGATGAAAAATGTAGAGTGACATAGATAAATATTTGGATAAAAAAGGAGAGACGATGATGTTTAAAATGGAGGAAAAATATGTGAGAGAAAACATATCAAGAAAGAGATAGAGAGAAAGGTAGATAAATGAAGGTTAAATGGTCAATAGTTATAAGAGTCTTGTCGTAAATATGAATATGGATCCTCTAACTTTTGAACTTAGACAATATTTGGATAGAATAGGATAAATAATGGTGTTTAAAATGGTGGAAAAAGGATGTGAGAGAAAGCAAATCAAGACAGAGATAGAAAGGCGCATATCATTTTAATAATATATAAATATCATTTGTCTACATTTCTCTCTTTATGTCTCTTAAATTGTTTTTTTATACTTTACCCAAATACATATTTTTATAAAAAAGAATCCTCTAATATTTCATTTGTCTACCATTCTATCCATCTATCGGTCTCTTAATTTACTTCTTTATTCATCTTTTTTCCTCCATTTTAAGCACCATCCTCTCTCGTATTATAACCAAAATTTGTCTAAACCCACTCTACATTTCCCATTTAATAGAAATCTAAATCCTATATTTTACATATTCATTCAAGACTGAAGTTACGATAACAATAGCAGTACTACTCAAAACCCTTTATCAAAATTTCATGAAACACAATCAGTAAAAATATTTCAAACCACACGACATTGTGAAATTCAAACCTATTTAATACTACACACTTGATTTGTTATTTCACTTCTGCCAATCTGATACAAGTACAAATCACTTGCACAATTTCTTTTGTTAATTTATTTTCAAAGAAGTGAACTCATTTATCTAATACTAGAGATTAATCAAGTTGTGACTTGTAGAGTGAGGTGGATTAGTGAGCATATGAACAACTTCCCTCATGGTAGGCCTTGCAGGTCCCATTTCTTTAACACACATCATAGCTATGTTGAACATGTAGATAACACTAGTCAAAGGGTATCCATTGAGTCGTGGGTCCACCACTGCTGACACTAATGCTTTATCTGATGGCTGATAAAGTTCTAATTCAGTTTTATTGATCCATCCAACGATGTCTACTCCATCTCCAAATTCACCAACTGGCTTCCTTCCTATTATCAGCTCCAATAGCACCACTCCGAAACTATACACATCACTTTTTTCATCCACTTTGAGAGTGTATGCATATTCTGTTCACCCATTCAACATTTCCATTATTAGAAACAAATTCAATCACATGACACTACTAAAGTAAATAACATCGTTAGATCATAATAGAATTTTAGTAAGTCTCGTAATGGGATGGACTTAGACTTTTGATATTGGTGTGGCTAAAATATCAAAGAAACTATATATATTAATAAAGCGAATTAGTTACACATGAAGCACAGCAGCAAAAATGATTTTGATGCGTCCTTTTACCAATGTGTCACATGTTCAATTCCCTAATTGAACCACGGAGTGTTGAACCCAGGACGCGGTGATGGTAAAAGCACTTTCTACCGCTAAGCCAAGTAAGAATACACGAAACAAAATACAACATATATTGCATATAATGCATTATTTAAGTCTAGTATATGAAGAAAAAAATTGGGTAATAATTTTTTGTGGCTACAGCCACACTATGCCTTATGGTGGATCTGCCCCTGCTCGTAATCGTAAATACAACTTAGATGGTAAAAAAACTGAATAAACATTTTATATGTTTGAGTGCATATTCAAACTCATAATTTTCCACTACTCAACAAGCCGTTAGTGTGTGTAAATTTCGTTGCTAGACTCGTAAAAATAAAGAATGGAAGGAACTTACCTGGAGCAATGTAGCCGTAGGAGCCAGCAATTGAGGACATGGATTGAGAAGCACCTGGATCATACAAGAACTTAGCAAGTCCAAAATCAGCAACATGAGCCTCAAAATCAGCATCAAGCAATATATTATTAGACTTAACATCCCTATGAATGATAAGAGGTGAACAATCATGGTGCAAATAGCAAAGTCCCTTAGCAGCTTCCACAGCAATTTTGTACCTCATTTCCCAACTCAAATGACAACCTTTTGCACCATGAAGCCACTCACCTAAACTACCATTAGGCATGTACTCATACAACAACAAATTTGTATCCTTGTTTGAAACATATCCCAAAAGCCTCATTATGTTTCTGTGTCTAATCCTTCCCAATGTCTCTATCTCAGCTTTGAATCCATAATCATTTCTACCACTTCCTTGTCCAACTAAACGCTTTATCGCAACGTCTGTTCCGTTTGCCATGGACCCTCTGTAGACAATCCCAGCTCCTCCTTTTCCTATTATGTTCTCTTCTTTCAGACACTCCACTACTTCCTCTGCTCTGAATTCCAACTTCTGAAACGCTGTTAGCTTCCATGCTTTTGCCATGTGACGCTTCCTCTTCCTCATCATGTGCAGTGTTACAATTACCATTAACACCGCTGTGGCGAAGACGATTGCTATGACGACAGCTTTCTCCTTTGCATGGCTTTTTCTCGAACGATAGAGCAATGAAGAACATGTTGTTTGGTGGGGGAAACATAGGCTAGGATTTCCGGCAAATGACCGGTCGTTGAAGACCAAAAACTGACCACCTGTGGGGACAATTCCGGTAAAATTGTTGTAAGATAAATCCAGCGTCGTTAGACTCGTCATGAATCTAATCTCATCAGGGATTTTCCCAGATATGCTATTATGCGAAACATTAAAAATGCTTAGAACCTTCAGATTCTTCATCCCTTTAGGAACCTCACCGGTAAGCATGTTTCGGCTGAAGTCAACTGCAGTCAGTGAACTACATTGAGTAACCGTCTTTGGAATTCCACCAGTGAGATTATTGCCACTTATGTTGATTCTAGTCAACACCGGTAAAGCAAAGACCTCTGCCGGAATTTCTCCGAGAAACTGATTGGCATCGAGTAACAGCGTCTGCAGTGATCGGAGATTCTTCATGGACGCCGGAATCCTCCCGGTAAATAAATTGTTAGAAAGAGCGAGATTCCCGAGAGAATTGCCAGAAATCTCCGTTGGTAGTTGGCCGTTAAAACGGTTATTTCCAAGCTCTATTATCTGTACAGAAGGCAACTGAAAAATCCCCGGTGGGACCGGGCCGTCCAAGTAGTTATTAGCCACTCTGATTTTTTCAAGTGACTTACACGGGCCAATTCCGTTAGGTATTGGACCGCGGAAGAAGTTGTCAGTAACGATAAACGTTTTCAACTTCTTTGATTTGCATAACTCCGGTGGGATCAATCCGGTGAGGTGATTCTTCGTAACGTCAAAGTATATGAACTTTCCGTTTGAACCGAGATTCTGCGGCAATACAAAAGAGAAATTGTTTTCCCAAACCTGAAGCGTTTCGAGGTTAGGAAGATCGCCGATGAACGCTGGAATTGAACCGCGAAGCTTGTTCTGGAAGAAATTGATGAGAGTGAGATTTTTCAGCTTTGAGAAGGTTTCTGGAATCTCCCCTGAGAGTCCGTTGATGGAGAGATCCAACGACATGAGACTCCGCATTGAAGAGAGTTCGGGTGGAATTGTTCCGGTGAGGTTGTTCATTTGCAAAAACAAGGAGTCGAGGTTTTCTAAATTTCCAAGACTCGGTGGAATTTCTCCGGTGAGGTTAGCGTTAGAAATTTCAAGATATCGGAGAGATTTGATTGAACCTAACTCCGGTGGAATTCCACCGGAGTAAGCATTCTCATAACCTAATTGGAGTTCCTTTAGCATCTTTAACTTCGACAAACTCTTAGGAATCTTCCCTGTTAAACTGTTATAGTTCAGCCTTAAAATCTCCAACTTCTGAAACTCCGAGTAACTCTCCGGTATTGTACCGGAGAAAAAGTTTCCAGCAAAACTTAAGTACTTGAGTTTCATCAGGCTAACGATTTCCTCTGGAAGAGGACCTTCGAAATTATTGTCATAAGCATCTAGAGCCTCAAGTTTCTTCATTCCAAAAGTGATGTTGCCGGGGAAGTTACCGGAGAAGAGGTTGTGAGAGATGTTGAGGATTCTAAGAGAAGTAAGTTTGGATAGCTCAGTTGGAAGCTCGCCGGTGAGATTGTCCATAGTGATTGTAAGGCTCTCGAGCATGTTCAACTCTCCGATCTCCTTGGAAAGGTGTCCGAAGAGTGGAACTTGCGTCACGTTCAAAGCAATCACACGTTGATCTTCGTCGCATTTTACACCGGAAAATGAACAGTGAGCTGAAGCAGAAGTTGAAAATTTCCAGTCTTTGAGTGCATCATCTTTGGCTTTCTCTCCTTTCATTGATTTTTTTAGCTTTAGCAACGCATCAAGATCATTATTTAATGAATAACACGTTGTAAATAACATGCACAATAGTAGCAAATAACATGTGATGTTTTTCATCTTTCTCTTTTGCTCAGTTTTGTACCTATGAATTGGTTTGCAATGTTTGCATTGGGTGTATTTAATTTCTCTTTTTGGTACCACACCACTCTCACACTACATGCAGTGATTGCATTCTGTATTTATAATAAGTACAATTATAGTTAATTTAATTGATGTTATCTTATTGGTTAACATATGGTAGAGTGGAGTATAATCTTTGTGTAATATCCTATTTCCCACTAGTTAAGTCCACGAGTAGACTTAATTTACTTTTGTAACAAAGATGCAATTCTTTGTAAAAGACACACTTTGGAATGAAACCAAAGTTGATTTATGTATTTTTCCAAATTAAAAAAAGAAACTGGAGAGAAGAAAAGGTGTTTTACGTGGAAGAATTGGAACTTTGTATTTGAGAAAGTTGTTGCTCGTGAAAAGGTGAAGGCATTGATTCTATGTTTCAAGTTATTTCCACCATCATCCACTAGATATTGCAGAATCGTATTCTATGTTTGGTTAAAGTGTATTATGCATTAGTTAAATTTTTAATTGTTTTTATGCGTATATGGTTCTGTCCCAAACATTTTCAAGTTTAAATATAAATAATCTTTTTGGCTTATACTAGAGTGATTAGATGTAAATCAACTTTGTGACAATGGATTATAGCTAGAGCATTCATTTCAGTCTAACAATCAACTCGTTGTTATAGCTAAACCACTTATTGTTACTATGATTGATGATTTTTTGTGCACAATATTCTCTACATTTGACAAAGACATGAATGGTCCATTTGTGGTTGTGGAGTGTGGACTCTAGGAATTACAAAAAGGTGTTAGACTAGAATAACAATCATCTCTACTTATTTGACTGTTGGCATCTATGTAAAATGCATGTTCAAATTTCGTTCAACTATACAAAATTCACTACCTGAATTTAGGGTAACACCTATTGCATCACTATCTTGAATGTGCTCTCTGTTTTCTAGTGACAGATGAATGATCATGCTCTTAAGATTAAAGTCGTACAGTGTACCTAAAAGTGCAAATTAACTATCAAGTTTAACGGTTCAAATTTGAATTTTATTTAAAAAAGTGTTGGTGGTGAAGTTCACAAGTGTGACGAGAAGGACATATTTCTTGAATGAAAAAAAGGTCATAACGAAAGAGTAAAGAGTTGTGTTATTTGAACATCCATATATGTGACAACTTTTGTGACAACCAAAATTTTACAAAGAAAATGAGGTAGTGGCACAAAAACCAAAACAATAGAGAGAGAAAATAAAAAGATAATGTGAGTATGAGAGATAAAGTTGTCACTAAAGTTGTGAAAAATGGTTGTTCAAATATCATTCCTCAAGAGTAAATAGCCATACAATGAAATGTAATTCTTTATGTTATAAATCATGTAAGAAATGAACAATATTTGTGTAAATAGAACTATAGTGAATAGTATTATGACGGAATAGTAGTAGGGTCCTTAGACCTATAAATAAGGCTTCTACGAGAGTACAAAGCAAGTTGTAAGAAAACCTTTTTAGTATGAAGTTTCTCTAAGAACGTTTCATTCTCTAGAGAATATGTGCGAAAATAGGCCGACTACACGACTTCACTGAAACCTCATCCTAGTTTTCTGTGGTGTCCAAAAGTACTTTGTCTAGTGTTTATTTGTGTATTAAAAAATTTGTTTGAGTTCTCAAAATTTTAAATGTTACATCAGTTTGTGACACTCATAGCACCACCATCGGAAGCTAGATGCACCACTGCTTATCAGTTATCATGCCCCCATAACATCACTCTGCTACCATCCATAATCAGCATTGTCTGTCCCGGATTTCCATTCCTACATAACACCATTTTGGAAGACCTACGAACTCGTGATAGAGACTACACTTAACTCGTCATATAAGGAAACAGATATCATTTTGTGTGTGAAAGGGATCAAGTATCTTATCTTATTAAGCCAAAAATTAATAATAAGGGAAGAAAAATATTACTATTATTTTAAAAATATACCGTATAAACGTGTCATGTTTCATCTAGAAGAGCATAAAGAAAAAATAATTTACAAGAACATGAACATACAAAAAGATAATATATGTAGCTTTTATTTATTTATTTTTACTAACAAGTGTGAATATTGCTAAGGGAAAGTATTTCATTTTCCCAATCAATAATTTTGTCATGAAACAGTAGGTCAAGATTTGCCACATAGCAATGCTTCCAAAATGGATTCGTGTTATTCTTCAACATTTCTTTCATAGTTTTTTGGAATTGGGATCCACATCCACTAATAATGGATGGGTGGTATGTCAACCCCTCTAATGATAGTGAGTAGTGACAACTAGTTTAGTGTACGTGAAGCGACCAAAATTATCTTCCATTATTGGCCCTTAAATTTTTGAGAAGTGTTATTTGAATAACCATTTGGTTGACAACTTTTGGGACAACCATAATTTACAAAGAAAAAGTTGGTATTTACACGAAAACCAAAGCAATAGAGAGATAAAATAAAAAGGAATGTGAGTATGAGAGAGAAAGTTGTCATAAAATGATGTTCAAATATCATTTTTCTAAATTTTTCTTGCTCTTTTACAATGGCAGACAGTTTATATTCTCTATGGCAAGCTCCTGTACTTAGCTACAATGGCGGATCTGCTCATAATATTGAGTGATTTCCCCCACACATTATTTTTCCTTTTATATACTTTTTCAACATTTTGGTTCCCATATACAAAAATGGATGTTGTCCCCACCCATTTTACATTTCTCTTTCACATATTCTCTCAATGTTTTCTCTCTTGTAATGCAGTGTAGAGCAGTAACAGTAAGAGTAACTACTGTCCTTGGATGTCGATGAAGCGTAAATCATTGTGTAATTCTCGGAAGAGCAAGGACAGTAACTATAACGCAGCTCGTTAGAGCGAAAGGCAAAACTGGGGTTTTGACACTTCTTTAAAAGGATCTTGTTAATAATCGAGCAAGGTGTGTGTTCAATTGAGGAATTATTCCTTGTGTCGGGGAGAAGTATAAAGACATAGCAATTACAGAAATAATATTTCTGTAATAAGTATCCATGTTTTGAGCACTTACTTTATCGTTATTTTTTTATCTATGAAATTTGAACAGATAATCTCTCATAAATTACTCGTTTTTACTATGCTTATGACCTCTTTTGTGCATTATGTTGACATGATGGAACACCTCTAAAGTGTGGATCACGTTTGTTCCGGCAGTTGACCTCTATAAACCACAAATAGCATAACATAATCATTTTGTTTTGTAATTAGATTGATTCAGTTCAGATAAAAATATCCTACTTTAGCCAATAACCACTTAGTTTCTAGTTATACTATAAGCCACATTTGGTGAAGAACTTGGTACCAAGACTCTTATCCACAAGTCTCTCTAATTCAGGTCCTTATACTCATCATGTGAATAGCAAATTGGCAATACCGTTGGTTGCATCCTCTAGCGAACAGAAAATAAAGTCGTAATGAGTTATCTGTCACTTTTAATCATGCAGTCATAGAAGCTCAATTGAGTTCGTCTAATAGTGTGCCAATTTTTGTGGGTTAGTTCATAAAGAACTTTGCTCCATCTTTAAACGGAGTCCCCACAATTTTGTTGAAGTAAATTTTCGATCTCAGTAAATTGAGTTTCTTTAGTGGTTATAGATTCAATCTCAGATATGTGACTGTAGAGGAATAGTTGTAGGGAAGTTTCAATGCCTTGAGTGATTAGTCTCTCTCACTCGAGAAACAAGTGGTGCTTACACAAAAATACCACTTTGAACCGTGTCATTTCATTGAATGAATCTACCCCTTTCAAGAGGAAAAGGAAACCCAATGTTTATGGTGCCCACACTTGTGAAGTAATACATGTGGCACAAGGGATTAAAACTCAAATATTATCCGGTCATTTTTTGCGAGAAAGTGGATCAGAGATGGGGACTAAATAGAACAAAGCATATGGCAAAGGAGAATATGGACATTAACATGAGAAAAATTGAAGTGACTTCAATATATTGATCAGGTT
Organism: Medicago truncatula; assembly: GCF_003473485.1. Lineage (NCBI taxonomy): Eukaryota > Viridiplantae > Streptophyta > Magnoliopsida > Fabales > Fabaceae > Medicago > Medicago truncatula. Next base: position 34,862,813 of record NC_053045.1, on the reverse strand, counting down.
GAAAACTTAGTACAACAATAAAGGTGAGAAACAACTACTACTTATGTAAACAATCATAAATTTTGTTAAGAGTAACTTAGGTAGCATACCTATTTCTCCTTAATGATATTCCCAAGCTTTGACTTGGCTACACCTAACGTTTCATTTTCATAATGAACACGTAGAAACTTGCGCAGACCCTTGCTAGCTTTTCGATCAATTAGCAAAGTAGCTGCCTCTAGAGCTTCGGGAAGTATTCACAAATTTGTTAAATGCTTTCAATTTTTTTATTTTTTTTAGAAACGGCTAAATTTATTCACGACGAGTGTGTGCAAGAAGCACAGCAAAAAAACTCACGGCGAAAAACAGGAATACAAAGGCACTGATATAGCAGAAACCCCACAAACACCTCAGTCCCACAAAAAGCAGAAAACAGCACAAAGAAACAGGAAACAATTAAGCCATAGCACGAACAGCTAAAGGCCACTAAACCGATTAGCACTTGATAACATAAAAACTCGCATACCGCAGCCTCAAAATTTGTCGATGCAGCACAGGTAAAACCGCTCCCTTGTCGCATAAGACACCCTTTCGGATTCCAACTCCACTCATAAAACAAACAAGCCGATATCTTCAAACGACTTAAAGTCCATCTCCACGACAGCACTTTCATAGCCTCCAGAATCTCCTCCACCCCACAATTTGAATTGTTAAAAATTCGCTCATATCTTCAAACGACTTAAAGTCCATCTCCACGACAGCACTTTCATAGCCTCCAGAATCTCCTCCACCCCACAATTTGAATTGTTAAAAATTCGCTCATTTCTCGCCCTCCATATACTCCACACCACGGCATGCCAAATCAAACGAAAACCTTTCCGGATCCTATTATTACCCACAAGCTCATTCAAGCCCTCCCACAACAGGAACAAATTCGGCGGAAGCTCCAAGAAAAACATCAAACCACCTCCACACGCCTTTCCACACCTCCATAGCAAACTTACAATGAATGAACAAATGATTCACGGACTCTGCATTCCCCTCACACAAAACACAGCTCACCGAAGTATCTGGTGGAAGAACTTGCTTGTGCCATAAATTGACTTTCGTCGGTATCCAATCATGAAGCAATTTCCAAGAGAATTCTACCACTTTAGACGGAGCCGGACTTTTCCAAATATGAGAAAACATCCTCCTTTCCTCTATGGAAGCCATGCTCTCCTCCAGCATCAACACCTCCAACTTCTTGTACATAGATTTCACCGTAAATCCACCATTCCCTTCCAATCTCCACCATCAAGCATCCTCCTCTAGAGACCCTCTAAAGCCATCCAAGTCTTGTAATAATTCCGTTAGCAACTCATTCTCCCAAACAAAAAGGGGGCGCCTCCAATCAAAGGTCCAATTACTAACCGATGTATTAAAAATTCCCACATCTCCAACCTTCGCCTCTTTTTGATTAGAAAGCGAGAAAAGTCTCGGATATTTCTCCAAGAAAGAAAGTTCCCCCTCCAAGGTGGCTTGGAAATGCTTTCAATTTGACCACCTAATTTTGCATCACTTAGGATTAGCTTTAAAGGCTCAAGAAACACAAAAAATATAGATGCATGTAAATAAATTGAGTATTGAAATTGGGGAATATGATGGGAAGGAGTTTGGCAGTGATTGAAGAGCAGAAGAGTGGGCCATGGGAGCATTGAGAAAGAACCACTACTGCTTATATTAAGTGATGATGAGAATGAGAAATTTTATTTTATATTTGTATTTGGGGAATGCTTAGCGGGAATTTTTGAAAATATGAATTTGGATCCTCTACCTTTTGAGCTTAGACAAAATTTAGATAAAATAGGATAAATGATGGTGTTTAAAATGGAAGGAAAATGACGTGAGAGAAAGCAAATCAAGAAAGAGATCAAATGGCAGACAAATGAAGGTTAGAGAATCCTGATCCAAAAATATAAATTTGGATCGACTAATATCTGTAAATTTCGTTCGTCTACATTTCTCTCTCTGAGTCTCTTGATTTGCTTACTTTTTTTTTCCTCCATTTTAAACATCATTCTCTCTCGCATTATATCCAAAATTTGTCTAAACCCACTTTACATTTCCCATTTAATAGAAATCTAAATCATATATTTTCACATATTCATTCACGGCTGAAGTTACAATAACAATAGTAGTACTACTCAAAACCCTTTTTCAAAATAATAATCCTACCCTATTGTACAAAATTTCATGAAACACAATCAGTAAAAATATTTCAAATCACACGACATTGTGAAATTCAAACCTATTTAATACTACACACTTGATTTGTTGTTTCACTTCTGCCAATCTACTAGATATATACAACAAGTACAAATCACTTGCATAGTTTCTTTTGTTAATTTATTTTAAAGAAGTGAACTCATTTATCTAATACGCTGTTAGCTTCCATGCTTTTGCCATGTGACGCTTCCTCTTCCTTATCATGTACAATGTTACAATTACCATCAAAACCACTGTGGCAAAGACAATTGCTATGACGATGACTTTCTCCTTTGCATGGCTTTTTCTCGAAGGATAGAGCAATGAAGAACATGTTGATTGGTGTGGGAAACATAAGCTAGGGTTTCCCGCAAATGAACGGTCGTTGAAGACCAAAAACTGACCACCGGTGGGGACAATTCCGGTGAAATTGTTGTAAGATAAATCCAGCGTCGTTAGACTCATCATGAATCTAATATCATTGGGGATTTGCCCCGATATGCTATTATGCGAAACATTCAAAATGTTTAGCACCTTCAGATTCTTCATCCCTTTAGGAACCTCACCGGTAAGCATGTTTAGGCTGAAGTCAACGGCTGTCAATGTACTACATTGAGTAACCGTCTTTGGAATTCCACCAGTGAGATTGTTGCCACTTATGTTAATTCTAGTCAACACCGGTAAAGCAAAGACCTCTGTCGGAATTTCTCCGACAAACTGATTGGCGTCGAGTAACAGAGTCTGCAGTGATCGGAGATTCTTCATGGACGCCGAAATCCTCCCGGTAAATAAATTGTTAGAAAGAGCGAGAATCCCGAGAGAATTGCCGGAAATCTCCGATGGTAGTTGGCCGTTAAAACGGTTATTTCTAAGCTCCATCATCGTTACAGAAGGCAACTGAAAAATTCCCGGTGGGACCAGGCCGTCCAAGTAGTTATTAGCGACTCTGATTTTTTCAAGTGACTTACACGCACCGATTCCGTTAGGTATTGGACCGCTGAGAAAGTTGTCAGAAACGATAAACGTTTTCAACTTCTTCGATTTGCATAACTCCGGTGGGATCAATCCGGTGAGGTGATTCTTCGTAACGTCAAAGTATATGAACTTTCCGTTTGAACCGAGATTCTGCGGCAATACAGAAGAGAAATTGTTGTCCCAAACCTGAAGCGTTTCGAGGTTAGGAAGATCACCGACGAACGCTGGAATTGAACCGCAAAGCTTGTTCTGGAAGAAATTGATAAGAGTGAGATGTTTCAGCTTTGAGAAGGTTTCTGGAATCTCCCCTGAGAGTTCGTTGATGGAGAGATCCAACATCATGAGACTTCGCATTGAAGAGAGTTCGGGTGGAATTTTTCCGGTGAGGTAGTTCATTTGCAAAAACAAGTAGTCGAGGTTTTCTAAATTTCCAAGACTCGGTGGAATTTCTCCGGTGAGGTTAGAGTTAGAAATGTCCAGATATCGGAGAGATTTGATTGAACCGAACTCCGGTGGAATTCCACCGGCGTAAGCATTATCGTAACCTAAACAGAGTTCCTTCAGCTTCTTTAACTTAGACAAACTCTTCGGAATCTTCCCCGTTAAACTGTTATAGTTGAGCCTTAAAATCTCCAACTTCTGAAACTCCGAGTAACTCTCCGGTATTGTACCGGAGAAAAAGTTTCCAGCAAAACTTAAGTACTTGAGTTTCATCAGGCTAACGATTTCCTCTGGAAGAGGACCTTCGAAATTATTGTCATAAGCATCTAGAGCCTCAAGTTTCTTCATTCCGAAAGTGATGTTGCCGGGGAAGTTACCGGAGAAGAGGTTGTGAGAGATGTTGAGGATTCTAAGAGAAGTAAGTTTGGATAGCTCAGTTGGAAGCTCGCCGGTGAGATTGTCCATAGTGATTGTAAGGCTCTCGAGCATGTTCAACTCTCCGATCTCCTTGGAAAGGTGTCCGAAGAGTGGAACTTGCGTCACGTTTAGAGCAATCACTCGTTGTTCTCCGTCGCATTTGACACCGGAAAATGAACAGTGACCTGAAGCAGAAGTTGAAAATTTCCAGTCTTTGAGTGCATCATCTTTGGCTTTCTCTCCTTTCATTGATTTTTTTAGCTTTAGCAACGCATCAAGATCATTATTTAATGAATAACACGTTGTAAATAACATGCACAATAGTAGCAAATAACATGTGATGCTTTTCATCTTTCTCTTTTGCTAAGTTTTGTACCTATGAATTGGTTTGCAATGTTTGCATTGGGTGTATTTAATTTCTCTTTTTGGTACCACACTCACACTACATGCAGTGATTGCATTCTATATTTATAATAAGTACAATTATAGTTAATTTAATTGATATTATCTTATTTGTTCACATATGGTGGAGTGGAGCGGAATATTATGTTTACGAGAAATGATATTTGAACAATTATTTTTTATAACTTTTGTGACAACTTTTTCTCTCTTACTCACGTTATCTTTTTACTTCTCTCTATTGTTTTGGTTTTTGTGTCACTACCTCATTTCCTTTGTAAAATTTTAGTTGTTACAAAAGTTATCACATATATGGATGTTCAAATAACACAACTCTATGTGTAATATCCTATTTCCCACACCAATAAGTACAATTATAGCTACTTTTGTGACAAAGATGCAATTCTTTGTTAAAGACGCACTTTGGAATGAAACCAAAGTTGATTTATGTAGTTTGCCAAATTAAAAAAGAAAATGGGGAGAAGAAAAGGTGTTTGAGAAATTGGAATTTGAGAAAGTTGTTGCTCGTGAAAAGGTGAAGGCATTGATTCTATGTTTCAAGTTATTTCCACCATCATCCACTAGATATTGCAGAATCGTATTCTATGTTTGGTTAAAGTGTATTATGCATTAGTTAAATTTTTAATTGTTTTTATGCGTATATGGTTCTGTCCCTAACATTTCCAAGTTTAATATAAATAATCTTTTTGGCTTATACTAGAGTGATTAGATGTAATTCACATGAGTTGTGTAAAATGAAAAAGGTTTTTGAAATGTTTGCTAGAAATCACTGATTGTTTTTTGTGCACAATATTCTCTACATTTGACAAAGACATGAATGGTCCATTTGTGGTTCTGGAGTGTGGACTCTAGGAATTACAAAAAGGTGTTAGACTAGAATAACAATCATCTCTACTTATTTGACTGTTGGCATCTATGTAAAATGCATGTTCAAATTTCGTTCAACTATACAAAATTCACTACCTGAATTTAGGGTAACACTTATTGCATCACTATCATGAACTAGACTTTTCACCCGTGCTGCCGCACGGGTTATATACAATGCAAAAACAATAGACAAAAGCAAAATTATATCGCACAGTCGCAACTCAATATTAAAATGTTGTAACTTTAAAGACAACAATAAATTAAGAGAATGTTGTTAGTATACCTCGTATATGTCAATGCAACCGTGATTACTGAGCGTTTCCTATAGATCATGTATTATGGCTTTGTATATAGAATATGCATATTATACATAGGATTAAATCTTTGATTGAAATATAGATAAACTTTTTAAATAATAGATAAAACTAAAATCTCAAATTCTTTTCTTATGATGTAACTGCATCTTCCATGATCAAGCATATGATAGAAAGATGTTATTGTATGCTTTGAAACTAAACTTTAGGAAATCACCATATAGGACTGACATGCGCAGATAGACCTTTGATTACATATTTGATAGAGTTATATTAACCATCCAATTTGATAATAAAAAATATTGACCATCCAATCACTTATTTATCAATTGGAAAAACTTGATAACTTGATTCAAATAATACATCAGAATAAAATGTTTACGATTGAATTTGATCAAACATATATGACAGATTTACTATGTTTCTTAGCATTATGTTTGTTTCTTAGCATACATATTAGTTTTCTTTTTCAAACAGTGTTAACATGCATAATAGTTGTTCTCAAACAAATTGATAGGTTATCAAATATATGAATGTTAATATAACTCTATGATTTCAATAGGATGAATGAAAATCATTACAGACATATTGAAAGACACTTGAATAATGAATAAAATAAAAAGAAATTAAAATTCTTCATTGAGTTCAAACATATTGATCACGACAAAAATTGGCAGAATGCTTTAATAAAATAGATAGTCTGATATTCGAAATAGAAACTTCTAAACCAAAATTGACAACATAGTCGACTCAAAACTATACTTTTCCTAAAGTCTAGTAACAAAAAGATAGTCCCAATACTCGAAATAGAAATAGCTAAACCAAAATTCACAACATAGTCGACTCAAAAATATACTTCTTTAATTCTAGTAACGCCTCACAGTAAAACAAAGTCTCATTTTTCCCAACAACAGGATCACCGATCTTGACAGGAGAACTTTCTATAGAATCGTGCCTCAACCATCCACTTCCACTGGTTATATGGTCTTGATGCATAAATAAGTATGCAATCCCACACATGTTGCCATAATCATCGACCAAGACTACTGCAGTAGCTTTCTTGTCCAAGATTGATTGACAAAATCATATGCCAACATCTTCAAAAATAAATTAGATCGTGAGTATATGCATCGTATGCACCAAAATATTTATATATTTGTTCATAAATTAACTTACCAAAAATCAAAAGATAACTTCATATGTGGTTTCTTCTCATAGTAAAATTGGAAATTAGTAACATCATGGTGAAATGGAGTAGGAACAAAAACTATACCAATTGCAGGAAGGAAAAAAAAAAAAGGACAGAAACTATACCAATTTAAGCACTTGACTTTATTTTCTTAACATGCAACATCATGCGTTTGTGTTCCTCGATTCCTTCTTTCATAGCCTTCAAATTTGATTACATCCCTTCATAAAGAAAAACTGAAATAAGCAATTTGAATATAGTCATTCAAAAGAAATATAATGAATTTCAAGCCTAGAAACACAACTATATGTACGATATTTGGGAAGAAAGACCAGCCCAATAAAAGGAGGAAAAAGAAAAGAAAAGAAAGTAAAATACAACATTTTATGCAACTTGTACCACTCTTTTATGCATAGATACACAACTACATGTGCAATATTATAAAAGAATGACTTACGTAACATGATTTTCCTCCTGGATTTGGCAATTTTTCTGCAAGATAAAGAAATGAAATAATTGGAATCAATAGCTACTCAGAAACTGAAAATTTCAATTGAAAAGAAAGCAAAAAGTAATATGGATTTACAGATTACGCAAAGATGAAGATGAACTGATTCACATGAGAATAATGAATAAGATTGAATGAGAAGATGCATGATTATTCTGAGTGAGAAGAAAAAATTAATTTGAGAAGGAATGATGCCTTTTGGTTTCGTGATTATGAGAATTGGAGTTTTGTCTTTGAGTAGTGAGAGCATTGATGGAAATTACACAACAAATAGAGTCTTAAACCATTTTCTCAAATTACAACCTCAAATCATAATCCAAGGCTCATGGTTTTTCTTCTTTGAACCATATTTGTAGAACCTATAAAGTGTAGATAGAAACAATCTCGTTATCATTATTACAGAATAAAATGAAATTAAAAGTAAGAAGAGAATGAGATAAAAAAAAGTGAGTTTGTTTTTCCCAATCACTTTGGGAACATGCTCTTCAAAAGAGAGTGATAAGCCTCTAACATTCCTTGAAAGGATAGCAGCGACAACACCATTCATCCTTCGTCTATGAAATCCTCTGTCGTCGTGAATCTAACTGAAATCCTCTCCTTTTGGTTCATTTTTTCTACTTCGTTTCATCACAATAATGCTATAATGATGGGTGCAATTAAATTTATCTAAAAAAGATTAACAAAAATTGATAATACATTAATACTTTATGGAATCAAATTTGAATATGTTCACCCAAAAATTGCTAAAAATTCATATTACATTATTAATATAATGATACAGAAAATTATTATCTCATCATAATAGTGTCGATTTCGAAATTGAAAACTGAAAACGCTGAAAACAAAAATCAATTACTGAACTTTTAACCTTTCAATTCATATTGTAATGTACCAAAAAAACAAAGTGAATCTTCACACACAAAATAAACCCAAACTTACTAAAATTTATATATTATTGATCTAATCCTATATATAAATTCACTATAACATTTGGAAATTGAAAAGGATGAAAACTAAAATCAATCAGAACAACAAATTACTTTCATTTGTAATTTAAGAAACCAATTTTTAGAATAAAAATTAAAGACCTAACTAAATACTTTTTGAACAGCAAAAACAGGGCACTGCTGCTAGGCCAAAACACAATCGCCTATACACTAAAACAGCCAAAACCCATAACAACAACATGGCGTTGGTGTATGAATTAAATAAAATAGAGAAATTGAGTAAAAGAGCGATAACAACTACCTGAGAGGAAATCGTCGCGGCGAGTGTGAGGGAAAGAGCCATCAACGACAATCGGAAACATTGGACTCATCTGAGTGTTCCTCGCACTGGCGCATGGTGTTGGTGTTGAATGAACGGGAATCAAAAGAGGCAACGGGATGAAGAGACCTAGAGAGGTGGTCGCAAGAGAAAATTCACTACTGACGGTGGAGGTCGAGTCGACGAAGGCGAGGGATAAGAGGAGAAATACAACTGTGAAAGTAGAGAAGACATGGAAGAGAGTGAAAGCTTCTTCTCCGCTTCAATTCCTCCGATGCTTCTTCCTTCTTCTCCGCCTCCACATCTGTCTCCACCTCCGCAATGTTCAAAAGATCAGAAAGCTTCTCCGAATTCACATTCGGCTTCACATTCGCATTTGGGTATCAGAGAAAGTAGATGGGAAGGAAACGTGGATTGGGAAATTGAGAAGGGGAAAAAAATGACAACAAAGAAGGATTAAGATTTTTCTTTTCCAAGAAGAAGAAAGAAGGATGAATGATGGAAAGAGTTTGAAGGAAAGGAGCATTTTACGATCTGTGTTACAATGTTTTCTTTTTCTAATGTTAGAAGATAGTGAATTGCATCATTGGGAATACGCGAGCTCATAATGGAAATGTGGGATTTTGAAATTGAAGTGTGTATTGTGATTTGTGCTAGCCAACAGCAAGATTAGATCTATGGCTGATAAATAAGTGGTGCCCAAAGGTGTAGATCCAAGGGCTAGGATTGTTTGGCGCCTAAAAAAGTAGGATTAGGGTTTGGAGTGTTAACTAGGATTAGGAATAAGTTAGATGTGTTCTCTTTTCTAATGACAGATGAATGATCGTGCTCTTAAAATTAAAGTCGTACAGTGTACCTAAAAGTGCTAACTATCAAGTTTAACACTTCAAATTTGAATTTTACTTAAAAAAAACGATTCAAACTTGGCTAATTTATTTTATATAAAAAAAAATGATACATAAACCACCTTAGGTGGCGTGTACCACTTCTACACCCACATTCAATTGTAACATGTGTCTTTGTGGTCCCCACACGCACAAAACTCACATTTTGTGTCTCTCACACACTGTCACATGGGGTGGTACAATGTGTGTGTATAAAAAAAAAATTAAAAAAAAGGTGTCCATGAAACATTATCCTTTTGTCTTTGAGTCAAACAAAAGAGTAATGATGGTTATATATTCCTCTATATTGTATATCCATATATGGGGATATATATCCATATATGGGATACACCCATTTGACACCCCACTATTTGTGATGGTTGACGGTGGTTGTGACGGAGGAGTCTAACGATTCTAAGGAGGTCGCCGACAGAGCTCTAACAACTCATGGTGGTTTGGAAGAGCTTCGACAAACCTTTCGATGGTTGACGGTGGAGCTAAGGTAACTTGCAATTGTTGGTGAAGTTGTGACGGCCCATGATTGTTGGTGGCGAAATTCAGAAATGTGAAGAGAATGACATATGTCTTGAAGGAAGGAAAAAAACATATAAAAGAGTAAAATAGCAATGGAAATGTAATTCCTTGTCATAAATCATGTAAGAAATGAATATTATTAGTGTGAATAGAACTATATTGAATAGTATTATAGTAGTAGGATCCTTAGGCTTATAAATAAAGGCTTCTACGAGAGTAGAAAACAAACCATAAGAAAAGAACTATTGTGAATAGTAATATGAGCAAATAGTATTAGGGTCCTTAAGCTTATAAATAAGGCTTCTATGAAAGTAGAAGCAAGCTGTAAGAAAACCTTCATAGTATGAAGTTTCTCTAAGAACGTTTCATTTTTTAGAGAATATATTTGCAAATAGGCCGACTACATGACTTCCCTGAAACCTCATTTGTTTTCTATGGTGTCCAAAAGTATTTTGTCTCATGTTTATTTGTGTATTAACAAATTTGTTTTGGTTTTCAAAATTTTAAATGTTAAAGTTTTTTACTGAAATTTTTAAATATTACATCAGATTTTGACACTCCTAGCACCATCATCGGAAGCTAGATGCCACCATTCTCCTCACTATTAGGAAGAACTCACAATAGAGATCAAGCATGTAATTGTACACACGACCCGTCACCACTGCTTACACAGTTATCATGACCCCATAACATCACTCTGCTACCATCCATAATGTGTCATGTTTTATCTAGAAGAGCATATAGAAAAAATTATTTACGAGAACATGAACATACAAAATTTATTTAACAAGTGTGAATATTGCTAAGAGAAGGTATTTCATTTACTTCCCAATCAATAATTTTGTCATGAAACAGTAAGATTCTCACATAGCAATGCTTCCAAAATGGATTCGTGTTATTCTTTCAACATTTATTTCATAGTTTTTTGGAATTTGGATCCACATCCACTAATAATGGATGGGTGGTATGTCAACCCCTCTAATGATAGTGAGTAGTGACAACTAGTTTAGTGTACGTGAAGCGACCAAAATTATCTTCCATTATTGGCCCTTAAATTTTTAAGGAGTGTTATTTGAATAACCATTTGGTTGATAATTTTTGGGACAATCATAATTTACAAAGAAAAAGTTGGTATTTGCACAAAAAACAAAGTAATAGAGAGATAAAGTAAAAAGTAATGTGAGTATGAGAGAGAAAATTGTCATAAAATGGATGTTCAAATATCATTTCTCTAAATTTTTCTTGCTCTTTTACAATGGCAGACAGTTTATATTCTCTATGGCAAGCTCCTGTACTTAGATACAATGGCGGATCTGCTCATAATAAGCTATTGAGTGATTTCCCCCACACATTATTTTTCCTTTTATATACTTTTCAACATTTTGGTTCACATATTCAAAAATGGATGTTGTCCCCACCCATTTTCAATTCTCTTTAACATATTCTCTCACTATACTCTCTCGCAATACAGTGTAGAGCAGTAACAGTATCTACTGTCCTTGGATGTTGATGAAGCGTAAATCATTGTGTAATTCTCCGAAAAGCAAGGACAATAACTGTAACGCAGCTCGTTGAGGATAAGGACACAACAATTACAGAAATAATATTTCTGTAATCTGCACGGTATCCATGTTTTGAGCTCTTACTTTATCGTTATTTTTTTATCTATGAAATTTGAACAGATAATCTCTCATAAATTACTCGTTTTTACTATGCTTATGACCTCTTTTGTGCATTATGTTGACATGATGGAACACCTCTAAAGTGTGGATCACGTTTGTTCCGGCAGTTGACCTCTATAAACCACAAATAGCATAACATAATCATTTTGTTTTGTAATTAGATTGATTCAGTTCAGATAAAAATATCCTACTTTAGCCAATAACCACTTAGTTTCTAGTTATACTATAAGCCACATTTGGTGAAGAACTTGGTACCAAGACTCTTATCCACAAGTCTCTCTAATTCAGGTCCTTATACTCATCATGTGAATAGCAAATTGGCAATATGCATCCTCTAGCAAACAGAAAATAAAGTCGTAATGAGTTATCTGTCACTTTTAATCATGCAGTCATAGAAGCTCAATTGAGTTCGTCTAATAGTGTGCCAATTTGTGCTTAATAGTGTGCCAATTTTGGTGTGTTAGTTCATAAAAAACTTTGCTCCATGGGGTCCCAACAAGCGGACGATGGAATTGAACCCCTTTGATTAATCGGTCCGGATATAAAAAAATAAAGGGTTAATAGTGTTTTTCACTCCTGTAATATATGTCATTTTCGATTTTCGCTCCTATAAAATTTCCGGTTTGATTTGCACCCTCATAAAAAAAAAAAAAAATCCAAAAAACACCCTTAATAGGACATTCAAAAACCAAAATTTCTTGAAAAAAAATTCTGAAAATAGCCTATTAAGAGTGTTTTTCGGAAAATAAAAATTTTACAAGAGTGCAAATCAGACCGAAAATTTTATAAGGGCTAAAACCGAAAATGACATATATTACAGGGATGAAAAGCACTATTAACCCAAAAATAAATAAAGGAAGTCTTAGTTGTTGGAGTAAATTTTGGATCTCAGATGATTGAGTTTCTTATGATGTGGCAAAAGATTTGAGCTCAGATATCTGAGTATAGAGAAATAGTTGTAGTGAAGTTTCAATGCCTTGAGTGATTAGTCTCTCTCACTCGAGAAACAAGTGGTGCTCACACAAATATACCACTTTGAACCGTGTCATTTCCTTGAATGAATCTCCCCCTTTCGAGGGAAAAGGAAAACCAATGTTTATGGTGCCCACATTTGTGTAGTAATACATGTGGCACACGGGAAAAAAACTCAAAATTATTCGAACATTTATTGCTAAAGTGGGGCTGAGATGGGGACTAAATAGAACAAAGCATATAGCAAAACCTATTTCCATTCACAAACATAAATAATTATATATAATTAAACCACATATTATCCACTGAAGTCAGAAAAAACAAAACTTATCCCATTAAATAAATAAGGATTCATAGACCTACAAATTGCATCAACATGAAAAGCGAATAAAACATCAAAACAACTACTACTGAGCTCCAGAAGTATACAAAAATGGTTACCAGTCACCATATTGATTAGCTGATACATATATTCCGCTCTACTCGGCTCTTTTCTTCTTTTTATCTTTCTTTTTGCTCGGCGGCATCTCAGCAGAGTCTTCCTCCTCTGCCTGCTTCTTCCTCTTTTTCTTCTTTTCTCCTCCATTCGAAGTATGGTCTCCATTCTGCACCTCTGCCTTTTCAGTAGAATCTTTCTTTTTCTTCTTCTTTTCTTTCTTAACAACTTCCTCTTCTGGTTCCTCAACATCTTCAACCTCCTCTTCCTTTTTCTCCTTTTTCTTCTTTTCTTTCTTTTCCTTCTTTTCTTTCTTTTTGTCAGTAACAGGAGGCTCTGGTGTATCTTCATCCATTGCAGAATTAGACATTGGTTCAATAACTGAATCGGCTGCAGTATTATATGTCTACAAAGAAAAGATCAATCAGCACATAACAAAACCAATAGAAAATTAAATAACACCAATTGAAGCTAATAATATACCTTAGCTGGAGTTATCAGTCCTCCGGCTCCTTTCTTTCTATCCTTATCATATGCTTCGATCTTGGGCTTCCCTTTAGCAGAACCGGCAAAGCGGCCTAGTTCTTTGCCTTCGAGATTCCTCAAACGTGCTTCCAGCTGCACAAAATCTTGTGTAAATAAAATCTGATATAGAAATCATGACATATAACTAACAGTATAACAAGTACCTTGGCTCTGTTTTCCAATCCCATGGTGTTATCTTGCCCGTCACCCAATGCATCACACCTGATAGCCAAAGCAGTCTTTGCAGCAAGTGACCGAGAAATTTTCCCCTTGAACTTTGGAGCGGCCTGACCAATCAAGGATGCATGGTAGATGAGACCATACTTTGGAGTTGCATGCTTAGTCTTCAGTGCTCTAAAAAGAGCTTTCTCAGCACCAAGAATCTGCACAGTACTACCAGGCTGCTTTGCAAGATTTATTAGGCTTCCTCCATGGGCAATGAGTCGAGCACCAACAAGCTCCCCAACCATAGCAGTCAAATTGGGTGCAATGGTGTTCATCCTACTCTTGAGATAATCATAGAGTTGAGCTCTGTATTCTGATAGAGACAAAACCTGATCACAGAGCTCTCTAATATTTGACAAATCAAGCTCACCAATTTCAGTTCCCATTGATATCACTGAAGCTTCCTTCACCTCTGCCTCAACCTCCTCTGACAAAATCTGAAATTCATTTCAGGATAAAAGATAAATATTCAAATAAAAAACATCAGTGTATAAACATGAAACTAAATATCATTTGTCTCAAGAAACAACATACATTAAAGAAACAACAATTTTCAATTAGTTAGTTAAACAAAGAGAAAATCAACATTGTATCTATATCTATTTGTTATTGGTATCTAGTATGCATTGAGTAAATTAATTGGCAGCAGGTCACTGAAAATCGTAACTCTACCTCAGAGAAATCAAGCTTAGCAGCATTAATGCGATTACCCATCAACTTGACAGACCTTGCATATTGGATGTTGTCAACTATGATTTTGGTAAGTTCTGGAAAATGCCAACCATACCATTCACGAACCCTCATGGCATACGTGTTCAGCTCTTTATCAAGATCATCAAGCAAACCAATAGCCTGAACGATCATAGTATCCACCTAATAAAAAAGCATCATAAAGTCAGGAAATAGTTATTCAAAAAGTATTTAACAGCTAGCTGAAGAAGAAGAAAAGTTAACTGTTGCATCAGTCAAAAATTACCACTGTACAAACAAAATCACAACAAAATTGTAAATTTAAGGAGAATTAATAATTATACAATTCCATTTGCATATTTGCCTAGAAAGGTTAAAAGATTCAGCTCACACCTCAAGAACATTGAATTGTAAGTCTTAAGCTACTATTTCGGTTACCATTTACTCGGGCACATTAGAAAGCAGCTGGTTAAAACACCTTACCACCATTAGAACATTAGCAAAGGTCGCGAATAAAACTGTCTTTATGAGACACATAATTAAAGAGTTGGACCTAACACTGCGGTGACATAGTCTTCTTTGTATCACAGCTGGTCATATTAGACAGTATCTAGAGATAACTCTCTATAAATATATATCCAGGTTAAAAAATGATAAAATCTGATTATTGGATTTCAGTCTTTCTCCCTCTATTCTTCTCTCCCTCGCTGAATTATTTCACTTTGATAAGGCATCAAAACCTTATGATTTTGATGGTCTCCTAAACTTATACTCCTGCACCGCCACAACCAACTGTTCGGTGAAAAATATAACACAATTTGAACGGAACAAATCAATACCAGAGCTCCACAGGCTCCTGTTTGTTCTCTCATAATTACCAAACAGTTGATTTTTAGTTAACTTACAATATGTTTTGTTCTGTAACAATAACCGAACAGTTGATTTTTAGTTAACCTACAATATGTTTGTAAGAAAAAAACAAAAAACATCATCATGCAATCTTAAGAATAAAGGAATAACAGTATGACATCTTTATTTTAAATCAAACAATAACCATATTTGTGCCTAACTTCTTTGATGACTAGCAAAGGAGAATATGGACATTAACGTGAGAAAAATTAAAGTGACTTCAATATATTGATCAGGTTGAAAACATAGTACAACAACGGTGAGAAACAACTACTACTTATATGTTCAAAGTCAACAACAACAAAATACCTTGTCGGCGCTAAACTTCAGCCTGTATCTGGATAAGCTATGAGACAAACCCAAGCTCATAGGGGCCATGTCTTGAACAGCTAGACCTGCTATGAGTTCATTCAATTGATATCTGACACCTCTCATCAACTCCATAACAGCATTGTTGTGAACACATTCGATTTTCTGAAATTCAACGGATAAAAAATTAGCTATTTGATCTATATGTAAACTATCATAATTATGTTTAAGAGTAACTTAGGTAGCATACCAATTTCTCCTTAATGATATTCCCAAGCTTTGAGTCAGCAACACCTAACGTTTCATTTTCACAATGAACACGTAGAAACTTGCGCAGACCCTTGCTAGCTTTGCTATCAATTAGCAAAGTAGCTGCCTCTAGAGCTTCGGAAGTATTCGCAAATTTGTTAAATGCTTTCAATTTGACCACCTAATTTTGCATCACTTAGTGTTAGCTTTAAATGCTCAAGAAACACACAAAAATATAGAAGCATGTAAATAAATTGAGTGTTGAGTATATTTTCGCCATTATCATATTGCTGAGAGAAGCAAACATGAAATTGAGAGGATAAGGGTTCGGGAAATATGCAGAGTAGTACCTTTCTAGCAGCATCAGCAGTGGTAAACTCGTTCTGTAAATCCTGTATAAAGAAGTTGGTAAAATATAAATTGGTTAGGCCGAAGACAGTACATAACGCTTCACCAGAATTATGAACTCCTATACATTTTGAATTTGAAAAACCATCTTGAAATGAAAAGAAAAAATGGTTTGTTATGACAATGAAAAACGAGTAGATTCTTCACTTCCTTAGTGGTATTAAAGACAGTGGTAACGAATACATATAAAATAAATTTTAAATGAAAAATGTACATTTTAGAGATCATACAGATGATACTAGATACAAGCATTTTAACAAATACAATTTAAAAAAAATGCTTCAAAAATATTCCCTAGACATGAAAACAAAAAATTATATGCATTTTTTAAAACAGAAAAAAAAAAAAAAAAAAAAAAAAAAAAAAAAAAACAAGTTTTGAAGATAATCACCTCAACTTTAGAAAGCTTTCCTTCATTAAGCACTTTGAAAATAGCAAACCCGGCCGGTGTTTCGAACAGTAGAAGCATTTTATCACCTTAAATAAATAAACCTGAAAAAAACGCAATAAAACATCATATGAACATTAGTCACAAAAAATAAACATCATATTATTAAAAAACAAAATGATATTTGTACAACATTTTGTGACAATTTTCTTTCTGATACACATTTTGTTTCTACTTTCTCTCTCTATTGTTTTGGTTTCTAAACTTAAGGTTGTCCCAAAAGTTGTCACACTAATGATTGTTCAAATAACACACCTCGTATAAAAAAGACAAACAAATCTAATACAAAAACACAAACAGCTCTAAAACAGGAACACCAAAAGTCATGAACTTTACCAACACCCATAAAACAGAAACGATAAAAAAAACAGCACAGCACAATCTGAAGCACAGAGTGTTTTTTCATTTCCCGTAAAATAAAAATTTGAAAGAGTCTCCTCAGTTCAGGTCTCCAATAATTTTCTTCCGCATAGAAACAACTCAGAAGAACGAAAGTTATATCATTTTGTTCTATCATCGGAGACTAATATTAACAGTTACAGTTACAAAACCCCTTAACTATAAAACACTCACAATAACCTTCTATCAAATCAGTAACGAAAAATGTTTGATTTGGGAAAATAGAAACCTAAAAAACAAAATTGGAACGAAAACATTGATATAACTCGAAATCAGCACAAGAGATAGCAAAAAGGTCAAAGTTTGAAGCTTTAAGAAAGCGAGAAGCGTTCACCTTAAGATCAGAAGAGTGTTGCGGCGTGAAAACGTGGTTGAATCAGGTACAAATTCGAATTTGGGGATTTTGGTGTTGAAGCTTAAACCCTAATTTAGGGTTTGGTGAAGATACAGTCTACAACTCAAAGAAGGAGGCGCTGGTTTAGGGTTCTATAAATATAAATAGAGAAAATATGAACTGTTTTTAATGGGCCATCACTGTCTTGTAAGCCCAATTAATTCCGAAATTTTCTTTTTAAGCCCCTCATATCTCTATTGAAGGGGATAATAGTTCCTTGGTGAATGTTATGACCAAGAAATTTAATATTTGTTTGAAAGAGGTTATTTGGGTCATGTTAACTTGTGCCTCGGCACAAATTAAGGAGTTAAAAGAAGAAATATTAAATAAATTTGCATTCAAAATTATAATTATTAAACTTTTAAAACATTGAATATACATGTTTTAAGAAAAGACTTCTATCTTTAGTTTTTTAACTTGTGCTTTAAGGGCACAAGTTAACATTTCTCATTTTTGTTTTAGAGATTAATGGTATGACCAAGATATGAAATCTTTGTAATTTTTGCATCTTAAAGAGCCTTGCAAGTCAACCCAAAAAATTGAACTAATCAAATACAAGAAGGAACTAGCCACACATAGTTCCAGAACAACCAAACTAAGTATATTCAAATGGAACCTGAATTTTGGGATAAAAACCCAAACAAAGTTTATTCAAAGATTTTTTCACCGGAATTCCATTACCAACCTTTAGCCTTTGACAAAACACAAGTTTTATGAATTTTTCCTCGTAGATTCAAATTCAATTTCCATCAAACATTATAAGGATGTTAAAGATGCATCAAATATTTACCCATTCAGCATCTTTTGAGCTAAATCCAAATAAAATATATATAAAAAAAAAAAAAAAACAAGTCTTGATCCCATCAGCTAGAATTATTGGGATTATGTCCAAGCTTGGACACAAAATAAAGCCAGAAAACATTCTTGGCTTATATACTTCAAACATAGTGGTAACTATACTTTTTCAAATCGGTTGCTTCAATGGTGCGACTACTTTGGACTAATTCATCAAATATTTTCTTCCAAAGTCCAAGAAGGATTTCAAGTGTTTAATAAAAGGTTCAACAAGGACCTTGACAATCTTCTAATTGAACTAAAAAATTTCACCAAATTCTCATTAACATATATATTTTCATGACAATATACCAACATAAGCAAAACGCAAACCCAAATGTTTTACCGATTCTACAAAAACAAGCTTTTGCCAAGTGGTGGCCTCGTTTTGATACCTCCGAAGCAATAGGAGAAAATCTCAACGTATGATTCAAAACTAATCCAAAATATTTACAAGTTGCAAATCATGAAACTTGTAAGTTTCTCAATCAGAGAGTTGGAATTACAATTGCCCCAGCAACCTCGTCATCCAAGGATGGCTAGAAAATCTAAAATCTAAAATCGAGGGAAATGGTAATTCCAGTACCTTTGGGTTGGACTTTTTATTTTAAAAATACCCTTAATTTTCAATATAAATATTGCATGTAACAAATAGATAAGAATATATTTAAATATTAAAAAAATATAACAAATTCAATATATATATATATATATATATATATATATATATATATATATATATATATATATGTGTGTGTGTGTGTGTGTGTGTGTGTGTGTGTGTTTTTCCCTTTATTATTTTAAAAGTGTAACTTGATGAGTATATTTATACTTAATTTTTCATTATCTCAGTTACACCATTCTTTTCGCTTTATTATTTTAATAGCGGAAAAATGGGCACGAGAGTGCCCGTCTTTTCGCTTGCAATAAATAATGGAAGTAAAGGTGGCAACTGACAATACCGATCGGGGTTGACGGCTAGTAGTGATTAGTTATATTTTCCTTTTTATTTTTAACTAAGAAAAAAAATATTTTAAATAATAATAATTACTTTTTTGTTCTTATATAAATTTGTGTTATTCGAAAAGTATGGATAATTCATTGAATTTTGATAAATAGAATTATCCAATGGATTTTAATAATATAGACATTTATAAAATGACCCAGGTGGTGATGATTGGTCTATGTTATTACTTTGAATGAATTTCGATCCAATCCATTAATAATTGTTTTGTGTAGTTTTTTTGTTTTTTGAAAACTATGTATCCGATCAGGGGGAACAGACTCCAAGATTCAAAGTCAACATCATCAAACCAATTCAAGTGAACTCAACCGTCTTCCCTACTTATGGATAATTGATCACCTTTATGATAAATACTAAGTAAAAAATAGACTAAATACCTTTTTTATCATTTAAGTTTGACAAAAGTACCGGGTTAATTCTTTAAGTTTTAAATAGGTCCTTTAAGTTTATTTAAGTTTCAAAAAACTCCTTTAAGTTATTGATTTAATGCACGTATTTGAAGTTTTTTAAGTTTCAAATAGGTCCCTAAAGGGATAACGGTGCATTAAAATATCAACTTAAACGATCTATTTGAAACTTAAAGGATTAACTCGGTATTTTTGTCAAATCTAAAAGACCAAAAGATAAAAAAATATCAACTTAGCAGTGATGCATGTACATTACTCATTAATATAGTTGTAAAAAAGTAATTATTACATTAAAAACTAAAGAAAAAAATGACAACAAAAAATTTACTATTTGTTTTGTAAATGTGACCATTATTATAAGGCAATTTTTTTTTTACTAATAAGAGAATTAATTAAATATACTTCATTATAAGTTATTCTAGTTTTTTATGGCGTGGACTAGGTATCCTATACGCACGATAGTAGAGGTTAATTTCTCGAGTCGAATAGAATCTCAATAAAAAAACAAAACTCTCCTTCAAAATATTAAAATATCTAACATTCACTAGATTGGATTTAAATCGAGGACCTCTAGTTAAATATTTAAAGTTTAAATATTTTAATTTTTGTTTCAAATTCATTGTTTAATTTTAATTTTGTAGATGCATTGTTAGCATATTATTTAATTCTTTAATTGTTTGATTTTTTAGTTTTACCTCAATTTTATATCTTTTGACTTCCACGATAAAAAATATTATAAAAAATAATTCATTTTTGTCTCAAATCCTAAATTAATTAAATCAAAATACTATAACTATTCAAGAATTCATTCAATACTATATACACGATAGAATAATAAATATTATTGATTAATATAATAATTTAGCAAAAGATTTATTCGGATTCAATACTTAACATAATTCAAAGGATTTGACATGACTCGGTCAAACAAACATTTATTTGATATGATTCATGTTGGAACGGAGAGAATGTTGCGTGTGTGGATTGAAAAAAAAACTGAATTTATTTGATATGATTCATGTTTCAACACTGTATAAAGAGTGGTTCCCGTGATAATAACTCAGTTGGTAGGGACAATGCATTATTATATGCAGGGGTTGGGTTCGAACCTCAGACACCTCACCTATTCACTTTAAAGTGAATTTCTAGCCACTAGGCTACCTAACAAAAAAAATAAAATAAGTGATAGGTCTTTTCTGAAAAACACATCAAAGCTCAACACATTTCCGAGCTTTCTCTTCTCCATCATCTGCCCGATGCATTTTCGTGTCACTTTTCTCCTTCCCCTTTCATTTGCATCTTTTCAAAATTGTCCCTTCAAAAATTATACCTTTTTAGATAAATTTGTCGCTTCAATATTCAGAGTGCTCAGTGGTCTTGACGCCATATTTGAATAATTTTCAATTCTTTGTTATCAAATCCTCTCTTTGACTATATCTAACAATGTAGGTGTAGGATTTTTGGTATACCTTGTGCCTATTCATCAATTTTGTTTTACATTTTTTAGAAAAAGGTAAGGTTTCTATTTTAATGTTTTTAGGTTCATGTTATAAGCGTTCAATATGATGAAACTGTTATTTTGTGAAAAATTTTAAAGTGTAGTTTTTGTCAAGACCCTTTGGTACACCTTGTATTAGGGAGAACCCTTGGCTTGTTAATATAAGTTCCATTTTTTATTGTTCAAAAAATAAATAAATAAAATATTCACTTTTAATTCAAATATAGATTATAATAGTATCGTTAAAAAAACCAATTTCAAATAAAACAATATTTGCATTATTATCTCTCTTCCATCTACTCAATTGATTGTGTGCAAACAATCAATGTCAAATATATATTCGTTTTCAATAGTATTATCTAACTAATCGTCTATAATAAGCACACCAATATATTCTACTACTGGTGCACTCGAAAGGATAAAGTCTCATGTTCTCACAATCCAACCTTTATTTGTAGTAGAGTAAACTTGTGTTAAAGAATGGTATTCCACTTCATTCACATGTTTATATACACCATTGATACACATGTGTAGATGTGTGTGTATAGTGGTAAATGATTTCAAGTCCATGATTCAAGCTCTTTTGAGAAATTTTGTTTCCACAATTACGTGAGCATCGTGGTTGAATGTCGGTCACCATGTCAGTGTAGCCTATTTGTGAAAATAATTTTTCTCAAAAGACTTTAATTTACAGAGTTGAAAAAAATTACTATTTTACTCAATACACTTCACTTTCTTACTTTTGACATATACTCCTTCCGTCCCAAATTGTATGTCGCTTTAGAGAAATTTTTTTATCTTAACTTATATGTCGCTTTACAATACCAATGCAACATTAATGCTACTTTTCCTATTATAACCTTAGCTATTTATTACTCTCTCTTATTTCAATTCTTTCATTTATCTTTCCCATATTATTTATTAAGGACAATTTTATAAAACAACTCATAATATCTCTTTTCCACACAATATTAATTGCATTTCTTAATATGTGTGAAAAAACTAAAACGTCGTACAATTTGGGATGGAGAGAGTATAAAATTGTGAAATAATTAAAACAACATTCCCATACAAAGTTTCATTACACTACCAATAAAAGTTTCACATCGAAAACATGAGAATTTATTGCCTCGAGTGGATCAGGGGTGTAGAGCTGTCAAAACGGGCCGGCCCGTTTAGCCCGAATAAATATAGGGCTTGGGCCTAAAATATTGAGCCCGAATTTTAATATGGCTTTTTAGCCCGGCCCTTAAAAGCCCGGTACCCGTTAGGGCTAGCCCGAATGGGCCGCGGGTAGCCCGTTAGTCCGCATAACAAAAAAAAATTCTATAAATTATATATATTTTTCAAATAATTATTTACTTAGTTGATTATCAAAGTAAAAAAAACAAAAGTGAAAATTCAATAAATTAACACAAATATAAATGTAATATAAAATTATATTTATTCATTTCGTTATTTATAGTTTTAAAGATCGAATATATAAATATCTATAACCATAACATATCTAATTTATTTAAAATCATTTTTCTCGTCGTTTTAGTTTACGACGTTTGTACGAAAATGTTTACAATTTACTTTTGTGCTAGACATTATTTAAACATATTAAAAATATTATTTATAAAAAAATTATAGTAGTGTTTTATAGTATTTTTTTAAAATAAAAAAAATATATCATTTTTAATACGGGTCGGCCCGTTTAGCCCGCGGCCCGTGTAGGGCCGAGCTTAGGTAGTATATTTCAAGCCGTTTTGTCAACCGGACTTTTTGACCCGGCCCGCTAAAGCCCGAAGCCCGCTAGGGCCGGCCCGTTTAGGGTCGGGCCGCCCGTTTTGACAGCTCTATAGGGGTGGAATATATTAGTGTACTTAGTAATGATAATGTGTTAGATAATGCTGTTGAAAATGAATATATTTTTTACATTGATTATTTGCACACAATCAATGAGTTAGACGGAAGAGAGGTAAGAATGGAAATATTCTTTTATTTGAAAGTTATCTTGCTCTTTAATGATATTATAGTCTATATTTGGATTGAGAGTGAATCTGATTGAATCAAGGTTTAACAAAAACTACATATTTGAACCGTAAGAAAATCATTGCATTCCCATGATTAATAGCAAAAATGATTTTATTGATAAATAAGCCTAAGGTGTGCAAAACATCACATACCTCTATTGTTACACTAAAAATCACACAATCGAAGGAGGTTAAATGTATTTGGTTATAAAATATTTTAGTTATTTTACATATTTTTACTTTTTGATTTAATTCATTGTTTAGTTGTAACTTTCTAGATGTATTGTTGACAGTTATTTAATTCTTTAATTGTTAATATTTTCCTATTTATCTCAATTTTAAATCTTTTACTTTCCTTAGTCAGAAAATATTACAATGAAGTATATCATTTTTATCTCAAAGCTTAAATTAATTACATTAGTATATTATAGAGTAAATTACACTCCCTTCCCTTCAAAGATGCTTGAATTACACTCCCCTCCTCTCTTATGTTAAAATATACACTCCCCTCCCCTCTTATTCAAAACATATTAGAAAATATTTCACTCCCCTCCCCTCTTAAGTTAAAATCTACGCTTTAGTCCCTCAATATTTTTTTTTTATTTCTAATAATTTAGTAAAAAACTAATCTACCACACTTCAAAGAAAAATAGCATTGCGGGTTCATTTTAATATAATCAAATTTTGATTACATATCTTTCTCTATTTTCTATTCAAAATTTCATTAACATATAGTTTAAAACCCTATAATAAAATATGAAACAACCAAAATTAAATTAAAATATGTGAAAAATTACTAAAGTCGATTAAATATGGTTATTTAAAAGTGAAGTTTATACTCTAAATTATCAAATTAATAACAAAATATATAAATTTAATTATCATTGACATTTAGATCATAAATAAACGAATTTATATTTTTTAAATGGTGATTCAAAATTAATATATATTATAAAATTATTTATTTAGGTTAAAATATATGAAAGTGTAATCCATATTTAATTATTAAGGGAGGGGTTGTAATTCAAGCATCTTATAGGGGAGGGGAGTATTAATTTTATTTTTCAATGGAGGGGTGTGTATATTTTAACATAAGAGGGGAGGGAAATGTAATTCAAGTATCTTTGAGGAGAGGGGAGTGTAATTTACTCTATTTTATAATTATTCAACAATTTTATCATAAATATGATTTATTAATACAATAATTTTAGTGAAAGATTTAATGAGATTCATACTTAACATACCTTAAAGGATTTGATATGATTGGGTAAAAAAATTGGATTTGGTATGATTTGTATTGAAATATTTATAATAACTCATGTGCGAAATTAAAAAAAAAAAAGTAATACTAAAATTCAACATCGGTTAGCTTACACAAACCATATAGTTTTGAAATACATATAAAGAACGCTAAGCCTTTTGTGAAAAGCACATTAAAGGTTGACATATTTCCGAGCTTTCCCTTCTCCCTCACTCGACGCATTTCCAAGTCACTTCTCCTATTTATTTTTTGTCTTTCAAAATTATACCTTCAAGGAAATTTGTCACTTCAAAAATTGTATTACGACCATTGTCCCTTTGATATTTAGGGTGACCATAATACCACTTTCCCTTAGTTGTTTATAGTGGTCTTCATACCACAATCCCTAAGGTCTCTGAGTGATTTTAGCGTCATATATGTATTTTTTTCGATTTCTGATGACAATAGCCATTACATTATTTTTACAGTCTTTTTATGATATTTTTATGGTATTTAGAGAGTCAATTGCTTGTATACATGGTTAAATCATCTCAAGATTCATAAAAGAAAAGTTTTGTACAAATTGGAGAAGAATGCAAGAATTTAGCTACTGGAGAAATCGTGCCACAATGGACCTGAATCGTGGCACGTTTGAAGCGTGGAATTTATCTGAAGATGCTGGAAAAATCGTGGCACGATGGATGTGTAACGTGCCACGATGGATGAGTAAATTTGCTGCCACGTAGGATTAATGAGCAAATCGTGCCATGATGGTCTCGAAACGTGGCACGATGGTGAGATTTTCTGAAACCTTAATTTTTTGTCTATAGAAGCCAGATGCGATCAAAAGCTTTGTGTGCAATTTTAGAGACCTAAACAGAGCATAGACGACACCAGGAAACCGCAGAACACGCAGTGGATCTCACCCAACTCATAGTTGGTTCTAATTTATGTATGTTCACTATTTTCTATGTATTTGATTGTTTGGTTATGAGTAGCTAAACTCTTAGATTGATTAAGCCATGAGATGAATCTTTGTGATCTGTGATGGTGTAATTTGTTAAGAACTCTCTTTAACATCAATGAAAACCTAGTCTTTATTCAGAATTATTTGTGCTTAATGCTTTTCTTATGATTGTTTGTATGACTACTAACTCTAGCTTCTTTCAATCATATAAATTGATCTTAGGAATTGAATGACTACTAACCCTAGCTTTTAATCCTGAAATAGTAATTATGTTTAATTCAACATAGGAACCTAGAGATAAGAAATTGAGAGTTATGACTTATGGATTAACGTTCTCACCATGCTTCCGCAGTTATTCAATCGGTTTAAGAGATTAAAAGGTTATAACTTAGGAAAGAGTTTTGAGTCAAGAGATTGATCAAAACCACTTAGTTAATCCGTCGTAAAGCTAGGTTAATTTATTTGAGAGAGAAGAGAGCCAAATTACTCACAGTGAGCAATAGAGGATTCAAAAGGCTTGATCATCTGTTTTAATCCAATTATCAAACCATTTTATTTACTTTGTTTAAGTTTTACGAACCAAATCCAACTGCACTGTCTAGGGCAAAACCATAATTTTAACACATCCTTAATTTTAACGTCCTTGCCAAGTAGAAATTGAAACGGTTCCTGTAGATACGAAGTTATAAATTTTATTACTTTGATGCATTTTTAGTATACTTGCTAAAAGTCTATCAATTTTCTCTTATCAAATCCTCTTTTTGATTTTTCTAGAGTTTTGAATACAAGTTTTTTTTTTTCTTTTATTATCCTTTAATATATATTTTTAAATAATATGTTACTAAAAAAGACAACATGATTGAGATTTATTTTTATGACAGTAAGTTATTTACAAAGTATTTTATGATACCATTTTATTCATCATAGGAGTTTAATTAGTGTGTTTTATTTTTTTTTTAAATTTCTATTTTTTTTTCTCTCTCTAGAATATGTCTGGTATATTAGATAAATAATATATTTTATGTTCACATTTTATCTTAAATGACCCAGTTGTTGTTGTATAATGGGGTATGATCATGTAAATTGTAGAGAGAGAAAAAAAGATAAAATTTTAAACCTGTTAACCACTTTTCTTGTTGAACATGGTCAACAAGAAGGAATGAAGAGTTTTGGGAGGGGAGGATTTTGAGGGAATTAATTTTCTTCATAATACAAAATCCTCGTAAATTGGAAGAACTATCAAAAGCTGTATTGGATGGAGGAGGGTTTGAATAAATTTTCCAAATCCAAATTATGCTGTTATAATACTTGCAAAATTAAAAGTACATCAATCACAAGTATTGATTTATCATTCACTACAAAAACATTTTCTCAAAACATTTGAAAGATTTATCTATTTTTTCCTTTAATCTCATCTCTCTTCCCCTTCAAAACAAAACCTAACCAAAGAAGCATCAAATGTTTGATGTTTAATTTTACCGAACTATTTTTTGCAATTCAACTAAGGTTTCTTCCTGACCTGAACCATTAACGGTCCTAATTACATATTTCCTATGTACAAAACTCTTGAATCATTTATTTATTCTCTCAATTATGGGAAAGCAACATAAATTGACAAATTCTATATCTGTAGCTATATAGCCACTAGTGTAACACTCTTAAATTAGATCCCAACAAAAAATCGAATCTCCTACAAAATAAACACAAAAACGGTTCAACTTTCTATCAAAGCATGTGAACCATTCAACAAACTAGCTGGCCACATGCTCTCATCCTTTGACATAAATAAATAAATGTACTAGACCAACTTTCCTAATATGCAAAAATGAAATCCAAAAACAAGAAAGCATCGTGGAAGATTTCATCACCATTGTCCCTTCTTTTCACAAGTTAGGTTTATATATATAAAAATTACATAACTTACTTTCTCCTCTAGACAAAAAAAATACCACAACTTGTCTAGAGGATACATAACTTTTTTTAAAAATTAAACAATGCATTATAATTTGTCAAGCAAAATAAAGTTTTTGTACATGTAGACATATGGGGTATCCTTGTGTCACCTTCTTTTTGTATAAGTTTTTTGTTAATTAGCCTATCAAATTAGGGGAACCGTGACACTTTTGTGCTTAGCCTAATATCCATGTGTTGAATTGTTATTGCTTACATTTTTTATGTGAAAATGAAGAATCAGTATACATATTGTTTTTGTCCTGATTTGCAGCCCAAAGTCTACATGCTTCTGGAAGGGAATAACTAAAGCATAATAAATAAAACGAAGGTGACAAATTAATAACATAACTTCCTTAAAAAATAATTAATAACATAACTTATCATTTTCTTTTTGAAAGACCATAACTTATCATCTATTGTTCACCTTAATTAGTGCTTCCCTTTTTCTAAGAATATATGATTAATTCCAAATGCATGTATAGTACAAGAGGGCTAGAGAAGGTTTATCCATTCATTGAATTATTATTTTTATTATGATTTTATATGCACCAATATTCTCATTTTGTCAATTCCCTCATTGCATGCATAGTATCATCTTAATATATCAAGTCATAATCATTGCCTTAATCCGTTTGATACCCACCAAAATATTTATTGTCCGTTCATTCATTTCATCTTCATTTTTTGTGTATTAGGAAATATTCTTTCTCTATTAAGAGGAAGAGTGCAAGTTGTTAACTAAAAGAACGAAAAAGATATATGATACTCACTTAAAAAAGATGGATGGATATGATTTTTATTCTTTATAACAAATTAAGATAACTCCAAACCGCAAATTATAATGCATTGTTTAATTTTTAAAAAAAGTTTCGAATTATTCTCCCAAACTTGTTGTCAACCCTCAATATAAAATCTTGTTATATATCCATATTCCGTTGAAATCTTGTTATATATCCATATATCTTTCGTGCACGCAAATGTGGAGACTAATTTTTCGAGTATCGTGGGATCCAAATGGATGACAAGCTCTCCCTATTACATATTTAAGTCTGAATTCAAACCCAAAACTTTGGTTAAGCTAAAAAAGACCTGTTTAAAATTATCTATTTATATATTTTTTTATAGAATGAAATTGTCTCTTTATCTAAACACTTGTGAGATTGTTTGATGGAACTATATCCATATCCATAAAATGTTTCAGTTTATTTTCATGAATTATTTGGATATATAGTTTATAAAAATAGTTTGAGTAAGTTGACTTTATTCATTTTTTTTTTTTGTCAAGACTTTATTCATCTTTTATATATAATAATAGAAATAAACAAGCATTTATGTTATAGTGTTTAATTAAATTATTTATTTAAACATGAGATGAGCTTAGTCTTGGTTCCCTTCTACGTAGTATTTATGTTGTAGAAGGGTGAATTAGTTAAATTGATTTCTGTTTTGTTTTAGCACGGTGGGGTGGCTGCCATTCGATTTGACCCTGATAATTTTCTTCTACATATAACTTGAAAATATTTCTCATGTTAAAACTTACAATATTTAATTCATGTTTTTAGTTTCTTAACTTATGCTCAAGTTAGCATGATCTTTTAAAAATTGTAAAGTTTTAACATGATAAATGTTTTCAAGTCACACGGTCGAGCTAGAAGTAAATTATCAAGGACAAATTGAGTGGTGGCAAAACAAGAGCGGTAGCCACACCCACCGTACTTAGAGATAAAAAACAAAAATCAATTTAGCTTCTTAATGGACAAGACCTTGTTCACCATTGTTTATGTTGAGAAATGACTCAAAATTAGTGAGTCGTCAAAACTTAAAACTGTAACGCGATTTCATTGCGATTTTGGTCGCGATTTTCTTGACAGAATAAATGGTTTCTTCTAGTGTCAAAATCGTAACATGATTTGTGGCAGGCGTAATGTGATTTGTGGATAAGGTTTTTGTACCTTGGGTCGTACGTTACAATCGTAACGCGGTTTTACAATCGTGACACGATTTTGTCTGTCACTGTGTACTATTTAAGTTTTCACACTTCATTTGTTGAGCAAGCTTTGTGAATCTCATGGAAACCAAATGAGGGAACTTGTAGGGCATTTAGATACTAAAGGTTGAAGATCTTTGGTTGAGGTTCAAAACTTCAAGATGTGAATCTTAGAGAGCCAAATGAAGGGGGATCTTGGAAAAAGGGTTGGTGCCTTTTCAGAAGAGATTCATGGGGTCGGGAGATACATGAGTGGAGATTCATTAGTGAACAACTCAGATGAGTCTTAGAAAACTAAAAGAGATGATCTTTATGTAATCAAAGGTTAAAGGTTGGTTCTCTTTTAGGGGTTAGATTATAAAGTTGGGAAACAATTGTAAACACTTTGGGTGAGTGAAAATCATTGAATGTCTTGTTTATTAGAGAGATTCAGAAGAAAGGGTATAGATTAGGGTTTGTTCTTTGTGAGCTTGTTGAAGCTAATTTCTTGTAACTCTTTTGTATCTCTTTGTAAAGAACTCATTTATAATGGATTGGAGAGATCAATCTCTATCCCAGAGTAGGTCATTGTTGGACCGAACTGGGTAAAAATTTCTTAGTGCCGTTATCTTTTCTTTACTCTCTTTATCTTGTTTATTCTTTGGTTCAATTATGGTTTTGCTATGCACTTGGATTCTAGATTAGATCTAGATTGTTGTCGTGTCTTGTGGTTAATTTGGTTATTGGTTGCCATTGATACCTGTCCCACGAATCTAAATTTCATTGATGTGAGGTTTGGATTTTGACTGAATTCAACAGTTTTTCCAACAATAATTTTACGTACTTAGAGCATCCACAATGGAGACATCCATTTTTGGGTACTTAAATGGATCCCACATGTACACATCACTCGCTTATAAATTTTTAATAGTAATATCTAATAAGAACTCAATCATTTCAATATAGCATTTCACACAAATTTCTTAAATGAGACACACTAATCAACGATTAATAACTTTATATCATTGAATATCAATTTTTTAATTAAAAAGGTGTGAGTCCCACTTAAGAATGGGGTCTTAAGTGAGACCCCTGTTCTTATAAGACCCGGAAAAAATTTCTCCTCAATAAGAATACCTAATAGGTACGGGATCTTAAAAGGTTAAGACCCACTCATTAAAGATGATGTTATGATCTTAAAATGACTTATACCACCTAATCGACAATTTAATTGTTCACTTTTCCTTCATTTTTAATCCACGTCTCAATATTCAGATTTTTATTATAATTTATTCATGCATGTGTTTTTCTTTTTGATGATAAAAATATGCATATGTTATGTTCAATGTTTGTCACACTTATAAACATAAATAATTGTAGCACCCTCCCTAGATACAAGTTGCATATTTTTTGGTTAATTCACATGTGTAATTATGGCTATTTTCTTTGGGCATTCAAAATTACCCGGTGGCCTATTTGTTATTTTAAAAGACACAAGTGTGGTGGTGCACATTAAAAAAAGTTTGGTGGTGTTGCTCGTGAGGGTTGACAAACAATGAACATTATCTAACTTTTCAGTTTAACAATGTCAAATTTTAAGTAGCTTATAAGCTCGTATGATAAAAAAAATATTTGGTTGGTACTATTGGTTTTTCGTGAGTTTATAATTTTTTTTAAGAAGGTAAAATGAATTATATAAATCAAAACTTAGTCTCTTAAGCACAAGGAGTGCTAGAGAAGAACTAAGATAAAAGAAGTATATGTTACATTAGGTTATCTGAGGGAAAAAAAACGATAAAGCCATAACGCAGGCACGCTTAAAATAAAGAAGTTAAGATAAATTAAGTGATAACTCCCAAACATAAAAGAGGATTAAGCCACCACATGTGATAATTAAAAGCAAAATTAGGATGATTTGGCTTCAACCACCAGAAGGATTGAAGCTTAATTTTATCTATGAGTTGGATGATTGAATTTTCCTTTTGTTGAAAAACTCTAGCATTCCTGTCACACCTAATAATCCAATTGCAAGAAAGCCAAATTAAATAAAAAACAGAACAAATATTTCTTGAGAAGCCTCCCAACGATCGGAAAATAAGAAAGTTTACTCGAGCAGATTTGACTGAAATCACTCCAAACCAATTATAAATTTCATATCAAATTTGTCCAAAATAGTCGCAGGTCAAAACCATATGATTAGAATCCTCTTGTGAGCCACAACCTCCTGAGCAGAAAAAACGTATTTGGTTGAAGGACCCTTCGCCTGATTAAGTTATTAATTGTTGGAAGGCGTTTTGCAAAAGACGCCAAACAAAGATGTTAACCTTTAGAGGAATTTTCTTGTGCCAAATAATAGTTTTGTGATCAATGTTTGAAAGTTGATCCCTTGATGTCAAGAAGTTGTAAACACTAGTAGCATTATATTTTGAAGAGGCATGAAGTTGCCAAATCCATCTGTCATTCATACCTGAATGCAAAACAATTGGTAATAGAAGAGCACAACATTCCCTCCCCAATTATTCCTCCCAAGTCAACAACCTCCTACGCCATTTCCAAACCTCTCCACCCTCCCCCATCCTAACGAAAACATGTCTGCCATAGTAGCCAATTTGTTATTAAAAAGATAAAAAAGGCGACTTAATCTATCACTTTTAAAAATTTGTAACAAACAGATGCAATATTCTTAAAAGTGATTATTTTCTTAAAAAAATGATTTTTTCCTAAAAAAAGTTATAACAAACGGGCTCTTACTCAGCCGTTAATTTGATTAAAACTATTAATTTAATCGGTTAGTTTTTTTTCTTTCTATAACCCCTCAAAAGGAAAAGAATCTCTATATGTTCTTTTCTTCTCTCTATATGTTATTTTTTTAAAGAGAGTGAGTGGCCTAGGTGGCCACGAGACTGTGATTTTAAAATACGTATATGATCCGTGACTAAAACATTGACAACCCTAGAGTGTTCGCCAATTAAAAAAATAGACAACTCTAGATATGTTCCCTTACATTGATTGTTTTGTTTTACGTGGGGAAAAAATTATCATTCAATGACAAAGATAGTTATTGAAAATCTTTAAAAGGAATCTCTTGAGTATTATGTTTTTCTTTGCATTACGGTTTAGTACTCGGCGGAAAGAGGTCATGATCATCGGAGTTCAACCGTAAGTTAATGATAATCTAATCAAAAATATTTTTTATTTAGAATGGAACTTAGTTTCTCCTAAATAAAGTGTCCGTGTTTTACCACGTGAGCTCAATCGCTTTGTTAATATTATGTTTGTCAAAAAATAGTATTGTTTTTTTTTTCTTAATTATTTAAGACGAAGTAGTACGATTTTTTGTGAAAGAAAAAGACAAAGAAGTACAACGTTGCCATGTTATTTCTATTTCTTATCTACCAACTCACATTTTGCTATCGTTGTAACTTGTAACGGCAGCAACATAAAATTAGCACTTGTAAGGAGGATAAATTTTAGCGATCACAAAACTGTATGAATGAATGATTTTAAAATAAATACCATTTGAAATTTCATATAAAGACTTAATTCTACTTTTGAGTTTTGACTCCTCTACATACTGTGATTGTGTGACCTCTAAAAAAAGAATTGTGTGAACCATCACAGGTGCCAAATTGCGGTGGTAACAATTGTTGTAAACAGTCTTTTTTTCTTGTGCTGTTGGATTGTTTTCTAGTTTATTTATTTTTTAAATATAGTCACTGCTTTAGGCATATATTAGAAACTAAAGTATATTCCCAACTTTAAAAAAGAACAACCGATCTATGGTGATTAGTGACAGTAGAAAGGCATGCATGAGTAAATGGAATGTGTAAAATTGGGAAGAAAAACACACTTTAAGGGGGTGTTTGTTTCAAGGTTAAGAATGATATTCCCGGGAATACATGACTAGGGAATGATTATACCCATGTTTGTTATGAGGTTGAGAAAAAAAATATTTCTGGGTATAAAGGTTCATGGAAATAGAGTAACTTCCCATAACTTCCATTATTCCCATAAACTTATTCCCATGTAAAGAGATGGGAATGTACATTCCCATGATATTATGCATAGATTTTTTTTAAAAAAATTGTAACTTCCAATTTTTCTAGGAATGTCAAGTTATTTGCCAAACACTTTTTTTAACAAATACCCAAGAATCAAATTTTCATATTTTCATTCCCGGGTATGTTATTCCTGGGAATAATTTGTGTTTCCCAAAAACAAACGTCCCCTAAGGTGTGTTGATCATAATCTCCTTAGCGTAAGTTAAATATATGTGATAGTGACTATAAAATTTGACTTGAAATAATAATATGCGTGATTACAAAAGTACCATTAGGTTTAAATATTTGACCTATGTTTTCGAAGGTAGATAATTCTCAGAGGTTAAACGATTTTCGTCCGATATCCTTGGTGGGAAGCATGTATAAAATTTTAGCAAAATTGTTAGCTAACAGATTGAGGGTAGTGATGAGTAGTGTGGTGGCGGAGACGCAGTCTGCTTTTGTTAAAAATCGCCAAATTCTTGACGGTATCCTTATTGCAAATGAGGTAGTTGATGAGGCTCGTAAGGATAAAAAGGAGCTCATGTTATTTAAAGTGGATTTTGAAAAAGCATATGATTCTGTTGACTGGGGCTATTTGGATTCGGTTATGAAAGGCATGTCTTTTCCGGTTCTGTGGCGGAAGTGGATTCGTGAGTGTGTGGGTACTGCCACAGCTGCTGTTCTTGTTAATGGCAGCCCTACTGATGAGTTTCATTTTCAGAGAGGCTTGCGTCAGGGGGATCCTCTTTCCCCTTTTTTGTTTTTGCTTGCGGCCGAGGGCCTTAACGTTTTGATGAAAGCTATGGTCGAGAATAATTTATTCAAGGGGTTTTTGGTTGGTTCGGGTAATCAGGTTGAGGTGACTCATCTTCAATTTGCGGATGATACTCTGTTATTAGGAGAAAAAAGTTGGGCTAATGTGAGGGCCCTTCATGCTGTTCTTATTTTATTTGAATCTTTGTCTGGCTTGAAAGTAAATTTTAATAAAAGTTTGTTGGTGGGTATTAATATTTCTGATTCGTGGTTGTTTGAGGCAGAGTCGGTTTTAAGCTGTAAAGTGGGTAGAATTCCTTTTTTGTACCTAGGCCTGCCTATAGGTGGTAATCCGCGGAGACTTCAGTTTTGGGAACCGATCGTGAATCGCATTAAATCTAGACTGACGGGTTGGAATAGTAGATTTCTCTCTTTTGGTGGCCGCTTGATTCTCCTCAAATCAGTTCTGACATCTCTGCCTGTCTATGCCCTTTCTTTCTTCAAAGCTCCAACAGGTATAATCTCTTCCATTGAATCTTTATTGAATAATTTTTTCTGGGGTGGGAGTGAGGATTGTAGAAAAATTACTTGGATAGGTTGGGATACTTTGTGTTCTAAAAAGAAGTATGGAGGTTTGGGGGTGAGGAGATTGAAGGAGTTTAATATTGCTTTACTAGGTAAATGGTGTTGGAGGATGTTAGTGGATAGAGTAGGGTTGCGGTATCAGGTTTTAGTCGTCCGTTATGGCGAAGTAGATGGGAGGTTGGAGGTGGGGGGCTGGAGTGTTTCTTTGTGGTGGCGGGAGGTAGGCAGGATTCGTGACGGGGCTGGTGACTTAGGTGGCGGGTGGTTCGGTGATAGTGTTAGACGGAGGGTGGGTGATGGTACTGCGACGTTGTTCTGGTCGCATAGGTGGCTTGAAGGTTCTCCGTTTTGTGTGCGGTTCCCCCGATTGTTTGACTTAGCAGAGAACAAAACCATTACGGTAGCCTCTTTGTTCTATTTGGGTACGGAGCAGGAGGGGGAGGGGTGGAGATGGAGGCGTAGACTATGGGCGTGGGAGGAGCTTCTTCTAGAGGAGTGTAGGGCGTTACTATTTGATATCTCTCTGGTTCCTAATGTTTCAGATACTTGGGAGTGGCTTCCGGATACTGCAGAGAGATATTCTGTGAGAGGTGCCTATGATTTGTTGACGATAGGGGAGGATTCTTAGATGGGATTACCTTTTTGAGTTGGTGTGGCATCCTCAGGTTCCGTTGAAGGTTTCTGTTTTTGCGTGGCGGCTTATTCGAGATCGATTACCAACGAAAGCAAACCTGGCGACTCGTGGTGTTATTTCCGCAAATGATATCTTTTGTGTGTCTGGTTGCGGTCATGTGGAGACAGCTGATCATTTATTTTTATCTTGTAATACGTTTGCATCTCTGTGGCAGCAGGTGCGTGATTGGATGGGTATTTTAGGAGTGGATCCTATCATCATTACAGATCATCTGGTGCAGTTTATTCATTTGGCAGGTGTTGGTAAAGCTAAAAGATCGTTCTTACAGCTTATTTGGCTTTTGTGTTCGTGGGTTTTGTGGAGTGAACGTAACAACCGTCTTTTCAATAAGTCTGTTAATCTTGTCCCTCAATTGTTAGATAAGGTTAAATTGTTATCTTTGGGGTGGCTGAAAGCTAAAAATGTTGTGTTTGTTTATGGTACGCAGAGATGGTGGTCAGACCCTTTTGCTTGTTTAGGTTTGGCTAGCTAGTGTTATCTCTGGTTGTTGTATTTTTTAAACTCTTGTAACTTTTAGTGGTTTCCTAGGCACACCTTGTGCTTGGGAACTGCTGGTTGGTGTGTTTTTAATTCCATTTTGATTTCTTAAAAAAAAAAAACATAATATATGCAAGATTTAAAGTTCGAATTCTGGCAAAAAATAAATAAAAATATTTGACCTATTTAAAATAATAATATATGTTGCATAGTTGAATCATCCCGGCCTTCTTCTAAAGGATTTGGCTTAATTGAAAATTTGTATTCATAGACATATTTGGCTCCACATGTCTAATCACATGATTGTTGATAAGCTAACCAAACTTCAACTTTGAGCTTTAATTTCAGTTTCGTGTCCATAATTAATTGGTGGCATTTAATTACTTTTCTTCAATTAATTGTCTAATCACTTGCTTAATTGCTCCGGAACTTTGTCCCTTACACTTTGCACGTGAAGCTACCATTACCCCATGAGAGCGCCCATCTCTGTTTTGGTGCTATCTCTTTTCCAAGAACCATGGGTTAGCAACAACTTTAATTTACCCCATGTTCTTAGTTCTTACCTTTGCGTTCAGTTTTTGTCCTCACTTTTCTGTTGGTTGATCATTTTTGTTGTCCCTTTATCCCTTTACCTTTGTTTCTTTTGACTGAATATCCCTTGCGCACTTGCATAGACTTATCTCTCAAGTTAGGTAGGTAGGATTGCATAAACGACAAAATTCTCCATCAAGATATTTAATACTGATGTATTTCTATAACTGGATTTCAAACTCACGATGTCTCATTATATTAAAAGAAACCTCTCATCATATCATTCAAATGCTCTAAAGATATCCTTTACCTCGATATTATTATAACCCAATCATCGTTCTTTTAATAAAAGAAAAAATAATCTTTGTTTCCTTAGAGGCTTAGACAAACCGAAAGGAAGTATTATTCATTCAAAAAACTAAACCTAAAGGAAATGATAAAAAAGTATTTGTAGGCCATTAAAAAAAAGATAAAAATTATTTGTAGAGTTTATGTGGTATTGGTCTCTTTAGCTTAACTAGAGATCTCAAAGTAGCATAAACAATATTGAAAGAGAGTTTTTCCAACCATGTGAGCAGCTAACTCATAAAAACAAGAGTTATTGTGAGTTACAATTTCTAATGGAAGATATCGATCAACTCACTGATCATAGACTATTTAACAAAGTGGTATATTACATAGCAAAGAAAGATTAATTTTATTTGAATAAAATGCAACAAATTAAAGGTATTGAAATTTGAGAAAAAAACGTTTAGAGCGTTTAAGTGCGTTAAGATAGTTACAAGTTAAATCCAACATCCTATGAAAGAAATTCTTTTCAAACCGCAACCACTATATGGGGAAAAAAAAGGTGCCACGCCTACTAGCTTATGCACTTCTCGTGTCATTTTCTTTTTTCTTTAGACAATTCATTCAATCAACACACATCTCTAACATGAACCTTCCACACAATTTAAATAATAGCTATACTTCTTGAACATTCGGTAAAGAATCAAATGAAGTATTCTTTCTGATATCTAATGTATTTTGTCCATTCAAGGAATTTAAAAAGTGATATTTTTGCTTATAATCAAGAGGAATAATATTATATTAGAAATTGTATAGTTAGTTCTTCAAAAGTCTTAAATATGTCATTTTTAACAGAAAATTTCATCTCTTGTTTTTCTTAACAACCGTTTAAGAACACTTGTCAACATTTTTTTTAGAAAAGCCTTGAATATCTTTTTCTTTATGAAATTTTCACCACTTTCAAACAAAGAATAATCTTTGTATGTAAGTATCAAGAATTGAAACTATGATCATTTATTTATAGAGTTCAAATATTTTATCACTTAAACCAATACCCTATTATTGCCTTAAATTTCTTTGTTAATTAAGAAAATCAAGGTTATGCAACAAAAAAAAAAACATATCATAAAAGCAATTTACACTAAAATATATTTCTATCATTTTCTTACAAACTCAAACGTATCAACTTAGTATACCTATAACGTACTCAATCCTTGGTAGGCAGCAAACCACATACATACTCGTATCATGGAGAATCACCAATCATGTAGCTATATTTTTAGTATTTGCAACTCTCATTGTTTATAATACATTAATGCTTATTTTTCATATTAAATTGAAGAGGATGTACTTGCCCTCCCTTACCTATATCAGTTTGTATACATGAAAGCTCAATAAATCCCCTTAAAGTGTACCAAAATCACTTACAAAATACAAAAAATAAAAATAAAAATAAATACAAAAAGATTTTTCAATTATTGAAAGAATGCATTCATCTTTCTCGAATTTCAAGGGAAAATTTCCTGCTGTATTGAGTTCAATACTCTCCTCTTTAACAACAATGTGTACCATCAATTTAAGCATATTACTCCAAAATATGAAGAGCATTCAATTTTTTAAATGGAAAAAAAATAAAAGTGAACTATAGAACGAGATAATAATAAATTACATGAAGAATTAGGTCAATATTATTATTATTGTTATAATATACAGCAATGGTAGGTGACAACAATAATATATTGGCCATAGCCAATGCCTCAATTCACACTAGTCTCTAAAACAGACCCCATTCATAGAACCATCAACTAACAACCATTGCACTTTATGATTCACACAATTCACTTATTCCTTATTATCTCCATTTGATACTAGTCATTACAATATCTCATCAACAAACTCAAACCAATGAAATCAACAATTATCTTTCCCAAGAGATCTCATCACATTATGGAATCAGATTCCCTGCAATAATTGTGTCACAGTTTTCAATTTCGACGGTTCAATTGATTTAAGTTAATCGCAGAGCACATTTAAAATTAATTTTGATATTGTATAATCTGAACTGTCTAGTCTGAAATTAATGATCGAGATTGTTAATTGCATGTAAATGCATGTTTCTTTTACAGCAGGGAATCCGGATCCGTCTCAGTACTGCAGTATATCTGCAGAAGCCATAATAGGCTGGTTCATATAAGACATATTATTCAAAGAGTTGAAGAAGAAACCATTATTTTGCTCAACAAAAGCATTTGATGCTCCAAAAACTCCATTGCTTGAATTCAAGGCACCAACAATTTCATTCAAAGATTCCAACCTGTTGCTCAATTCACCCATCTGAGCCCTCAACACTGAATTTTCAGCTTCAACACTCAAATACTTTTGAGTGGTGATGTTAACACTTGTGAGTATTTCTTGATTCTCTTTCCTTAGCTTAGAAACTTGTGACACAAGATCATCCAAGTGCTTCTGTTTCCTCATCCTAGACCGCCTTGCCGATTCGCGATTCGATATCATCCTCTTCCTCTTTCTTTGATCCATCAAAGCCTGTAAATCTTCTTCTGAACCTGAGTTTTGTAGTAGAGATGAACCTGAAGATGTTCCACTTGATGAAGCCATGATGAGATATTAATTAACTTGACCCTCTTAATAATTAATACTAATAACAACAAAGATAAAAACACTAGCAGGACCCAGACACTATAGAAAATATTAAATAACAAACTCAGAAAAATTAATACTGCAGAAATATAAAATTTGATTATTTTTATGATATAGATATAGATGATATAGGTTTAAACTATGAGGGATTAACAATCATGAAACGTAGTAAAGCCAATAGAGGAAAGCAACAGAGAAAGATTGAACTAAATGGGTCCTGCGCCTAACAGTGGAATTGATCATACACCCCCCAGAAAAGAAAATTTCACTGAGAATTGGATACATGAGTATCAAACAATAACAATAAGATGTTGGACATTTAATTAATTAATTAATATGCAATTTCTAAGGTGAATTTTTTATGAGAGGAGGAAGAAATGAAAGAGAAGTTTTGTTAATGAACACAAGAGTAATGATGGAGCATATGATATATAAATAAAATATCTTAGTGGCTATTTAGAAAGTTTGAGAGATATGATAGGAAAAATGAGAAAGTGGAAGAGGAGTCTATGTGATTTGAGTAGGGAATTTATAGAAAGGCAAACAAGTTGGTGGAGAATATTTAATTTTTGTTTACAATTTGACAAAGAAGTAAAGTAGGGTCTATTTTAATTTTGGAATCATCAACCACTTAATGGCAAAATAAATATAAATATAAATATTGAAAGACAAAAGAAAAAAGAAAGGTTATTTTAAAAAGTTGATATAATAAAAGGGTTAAAGGAGGAAAGAAAGAGTGAAATGAAAATAGAGAGTTAGAAGAGACTAATAAGAAAGAAGACAACAGAAGGGTCCAGTTACAGCTGGGAAGCAACAATCAATCACAAAATGCATCATAGTATTTGAAAATACTTCCAAATAGTTTCACTTTCACAGAACAGGATTATTTGGGGGTAAGCCTGTTGTGTTCAGATGATTGTATATTATTGGTTAGTCTCTCTTGTGAGTCAAGAGATTCTTTTAAACTTTGGGTGGAATTTTGAATTTTTTACTTAGTTTAAACTGTAAATAAAATGAATGAGTAAACTCCAAATTTAATCTCTCATAGAGAAAATTCGATTAAGAGAGAAAAACCAGTGTTTCCAATTGTTCTCGAGATATTTATAACATTTCATTTATATGCCAGATTTTAAATCGACCCCTTCAGATACCGGCACATAAAACATAACATGATTATATAACAGATTAATTTTATGATGTATAAATGAGACAAATCTTGCATCATGCCTAAATTAGTTTTCATCATTTGATCAATAACTCCACCATTAAATTAAATGAGATATCATATGGTTTATTGATTCAACGATGAAAAAGATATTTTTAGATGATGTAAGATCATTTTACTTGTGCATGTTAGACAAAACACATACAAAAATTTGTCTTGTGCCTAAAGGTATCATGTGATATAAGTTGAAACGTTGAAGGAGTATTAAAAATAAGATTCAGGATTCAATCTCTGTATTTTTTTTTTCCTTCTTGCTAAACAAACTAATCACTAGGGGTGTTCGTGGATGGGTTTGAGTTGGATTTGGCCAAATCCAAACTAAACCAAATAGGATACTCCGGTTTGAGTGAGGTAAAATAACCACCCGTTATACTATTGGGTGGGTTTGGGCAAATCCACTAATTTTTGGGTTGGGTTGGATTGGGTAATAGGTTACCCAACTTATTTTTCTATTTTTTTTTTAATATTTGACTAAATGAGAAGTCCTCGTAATTTTGTTTTAAAATAGTACTCTACATTTTAATTTTCTTAAAAAAAAATGTTTAACTTATTTTACTATAATTTTATACATCATAGAATATCAAATAATAAACTTCATCATAAAATACTTGCAACAAACTAAAGTTACATGACATAAAATTGCATTAAATATTTGCAACAAACTAAAGTTGCATGACATAAAATTGCATTAGTATCAAAATAACCAAAAAGTGCAACATATTAATTATTTCTAACTCTAACATGTTTTGATTTTCAATATATAGGGTACAATGTCTATGTTTTGGAAATATAACTTTCTTCTACCCTATGAAAATAAAGATAAAAAATATTAACATTATTAGG
The DNA here is from genome assembly GCF_003473485.1 of Medicago truncatula. Lineage (NCBI taxonomy): Eukaryota > Viridiplantae > Streptophyta > Magnoliopsida > Fabales > Fabaceae > Medicago > Medicago truncatula. Next base: position 34,821,122 of record NC_053045.1, on the reverse strand, counting down.
TAAGTGGATTTTTTGGGATTGAGTCTGGTTTTACCCGAAACCCATTTATTTTTATGGGTTTTCCATTTTTAGAAACCATACCAACCCAATTATTCAACTCAACCCATTTTTTTAGATTTTTTAGGTGAGTTTGACCGGGTTTTCTGGGTTGACCCAACCCATGAACACCCCTACTAACATTTACATGCAGAAAAATATGTCTTGTTAGGAAAAATTATTTTATTGAACTATCATTTTAAGATAATAATGTGGATTTAATTAGTATATATTGTCTTTTGTAAAAAAAAAGTATATATTGTCTGCGTAAAGAACGTTTTATACAAACATATTTTCTTATCTCAATATCATATATGTCACATTATTATATCAATTTAAAAAATTCTTTATAACTATATACATTTTTTTGAAGGATTTATAACTATATACATGACGTGATTGAATTCCTTTGTAAAAAATTATATATGAAGTACATATCAAATTGAACTCAAATATTATATTTGGCCAAGTCGCCTATTAGTTAAACTTGAACTCAAATATTTTTTTTTCGGTAGATTAAATTGAACTCAAATATTATTTGTGATAAAAAGATGTTAATTATGTTTTTATACGTATGTAAACGATTTTTGAAACATATTTGTAAAATCTGAAGTGAATGTTAGTATTAAATTTTAGTTCAAAAAATCAGTCTAGTGCGCTTGATCCTTTGCCCCATACTTTGAGATGCTTCTCCCCGTCGATCAAGCTGCGATGCTGCTCGTGATAGGCTTAGCTTTAAGCCGTTATTGTTCGGTTCGAATAAGTCATGTATATAAAAAAAATCCACGCAGTCAACAAATATTGTTTGATCAAGATCAAATCGTTTAACTTTCAATCAAAAATAATTATATTAAACAAAAATCAAAATTACTTCAAATATTTAACGGCTCCGAAATACTGAATACGTATCGTAGCGACTACACCTAATCCAAAGTCAAGAAAACATTAACAATTTGGTTGGGCTAAGTAACTTGCTCCATCTTTTTCACTTGTCCCACACCTAATGAAAAGGAGTCTATGATTAGACACAATGAGCTGTCGAAAGAATTAAATGACTCCTTATAGAATCTCATTCTCAAAATCATTAGATTTTTTTCTCTCCATGAATTGTTCTATGTTGCAACTATTGTGGTTGCCATCAGCTTGGATCCATACGGCTATGTACACAGATGCGGACGGTGTAGAAACGTTAAATTTAGATGCAGATTTTTTCTTTTTTGAGGAATTAGATGCATATTTTAACTGCACTTGTATTCAACAGTTTTGTAATGGTTTGCATCTGATTGAGGGTTTGGATTATGATTGATAGATAGCGATGTATATTATTTTGTGTGTGTTAAAAATGTGGTTATATTTCGATATCATAGACCAATGTATATGAAAGATCTTATATTAAAAATGTCACTTTTAAGTCTAATTAGTCAATTTTAATAGAACTTCTTGTGGTGAAGGTTTTGAGTAGTTTTCATTTGGCTTGTGCCACATTCAGTGAACTAATTTTTTCTCTCGTTAATATAGCTAGTGATCTGTCCAGTGGGGACGGGTGGAGGCAACGGTAACGGTGCAGTGCTCCGATGCGGTGGCGATGACGTCTTCGCGGTGTAAGAAATGAGATTGAATGTATAAAAATGTGGAAAATGAATGGGTTACGCTGAATCACCCTTATATAGAGGAAGAAGACACTAACAGATGAAATATGACGCCTTCAGAAAGTCGTTGGAGACAGTATAGAATGCATGGGGCATGCTTCAATGGGGGTGGTGTGCACCAGAGTTATTATGCACAACGTGTCTTGATGCAAATGACTCTTTGTCCATGTGTCAGCGTTGGATTGGCTTTCTAGCCGGTTAAATCCAACATGATGACTCCTATCGATTCAAAGAAGGACAATAATTTTCCACGATATTCTGCAACTTGATAGCAAAGTTGCTAGTAATTTTCCACGATTTAAAGATCTCACATTCAGTGAACTGATTTTTTTTCTCTTGTTAGCAGTGCTAGTAATCTTTTATACACAGTATTTGCAATGAAAGTATTGTGCTCCGTTGATTTTCAGCAAACATGCGCCTGGTTTTCATCAAAGAAGGACATGATAATTTTTAGCTTGTCAAAGAACATGAAACATACATATTTTTGCTTTTCTTGTGTTAATTCTTAATATCTAGCACTGCTATAAAAGTAATAATTGTGTCTCTTATTTGTCTGTTTTCTTCTTTTGTTTCAACTTTCAATGTTGTCATTTCCTTTTTTAAATTGTACTATTAGAAAATTACCACATCGCTGTAAATTTTGTAATATAGTAAGGGACTACTTCGGGAAAATTTAGATAACACTCGATATAAAGTTTGCAAAATAAGGGACCATTTCAAATAAAAAATGAGGAAATGGTTATTTTAGTCCCTGACTCTGCACCTCGCTGTCACATAGGTCCCTCACTTTAAATACATAGAAGTCCTTGACTATGCACTTCCGTTATCACTTTAGTCTCTGACATTAAATAATTCTGTTAAGTGTCACAGGGACTAAAATGAAAGTAGAAAATAGTCAGTTTAATCCCTGAACCAAAAATCAATATTCATAACTTGAATCTCAAATCCCTATATGTCATCCCTAAATTTAGGGATTTGAGATAGGTTTGGAAGGGATCAACTTGAATACATGCAAACGATTCTATAGAAGACCATACTCTGCGATCCTTCTAAACATGTTGTTGATACGATACAGAAACGATACGCTCCCAACTTTCACTTCCAACTTTTTCTCTATGAGGTCATTTCCGGTATCCACCTCCCACGGTGGAGAATTCAAGTTAACCACATCCTCTGCCAAGCAAATTTATGTGTTTATGCTTTAGCTTTGAGAGGTTATGTTGTTGATTAATGTCATTATGTTTTAGATGTTATTCATGCCAGTATTTATTTACTTCATGACAAATACTTAAAGGGATAGCATGTATCTTCACAGTTGTACCTATTTCAGGGTTGTATCTAGTGTTTGTTTTTATTTTTGCTTATGATACAAAAAATGGTTTGTACACATTGTAGTATGTCTGTGTCTTTGTCAACATTGATTTGTTCATATGATAAGAATTCAACTCAAATTCCATAAGATTTAAGTTTAATTTCTTTTGTCAATGTAAGAACCTCGTCGATGGATATTGTAAGCACGCTCTCTGAAACAATGAGGACGGTTCTCACTCCATATATTATGAGCAGGAACTAAGGAAAACTTCGCTAAATGGTCACCAAATTCATTAGCTAATCTTTTCACATGAACAACTTGACAAATAGGAAATAAATGGCTAATTATACAACAATCTTAAGGAACTGGACAGTAATATGAGTTGTCACATTCACATTTACAAACCAAATTAACTTGTTTAAGCAAAGTATGTCTTCCTTGAGGAAACTCTATGTTCTCGCAATATCTAATTGAATGATAAACACTTGTTAAAATACATTGTGTAATTTGTTGATGATGTTAAAATATTTAATTGTAGCCGTCAATTAAAATGAAAGACATATGAGAAAAAACATTGACCCCTTTTCTTTTACATAAATACATAAAAATGTGTTCTAAATTTGTGGGAGTGGATACAACTTTGCATTGTGTCCTACACATGCCCACAAAAAGGGAAAGAAAGCAAAAAATGATCATAAAGGGTTTTGTGTGTATGCGTGTCGCTTGAATGTTATTTATTAGGGACCCAGTAGGTCAACATCTGGGGCTATGCTGTTGTATTTTGGTAATTGGTTGTAAACTAAATGCAACAATCTCTAAATTGGCCATATTCTTCTTTATGATGAAATTTGTGAGGCTTGTGGAGCTTGCTGTCTTTTTCTTTGATAGAGCTTCTTTCACGAGCAAGGACAAACCTACATTTTGTTTATAATAAAGAGAAAAATCATCACTTTACTTATTATTATAGATAGATTATTTTGGAGTAAAAACAAATTCTATTAATTTGTGATAATAAATTACTCCAAATTAACAATGGAATGATGTCTATTAATTACATAATTAACTTTTTATCCTATTTTTTATTGAAAAATGCTTTATGGTACAAGAGCAAACCATGCACGACAACTTGCAAATGAATGCCGCCCTTGAATTTTTATCTTTTCTTTAACCAATGGGAAATGCTAATCATTGCCCTCAGGGCACCGATTAAGAAGTCTAAAAGGGAAGTTTTGTCTTGAAAATAATGCATTCAAGACATTGAAAATTTAAAAAGTAATATTTTCTACATAAAATTTATAAATTATTTCCATTTTTAAATCCTTAACCATTACCATGAGGGCATTGGTTAGCAAGACCCTTAGCTAATTCATTTCTCTCTTCCCATGTTTTGTTGTCCTGCGCATGATTTCCACTATTTACGGTCGTTGGCTTTCGTCTCTCCAAAGTAACACCTAACTACATCTCACAACACTTTAACACAAGTGTATTAGAGAAAAAACAAATAAGTCAAATGTAAGTTATATATATATATATATATATATATATATATATATATATATATATATATATATTTTCTTCATCAACCAATATCAATCTTCGCCTTTATTGAGAATAATACATCTTCTTCCATTGTCAACACATATAATCATGGCTCAAAAAGAATTATCATACTTCATACACCATAAAGAGTATGCTTCACTTGAAGTTATATCATTTCAAGAATTTTCACGTTGTCTTCACAAACAATCATCGTTCAAAAGAAATATCATACTCCTCTATAAAGAGTATATTTTGTTTGTAATTAAACCACTCAATGAATTTCTACATGCCGAAAGTCAGGTTAAATTTTTTTGGTGCAACTTCAACCACAAATATAATCTTACAACACATCCTACATCGATGTAAATCATTCGTATACTAATCAACACCCTGTATAATCTTAATTGTATCAACAAATTCTTGACTTGGATTTTTTACAAGTCAAAATTGATTCTTCCATGAAATTTCTCAAGCTTAAACTTCATAGAGAACTTGGGATTGCACTTGTATCCATATTTTGCAACCGTGCACCAGAGAATTTTTCCTAAATAACATTTTCACTAAGAGTAGCAGACGTCACATCTCCACCAAAAACTTTAAAGTATTATGTATATGAATAACCTTTCTTATATATCCAACATTAAACTTATTCATTATTGATGTGGACTTAACAACTCATACTTGAACCCAACATCTTCAATTTAGCATAATGAGTTGGGATAAAATGAGGGTTAGAGTGCTTAGGTGCAGTGTTGATGCAATTGTTCCATAGGAGTTTAAGAGTTACGGGTTATGTGTACATTGTCTTTGCAATGTCCATGATGAGTTTGTCCAGGCTTTTACTAGTTGGTTCAATCTACTAGTCCATCCCAGTTAATGAAGTAATAAGTTGTTGGCCTGCTAGCTGCAATTACGGGGTACAAATCTTGGGTTTCCATGACGTGGTGCTCAAGAGTGACTCTCAAATTTTAGTTGTTGCCGTTCATTCTGGATCAGATGGGTTGGTTGAATTTGGTTATCTAATTTCTTTATATTCAACATATTTTACTATCATTTTTTTAATGATGTGATAAAGGTGGTTATACAACAAATAAATATATGATTGCTTATACTATTGTTTGGGTGGTCATTTCTTGAGTTCCTCATTGTGTTTTTGATGTCGTTTATTCTTATATTGAATATTTTACAATGAACAATGTGTTTTTTTAATGTTATTCTTTACGAAGAATACACCTCAAGAAAAGTAAGAATATCACATAAAATAACAAAAATTGTATGTTGATCCTTTGGTATAGATCACTACAGACAAAATAATTACCACTTCTCAGCCTCCCAAATTAATCTATCTTTAGTGACAAGAGGTTGAAGCGGGGTATTCAAGATTAGTTGTGCAACGTTCTGATAAAAAACAGTTATAAATTAAGAAAGATTTCCATACCTTTGATGATGGCTCAATAAGAGCAACTACAACACTGTTCCAACCAATGTTCCACAACTTCAAGAACCTATTTTAATTTTGCGTTTCATTGGAGTTGGTTGACATGGATGACATGCCGGAGAACTAGTTCCAATAGGAAAAGGGGTCAGAAAAAGCATATGAAAGGGAGAGAGAAGATGCAAAATCAGAAACCCAAAAACAAAATCAAATCACTTAAATTCCAAATTATAATTTCAATTGCAAAATCAAAAATCAATCAAGCAATTTCATCATCTTAAATCCGAGTTGTGTTTTCCCCTTTGGAATCTTAGTTTTTTCCTTCAATTTAAGTTCCGAGTTCTCTCTCTCTCTCTCTCTCTCTCTCTCTCTCTCTCTCTCTTCAATATAAGTTTATCACAGTTTGGTACTCCCTCCGTTTTAAAATATAAGTAAAACTGACTTTTTAGATTCATTCAATTTCTGTCCGGCAATCTTCTCAGTTTGCTTCTCCGGTGGCCGATGGTGGTGGTTATTTCCGGCAGACTTGGGATCTTTGTTTCATTTTGTGTGGGTTGGTCGGATAGTTACATGTTTCTTCTTCTGGTGGCTGGTTTGTGGGTGTGCTTATTAGCGGCCCTTTGTGGTGGTTTGGGGTGGTTTTTTGAAATGGTTCATGGTGGTTTTTGGTGGTGTGTTGTTGGTTTTCGTGGTGGTTTGTAGAGGTGTTGGGGCTGATTTCGAGGTGGTTTTAGCGGTGATGGTTTGTGGAGGAGCCGGGCTGATTTCGTGATGGTTTTAGTGATGTTGACTGGAGGGATAATGGTGGTCGATCCGGATCTGATTTATCCGCCGTTTTCGGTCCGGTTTCGTCCGATTTGATAAGGATTAACGTGGAGGAGGTGATGTAGGTATGGTTTTGGTGGTGAGTGTAACAACCCGATTTTTAGCTAGATTTATTTTAATTACTTTTATTGTGTGATTAATTGTGATTGTATGTATTTTATTGTCATCGGGTGCATTTACGTAGTTTACCGTATTAGGAGCGTATTTTGGTCATTTGGCGGGTAAGGGTAAAATGGTAATTTTGGTGAGAATTATTTTAATAATTAGTGAGAAACCTTATTTTACTAAGTTACCAGTGTAATGATTAGTTTTTACCGTTAGTGACCGTCGGTTATATTTTACTGTTGTTAGTAATTACCGTGGAGTGTATAGAAACTTTTGAATTGTGAATAGAGAATGGGTTAAGTCCATTAGGTTTTGGGTTAGGCCCATTAGTGGGATATACCACAAAACATTTGTCTTAGAGAAAACATTATTCATTTCATTTGAGACATTTCTAGAGAGAGAAAGTGGGAAGAGAAGATAAGGGTTTGGAGAGAAGAACTTGAAGAATCCAATTGGGTAAGCTTAGGAGCTAAATTGAAGCCTAGGTTTGGTCTAATCTTCATCTAAGGTAAGGGGGTTAGTCTTTATCATAATCATGTTCATTCTTTGCAATTTTTCATGATTTGTATGGAATGGGTTGAAATGAATGAATGGATAATTGTTGCTAAATTCGTGCTCCAACTTTGATGATATGTTTGTATGCATGAATTGATAATAATTGTATGATTGTTGGTTAAATTACATGTTTAAATATGTAAAAATGAAAAGTTATGAAAATTGTGCAAAATAGATGAATTTGACATGTTGTAGTTGAATTGAGCTATGATTCTTGTGCAATTGATGTTGTTGATGCTAATAGATGTTGTAGTTGATGAATCATTGCTTGGGTATACATATTCATGGATTGATGATGAGAATTTGAATTGTTGTTGGTGTTTTGGTGAAATTTGGGAATCGATGAAATATGATAAGTTGTTGTTGAATTATGATGGAGTGTATGATTATATGTTATGATTGTGGTTGATTGTTGATGTTGATCTCATTTCATGACTTGGGTACGATTTATGTTGAGATGTTGTTGTGAATTGTGTTGAATTTGAAGAGATGAATTGTGGTTGTTTGAAAACTTATTGTTTTGAGAAAAATTATTTTAAAACAATTTCATAACTTGTACAAATGCCACGAAACGAGCGAGTTCGATGTGTTAGAGCCTCGGGTTATGCCTCGGATCACTTTTGATGATTGAGGATTTTAAACATTCGATTTTTGATCGAAATTGGCGAAAATCCGCGGCCGAAACACGCGAAAACGCACGTTTACGGAGCGCTGCGCCTGTAGTGGAGTGCTGGGCGCCCACTTACAGGGAGCCAGCGCTGGGCGCTGCACCTCTAGCGCCAGGCGCCCATGACAGGACAACGGGAACGTTGTTCCGTGTCCGGGTGCTTGGGGGTGGTCGTGTGAGGGTCCTAGGCGATCGTTTTGAAGTGTTCTTTTGCTGTTTTCACCTACTTTTCTACTGGAACACATTTGGCTTTGTCGGAACTTTAATTTTCTAAATGGTTTGAAACTTGAGTTTGTGTCGTTTCGGTTTTTCGGAAATTGTTGGAACTTGGTCTTTGTGAACAAAAGGAGTTGCAAGCTTAGTCTACAGTTCTTATGGGCTTAGGCAATGCTTGTAAGGTTGGTACAATGTCTTAATCATGTCAAACTTGATTTTCGGGTGGGAATGTGGAATGTATAAACTTGGGATTTTCTCATACGAACTTAGGCTAACCTTTGAACTAATGATCGATAGTTCGTAAGTGGCCTATGCTCATACTTATAAGATTGATTAAGATTGAATTGTAGGATTTCAAACTTGAATAAGTTGCCTAGCTTTGAAAATCATCAATGTTGGCCGTTTACCACATGATTTGGATTTTTGTCGGAAATGTTTCTTTAGCAAATTGTTTTGTGAGTTATTGTGATTATTCTTGTATGACTAAGTGAAGTTGTATGAATGAGTGATTATATTTTGGATATGATGTTTATCATGAGATATGTATGCTATCTTACTTAGAATGTAAGGAATGCTTGAATAGTGAAACTATATGTGATAGTTGATGTTTAATGGTTATATGTTGAATATGATATTTATCATGAGATGTTGTTTTTCCCTATTACTTGGAATATGAGAATGCTTGAAATGGTGAAACTATATGATATAGTTGATGTTGCATGACATTGTTGATTATTGATAATTATGTTGAAGTGTGATGGTGAATATCATGATTAAATTGTGTATGGGCATGTATGCAATGTTGTGGAGATAATCAATATAATTGGGTGTTGTCCTATATATTGAGTTTGAAATTGTGATTGTTGTCGCATTATCGAGTCCTTACACATGTCCATGCATCATAGTCGTTGTTGCTGTAAAAGGGATGATTCTTTTACTTCGAGATTATTGTAAGGCAGGTGTGAGCCCTTACATTCGATGTGCAAGTGGCATCGAAAGATGACGACCTTGTTGAGATTTGGTACCACATGCATTTATGTGTCAATAAGTGCATATCATAACACGAGTCTTATGTGAAATATGTGATTGGTGATGAAATGAGATGAATGATTATTGATGATGTTTGTGATTGATGATTGTGAATGAATATTTGTGAATTGATATTTGTTCCTGATACATGTGATTGGTAATTGTTCATGAAATATGATTAATGATTGTTCATGGCTTATGATTGGTGATTGTTCATGATGTATATGATTGGTGATTGTGTATGAATAACTGTGAATTGATATTTGTTCATGACACATGTGATAGGTGAATATTGATGTGACATATTGGGGTTTGATGTAAGTATTGATATGGGAATATTATTATTGATCAAATGCATGATGTTAATTGAAATATTCATGTTAACTGTTATTTGGATTATGATAATGTAATACTTACCCCCAGTGGATCTGTTATGGACCGCCTGCCTATCTGTATGGATGGGTAGACGTTGTGCAGGTTTAGTTGCTTGGTGAGTTCTTGCGCTTGGTGGATATCCGGAGCTTTCTCCGATATCGGTGTTTAGATGTTTAGTCGGCTCTGATCTAGGCTTCGTTGTGTCGGTCTAGATTAGGTTATCTTTGGATTTTGTTATGTTTGGAGATTACCCGTTTGTTGGGATTTTGAGATGCATCTATGTTGATGTAATTTATTTATTCATAACATGTATATTTGAATTTACTCTGGTTTATATTCCGCTGCGACTTTTGAGGTTTATATACATGTTTATTGGTTTTTGAATTCTGAATGTGGCGTAGCCTCTATTTCTTGAATGAATGTATTATTCGCATGTTTAATTGCTTAAATAGAAATAGGAGTGTTACAGTGAGCAATGAGGGTGGTGATATAGGTCACAGGTTAGGTGGTGGGAGGAGGCGATGATGGTGATGTTGTAATAGTGGATGTTGTGATGCTTTTTTGGTGGATCGGTGGTGAGAAGAACCGGGTTTCGGGTTGTGTGTGTGGTGGCGGTTTTGTGGTGTGTGGTGGCGGTGATGTAGTAGGGAGACGGAGCATCAAAATCGTTTCTTACGGTGTTTTCAGTGATGTCTAAATGGTGGCAAAATAGGTGGTGGCCAACGGGAAGGGTAGCGAGGTTATTGGTGTTTGCTTGGTGTGATGGAGATAGTTGCGTGCGTGATGGTTGGTTTTTTTTTTGGAAGTGTGGTATTTGAGTGGTGGTATGGACAGGGTAGGCTTGGATAATCTAGTTTCGGATTTTATGGCAGCTTGTGATGATGTTTGAGGGATTTGGTACAACTTTTGTTTATGTTGTGTGGAGGGTTGTCTTCGATTTTGATGTTCTTTTACTTATTTCAAATATAGTCATTTGTTAGGTGTTGTTTCCTGTGGGTTTTTTAGATTTTGTCTTAGATGCACGAGGTTTACAATTGGGTGTTTCCCATCTTTCAGCTGTATGTTGCTTTTTTACGACTCCTGGCCTAGCAGTTCTTGTGCTGGTCAGGACTCATTGTGATTTTTATAAATTCCATTTTAGCTTCTTAAAATAAAATAATGTATGCGGTTCATAGTATGAATTACATACATCATTAATTGAATGAACCTAAAAGTATAATTTTGTTTATATTTAAAAACGGAGAAAATATGAAACATGTGAGAGAACTTTTAAAATAAATGCAATAATTGAGAAACTATCTTCTGTTATAAAAAATGAAGATGAAATAATATAGGATACTCGGTAGTGGGTAGATGATTCTAGATTATTACTCTCTCCGTTTCACAATACTTATCCATTTTGAAGAAATTACACATACCAAGGAATCAAATAAATGTTGTCATTTTTTATGAAATTCTTCGTGTTTTTTCTATAATACCCTTACTCATTTATTATTTCTCTCTCCACAATAAATAGATAAGAGTATTATTGATAAATCAATAATTATTGTTGCATTAAAACTTGAAAAACTTGAAAGTGACAAGTAAAGTAAAACAAAATTATTCTTAAAAAAATGGCAAGTATTGTGAAACGGAATGAGTATTTTTTTTATATTATGAAAGAAAACATTCATTATTGCTAAAAAAAATTGAAAACATTAATTATGTAACCGTTGGATAGAATTGTAGATAAAATTTTGACAGTTTTTTAGATTAAATATACTTATACTACCATTGGTCTTAATACCGTTGGAAATGATGTTATTGTTTTTTATTTGCCTATAAATTGTGTTAGTTTTGAATCTATTTGACACATAATTTTTCAACCTACCCATTAAAAAGAAAAAACTACTCACATTTCATCTTCTCTTACTCTTTCATATTTCCCTTCAAATTTTATTATGGATCTAAACACCGACTTTGGTACAATTTGAAACGAAATCATTGATGATTGTTTTAATTACAACATTGAAGAAGAACTTTTGAGGGTATTACGCGGAATGAAACAAGACAACAATCCCACTGATCATAAACGGAGAAGAACAATCATTGATTGAAGTCGTGAAGAAGGGAATAATCGATTGTTTAATGAGTATTTCTCTGAAAATCCAGTATACACACAAGCTCAATTTCGACAAAGGTTCCGAATGCAAAGACATGTGTTCCTCATAATTGTAGAAACCCTTGGAATTCATGATAAATATTTCAGAATGAGTGTTGATGCAGTTGGAAGAAGGGGGCTTCCACCATTGCAAAAGTGCACTGTTGCTATTCGTATTTTGGCATATGGTTCACCAGCTGACAGTGTAGATGACTATGTTCGAATTGGTGAAAGCACTGCAGTGGAGTGCTTAGAGAGATTTGTAACAGGTATAAATGCAGTATTGGAGGTTGAGTATTTGAGAAGGCCTAACAACCAAGACCAAGAACGCCTTCTACAAATAGAGGAGGCACATAATTTTCCTGGTATGTTAGGCTCCATTGATTGTGTGCATTGGGAATGGAAATATTTTATAATTGCGTGGAAAATTCAATATTATCGAGGTGATCATGGAAAACCCACAATCATGCCACAACTGAAGTATCCAATGGTCCTCATCGTGATTTCACTACATACTTGCAAAGGAGTGTACATGTTCGCGAAAGAGAAAAACACCGACAATTGCAGGGAGACTTGGTGGAACATATTTGGTCACGTTTCAAACATGATAATAATGAAAATGAATATTTTGTTTTTTATGTGTTTCTATTTATTTTAACTTGTTATCAATAAATTATGTATTTCTTTTCATAATTAAATAATAGGCTTAATTGCACTTTTGGACCCTATCTTTCCAAAAGTTGCGGTTATGGACCCCTAACTAATTTAAATACAAAACAACCCCCTATGTTTTGATTCTTTGGCAGTTTTGGACCCCCAAGGCAAAAAATAAAAAATAAAAAATTGACATGCGGCACCTCACTTAGGGTGCCACGTCAGCGTTGACTGAGTCAACAATGGATTGGGGGTCCAAAACTGTCAAAGAATCAAAACATAGGGGGCTGTTTTGTATTTAAATTAGTTAGGGGTCCATAACCGCAACTTTTGGAAAGATAGGGGTCCAAAAATGCAATTAAGCCTAAATAATATAAGTATTTTTTCGTTATTTAATATTTTTAGAAAAATAATAATATATAAATATGTATTTTAATTTTCTTTTTGAGGGAGAAATAAGTATTTTAATTTAAAAATACTGAAATAAAATCAAAATATATGGGGTCAATCGTACGACCCTATAATATAAGAGAGATGCTAAATACAGTGACTAAAAATGTGCCGAACACATTGCGAACAATTCATTTTGACAAAAATAAATGATATTTATTCAAATTGATAGAGTATATCGATACAATACAAATCTCAATTCGCTAAAAATAAAAATGATGAATCTGTGAACAAACTCACAACATCCATGTTAATAGCATAAAACAGAAAAGTACCTATGCCTACAAATATGACTGTATTTATGTCTCCGAAATACTCATGTCTTCGGATCTGCAACGTTGACGACGCCAAAGTCATTGTCATTGATCGGATCTGCACTTGCTCAAAGCTAATCTTTCAACCTGAATCAAATAAGCACGACACTAAGACGGGAAATCAAAAACACACCACACAAAGACGGGAAATCAAAACAAACAAAGTCGTTCAGAGATGACGAAATCACAAAAACAAACGAAAGAAAACAAAAAATATGTGAAATCACTTATTCAATTATGATAGAAGGAAAAGCAATTTGGAGGGGTGATTTTTAGGTCAAAATTGATCCTAAATCACCCATCTGAAAAGAAGAAGAAGAAGAAAGGGGTGACATCTAGAGTTTGCGAAAGAGAGAAGAGAGAGATGAAATATTTGTGTTTTACCTTTTTAACTCGATTTTAAAGTTGGAAACAAAAAATTGTATTGTCTCAAAAAAAAAAAAAAACTCACATCAACCGATTCAATCCAAACCGCATTGGTTTGATGCATGTTTTATTTTAAAAATCAACCGAATCAAACTAAACCAAACTGCATATTATTTTATCTTGCCGTTCAAATGAATTTTCACCTCAAAAGTGAATCAAACTACACCGCAAATACTCTTAGTTCTAGCATTGTAGATGCTCTATAATATCTTTCACCGTGACATGGGCCAGAGACGCTCAATAGTATCCTTCACTAGTTAACAAACATGACATTTTTTTTCAAATAGAGTGGGTACCATCTAAGAGCAACACGCTTGCTTACTTTGTTAAATCATCAATATTTATTCTAAAAAAGTCATTCATTAAACTTTTTTCCAGAAAAATACAAAGACTCCATTTTTAATCGAGAGAGTATCATATTTAATGTGGTCAAAAGGAATAGAGTAAAGATGAAGGGAAGTAGAGTTGACCAAATCATTCACGGCGTTCCTAATTGGCTTTGCTTGCTTCCTTTTCCTCTTTTCAAGAAAGAAAAAAATAAACAACCGCCGCCTCTTCCCTTCATTACTCAAAATTAATTACAAATTTAATACTATTCCTTCTTGTCTCTAGTTTTCATTTTCATTTTGTCGTTAATCCTTCTGTTTGACTCCGTAAATAAATTATGACCAAGAATAATTCTATGCTCAATCATTTGATTTTTCTTGTCTCATTACAAACAAATTTTCATCCTTATTTCTTTAACCATTTTTTTAAAAAATAAATACCTCTCATTACTTTAGAAGTAAAAGTAAATGTATCATTGTTAAAAATATGTATTGGATGAAACAAAACAAGATTGAACATCACATACAAACTTTTATTTTTGTTAAAATAGGGAATTCAATGTTGGAACTCTCACTCATAAATTCTATTGTCCATGGTCCATAAACTGAGCTGCATTTATAGGAAGAAATTATTGTATTTGGTAAACAAGAAATAATATGATAGCATTTTAATTCCTTAAAAAATGCTACTAGTATAGTATAGTATTTCACTAATAAAAAGGCTTAAATGCTCTTTTGGTCCCTTAACTATTTAATTGATATCGCTTTGGTCCCTTAACTAAAAAAAAGATTGTTTGAGGATTTTAAGTTTTTTTTAGTCTCGTTTTGGTCCCTTCTGTTAGGTTTTTAAAAAAAAGTTAACTCCTGGACACGTGTTACCTTGTCATTGGCTCTGAGATTTTTTATTTTTTTTTACAAAAAAAATTATTTTTAAAAAAAAGAAAACCCAAAGCCAAT
Organism: Medicago truncatula; assembly: GCF_003473485.1. NCBI lineage: Eukaryota > Viridiplantae > Streptophyta > Magnoliopsida > Fabales > Fabaceae > Medicago > Medicago truncatula. Next base: position 34,806,112 of record NC_053045.1, on the reverse strand, counting down.
GATAAAGTGACACGTGTCCCAGAGTTAACACGTGTCACCTTGTCATTGGTTCTGAGAATTTTTTTAAAATAAATAAAATATATATATTTAAAAAAAATTAATTTTTTTTAATAAAAAAAAATATTTTTTTTGCAAAAAAAAAAAAAATCTCAAAGCCAATGGCAAGGTGACACGTGTCCAGGAGTTAACTTTTTTTTAAAACCCTAACGGAAACCTAACAGAAGGGACCAAAACGAGAGTAAAAAAAACTTAAAATCCTCTAACAATCTTTTTCTTAGTTAAGGGATCAAAAGAGCATTTAAGAAAAAAAAAAAAAAAAAAAGAAAGTATGTATAGTATTTTAATGTAACGTCGTAGTAATAGTAACGTAACAGAGGCGTGCGAATGAAAAAGTGAAGAGTAACAGAGACAGAGCTGAACAAAACACAGTGTCGGAAGGAAGAAGGAATCTAAACATCCATCATTTTCTCGTGATTCCCTAACCCATCTACATTCTCTTCTCTTCTTTTTATTATCCTTCCTCATACACACGCGCCATTCTCATTCCACGCGCCTTCTCTTCTTTCTTTCCTAGGGTTTCCTTCTCTCATCATCGCAATGTCCAGCCCCATCGATCGTTTCGCTCTTCCATGTCAGTTCCCCTCTCTCATTCATACATTCAATTCTTTTATTTCTTTTTCTTTCAATGTTTTGTTCTGTTTTCTTAGGTTTTGAAGGTTCTTCTGGTAGTGATGAAAAAAGAACCGAAAGAAAATCTGATTTTAAGATTTCTGGTAGTTCTAGTAATGGTGGTGGTTCTCTTAAGAAGAAAGTTTCTTCCAAGATTAAGCATTCTCTCAAGAAAAAGAGTGGTAGAAGAAAGAGTGATGGACGTGTTAGTTCTGTTTCCATTGAGGATATTCGTGATGTTGAGGAGCTTCAAGCTGTTGATGCCTTTCGACAATCATTGATCGCCGAGGAATTGCTTCCGAAAAAGCATGATGATTATCATTTGATGCTAAGGTGCCCTGCCTTCCCTACATTGCTTGTGTTAATGTGTTATTAAGTTGTTTTTATAAAGGAAAATAAGTTGAAAAAAAACTTACAAAAACTCTCATAAGTTGTTTTCATAAATTCTTAACAAAACTTATGCCAGTAGATAAGCTCATATAGGCCCTTATTATAGACGTACTCTTTTAATTAATTATATTTTATATATTTTGTAGATTTCTTAAAGCAAGGAAGTTTGATATTGAAAAAGCAAAGAATATGTGGGCTGATATGCTACAATGGAGGAAGGAATTTGGTGCTGATACAATTATGGAGGTAAATTATGTAACAAGATTGACCTCTGCAACGTTTGATTGATTGATTACTTGATGTCTTTATCATTGTGTAGTATGTGATTGAAATGTCTTGTTTTTAATTAGGATTTCGAGTTCAACGAAATAAATGAAGTTGTTAAGTATTATCCACATGGGCATCATGGTGTTGATAAGGAGGGAAGGCCTGTTTACATTGAAAGACTTGGAAAAGTGGATCCAAACAAACTTATGCAAGTTACAACTATGGATAGATATGTGAAGTACCATGTACGCGAGTTTGAGAAATCTTTTGCGATTAAGTTTCCTGCTTGCACAATTGCTTCCAAGAGGCACATAGATTCCAGTACCACAATCTTAGATGTTCAAGGCGTGGTATGTTGCCATTATTTGTTCCTCATTGCATTGTTTGTGAATTTCTTTAACTTGCAAAAATATTTATTTTATATTGGAAATTTTAGGGCCTTAAGAACTTTTCAAAAGCTGCCCGCGAACTCATTATGCGATTGCAAAAGATTGATGGTGACAATTACCCTGAGGTGAGCAATCTCAGTTCCTCTGTGATTTTCTTATGTTCATTGTTTTGATTTTATTGGTTTAGTTGTAGGAATTATAAAGATGAGCGTGTACTAAGGCCTCAATGATTAATGATTTTTTGTTCTCTTTTATGAATGATACAGACTCTTCACCAAATGTTTATCATAAATGCTGGCCCTGGGTTTAGGATGCTCTGGAACAGTGTCAAATCTTTTATCGATCCCAAAACAACTTCAAAGATTCATGTATGTAAAAAAGCTATATTTTAGCTGTCTAAGACTAGTTTGTGATTTTTGACGGTTTAAGGATGGTAATTTGGCTTGATGTCTCTTTCGAATAATTATTTAGGTTCTTGGAAACAAGTACCAAAGCAAATTGCTTGAAGTAATCAATGCTAGGTACATAACGAGTTTCTTAAACATTTTTATTTCTCTGTATGTTTTAAAAATTGTCCTTTTTTCTAAACCTTTCTATTTCAATGTGGTGTATCGTAATTTCCAAGCTTCATTATCAATTACCAATTCATATTATCCTTTAAAAGGCCTAATTTTTTGTGAACTTTAATGAAGCGAGTTGCCAGAATTTTTGGGAGGTACCTGCACATGTTTAGATCAGGGAGGATGCCTCAGGTCCGACAAAGGGCCCTGGAATAACCCGGAAATTATGAAGGTAAGGCTATGTGCTTTACTTGTCTTCTGATTTATCATCTGATGATGTACTATATCAAACTTGTTACATGGTCACTGTTAATTGTATATGGTCAAATATATTGCAGATGATTCTCAGTGGTGAAGCAGGGCGGCCGAGGCAGGTGGTAAAAGTTCTAAACAGTGAAGGGAAAGTTATTGCATATGCCAAGCCACGATGCCCAATGGTAATTTCTTGTCTGATTTTCTTAATTTGCTTGAACTGAGTGGAGCCTGTTTTGATTCCTTTTCCTTTTCAGCGTCCTTTTCATCTTATGACTTGATAGATTATGTCACTTCTTTCTTGCAGGTAAAAGGCAGTGATACATCCACAGCTGAATCGGGCTCTGAAGCTGAAGACATAGCTTCTCCAAAGGTGGTGAAGAGTTACTCACACCTGAGGTTGACCCCTGTTCGTGAGGAAGTAAGTGTTGACGTTGTCTTTTGTTAATTTGTTGTTTTTCTTAAATGCCATAAGTTTAATTGATTGATTGTAGTTTTTTGCACTCATCCCTTTTATAAATTTAATGGCACAATTTTCTCGAACCGTTTTGCACCTATTATCCTGTGACTGTGAGTTTAATGTGTAAGAAATATGGAGTAACCATTCGCAATATATAAAGGTATCACGAAGATGATCAAAATTTAATTTAATGTTTGACAAGGAGCCTGTTCATAGGATTTGACACAGTCTATCCCAAAACATGAGTTATCTACATTTTGTATTCTCTTTCAGGCTAAGGTAGTTGGAAAGTCAAGCTATGCTGTTAGTGGTGACTTAGCTGGGTATGACGAATACATTCCAATGGTGGACAAAGCTGTTGATGCTGTCTGGAAGAAGCAAGCATCACTCCATAGGTCTCATAGTACAAAAGGTTAACTACTTTAACTTATTATTTATGGTATATGCTTTCCAGTGCTTACTCACCAAAATATCAAAATTGTGATTGCTGTTTGTCGGTTTGTCCTAAATCTCTTTAGAAACCATTTCATTGAGCAGCGAGCGACACTTGTTGTCCCCTATCCTTTGGAGACTTTGAATGTATATAGATGTATGAATCTGCTCAATTAAATAATGCCTTGTCGTAATAAAAGAACCTGTTCAATTAAATATTGAATTCATGACTTAGCAATGCTGGATCAAAATGAACAGATATCTTGATAGGTTTTAATGCTCATTCTATTCTCAGTACACTGTGCAGCCTACACTATTGCCATGAATATGAATCCACTCCCTTGTCTAATAATAGACTAATGCGTAATATTTTGTTTTTTATATTTGAATTTTATTTTTACCAATTTTTAAAACAAGGTAGTTGACTTCAACTTATGGAAATGGTATATTATATGTGCCATACTGAATTTCTTGATTTTAAAGTTAAACAATTTCAAGGCTTGCAATTGAGATTTTAAGTTCTCGAAACAGTTGATCCTTGACGTTATTTTTGTGCTTGTTAATGCGTTAAGCACAAAAGGCTTCTGTTTGAGATCAGGGTTTATTTCTAATAAAAGAAGTCCTCCTACTCCTAAAACATAAGCTTTTGGGTGAATTATTGTCTTGCTTGGTTTCTTGAATTTAATTATTGAGTTATCTCTGGAAATATTAAATTGAAGTTTCCATTACAGGAACACCTCCTCTTCCTGACACGCCAAAACTACCAGAGGGTATTCAAGCTCGGATTTGGGTAGCCCTGACTGTTTTCTCTTGGACAATGTTTAGTCTCTTCCGTTCACTTGCATGTCGTATGACCAAAAAACTGCCATCAGTATCATCTAATAATTATCAGAGTACTTCAGAGCTAACTCTTGACACAACAAACAAGGAAGACTATACCGAGACCAGTGTCTTTTGCTCCATGATGAAAAGGTTAGGTGAACTTGAAGAGAAGGTTGACACACTAAAATCTAAGCCCTCTGAGATGCCTAGACAGAAAGCAGAATTACTAAATGTTGCTGTCTACCGGGTGGATGCTTTGGAAGCAGAGCTAATCGCAACCAAAAAGGTAGGATGCTATAACTTTGTTCTCCATTGTATTTTTTAACAAACTCCGGTCACAATGAATTACTTTAGTTGTGAAAATCTATTACATTAGCTATTTTCATTTTTTATTTTTTAATTTGTGCTGTGTTGTTTGAACTTTGAACAAATGTGCATGAGATCCTAGGTTCAAACCTCATTGCCTCCATTGCACACCAAAAGACAAACTTAGAAACTTAAACATGCCTAGCACATAGCAAGATAACTTCTCTTTAAATATAATTTTTTAATGTCTGATTTATGTTACTGTTGATGTTAAGTAAATATTTCACAAAGCATGGAATTTAGATGTCATATTTATTTGTTAAAAGATTAATTCAATGAAGAGAAAAGCAAATGTTACACTTGCTTGTTAGCTATTTTCAGCCACCAAAGCTAGTATATCTCACGTATTGGTTAATAGATGAATGTATTTGTTTGTGATCAGGCTGATACTCAACTAATGTTAATTACGTTGAAGAAGTTTTGTATTGTTTTAAATTTTCATTTCTTATCACCATTCGTTTCATAGTGATTTGTTCAAATTGATTGTTGCAGCTCTGCTTTTATTCTCATATGTGCGCATAACTTGTCATTGATTCCTTACTTGAGTGATTCTCTTACAATTACACTTTCTGGATTGTGCAACAGGCTCTCTATGAAGCGTTAATGAGGCAAGAAGAGCTGCTTGCTTACATTGATAGTCAAGAAGAAGCAAAGTTACGGGTACGGCATGTCTATTTTTAATACAATAAAAAACTAATGGAATTTTTTTTGTTCAAAATTCTGATATTTCTATTTATTTACTTTCCTTCATGTTTAATAGAAGAAGAAATTTTGCTGGTGACTTTTGTTGCTGCTGATAGAGGGATTCTGGACGAGGTTGTTTTACAATCAATGTTTCTATGGTGTGTTGACCTTACGCGTGATGTAAACTGAAAATTGATTTTAAATTTCTGAGTAAACTCAATGAAGAATTGTTTCAAACTTGTGTATAGTTGGAAGTACTACTTGGCTTAAAAATGAACTTTGTTGTTTTGCTAGTCTTGTTATCTCCCTCCAATGCGACTAGCGGGGCTCAAACCCGGAAGGTCTGTATCTAAGATCTAATTTTATAATGCTAGACCAACCCATTAGAGTTGTGTGATTGTTTTTATTGGTTAGAAAAGCTGTCATTCTGATCTCTCAAAACCTACATTGAATATTAGTCTATTTGGGGGGTTGGCGAAGGCAAATTAAGGTCAAAAGAAATCAAGAACTTTTCTTCGAAGATGTTTTGAAAATCAGACTCATCACTTTTAGTTTAACCTTAGTAAACCTATAAGGCACAGACAATGTCAAATTCTCTTGTCATGCACCCCCCTCTTCTTCCATGACGGATATCCTTTGACATACTCCTTTTGGTGGTTAGATTAGTCCTCTGACATCCTCCTTTCTGGTGGTTGGATTAAAGCCAAAATTGACAATGCAACCTGTGGTTCTTCGGACCCTTCTATTGTTGGCAGTCTTTTTAGAGATCAGTTTGGTTCTAATTTTGGTTGTTTCATCATCTTTTTCGGTGTTAATTTTGCTATTCATGCAGAGTTCTATGCTGCAGCATATGCAGTGGAAATTGTTTATTTATGTAATTGGCATAATTTTTGGCTTGCATGTGATTTGAAGTTGGTGGTTGATGCTTTCCATTCTAATTACAAAGTCTTGTGGAGTCTTGCTACTTAATTTTTTTGTAATCAGATGAATTTTTGAGCTTTTCATATTTATAAGGAAAGGAATTCTTTGCGCTGACAAATTAGTTGTTTTTAGTCCTTCTCATGGTTTCCATAGATAGCCCTTTACCCCTAATTTTGTTGCTAATGACTGTTTTGGAAATTGAATTTCTCTCCTTCGTTTCTGTTTTGAATGATTGTTTATTGGGGTTATTTTTTGCCTAATCGCTTCAAGTCTTTTTCCTTTTATTTCGTATGAATAGTATTTTTTTCAGTGTTGTCGATGATTGTTAGGAATTTGATGTGTCGGCATAGTTAACATGTCATTCTCTTAAAATATTTATGAATGTTAAAAAACACAGTATAACTATTTTTTGTACTCTGTCAAAAATAACTATTTTCCCCTCCCCTAAAAAAAATGTATGAAGATTATTAAATATCTACAAAACAATGACAATTTAGACGTTTAAGGTAACATATAATGGAAATAAACTTTAAAAAGAAATAATAAGTAACATTTTTAACTTATTTTTGTCAAACTATTGTAATAATCAAATAATTGAGAGTCCTTTTTATTATTAAACTAGAACATCTAGAGGGAGAATTTATTTCCTTTTTATTAAAACCTAAACAATAAAAAAATGTAAGTGTTTATTTAGTATTAATACTAAATCTCTTCTCTTTACGTTTGCTGTACATAAAAAAATGTTGTAAACTTAAGTGTTTATTTTATGTATGACTATTACTAAAATAAAATATTATAAATATAAATTAATAGTATTCATAAATTCCTAATGAAAGAGAATCCACACCACGGTGGATATTGTTGGGCATGAGGGGAGTCTGACCGTGCTGAATCAAAATATTAGATTAAGTGCAGTGCAATCAAACATCGTAGAGACAATGTGTTAATGGTCATCTGATTTTTTTAGGAATAATGTTTCATTTGTATGTTGTTCAATTTCAACTCTTTAATTTAATATGAAACTTTAACTCACATTTAATATATCACAACATCTCTCCCTCAAGTGTTAGCATCCGTGATCCAACACCAACAATCTCTTGTTCCTCCATCAAGTCGATCCATGGCTTAGATGCCACTGTTGGGTCATGATGTGGAGCCTTGAGTCAAATCAACATATTGAACTAAAAGCAACCCCACAAACGTGTTCGGACACCAGATCTCCACCCCAAACCTCGGCATTGAATTGATATATCATCTCACTTATATCTTTTATATGACTTAATTCACACTTGACAAAGAGACATCTGGCTAGTTTGCAATATATATAGGCGTAAACTAATTCTATGGGTAATATTGATGGAAATAAAAAACATGAGACGTGCGGTGGAGAGTGAAGAGTAACATGTTATAACAAAACAGACTAGTGTTTGCGTGAAAGTGAAAGAAAAAGAACAGAACAGTGTCGTTGAAATGGAAGATCCATTACAATCTCGTGATTCTGTAACATTTTCTTCTTCAGGTACCAGACGTGCCATTCTTTCTGCATTTTGCTCTTACATTGTTCATGGTTGCATATTATTCATTCATTCTTCCGAAATGTTACGTATGATTTTTGTGTTTGGTTTGGTGATTGATTCATCTATTGTGATGTTTTGGTTTTTGACAGGCAGTGATGAGAATAGAAAAGAAAGGAGATCTGATTTTAAGAAGAAACTGCTCAATGCATTTTCAAAGTTTAAGCATTCTTTCAAGAAAAAGCGTGTTGATGAGTTACAGGCTGTTAATGTTGTTCCTGCTGTTGTTGATGCGTTTCGGAAATTGTTGATCATGGATGAATTGCTTCCTCAGAAGCACGATGATTATCACATGATGTTAAGGTGCCCTATATTGACCGTGTTATTGAATAGCGGCTCCAGCGATGTTATAACACTGCATTATAGCGGAATTTAAATAAACCACTATTTTCTGTGATCCGCTACCACAGTTGTCAATATTTATCTACTTTCATGAACTTATAGATATACTATTATTATTTATGTTTTACAGATTTCTGAAAGCAAGGAAATTTGATATTGGAAAGGCAAAGCATATGTGGGCTGATATGCTAGAATGGAGGAAGGAGTTTGGTGCTGATACAATTATGGAGGTAAATTATGTAACAAGATTGAACTATGTGATGATTAAGTACTTGATGTCCTTACCATTGCATCATATGTGCATGATTTTATCAGGATTTTGAGTTCAATGAATTAAATGAAGTTATTAAGTATAATCCACATGGCTATCATGGTGTTGATAAGGAGGGAAGACCTGTTTTCATCGAAAGATTTGAAAAACTGGATCGAAACAAACTTATGCAAGTTACAACTATTGATAGATATGTGAAGTACCACGCACAGAGGTGCGAGGAAATGCATGCAATAAAGTTTCCTGCTTGCACAATTGCTTCCAAGAGGCACATAGATTCAAGCATCACAATCTTAGATCTTCAAGGCATTGTATGTTGCCATGAATTGTTCTTCACTGCCGGTAAATTTCTAACATACAAAAATATTTATGCTATAGTTGCGTTTTTAGGGATTTTGCAACCTTGAAGAGGCTGACCGCGAAATCATGAAGCGATTTCTAAAGATTCTTATAGACAATTACCCTCAGGTGAGCAATCTTAGTTGCTGTGATTTTTTATGCTCTTCATTTTCATTTTGTCAGTTTAGTTATGAAGCCTCTAAAGATGAACATATTCTTATGGATGATACAGACTGGTGGCCAATCGTTTATCATAAATGTTGGCCTTGAGCTTAGGTCGCTGCGGAGCATTTGCGAATATTTTATGGATCCCAAAGTAGCTTCAAAGGTTCATGTATGTAAGAAAAAATGCTACTGTATTCTAACTATCTAAGACTCATTTGTGATTTGTTGATGGTTTAAGGCTGGTGACTTTGATTGACACTTATTTGGAATCATTATTTAGGTTATTGGAGACCGGTACCAAAGAAAATTGCTTAAAGTAATCGATGCCAGGTATATAATGGATTTCTTACAAATTTCTATTTCTTTGTTGGATTAGAATTTTGTCCTTTTTTTCTGATTGACCCAGTGAACCAATTTGCATTATCCTTTAAAAGGCCTAATTTTTTGTGAACTTGATAAAGCGAGTTGCCAACATTTTTGGGAGGTACCTGCACATGTGCAAATCAGGGAGGTTGCCTCAGATCCGATAAAGGACCTTGGAATAACCCTGAAATTTTGAAGGTTGGGCTATGTATTGTACTATACTTACCTTCTTATTGTTCATCAGGTGATCTACTATATCAAATTTATTAAATGCTAACTGTTAATTATATGCGGCGGTACATTTTACAGATAATTAACTTACATGCTAAGCCACCATGCCCAATGGTAATTTGTTGTCTGATTCTCATATTTGCCTGAAGCCTTGATCTGAGTGGAGCGTGTTTTGATTCCTTTTCCTTTTCAGTGTCCTTTTAATCTTATGACTTGATTGATTATGTCTCTTCTTCTTGTTAAAAAAAGAAAGATTATGTCACTTCTTTCTTGCAGGTAAAAGGCAGCGATACATTGACAGCTGAATCGAGTTCTGAAGCTGAAGATAATGTTATAGCTGTTTGCGAGGAGGTAAATGTTGTCCTTAGGTTGCCATACATTTATTTGATTGACTGTAGGTATTTGTTGTTTATAAGTTTAGTTAGTTAGGTTGTTAAGTTTCTGTATTGGTCCCTTATCCTATGATTGATTGACTTCATTTATTTGATTTGACAGTTTATCCAATGTGAGGAGAGTATTATCTTTTGTGTTACCTCTTTTGTTTTGAAGGGGTTTTACCTTTTCTTTTGTTAATCAATAAAATACTGGGACGGATAATTCATGTTAAGAAATTAGGGATGATTGAAATAATACTGAAAATACATTAGACTACTGCATAATGCATATAAACAGATCCATACATTCATGAGATATTTCTTAATATACTAAAGTTTTACTACTAGGAAATAAATGTATATATTTCACACGGTTTCTAACAATTCCTTTCTTCTTGTGTTTCCCCAAAAAATCCAAACAATTGCTCCGACGTGTAGGATCCAATGGCGAGCGCTTTGGAAAAGCTGCCCAGCGAACAAGGGAAGCTGCTGACTGAATTGAAAATGGACATGGATCACATTAAAGAAGGTTTGTCGGAGCAAATTAACGAACTTTTGTCGGAATTCAAGAAGAAAACACTTTCATGAAAAGGTGAAAATTCTGTCTAGAAAACACGGCAGGACGATAAGGAAACTGTTTGTGGATGATGTTGATTGGGATTGATTTTCCCTCAATAATTGATTTTAACTTGTAACTAGGAGCTTTTGACTTCAAATATGATTTTTATACTCAAATTTGATGTTTTGCTTGTTTGACTACCTTTCTTAATTGTGTTTACTTTATTGGTTAGATGCATTTTTCCTTATGAACTCTCAAAACTTGCATTGAATATTCAGTCTATTTGGGGGGTTGGAGAAGGAGAATTATGGTTAAAAGAATAAATCTTCAACTGGAATTTTTCATTCAAATCAAGTTGATCACTTTTAGGTTAACCTTAGTAAACCTCTAAGGCACACAAAAAATATCAATATTCCCTCCGATCATATATATAAAACGTTCTCACATCCTTTAAGAAAATTAGTTAACTTCATTTGATGTTCTCAAAGTAACAGAAAAAGTAATTGCATTCTCTAAAATACCTGTCATGAGAAGCACTATAGTGGTTTTGGGGTTCAGCACTCTGCACCCTTGTCTAAGATTTAACGACATAGATTAGATGTTAGCACAAACGAAAAATAGAGACGGAAGTGGCAGTCACTCACCTCGGTCTTCATCTTCTAGTTTAATCTGCTTTGTAAGTTTTAAATTTCTTTCTTGATTTTTGATTTTTGTTTCTAAAATAATTTTTGAAAAATTGAATTCAATCGCGCAAAGATCTTTTTTCTTGAAACTTCATCTTACGGTATCATGGAGTCATAACCACCATCTTTGATAGCAATTTAAAAAATTCAAGAAAATTTTCTTGCACTTTCCATTATTTTCCTGCATTTTCCTTTTATTGATTTTTATCGTCTTTCTTCAAATTTTGTTTATATTCCCTTAGAGCTATGCTTGATCAATATTGTTTGAGTCTTTAAAATATCAATTCTCACTGTTTTGATTGAAACTCGGATTGAAGTTTGAAATCCAAAATTGTTGCCAAAACCTTCTTGATAGTGTTCATCATGATCTTCATCAATTCCTCTCTACATACTTATTCTTTTGTTATCCCTGAATTTGGTGATTGCAATAGTTTGTATAAATGATTTTCACTCATGAGTCATATTTGTGACATCGAATGCTGAGTTCTATACTTTAGTTAGCTGCATTATGATAGTTTATGCAGTTTCCTGAACTATTTGCTATAGCATGGGCATGCCTCCTCGAGAACAGATTCTTTGTTGATAGAATCACATTCCTTATATCATAGGAAAAAGAAAGAATATCAAGTTATTCTTAACTTCAATTCATTATAATCCCTTTGCAATAGAAAATGATATTTTGACAAGTAAATTTGAATCAAATTTCGACAATAATTTTTATGTTCAACACGAATTCAAATATGCGAATAACTGGGTTCAATTGATGACTAATGAAGATAACAAGATGTTGCAATTCACTAATAATTTCTTCACAATAATTAACCACGAGTTAGATAGTCTTGATCACGAGTTTCCAATGTATATTTGAACCAATTATGATTAATGAATATTATGTATATAACCCTTATGGTTGATTTGATGGTGTAGGTTTAAGACATCGAAGTGTGCTCCTCTCAAAATCACATATTTGAATCCATCAAATGCTAACAATTCATGTGTTTGATCATTTTACACAAAGTCTTGCTCTTCCTTCAATTGGATCCGGCTAGTGGAGATAGTGGAAATGGTCCACTCAATTAGTGGAGCTATTTGAGTGGCCCCACTCTTTTAAATATAAGGAAAAAAGGAAATGCTAACAAGAGTTCAAAGAAAAACTTTTTCTTGGAAATTGTGTATTCAACACATTCAAACTTTACTCTCTCCATTTGACAATATATACTTTGACCATATTTTTCTATTAATTCATAAAGGTAAATAATATCATGTAAGATTAAGGGTGGGAATAGGTCAGGCCGGCCTACAGGGGCATACGGCCTAACCTACGTCAGACCAGACCAGGCCAGACTTTTTTCTTAAATAGGGAAGACTTAAGCTTTTTTAAAAGCAAGACCACAAACTATTAGAAAAGCCTTTTAGGTCGGCCTACTTATGAAAATATGAATAATATTATTGATTATTATATTATATACTCTACTTTGAATTAAATTTTAAATTTGTCAACCTTTAAAGTAATTTAAGCTTATTAGTTTACATTATTTTTTTGCATATTTAAATGTATTATTATAAATTATAATTGAAATATGATATAATATATAGTAAATTTTTCTAAAACTTCATGTTAAATATTGAAAGAGAGTTTAATATTATTGATTTATTAGCTCACTAGTCTATTTAACCTTGGATCACATTACTTATTTAAAGATGATCATATGAAATAGGCTTTAAACAGGCTAGCAGGCCTAATAAGGCTTTCATAATGCCAGGCTTAGGCCTTACAAAAATTTGACAGGCGAGACTTAGGCCTTGCAAAGCCTAGCTCGGCCTAGCCTATTCCCATCCCTATGTGTTGGATTCGTCTCGATGAATATTTTTAAAATATTAAATTTTCATAATTTTTTTATTAGAGAATTGAAGATATCAAAGCTAAAACATATGCAGTGATACATGTGTCGGAGTCAACTAGGTCATATAATATGAGACGCAGGGAGTAAAAAGGAACATTTTCTACATAAGATTTACAAATAATTTCCTCTTTTAAATCCTTAATAAGTGTCCAGAACACTTGTTAGCATAATAAAAAAATATAATTCACAACTATTCAAAATGATGAGTAATTTCATTTAATTATTTTTTTATATGATGAAAAATATAATCACACCGTTTAAAATGGATCTTGAGTAAATAAATAAATTGCACCTTGATATAATGGAATACAATATTTTAGTATTTGAAAATGAAACCTAAATCAATTGAATTTTGTACAAAAAAAAAAAAAGAATTTTGGTATACATGGTGTAGGTTTAGAACTTTTGTGTTCATCTCAATGTCTCATATTCGAATCCATTTTCCTTTGACTTTAAACGAAGCCACTGCAAATGAATGGTGGGATTTATCACCGGATTAGTTGCTCTTTGAACTATACACCGAGTTTTAAAAATAAATAAATTGAGTATTCATTGTATTTTAAGGATTCAAATATTTTAAGGATTTATTTCAGTTTTAACTATTTTCATTCCAAAAACCTAATTCATAAGTTTTTTTAGATAGAGAGAGGCTGAAGTTTGAATTCCAATCATGACCTATCGAACAATTTCGATATTTTTTTGGGTTGAAACATTCCATAAAAGTTTAGTCCCTAAACAAAATAATGAAGAGAAAAGTAACAACCCTAATAAACTAAATGGTTGAAGATGATTACGTTAACCCACAACCTTGTCTCGTATAAGTTAAAAAATACAATTACATTTTTATCAATTTGAGAAAATTAAATAAGAGTAACAACGTTTCCTAAAGTTGTGAAATTAGTTTACTTTTCATCTATTTATTAGGAGTTCAGAAGGAGTGTATCCAAGAACAAAAGACCCAACTCTTTAAACAAGAAAACTAATCCTATTATCCAAATTTTCCTTCATTGTAAATTCATTGGTGTTGCCAAAATATCTTAAGTTTAATTCTTATGTTTGGTGCTGGTGGTATATGGATTGCGTTGTCTTTCTTGGTGACTTCCGAGGAGAAGAGGAAGCGAGGTAGCTCTGTTTCCATCGAGGATGCTCCTGCTGTTGTTGATGCCTTTCGGAAATCGTTGATCATGGATGAATTGCTTCCCGAGAAGCACGATGATTATCATAAGATGTTAAGGTGCCGTATATTGGTCGTGTTAATGTGTTATTATATGAAGTTACGTTGGTGGTTAATGAGTTTCGATATCTGATAAATCCATTAAACATTTACTGAACTTAATTAACCATTTATTTGAATTGTGTTTGACGAGTAAAGTTAGTTGTACAAAAATTATTTCTCGTTTTTTATTTTATTTTTAATATATCTGTTTTACAGATTCCTATATGCATGGGAATTTGACATTGAAAAAGCAAAACATATGTGGGCTGATATACATATGTGCTTGATTTCATCAGGATTTCGAGTTCAATGAAGTTGTCAAGTATTATCCACATGGATACCATGGTGTTGATAAGAAAGGAAGGCCTGTTTTCATTGAAAAACTTGGAAAAGCGGATCCAAATAAACTTATGCAAGTTGCAACTATAGATAGATATGTGAAGTACTCCGCACAGGACGGGGAGATATTGTTTGCGGTAAAGTTTCCTGCATGCACAATTGCTTCCAAGAGGAACATAGATTCAATAACCAAAATCATCGATGTTCAAGGCATGGTATGTTGCAATTAATTTTCCTAATTGCATTGCCTGTGAATTTCTATAACATGCAAAAATATTTACACTTATAGTTGTGTTTTTAGGACTTTTTTAACTATCTAAAGTTTGGCGAAATCAAATCGCGAATACAAGAGATTCTTGATGACAACTGCCCTGCTGTGGTGGTGAGCAATCTTGTTATTTTTTATGTTCTTTATTTTGATTTTGTAGGTTTAGTTATAGGAAACATATTAAGATTAACATATACTTATGTCTCACTGATTAATGATTTTTGTTCTCTTTTATGAATGATACAGACTGGTTCGCAATTCTTTATCATAAATGCTAGCCCTAAGTTTATGTTGCAGTGTAACAATTACAGCAATTTTGGTGATCCCAAAATAGATTCAAGGGTTCATGTATGTGAAATTGTTATACTCTCTCTAAGAGTCCATTGTGATTTGTTGATAGTTTAAGGCTGCTGACTTTGCTTGACACCTCTTTGGAATCATTATTTAGGTTCTTGGAAATAACTACCAAAGCAAATTGCTAGAAGCAATCAATGCCAGGTACATAATGGATTTCTTACACATTTCTATGACTTCGTATGTTTCAGAATTTTGTCCTAGTTTTTTCGATTGACCCAGTGTACCAATTTGCATTTTCGTTTGAAAGGACTGATTTCTTTTGAACTTAATAAAGCGAGTTGCCAGAATTTTTGGGAGGTACCTGCACATGTGCTGATCAGGGAGGCTGCCTCAGATCCGATAAAGGACCTTGGAAAAACCCGGAAATTTTGAAGGTTAGGTTATGTGTTGTGCTGTACTTGCCTTCTGATTGTTCATCAGATGATCTACTATATCAAATTTGTTACATGCTAACTGTTAATTGTATGCGGAAAAACATTTTGCAGATGATTAGTAAAGCAAGGCAACCAGGGCAGGCGATAAAAGTTCTAAATAGTGAAGGGAAGGCTGTTACACATGCTAAGCCACGATGCCCAATGGTAATTTGTTGTATGGTTTTCATTATTTGGTTGAACTGAGTGGAGCCTGTTTCGATTCATGTTCCTCTTCAGTGTCCTTTTAATCTTACGACTTGATAGATTATGTTACTTTTTTCTTGCAGGTAAAAGGCATTGATACATCGACAGCTGAATCGAGTTCTGAAGTTGAAGATAATGATATAGCTATTTCCGAGGAGGTAAGTGTTGTTCTTAGGTTGCCATAAATTTAATTGATTCATTGATTGATTGTAATTTAGTTAGTTAGGTTGTTAAGATCCCTACATTCATAGGATATTTCCTAATATAATAAACTTGTACCACAAGGAAAAAATTCAATATATCCCTATATTCATTTTACAAGACTCTAGCATATTTAGACAGTTTCTAACAATTTTCTTTATGCTTATATTGTTCTAAAGAGTCCTAACAATTGGTCGGACCAGTCGGATCCAATGAGGAGTGCGACGGAGAACAGAATGAGCACTTTTGAAAAGCTAGCCACTGAACAAGGGAAGCTGCTGAATGAGTTGAAAATAGATGTGGGACAAATCAAAGAATTGCTGTTGGAATTCAAGAAGAAAACACCTCCCACAGACGATGAAAATTTTGTCAGGAACGTGACAACAGGGGATGACGGTCCTGAATTTGTTGTTGTCAATTCGAATTGATTTTGCATTTAAAATTGATTTTAAGTTGAAGAAAGGAATTTTATCGTTTAACTCCAAACTTGATAGTTTTGTTCTTCAAATTTGTCATGGCTTCTTGTTCATAAGCAATTACTATATGCTTAGATAAATTAGCTGTATTATTGTGATCATTTATGCAGTTTCCTTAACTATTTGCTATAGCATGGCATGCCTCTTTGAGAACAGGTTCTTTGTTGAGAGAATCACATTCTTAATATGAATATCAAGTTATTCTTAAATTCATTATAATCCCTTTGTAATAGGAAATGATATTTTGACAAGTAAATTTGAATCAAAATTTGACAATGATTTTTATGTTCAACACAAACTCAATTATGTGAATAGTTTAGTTCAATCAATGGTTAATGAGTATAACATGAAATCATAATTCATTAACCATTTCTTCAAAACAATCAACATGAGTTAGATCCTCATTAATTACGATTTTCGAGTGTAAATTTGAACCTATTAAGTTTCACTAATTATAATATTCTTTGACAATATTGAACATGTTCTTCAACATGAGTTCTACTTAATATGTTATAACATGTTTTTTTTTTTGTTACAATATGCTATAAAAAGTTAGTTATTAAGTTTATTTTGTTATAAATTATTTTTGAAGATTTTTTTTACAGATTAGTCTTTTTAAGTCATACTATATTTATAATGTTACCTATTTTTTCAATCAACTTCGTTAAAAGTGTTAATAAACCTATAGGTAAATATTAGTTGTACTAAATAGTACGAGGGGAGGGGAAAATGTTAGTTTTCGAGGATCAAATTAACTCATCACTTTAAATAACTCAACTCACCTTTTCTATAGGCAAATATTAGTTGTACTAAATAGTACGATGGGAGGGGAAAATGTTAGTTTTCGGAGATCAAACGCAAAACTCTTGACTTATATCTTATTCAACTTCCCAGTTCATATTTTGTGTTGTTAATGAACTATGCAACCAAAATTAGGTCACTCACAATAATTAAAGAGACAATTATGTTTTGACAATAATAAAAAGAAGATGCTTATGTAATTGAAAATAATAACTAAAAGTGAGACAAATTTATTTATTTTTAACCAAAGAGGAACCCTGCTAAGATTCCCCAAAATATATTACCAAAGAAAAAGGTGGAACACGAAAAAAAAAAATGGAGGGGGACCAAAAACCAATACCTCCTCGTGGATCAATGAATCTATAGTTAGGCATCCCTAACCTATCTCTAACAAAGCATCCTCTAATGCTGGTAGGTAAATCTGTCCAATCAGTAAGCTTACTAACATTAAGCCCTAGATTAGCCAGAGAGTCCGCACAACAATTTCCCTCTTTATAAACATGAGTTACAAGAAAACTCAACCTAGAGATGATGTTCAGACAATTCTCCCATATGTTTATTAGCCTCCAAGGAATGAGGGTCTTGTTCTTGAACGCATTAACTACCAAGGCTGAATCACATTCTAACCATAACTTGTTCCATTGATATTGAGAAGCCAGCTCAATCGCTCTCATAGCACCAGAGAGCTCATCATGGAAACACTTACCCAAGTTCATGTTTTTCGGCAAAGCAAAGATGAAGTTTTGTCTGGTTGTCTCTAAAAATGCAACCACAAGCTGAGGTTTGGTTGTTAGATGAGTCATTTGTATTGCATTTCACCCAAAAAATTATTTGAAATGAATAATTTGATCCTCCAACAAAATATTTTTAAGCATAGTTACATGGAGACCAAATTTTTTCAATTTCATTTCTTTTTTTTAACTAAAAGGTGCTTTTATTTTTCTTCGCAAATAAATCAGGTGCCAATTTTATACGAAACTAAATTTTTTTTTCACTGAAGAGAAATCAGGTGTCCTCCTTCACAACAAATAGAGAAAATGGGAGCTATTGTATTATTCTCTTTACAAGTGTATCATTACACTAAAATATGATAACTATCTATAGGACACAAATGAGTAAGTGAATAATCAAAGCAATTAAGGACCACTAACCATACATTCACCAACGATGGTTATAGGAAGGTGGAAGATTAAGGATTGTGTGTTACTGGTGTTTTTGGTAAACTACTAGTCTAGCTTTGTTTATTACAAGCATGATCAAACTAGAAATCCCATGACATGTTGTGCAAAGTTTTTCCAGAAAATGTATGAATGTTCACCAAGTTCTTAAGTTGCTTTACGAACAGGATAAAGTTTTATAAGAAAATACCCGTCTCTTGACAGGGGAAAAACGCATTAAATGCAAGTAAAGAAGACTTAAAAGTTTAAAACGCAGAAATTGCATTGCATTAATGCAAAGGTGGTTCGACAAATCATATTACATACATTATGTATGACTCTTTTCTCTATACATCGGTACTTCGAGTGCTAAAATTCTATAAGTGATTTGCGATCTATTTTTCATATGAAAAACTACTATTTATACATAGTGAAAATAACTGAAAAAAGCTAACTGCCACGAACATCACTTCCTCCATCGAAAACCGCTTGTCCCCACGTTTTCACTAAAGAAACTGTTGCTTTTGAAGTTGAATTCCTTCTCCTACGACATCAACAGCTTTGCTTCGACCAAATTCCTCTCTGACTCGCATCTTGTCGAACTTCGAAACTTTTTAACTCTTTCAAACGCTAAGTCCAGATCATGTCGAAATCCATGTGTTGAAGATAACAACTTTAATTCCTTAAAGAACAAAAGTCAACACATATTGAGTGCATTAATCGAACCTATCGAAATTGCAGACTAACAAAGAGTGACTTTGTGAAAAGGTCTGCAAGATTATCACACAGACAAATTTCTTGATTGCTTTGTCTTCATTCTTATGAAGATCACCTCCTTTCAATTAAGCAATGCATATGATATCATATTCATAAAGGATTGTTTCATTCAATTTTTCAGAAGACAAACAACAAGTTTCTTCTATATGTTTAATCATAGACCTCAACCAAACACATTCTCGACTTTCTTTAAGTATTGCTAAAATTTCATTACGAGCATCACACAAATAACCTGCATTTATAATATAACAAAGTAACCTAATAATATATCATCATAGCATGAATAGTTAGCAATGTATGTACGTATTCTTGTTTAAGTTGAGTTTTTCTTCTGTTTTTAATATATATCTCCTCGAAGATAGTTGGTTTGTTTTTGAAGAAAATGATTAGGCTAATTTTACAATATGCAATTAGCGTAGATGGGCATACTTGTCCATATTCATATCCAATGGAGTGGTGATCACAACAGTGGCGGAGCCCTTCATAGGTTAGGGGTTGTTTTGCGAGATTTTATACAACTTTGTGTCGGTTTTAAATTTTGGCTAATCCAAATTTCTATAAAGTGGTGTGGTGGTTCATCCGAAAAATTTAAATAATTTAATTATAGGTTTATTTTGCGAGACTTAAAACAATTTTTTAATGGTAAATTTTAGTGGCCCATCCAAATTTTTTTTTTTTTTTTTCTGGCTCCGCCAGTGCAATTGTTGCTAAGGGGCCTCTTCTTCATGTTTGTATGTAGACGTAGTTGTGGTAGATAACACACTCTTTCATGATATGTTTTTGGGGAAGACTCTTTCATAAGTATTAAGGTACTGTAATTTGGATATAGTTATTATTGTTAAAGTTTTCTTTTCTTTTGTCATGTCATTAGCGTGTCTGTTTGGCATGATGTTTTTCTTCTCAAAACGTGCTTTTTTTTTGCCAAACGTGGTTTTCAACTTTTTTGTTTTGTTTGGATACAGAAAAAGTGCATCCGTGAAACGCAGGTTTTGGTGCAAAACGCCGGTGGAGATGAAGCTGAAATTCCTAGCTTCCACGGCAAAGCAAAATCAAGTTTGGATTTCAATTTTGGTGATTGATACACTTTACCAAATTACCCATAACTTTCTTCTCAATCTCACCAGATCTTGCACTCCAACCACCAGCTTGTTGCATTTTACTTTGAAACTCACAACCACAAATCTAAAACCATTAAAGGTATTAATTTCCCTTTGATTGTTGTTTGTTGAACGGAGGAATGGAATAAATCCAGACGGAGGAAGAAGAAAAGGTATTGAGAGTTCATTTTTTTTTTAAGGAAGTATGGAGGTGAGAGTTCATGAAATGAGGTCAATTTCTTCAAAAAATAAAAATAAAAATAAAAATGAAATGAGGTCAATTACCTACTATGTATTTTTTTATTAATTAGAGGTTCTAGAGAATTCTTATTTGGTTTTCTTTCAAATTTATTTTATTAACATTATTTTAAAATGAATATTAAAAAATAATTCAATTGAATCTACCAAAAAAAGTAATAATAATAATTCAATTGATAAAAATATATCGAAAAAAATCTTATCAATTTTCTTAAAAAAATATTTTATAAATAAATACTTAAAATGAATTTATGAACCGATACAAATCCATTTATGATTTTGGATAAGTCAAGAATAAGATACTTTACTTTTAAATACAATTAAAGGATTCCCTAAAAAAAAAAAAATATAATTAAAGGATAGTTTGGTCATTATACATTCAAAATCAATTTTGATTCAAACTATCCAAATAACATCGACTCATAAGAATTACTTTTAGTAAAGTGTATCTAAACATAAATCAATTCACATTCAACTCACTTTTAACCAAAATCAATTCTCTCAAACTTAATTCTATCAAAATCAATTCTCGCCGCCGCCATACCAAACACACACGCATCATATTTTTCACTACTTAGTGGACCGGTGGTTTCTCTACCCGACACAGTTAGCTAACGGCATGTCCTCTCCGACAAGTTTTGGTTGAATCATACAGAGGAAATAACTGTCGAATATTTTCTGCATTCTTTTGTATGAAATTCTGCATAAATATTGACACTGGATTTTCAGTATTCATCACTGTTGTGTTTGTATATACTCCCTCCGTGTCAAAATATAAGCAAAATTCAACTATCTTGACTGTAACAAAATATAAGCAAATTTGACTTTATTCCTCATATTTAAATATAGTATATCAAATATGCCCTTGCTTTAATTCTCTAATTTGCATACGTGAGTTTTCAACACACTACAATTTTCCACACATGTATTAATTGAAGCTGCTTCTTAAAATATGAAGGGCTTCTTTGGTTACTCCCTCTCCCTCTGTTAACTTCACGAAGCATTAATTCCACAAGCCCCAAATGCATTCTTATAAAAAGGTTGTTTTAGTGTTTCAATTCTTCTGTATAATTAAAAAAAAATGGCTATAAAAGGAACATCTAAGAAAATGGTTATTGAAGGACCATCATTTAGTTTGGGAATCGAATCAGATTCTGAGGATCTATTAAATCGCATTGTTGAAGACTCGCCAGAGAAAGATGGGGAGGCTGGACACGTTCAAGATGTTGAGAGTGAAGTGAATTCCAAACACAACTTTGATCTCAATGAAATTCCTAATGAAGGTGAAGATGCTGTTGAAGTTGATGATATTAATGAAGTTACTAACCACTCTGAAGGTGTTGCTGAAGGTGGTTTGGATCTAAACAAATTGCCCAACGACATGCTGAATGTTGAAAATGAGATTGAAGAGGAGGTGGCAAACCATGACAATGAGATTGAAGAGGAGTTGGCAAACCATGACAATGAAGAGGAGGGGATTCATAAAAATGAAGAGTTAAAGAAAGGGATTGATGATATGCTGAATCTTCAATGTTATTGTGAAAAAGTTCAGCTACATCTTCTTCATACTCAATTCCAATATCTTCTTCATCTGTTAGATAGTCAAATAAATCGAAGTGTTCAAATCACTACACGGGATGTTCAAACCAATCTCTAAAGGTGCATTTGAGAGGTGGTTAGAGGTGCTCAAATCATTCAAAGGAATGTTCAAATCAATATTAAGTGGCTCATTCGAGAGGTGGTTAGATGTGTTCAAGTCATTCAAATGGATGTTCAAATCAATATTGAGAGACTCATTTGAGAGGTGGTTAGATGTGCTCAAGTCATTCAAAGGGGTGTTCAAATCAATACCAAGAGTCATTTTACACTAACAATGTGAAGCTCCAATTTTCTTGCATTTTTTACTTTCAATTTATAGAAGAAATCAAAGTGACTAGAAATTTTGAAATTTAAATTTTAGAAGAATGAGTTTACCAAATTTTGTTACCGCCAATTTTTTAATAAAATGAAAGTAGTAGTAGGTGAAAAAATTTGCGCCGAAACTGAAATTGTTTGGGAAGTGGAAGAGTGCAAAACCATTCTTTAATGAAATAACATGAAAAATATAAAACTAGGCACTTTATTTAATGAAAGAACATGAGTAGGTTGGACAACAAGAATTGTCATGAGGGTAAATTTGGTATTTTAGTTTAAATTAAATAACAATGATCACATTCCTTAAAAAGTGTGAAATGGTCAATTTTGCTTATAAAAAAATACGGAGGGAGTAAGTATGTAACACATCTGCTATGGAACCTAAGAATCAGATCGCAAGAGAGTGAAACGTAAGAGTAATGTAAATGTTTTTGGAATAGTTATTTGAAAACATTCTAATAAAATTATTAATTTCCCAAAAACAAACTATTATTAACCAAATCAAAGGTACCAGGTGTAAAATATTGTAAAAAAAATTCAAATTATGAATTTTTTAGAATGATTCTTATAATATTTTGAATTTTTCTAAAAAAATTTATTAAAAAATATGAATTTATATTAAAAGAGGGACAAAAATGAAGATTGAAAATTTTATAGGGACTAAAAGTTGAATGAAAATTTGTCATATTTATAGGGATCAAAAACATATTTAACCCTTAATATATTTTACACCTTATTTAATTGAGTAAATAGGCAATTCACCCTACGAAATTGTAAGTTTCGTCAATTACCCCATGAAATTAGCAAAACTTCAATTATCGCATGAAAATACACAACATTAATCAATTTATCCCTCCGTCAAATTTTTCATTTGACTGTTTACGGTTAATCAAATACCCTGAAATTTTGCATCATGCAAAATGTACGGTAAACTTGAAAATTTATATTTCATATCCACCTAAACCCTAATACTAGTTTTTTAAGCAAATCTGATCGTAAGAATAGAGAGAGAAGCGGCGACAACGCAGAAACACAGGTAGCTTGAATTGAATCTTCTTATTATAATCTGTATTAATCAATTTCATGTTATAGTGTTTATGTGTGTATTGTATTGTATTGCTGGTATGAGATTATAGGGTTTTGTTTCAACAGGAGAAAATTTGATACAATTTTTTGATTTTGAAAGAAAGATGAAGGTGAAGGAGCTTAAAATTTGTAAGCATCTCTTTAAACATAGCAACAAAATCTCCTTTTGTTGATACTCATACTTATTGTCCTCTCTCTCTCTCTCTCAGGTAAGGATTTTCGGAAATTTTTGAAAAACTTTGATGAAGAAGATCGTACTGATCAGTCAATACTATATAAAAAAGAATCGTTCAAACTAAAGCCGATTTATCCAGATGAGGTTGTTGATGACGATTATAAAACTAAAGTCATTGAAATTGGAGGATTTAAAGGGTATTCAACTTTCTTAATTTTTTATTTTATGTAGTCAAGAGTGAATAATTGTAAAGATTGATATGCCAATACAGGAATTGCACAGCTGTTCATACTGGAACCTTGTTGAAATTTGATTTGAAATTTGATTTATCTGCTGACGACAACAATCCAGTGTTGAAATTTTATGTACTGAACACAGTAGCGATAATTCACCCCCATGACTACCTACTAACTAAACGTTTAGGTAGGTTTTTAAATAAAGTTATTATTATTATTATTATTATTATTATTATTTTTTAAATTTACTAACACCAACTATTTCATTTGAGTTTATTCAGATCTACTCCACTCACTTTGTGATGGTTATTCCGGCTATGCATTTGATTGTGAAGAAGGTTTTCTTGACGATGAGGGTAATGTTAAAGTAGAATTGCAGATTCAGATTTTTGGGTAAGTCCTTATGTATGCATTATGTTGGTCAATATACTCATCGAATTTTTACCATATAATTATAAGCATTGGGTGTCACTGAATTCCATGCAACTCATTGTATGATCGTTATTAATGCACAGAGAAAATTTCTTCCAGCCTCTCCTTGTAAAGAAGTATCGAGCTGAGCTTCTTTTGGCTAATATGCATTCGGTGAACATAATTTGTTCTCGTTTTTTTAAGAAGACAATGGATGACTTGAAGAGCCTGATTCACAATGAAATTAAGTGGCCAAGGTATTTTTTACTTTTTTTTTTCTACGAGTGAGTTGAAAATGATATTTTATATATTATTATGGAGTTGACAAAAGAGTCACAAACTTACGTGATAGATGTGTATGGTTTTACCATTTGAATTTTAATAATATATGGTGGAACGAGTAAGCATCTCGTCATTAGGAACATATGTTATTCTATGTTTAGCATGTCTTAGTTGATTCGGTTTTTTATTTGTTTTGTTTTTGAAGCAATGTCTTGGTTAATTAGATATTCATCATCATTTGTTAACCCAAAGGGCATTACGAGATATTCATAATGGCCTTCATGAGTTCAAAATTCAGTCTTGTGAATATCACCCTCTTTCATTCGAATCTGATGATACCCTGATTTCAGCATACTCTCCCTCAGGTTGAGCTCGAAATGCCAAATAATTGACACAAACAATAGTAGCAAAAAGATATAACAAATTATGATGGCAACTAGTGATATTTTTTATGTGAACTGTGGGATAAATTCCCTTATAAATACTGCAATGCTAAACAATGGATGGATTAATAATCTCCTTGCAGTAATGAAATTTACAAAGACGATAAACTATCACCAAGAGAATGCCCCCCACTGAGATGAGAATGGTTCTCACTATTCCAGTCCCACTTCCATCTCCAAAACCAGTATGCCCTGTATGTGCATACCATGATGTACATGGAAGAGTAAAACATAAGGGAATTTATCAGTATTGTTTGAGTGCACAAGAGTTGTCTTTAATATCTTTACGGAGAGATGAAAACCACTAAATAAAATGACTCCATTGACTAAAACGTGAATTGTGGAAGGACTAAGTCAATTCCACTGGCACTTCCTTAGAAATAGGAATAATTAATTACAGGATAGGAACAATATAGCTAAGTAAATCATTTCAACAGTACAAATGTTGTACCAACGTTGCAGGAGTCTAAGTTTGTATTTTATGCTTTTGTAGGAGTCTATGTTGTACAAATGTTGTGAATTTAAATGTGATATTCTTAATTTATGAGAAATGAAATTTTGAAACCCATGTTTTGTTATTCAACAAAAAAAAAAAACGGGCGTCACACTCCCTCAAGTTTTTTGTCTGCTAATTAACTAACATGATTTTTCAATATTTGCAGATTTTGTACTTTCATGAAAGAAAGTGGCAAAAGTTCAACGAACATAATGATTCGGGAAAAGGAAGATGTAATTAAGGAAGCCTTGGTGCATGAATTTTTTATAGATGGTGTTGTGACATCTCCTTTGCTAATGGAGATATTATGCGATGGTTATGAATCAATAAAGGCTAACAATACTACGGATAAGTTTGTCATAATTGAGAAAGATTGTTTTGAGTTGGTGGTTGATGATGATGTGCCATCCCTACTTAAAAGGGTTGTTGATAAAGAGTATAAACCTATATATGAAAGCATTGTCACACAGTTTGGTTGCATGATTCTGGAAATATTTGTTCTTGACTATCTATTCAGGTACCATATATGACTTATTTATTGACCTGAGTCTTGTTTCTTTATATTAAGTATTCGTGTGATTGTTTAATTTAAAAAATTAGTTAATAGTAAAAGTGTGATACAATAGTGTTGTTAGGCTTTTGGCTTGATATCCAGTAGACCGTGCAGGCTGATCATATTCTAATTATTTATTTATTTATTTTTGAAGAAAAATGGAGAAGAACTTTACTCAAAGTGACGAGCTCAATCAATCGAACTAAAAAGAAGTCCGAGAAAAAAGTGAAAAAAATGGGAGAAGCAAAAGGTAAACTTGATTTTTGCTGTAAATAGATCGGTTTTTCTTATTTTGTTAACTACTTGATAGAAACTGTTTGTGGCTGCAGCAAAATTAGTTAATAATAAAAGTGTGATACATTAGTGTTGCTAGGCTTTTGGCTTGATATACAGTAGACTGTTCAGGCTGATCATATTCTAATTATTTATTTAATGGATGCAGGAATAAAATTGAGGTGAACTTTACTCTCTTTCAAATTGAAAAGAAGTTGAACAAAAATGGAAAGAAAAGTGTAGGCGAAGCATTGTGTTTGCTCAAATATATAGCGGTCGAATTGTGGACTTCCTGTATTTGACAATCCACCGAAGATATGCAAGGGGAAAAGAAAAAAAAACTGGTCATGAGATGTACGAAGTAGAAAGTAATAGTGAAATAAGAACATTTTCTTTTAGAAGGTTTTCTCATATATAGTTTGGAAAGATGATGTACCTAAAATGTGTCCTCGTGATTAATTTGATACTGTCTGCGACGTTCTTTGTTGAGATAATGATTATCATATATTTCAAATATGCATGCGACAGGGAATTGAGCTGTTGATATGGAACTAGCTCGCGGACCATCTGTCATGTTCACATGTCAGCGAAAATATACCCTTGATATTTTAAGTGAGTGCAAAATGTTAGATTGCAAACCATCGACATTTCCGATGGAAGAGAATAAAAAACTTGCTCTTGATTCAGGCACTCCACACTATCGTAGGCTTATTGGTCGCTTAATTTACCTCACCATAACTCGGCCAGAGATTACTTATTATGTCCACATCTTAAGTCAGTTTATGCGGTCCTCTTGATAATCTCATTCAGACGCATTCATGCGTGTTCTAAGATACCTCAAATTTTCCCAAAAGAAAATGATGTCACCTTAGTTGCTATTGTGATTCAGATTGGCCATCTTGTCCATTAACACGAAAGTTTACAATTGAATAGTTAATTGCTTGATTAAATATACAATAATTTAACTCATCACTTTAAATAACTCAACTCACCTTTTCAATAGGAGAATATTAGCTATACTAAATAGTACGAGGGGAGGGGAAAATATGTTAGTTTTCGGGGATGAAACGTAAAACCCCTTACTCATATCTTATTAAACGTCCTAGTTCATATTTTGTGTTGTTAATAAACTCTGCAACCAAAATTAGGCCACTCACAATAATTAAAGAGACAATTATGTTTTGACAATAATAAAAAGAAGATGCTTATGTAATTGAAAATAATAACTAAAAGTGAGACAATTTTTTTTATTTTTAACCAAAGAGGAACCCTAACATGATGCTAAGATTCCCCAAAATATATTAGCAAAGAAAAAGGTGGAACACAAAAATAGAAGAGGGGGCTGGTTAACATGGCCCATTAAAATAAGTCCCAAAAGAACTATTTAACATTGAGGTGATAAGTCTAAAAGTTCTTACGACATCAAACATGATTACTTGCACATATTTTCTTCCTTTTGTTTTTGAATTCAAGTCTAATTTTACCGATAAATATTTCATCAATGATGTTATAAAGAAAGTAATAGGTCAATTTAGTGTCAAGTCAAAACTGGATAATACACATATGAACACTAGTCTTGAGATTAGTGAATTTGGACATACCAATTTAACATTGAATGTCCAAATAAACACTTTTTAACTAAGTTTGATGAAAATAGGATACGTGTAGAGATTTTCTGACTTAAAACCAATTTGTAAAAAAAAAAACTTGTAAGACTAATTTGTTGTTATAAATATCTAACTCAAATAATCGTGTAGATCTTGAGAATTATTTGGTGTTGCCTCATATTAACTTCCTTTAAGATTATAGACATTTCTTAAGAAAACAATTGAATGGTTTCTATGATAAAATAAATATTTTTTTTTTTTATTTATTACAAAAGTACATATGTTTTTAGTTTATATAAAATTGTGGTCTTCTAAGTCTAGTCCTCTTAAAATTTAATTGTAATTTTAGTCCTTCATTTATTTACTTCTTTTAGGTGCAAGTTTTGGGTAATTTAAAGAGTTTATTTGAGGGACATAGACAGTGTAAAATAGTTTTATAACATTGTTCAATAAAAACTTGTTATATAAGCATATATTGTATTGTCATCTTTTCAATTGAACGTCAGTTTAAAACTAATTCACACTGCCAGTGCATGTTCCTTATTCTCATTTAGAAAATACAATTACATTTTTATCAATTTGAGAAAATTAAATAAGAGTAACAACTTTTCCTAAAGTTGTGAAATTAGTTTATTTTTCATCTATTTATTAGGAGTTCAAAAGGAGTGTATACAATAACAAAAGACCTAACTCTTTAAACAAGATAATTATCAAAATGTTAAGTTTAATTCTTGTGTTTGGTGCTGGTGGTTTATGTATTGTGTTGTTTTTGTTGGGGATTTCTGAGGATGAGAGGAAGAAAGTTAGTTCTGTTTCCATTGAGGATGTTCCTGCTGCTGTTGATGCTTTTCGGCAATCGTTGATCATCGATGAATTGCTTCCATGATGATTATCATATGATGCTAAGGTTCTCTATATTGGTTGTGTTAATGCATATTATTATTATTATCTACTATGGTGATCTTATAGATGTCCTTGTTTACTTTGAATTAATTTGAAATGCTTTGACGACTTAAAAAGTTGTCTAAATTTAGTTGTACGAAAATTGTTTATCTTTTTTAGTATCTACGCTTCACAGTTTTTTGAAAGCGAAGTTTGATATTGAAAAAGCAAAGCAGATGTGGGCTGATATGCTACAATGGAGGAAGGAGTTTGGTATTGATACAATTATGAAGGTAAATTATGTAACGAGATTGACCTTTGCGATGATCGATTAATTAATTGATGTCCTTGCCGTTGCATCCAATGTGCTTGAAATTTCTTGTTTTCTTCAGGATTTTGAGTTCAATGAATTAAATGAAATCGGCAAGTATTTTCCACATGGCTATCATGGCGTTGATAAGGAAGGAAGGCCTGTTTACATTATACAGGATTTTGAGAAATTGTTTGCCATAAAGTTTCCTGCTTGCACAATTGCTTCCAAGAGGCTCATAGATTCATTCACCATAATCTTAGATGTTCAAGCCGTGGTATGTTACCATGAATTGTTCTTCATTGCATTACCTTTGAATTTCTATAACATGCAAAAATATTTATGTTATAATTGTGTTTTTAGGACTTTTCCACCTTTCTAAATCCTGATAGCGAAATTCAATCGTTAATACAAAAGATTGTTGGTGACACTTACCCTGCTATGGTGAGCAATCTTGTGATTTTTTATGTTCCTTTTTTTGATGTTGTCAATTTAGTTGTAGGAAACATTTAAAGATAAACATGTACTTTTGCCTCGCTGATTAGTTATTTTTGTTCTTTTTTATGAATGATACAGGCTGATTCGCAAATCTTTATCATAAATGCCAGCCCTGAGTT
Source organism: Medicago truncatula (assembly GCF_003473485.1). Taxonomy (NCBI): domain Eukaryota; kingdom Viridiplantae; phylum Streptophyta; class Magnoliopsida; order Fabales; family Fabaceae; genus Medicago; species Medicago truncatula. The sequence goes on along the minus strand of NC_053045.1, from coordinate 34,776,246 downwards.
TAGGCATCAGTGTAACAATTACATCAACTCTCTTGATCCCGAAATAACTTCAAAAGTTCATGTATGTAAAATTGCTATATGCTCTCTAAGAATCCATTTTGATTTGACGGTTTAAAGCTGGTGACTTTGCTTGACGCCTCTTTGGAATTATTATTTAGGTTCTTGGAAATAACTACCAAAGCAAATTGCTAGAAGTAATCAATGCCAGGTACATAATGGATTTCTTACACATTTCTATTTCTTCGTATTTTTAGAATTGTGTCCTTGTTTTTTCGTTTGACCTAGTGTACCAATTTGTATTATCGTTTGAAAGGACTAATTTTTGTGAACTTAATAAAGCGAGTTGCCAGAATTTTTGGGAGGTACCTGCACATGTGCCAATCATGGAGGTTGCCTCAGATCCGATAAAGGACCTTGGAAAAACCCAGAAATTTTGAAGGTTAGGTTATGTGTTGTGCTGTACTTGCCTTCTGATTTTTCATCGGATGATCTACTATATCAAAGCTTGTTACATGCTAACTGTTAATTGTATGCGGAAAAACATTTTGCAGATGATTCTCAGTGGTAAAGCAAGACAACCAGGGCAAGCGGTAAAAGTTCTAAACAGTGAAGGCAAGGATGTTGCACATGCTAAGCTACCATTCCAAATGGTAATTTGATCTGTGTATCTTCAGTATCTTTTTAATCTTATGAATTGATAGATTATGGCACTTCTTCCGTGCAGGTAAAAGACATTGATACATCCACAGCTGAGTCGAGGTCTGAAGCTGAAGATATAGCTTCTCCAAAACCAGTGAAGAGTTACTCACACCTTAGGTTGAACCCTGTTCATGCCGATGTAAGTGTTGACCTTGTCTGTCGTTGTTTTCTTAAATGCCATAAGAATAATGAAATAAGTATAATGAAATAGGAATTAGTTATGTCTGTTGTTTATAGATAGTTTAGTCAGTTAGGTTGTTATGTTGTTGTTTTGATCCCATTGCCAATATAGATTAGATATATATAGTATCCAATGACTGCTAAGCTTACTTAGTAAATCCCTACATTCATGTGATATTTGTTTCTAACAATTCCCGTTATGCTTGTGTTGCCCCCAAAGAATCCTAACATTTGGTCGGACTCGGACCTGTCGGATCCGATGATGAGTGCAATGGAGAACAGAATGAGTGCTTTGTAAAAGCTAGCCAGTGAACAAGGGAAGCTGCTGACTGAGTTGAAAATAGACATGAAGCAAATCAAAGAATTGCTGTTGGAATTCATGAAGAAAACACCTTCCTCGGAAGGTGAAAATGTTGTCAAGAACGTGACAACAGCAGATGACGATGCTGAATATGTTGTTGTTGATTAGAATTAATTTTACCTTCAAAATTGATATTAACTTGACACTGCGACTTTTAGCTTTTGACTTCAAACTTGATTTCTTTTCACTCAAATCTATTATTCAACTCGGTTTTATAAATTCTCGAACTTTTTGTTCTGTAGTACTCTATTTGGTTAAATAACAAGGTTCCATATTTTTTGTACTTGGGAATGTCTATCATTTTAAAACTTTTAAACTCGATTTATTGATTCAACATTTGAGTTGTCCACTCTTTTGATCACATGGTATTTTCTTGCTGATTGTGTGATTGCATGATTTTCTCACTGCAAGAAATCTGAATCCTTAAGCCTTATTTAAAGATTGAAAATAAATTTAACATAAATTGATTCTTGCTAAAACTAAACCATGCCTAGTTTTATTTAACATATACACAAATATACACAATTGAGAAGGATGACACATTGTTTTTTACAATGAATATACAAAGCTGAATGCGGTAGCATCTATGGGGCTCATACGATATCAAAACGCCACCAACTTTACAAGTTTTAACTAATGTTTAATTTGAGGTCAGACAGCAATACCTATCACCTTAGTAATTAATTACCAGTGGAACTGCAATCACAAACACAGAAACTTGTATAAGATAAAAAGAAAGTATATATTTATAGAAACAATGCAATGCAAGTAATGGATCATTGTCAAAGTTAAAATGACCTACCAACTTTTTCTTCTTTTTCTTTTTGTTGATATGTGATTGAAGCTCCACTTGCTTAGCAAGGGCATCATCAAGTGCCTAATGCCAATAAAAAGGAACAAATAAATTACAAATATGTTCTGAAATCATTATAAAATTGTGAAGTAGCAAGAAAAACTGTACCTTCTTGGCTGTAGCCAACTCTTGTTCCAGTGTATCGACACGGGTTAGAGTACTGTTGAGCAATTCCTCCATTTCTGGTGGCATGGAAGGTCTCATGCTGAGAATATTCACCTTCTCTTCTAGATCGGTCATGCGCTTCATTAGAGCCATGTGATCATCAACGGAAATGACAGGTGCTGCTTTCACCATATTGCTATCAATATATACCGAGTTACCATACAATGCAATTGCAGTCATTTTCGTTGGTATATTCCGTGTCATGCGGATGAACGTCATGATTCCCAAAACCATGGCCATAATTCTGCCGGAAAATTGATTTCTAAATCCAGTCTTGCAAACATTGTTACCAAAGCAATCTGCACATCAACGGAAATAATCTATTTAGTATTTTATCAAAGTCTCATTCTTGACTGCGTTGATAAAATGGAGTATGCAGATTATGCTTGACAAAAAAATTTATCTGTAAGAATAATCATAGAACAGTATCAAATACTTTTAGAAAGTGCCTTTTGATCATTTTGTAATGATTCCTCCCAAGATACTTGTTTGTCATTCATTGAGACCAAGGTGTCGAACTGATATGCATTACATTGTTTTGCTACCTGCAAAATTGAAAGTGAGTGGAATGAATATGAAATCATCATTTGTTTTACATTTTATCAAGTAATGAAACTTACTTCTGCTATAGCATGGCATGCCTCCTCGAGAACGTATTCTTTGTTGAAAGAATCACATCCCTGAATATCATAAGAAAAAGAAAGGACATCAAGTTTCATAACCAAATTATGCTCTTGAAACTATAAAGAAGTAGGAAGATAACTACCTTTTGACACACTCCTTCGTCTTCGACGATTGTTTTCTCCTCAACTTCGGATAAAGTTTTCCTTCTGCATTTTGCTTCACCGTTTTGAACCATCTAATTCATCAGGAAAAAAAAAACACTTCACTATTTTTTATCCTTCTAATCATACAACAATTTTTTTTTTTTATCTTTCTGCCGTGAAACTACCTTCAAGATTTCTGGATCATTCCATGGTCCCTTGTCAGAAAGCATGCAACCACCTTTGTCTGCACAAGTACACGTACCCCCCAAGAACTCTGGAAGTTCACTGTTAAACAGAAAAACACAAGGTGTTCAATATACTAATACTAAGTAGTAATGCTATACATATTCTGTGACATATGGATGGATTGAAAGAGCATGCTTACTAATCAATTTGATTAATGAGAAAGAGAGAAGAAAAAAAATACTTCAATGAGAAAGAAGAAAATATAGACCTGGCATCGATGATTTCAAGCAACTTGCTCTGATATTTGTTACCTAGGACCTGATCAATCAATTAGTAATATGGTGAAATCAGAAATTCAACATTACTTCAAACTGTTAAGTATATAAAAAAAAAAATACAAATTAAAAATCTTACGTGGATTTTCGAGGTAGTCTTGGGATCAAGGAAGGACTTAACAGTGTTCCACAAAATCCTAAATCCCGAACCAGCATTGATGATGAACATACGGTTCAGGGACTGTATGAAAAGAAAAGTTGAACTAAGGTAATGTCAGAATATTACATTTGAACCGATATGCTTGAGTAGGTAAAAATAGTACCTCAGGATAGTTGTCACCATCAATCTTCTGAAGCCTTTGGATGAGATCTCTTGCAGCTTTATTCATACTTTTGAGACCCTAATCAATCATGCTATACCGTTGGTACTTATTTGAAACTTCTTTACTTATATAACAAGTTATAATATGATACAAAGTATAATAAGTTATTTAGTGTTGTATGATTTTGATACATACCACTCCTTGGACATCCAAGATAGTTGTGCTTTGATCAATGTGCTTCTTTGCTGCAATTGAACAAGCAGGCATCTTAACATTGGATGTCTTCTCAAACTCCCGTACGTGGTACTTAAGATATCGGTCCATAGTCGTTACTTGCATCAGTTTGTTCGAGTCAACCAAACCCAACCTTTCTATGTAAACAGGTCTTCCATCCTTATCAACTCCATGTGTTCCTTGAGGGTAGTATTTTAGAACTTCGTCTACCTCCTCGAATTCAAAATCCTTAACAAAACCGAAAGAAATTTATGTTAGTCACAATACTAAAATGTATGATTGGTGTTTTTTTCTTAATTTATATTTAATTTTCCTCTGAAATACCTCCATGATAGTGTCAGCACCAAATTCCCTCCTCCATTGGAGCATATCTGCCCACATTTGCTTTGTTTTTTCAATGTCAAACTTCCTTGCTCTCAAGAATCTAAATTATCATATAATTACATCAATAATAGCACATCAAGAACTGTCTAATCAAAGCATAAGGTAATGCTGCAGCTATTAACTATATGAGTCTCAAGGGCTACCTTAGCATCATATGATGATCATCATGTTTTGAGGGTAATAGTTCTTCTAGGATAAGTGCTTGACGAAAAGCATCGATTGCCTGCAACTCTTCTGTATCGATTTCATCCTCGAAGACAGATATAACCCTGTTGTGCCTTCGCCCCTTCTTGAAGGAATGTTTGAACTTAGAAGATGCACTTATTGCTACCTTCTTTAAGGATCCAAGCCTTGTTTTCTTTTCATCCTCCAAATATTCAATCTCAAGACCTGTTTTTTGCAGAAATTATAAAAATAAAAAAAACTTACTAACAAAAGTTTGAACAAGATGCATTCAATTTACATTGTTTTTTTGTGTCAAAAAAGTTTATATGTTTTCATTTTCCTCAGCTTCATACATAAAAATTATGATCAAATTTAAGGCCTGAAATTTCATATTCTAACACAAACATGATTATATATATATATATAACAATAACAAAATTTAAGAAATTGACCATGAAATGGAAAGGGATAATGAAAATGCAATAATAACGTAGACTCACTAACCTTTAACAGGTCGATCAATAGTAATAGGTCCAGACATAGTGTCCCACATGATTATTTATTGAATCTCTTGTATATGCTTGTAGAAGAGAATCAACAATTCACATACATAACAAATGCCCACAATTGAACCCTCACGTGTACCTACACCTATTAGTCACCAACAAACAACACATGTAATTAATTAGAAGCTGGAAAATCAATAATTATCTTTTACAAATTTAATAACAATCAAATAAACCTTCTTCATATTCATCATGCATGAAAAAGGAAGGAAAAAAATACAATAAATTTATTACATACTTAATGAATTATATATAATCAAGTGTAGGTGAAGCATCTGAAAAATTAGTTAGAATCTATGGGGGCTTAAAATGTAGATGAATCAACATTACATGTAATGAAGAAGATATAAATAAATTATTTAGACAAATAAAAGGAAGAAGAAAATGCAGAAAAATGATAAATGAAAATTTATAAGAAACATACTTACCTTGAGACAAAAATGTGGGCATTACAAGAAGAATAGGTAACGTAAATTTATGATCCAAATATATCAATAAAATTGAGGCCATGATATGAGGGCTAAAATTGGAAGACAGGTTGGTAAAACACATATTTAGAGTTTCCTTCTTGTTTAATGTCTTGTTATTCTAGGTTGTCTTTGACATAATATGGTTTCTTTTTTCAATTTTATTTATAGTATTTTAATATGTTTATTTAACTTTTTTTTGTTTAACTAATTCTTTTTTTTTGTTACAAAAGAAGAATTTTGTTTAACTAATTCGAGTTATGTTTAGTTTAATTAATTTAAAATAAATCTATTTAATAAAATGGTTGATTAGTTAGTAGTTATGATTGTTGATATTCATAGGGTGAATTGTTGTATTTTAATGTTTATCCTTAATTTTTATTTGGTCTATTTTTGCTTTCAATATATAGACACTTCCATTCTCATACATCCTATAGAAGTTGTTAGGTAACATATCTTCCTCGCGAGGAAGTTAGATTTATTTTATCGCAATTGACATTTGAAGAAGATAGGTAAAATAAGAGTGAAATTTTGGGAGGTTTGTTAGATATCAAATATTTTGTATTTATGTGTATTTTTCTTCTTTATAAGAATCTAATCGAAAGATTAAATACAAGTCCTAACATTCTGTCAATTGATGAATACAAAATTGGACTTTGACTCTCTTTGTAATAAAAAAAATCTGTGAATACAAAATTGATTTATTGGTTTCAACTAATATTAACATAGTTCACCAATTTTTAACAATTAATATTTGAAGTTGACATCTTTAATCCTTCATAGTGTCGCAGCTCATACTTCAATCGAGTCTTTTCTTGAATTCAAAAATTAATGTGTAAAATTTCTTTATTAAGAGTATATTCTTCGATCATTCACTATTATAAGTAAAAATTTATTTTTTAGATTCATTCAATAAATGATGTATGTATCATTTATTGAATGAATCTAAAAAATAAATTTTTACTAATAGTAATTGGGGTGTACAAATTGCATAAATTTTAAATGATTTGAATGCATCAGGATTTAAAGTTGAACTCAGTATAAGAAACTAAGTTAATTGCTCACTCAATCGATTATTCAAAGTTATTTAAATGATAATCAATGATAGCATTAAATAAGTATACATGATAATAGGGCCTTTGTTTATTTTAGTTACTTGGTTAAAAAACTTTTGATAATAAAACTGGTTAAATACATAAATACATATCGTAGTTTTTTAAGTTTAATGTTTGTACTTTTGTAATTTTTTTTAATTTTAAATTGATCATTTATGTCAGTGAAAGTGAAAAGGTTAGTTCTGTAATATATATATATATATATATATATATATATATAGATTGGTCCATTTTTTCTTCCAATTTTGTTAAAAAATGTTTACATGACCATTTAATATTGAGGGAATGTCAAAAAAAATATTTATGACACACCAAAGATGATTATTTATATACATTTTCTTCTTATTGTTTCACAATTCAATCATAATTTTACAGATAAATATTTTATCAACAACATTATAGATCAAGTAATTGATCAATTTTTATTTCAAATTTAGATTGAATATTACACTTTTGAATCCTAATTTTAAAAGTGGTGAATTTGGACTTACCAACTTAGAAATAAACATCCATGTAAACACTATTTAAATGACTCTGATAGAAAGAGGGTAATGGTGCATATAATGACTTAAAGGACTAGGTGAACATTTTTACTGACATAAATGATCAATTTAAAACTAAAAAAGCAAACTAAAAGAATTAATCTAATATGAACGTTAAACTTATTAAAGGATCTAAGACTGCACTTGGCCTAAAAACTAAAATGTATAAGACTCAATACATTGACGGTCTGTTTGGTGCGCATGATAAGGAGACATGATATGATTAGATTATCATATCCGGGCAGGGATCCTCTCCTGTGAGAATGCTACTGCAGGCTATCCAGTTTCAATCATGACCATTCAATTGGTCTTTTATGCTTTTTAATGAACCCAGGTCAGCCAAATCAATGGTTGGGATTCCACTGGACCCTCCAGTGACTAGAGAGGATCCTCTCCCATCATATCCTGACTCAATCCGTTTTTTGGTGCACCAACATGATATGATAAATTTAACCTATTTCCAATTCTATCCTACTCCTCCTTTATTATTCTTATCCTTAGTTTTTGGTGGGTTAGCAACCTGATAGCACAAAACTATCAAGCGCGCCTCCTCTATTCCTAGTAAAACCTTCGACTCCCACCTTTTCCATGTTTTATTCTTTTTTTTTTCAATCTTCCAACGAGAAAATTTCTTGTTTCTTGTTTGTTTTTTTTTTGTTCCTGTAGCATAAATTACAAGACTGATATCTTTCCAATCGATTTTCTTGGTTTTTTTTTTTCCAATCTATATCTTCCCAACCTGATAGTATAAATTACACTCTTGTTTCTTGTTCTTCCCAATCAATTTTCTTCATGTTAATTATCGTTTCTTGTTCCTAATTAATTGAGAAAATTGATTTCATTTTTTTGATCCCAATCAATTTCAACCGGATGAAATTAAAGGATATGAATTTGATCTAATTATGTGTGTAAAATTAAAGTTGTGTATAGAAAAACTGGTTGTTGCACATGAATTAGGGGTTTAACTGTTGCATCGTGAACTATTTTTGACGTCGGCAACAGTAGACGATTGCACATGAATTGGGGATGAATTTGGTTTGATGGAATGACAAAGGGGACGGACGGTGGAGATGGATATGTGCGTATCTAATTTTTTTTAATTTATCATGTCAATAACAAGTATGCACCAAACACATGATATGATAAGTGTCTTGTATCTATCTTATCACTATCATATCTATCTTTATCCATTTTCTAATTCTATCATGTCTGTATCATATCATACGCATCAAACGGACCCTCAAAACTCTACAATTACTTACAAAGATAACTATAAAAATGAGGACGTTCAAAGTAACGAGTTTGATTGTGATATATTTGAGAGTGTAAAATGTTTTATACCGTTAGTAAAATCATAATCAACCATATGTATCACTTTAAAAGTAATATTGATTAAAGCCAAATATGATTAACAACATGATATAACTATTAGATCTATTATTAACGACGAAAAAATATTTACACTTATAATATATATGAATTAAATTCACAGCTAATAGTATTTATAAATTATTTATGTAATATTCTTTCAAGAAAAAAAATTATTTATGTAATATTTTATGACAAGACCACTTATAAATAATTGTAGATGTTTATTGTTAAGTTGGTAAGTTCAAATTCACCACTTTTAAACAATCAATAAATAGTTGTTCCATATTATTGCCAGACAGTCAACGCAAGTTGATCATATCACGAATAAATTGACTCATATTACAAAAGTGGGTTCAACTCCTTGTTAACTAAGAAATTGACTCATAACTATTAGTTGGTCATTTTTTTATATTAGAAATTTAGTAATAGCCGGTCCTAGTTTTTTAGTGAGAGAAACTCCAACTTCTCTCTAAACTTTCTTTCTTCTTCGTTCATTGAGGAGGGGTGGTCTTAGGTCATTTTTTGACCTAGAATCACCCCTATACATCTTTTTCCTCTTTTCTTTCAATCTAAATAAGTGGTTTTCACATCTATCAAGTTTTTTCTTTTGTGTTTTTTGTGATTTCGTCGTCTAAGTGCGGCGTTGTGTTGTTCGTCGTCTTGTGCGGCATTGGACTTCGCGTCTTGTCGCAGTGTTTGTTCAGTTCCTATTGAAAGATCTACATCAGTCGATTACAAATTCAACCAATGATTTGGACGTCAATGTTGCAGATCCGGAAGCATGAATATTTCTGTGACTTAGGTTTTATCATATTAAATATAGGCATTTTACCGTTGTATGCTATTAGCTTAGATGTTGTGAGTTTGTTCGCAGATTCACCCTTTACGTTTTTAGTGATGTTTGTATCTGATGTACTCTATCGATTTGAATGAATGAATATCGTTTTGTTTTTGTAAAAAAATAAAAAAATAAACAAACTTTTTTTATGGATCGCAATTGTACAATCGCAAGTTGTGTTTTCTTTTTATCTTGATATCACTTATTCTTTTCGATCAGAGTTAGAGACATTCATGTTTCTTGTCAATATTCTTCATAAAAGGGGTTGAAATAAGTGATTCGAATGTGATTCATATTAGGTGGATTTGATTTTTTTTTTCTCTCATATTTATTGGAAATGCAATTCATATGCCTATATAACGACTTCTTTTGGATTTTCATCTCAAACTTTTACTTCGTGAAATCTTATCCAGACTTTCATTGCTCCCTTCTTTTTTTAGTCTATTGTTTGGTTTACCATTTTTTTTTTATTTACTTAATTCTTTTTTTTGGTTTGTTAAAGTTAGGGCCGGCAATGAACCGAACCAACTCGATAATAGTTCGTAACTCGATTCGACAATTAACTCGTTGAACTTGGCTCATTAACCAAATGAGCTGAACTTGAGCTGAAAATTAAGTTCGTTAAATAAATGAGCCGAACTTGAATTACATATAGTCCGACTTAGTTGGTTCATGAGTTGGCTCGATAATATATATATATATATATATATATATATATATATATATATATATATATATATATATATATATATATATATATATATAATGGTAAAGGATTAACATTGTTTTTAATCTTAAAGAAAATAAAAATGAGAGAAGATTTGCCTAAGATTTTTGGTGCACTTTTGTTGAAATTTAAATACTAAGTGCATATTAATATTTGAATTTTTTTTTTTTTTTTTTGACAAATTATTTGAACTTTTTTATAAGCCTTATCTGAAAAACCTTGTGCTGCAAGTTACTCTCCCATTGCATGATAAAGCTGACAGTCAGGTGTGGAATCACAACTCCTCAGGTATTCTCACCCTTAAAGGTGTTTAATTATGAGTTCAAAAGATTGCATCCCACTAAGAAGAAATGGACCAAGTATATCTGGTCTAAGGATATACCTCCTTCCAAATCCTTTCTAGCATGGAGGTTAATGCATGATAAGATGGCAACTGATGAAAATTTGATGGTGAGAGGATGCTCTATTCCTTCAATGTGTTCCCTATGCAAGCAAGGCACTGAAAATTCTTTCCATCTGTTTTTTCAATGTACCTTTGCAATCAATCTATGGAAATGGTTTGCTTCCATCCTAAATTTCAACATTCAGTTTCAAACAGTTGAAGACATATGGTCTCTTGCTGATAGAAACTGGAATCCTCAATGTAAATTGACTATAATCTCAACCTTGATCAATATCCTTAATATTATTTGGTTTTCAAGAAACCAAATAAGATTCAAAGTTAAGCAGATTCCCTGGAAACAACAATTTCAATGATTATCTCTAATTTGTCCCTCTCAGGTAACCTATCCAATGCAGTAGCTTCCTCATCAATCCAAGACTTTACCATCCTTAAAAAGCTCAATGTTTGCATTCATCCTCCCAAAACTCCAAGAATCATTGAAGTCTTATGGCATCCCCTTATCTTTCAATGGATTAAATGCAACACAGATGGTTCAGCTAACAACACCACTTCATCTTGTGGAGGTATCTTCAAAGCTAAGGAGTCAGTCAGTCTTGCTACTTTGGTTTGAAGAAAACACAGGGCCAGGCAATGCTTTTCATGCAGAAATATTAGGGGCCATGAAAGCTATTGAAATAGCTCATCAATATCAATGGAAGAATTTATGGTTGGAATCAGATTCCTCTTTAGTAGTTAATGCTTTTAAAAATTCTTCACTTGTTCCTCGGAAGCTAAGGAACAGATGGACTAACTGCCTAAACATAACTAAAAGTATGAACTTTTTAGTTACTCGTGTGTACAGAGAAGGCAATAGCTGTGTTGATGCTTTGGCCAATGTTGGTTTATATGTTAATCATCTCACCATTTGGTTAGAGGCTCCATTATGCGTTAGGTCTTTTTATGTTCAAAACAGGCTGGGAAGGCCTTGTTTTAGGTTTGTTAACATTTGAAGAGGTCTTGGTTTGGTTCCCCTCTTCTTTTTTTGTATTTCCTGCTTTTTTTCTTTTAGTTAATGAATTAGGGAGTGTCCAAGCTTCTTGCTGGGCTCTCTTTTTGCTTAAAAAAAAAAGGCTTAATTGGACTTTTGGTCCCCCAAGTAATTTGTTATTTTCATTTTGGTCTCATAACTCGTAAAATCAACATTTTGGTTCCTCTTGTTTTGCTCCGTTAGTCAATTTGGTCCCCTCCGTTTGTCCTTTAATGTCTAAATTTTTTGATTTGATTTTAACCACTTGATTGCATGTCTATTGTATTTAACAGTGAATCATCAGCACCTAATTTTTTTTCACTTTTAATCATCTTCTCTCTTCTTGTTCATCATCTTCAACGTAATCAATCTTCATCAACACCATCATTTATTCCATATCTCTCTCTAAACCCACTCATCTCTCCAAACCCACGCACCAAACCACACCACACTGTCCTCTCCAAACACACCCACCAAACCACCATCCTTTTCTTCTCTCACCGAACCAAAACCTTTGAAGCATATACTCTATCCTTCCTCCTTGTTTGCTTCAGACCCCACTCTAATTCTAATCAATTACATCATGATATTTTTTGCTTCTTCCTCTTACAATTTTCTTATTTCTCACTTTCTTTTTTAAACACCACTCAGTTTCTATCCCACCATAATCATACCCATATCTAGATTCTTGCTTCCAGCTGCCATACCCAAACCCATATTAACTTTCCTTATTCTTTCTTCCATACCTAGATCCAAACTCAGAAACCCATATTTTCTGTCAAACACGGAGGGAGATATGTGAGAGACTTGAGTGGGAAAGAGAAAGAGAAGATGAAGAGGTGTTTAAAGAGGGGAAAAACGCCGGTGGTTGTGTGAGAACGGTGGTGGCCGTTGTTTGTAGAGGAAGGATTGGTTTTCGTCTTGTAGAACAACATTGCATTATTTGACTTTTTTTTCCTTGTTTAAATTAATACTGAGTTTGCATTTTGTTGTTGTACGACAAATCTGGATTTGGATTCTGTAGATTTTGATTTGGATTTTTCATCTCTGTGTTTCCTGATTCAGATTTTGGATTCAACGTAAGGAGAATTTGTGGTTGTTATTGATTTGGGGGTGGAACTGAATTTTGAAATTTTTCTTCTTTTTCCTTAAACTGACTGTGTGTTTGATGATGGAGATGAGTTTTAATTGAATTAGTGGTGTTTGGAATTGATAGAAATCGATGGTGATGATGTTGTTGTTGTTGTTGATGGTTGATGTTTCTGGATTTTTCTAGGTAAATGATGAAGATCGATGATGATGGTGTTGTTGAATGTGATGTTGAAGATGATGAACAAGAGTGACAAAGGAGAGGAAGAAAGAGAAAATTAATTACTTGTTGTTGACTTACCGTAAGATAAAATACACCTACGTAATCTAATGGTCATCCTTTAAAAAAAAGATCAAACAGTTTACATTAAAATAATTAATAGGACCTATGGTGGACCACTCTTAAGTTGGTTCACCATAAACATTTGGGGTTAAAGTTAACCGTCATGGACCTTTTTGATTAACGGAGCAAACGTTGAGGGACCAAAATGTTGATTTTATGAGTTATGGGACCAAAATGAAAACAACAATTTACTTAAGGGACCAAAAGTCCAATTAAGCCAAAAAAATATAAGCCTTATTTGAACCTTATTTTTCATTTAAATTCATTCATGAATTTTCATTGTCATTTAATATTTCCTTTAATATAATTATATATTTTAGGGTTAATTAAGTAAATGGTTCCTATAAATATTTAAAATTTTGTTTTTAGTCCTTGTGACATTTTCCTTAAGCATTTTAGGGACTAAAAATATTGAAGGAATTTTTTTACAAGGACTAAAAATGCTGACGAAAAGTTTTATAGGAACTAAAAATGCTGACGGAAAATTTCACAGGGACTAAAAAGTGTGATTTTATTTTGTAGGGACTAAAAATGAAATTTTGAATATTTATAGGGACCATTTACTTAATTAACCCTATATTTTATTTGATCCTTTATTATAAAAGCTAGAGTTGATTAGCTAGCATGTTTGCCCTAATCACTAGCTTTTTTCCCTCCTAAGCATGCATCTAATCTCAGCCGTTGATTAAAAAGTGTGATTTTATTTTGTAGGGACTAAAAATGAAATTTTGAATATTTATAGGGACCATTTACTTAATTAACCCTATATTTTATTTGATCCTTTATTATAAAAGCTAGAGTTGATTAGCTAGCATGTTTGCCCTAATCACTAGCTTTTTTCCCTCCTAAGCATGCATCTAATCTCAGCCGTTGATTAAAATTCATTGCTAATCTAATCTCAGCCGTTGATTCAAACTCTATTTTCAAACTACTTATTTCCTCTCTCATACAGATACGTCATAATGGCCATTGAAAACGTAGTTAATGCTAATCAAATCACCATAACTCTTAACGATTATCATCTCCTACCATTATCATCTCCTACCATTACCATCTCCTACTATCATTTTTATGTACAGAAACTCTTAACGATTGCATTCCCATTATCCTCTCCTAACATCATTTTTAGATCAAGACAGTTTAGACTTACCGATGGAAAGTGATCCATTAACTCTCTTAGCATTGCACTGCTTGAAGGGTACAAATAACACAAAAAAATCTAACCATGTTTCATCTCCTTTCTTGTTCTCTTATTTTTTTGTTTCGTTTATATTTTTCAACTTGCACTAATTTATTTGAATCTTTGATCTTTTTCAGCTCCATTAGATCCAAATCCTATAACTGATTTGGACAAGTTTGTTAACAGATTGCGAGTTCAATATAGAACTCTTCGACTTGAGTTTCATGTAACAGATGTGAGTGCAGGATTACTAATATTGTATTTTTATAGATGCGACAATTCAAATTAAAAGTTCATTTGATTAGCATTTTCACTTACTAATTTCGGCTGTATATGTTTAACAGGGTGCACTTATGTTGCCAAAAACCTTTGTTTATGATTTTGGTGCATCAATAGGTGATTACGCCACTTTTATCGATCCTAACAACAACCAGTTTGAGGCTATGGTTGAAAGGATATGTGGTAGTGTGTTTTTAACTACCAGGTTCAATGCCATACATGACTTTTATGATGTCCGTTTGGGTGGAACTATTGTGATGGTGTTTACCGGTGGTGGACAGTTTGGGATTAATGTGATTGATCGATCAAGACGTGTTGTGGATCCTCCTCTTTTTATTCCTTCAATGAAATTTGAGATTGAGAAAACTATTGTGCCAGCCTTTGCATATGAAGGTGTTCTGGTCACATGTGAAATCCTCACATTCCATCATGATGAGAGAAATTTTCAAATCTCGTGGGAGAAGTATTTAACTGGTTTTGATGTCACTTCTGGATTTATGGTATTTTGATTTTGCATTACATTGCTTTTTTAGGAACATTTCTATCACCTTGATCATTTAAAAATTTGGTTATACAGTTTGTAATTTTTATGCATATGCTTATTTACAAGGGCCTGTGTGATTTAACTATTGGGGAAAAAACCACTTCATTGACAACGATTGATGAATGTGGAAACAAGTGGAATTGTATCACTATATTTGGATCCAGGCCACATCATCACATAAACTTGGTGGAGGATGGAAAAGAATGGTACATGCGCGCAGACTTGATGAAGGTGTCATGATTAAAGTTGGGTTTCCACATGCTGGCATGAACGACACCATATACATTCAAGTCAAACGCCCAACTGTTGTGAGAGTTTGATGTTTGCAGCCATATTGCTTTCAATAGGTAGTAATTTGTACTGAGCAATTAGTTTGATTAAATTGCTTTTATACAGTAATAGCATTTAATTGCTTTTATTTCCTATGCAGTCATCCACGGTACAAGTGAATATGTCCATGAATTATTTCTTTTAACTTTACAAAGCAATACGCAGTTAAAGCTTTTAATTGCTGCAATTAATAGGAATTACTACCAATAAAAGCACAATGGTCATTTACATTAAAAAATTTCTATAAGGAGTTGTCTTCTCCCTATAACTTTGTGCAAATTTTCGATTCAAAGGCTTAAACAGACAACTGATCCGGTAATACGATCATGTTAGATCTTACGACAGCAAAAAATGTCACGGATTTCGCTCTCTACTCATGCAAAGGTATATTTTTTTTAATAGGTACTTTATGTTAATATCATCTGATTAGTCTTATTTTTTTAATTTGTGAAGTATGTCGTAGCTATGTCAAAGCAATAATATATGAGCATTGTTCTTTCGCAGATGTTGCACTATGGAAATATCACGTTGAAGATCCTGCATTTATGCAAATGCTGAAGCTAAAATTGAAGTTGTCGTGGATAAATATGATGGAAATCTGTATTTCTCTCATAGAATAGACGAACTGAACAAGGCCTATAAATTAGAACATGGTGGTTGGATATCTCTGATTTATGCTTTACCTCAACTTTTTGTGATTCGGGTTCACGATCGCCATAGCTATGTGATCAAGTGGAGATTTCCTTAAATGCATACAGGAAAGAACTTGCTCATAATCTACAATCAGATTTCCTTAAATCGCCATACTCCAATCTTCAATAAAATTGAAGTTTTAAATAAAATTCAATTTGTATTACTTTGTTAATTTTTAAAAGACAAGGTTGAAATTTATTGGATATCTCTTAACTAAATTCTTTGATGATGTCCACACTGAATTTCTCAAGACAATAAATGCTTCAGGACTTCCACATCATAAGATAAGATTGAAGATTGGAGTTCAAATTATGCTTTTGAGAAATATTGATCTAAAGTTGGGATTATGCAATGGAACAAGGTTAATCATAACCAGAATGGGAAAATTTGTGCTTGAAGCTAAGGTTATATCTGGAAGTAACATCGGCGAAAAAGTTCATACCCATGTTATCTCTTCAACCATCTGATGTTAAAATTCCTTTGAAATTCCAAAGAAGACAATTTCCAATATTTGTTTCACTTGCCATGACAATCAACAGCAGTCAAGGGCAATCACTTAAAAATGTTGGAATTTATTTTTCGAGTCTCGTGTTCTCGCATGGTCAGTTGTACGTTGCAATTTCCAGAGTCACTTCAAGACAGGGTTTGAAAATACTAATCGTTAATGGAGATGGAGAGAGTACTGATACGACCTCAAATGTTGTTTATTACGAAGTTTTTCGTAATGTATCTTGATGGTTAATGTTCAAAACTTTTTGTTATGTATGCTACCATTTCATTTTGCTGTTATTGTTGTCTTAGGAGGGAACATATTTTTAAATTGCTATAAAACTTCTATTAACTGAATATGTTTTACATTGATCTTAAAATTGACAATTGTTTGTTACGAGAGTGACAGAATTTACCAAAGAATGAGAATTTGTTGGAGAAAAGGATAGTAACTACTCCCTCCGTCCCTAATTATAAGACCCTTTTGAGATTTTTTTTTGTCCCTTTTTATAAGACCCCTTTGCTATTTCCAACTACATTAATTATTTCTTTACATGCATGCCCCTATTTATTATACATAATTTTCTTCAATCAGCAATAAATATCATGTTAAAAACATAAATCAATTCTCTCTTAAAGGATAAAATTATAAAAACAATAGTAATTACAAACATATTTAATACAAATATCCACTATCTTAATTCCTGTTATTTTTTCAAAAGGGTCCTATAATTAGGGACGGAGGGAGTACAAGAGAAAGATAACATATTAAATTTATTGGAAAGAGAAAGTATGTACAAAAAAATAAGAATATATTGATTAAAATAAAGGTATAATAGGAAGTAAGAGTGCAAAAATACACTTCGATAACTTGGTGTTAATATTTCAAAATGACCCTTAAAAAGGAACGAAGAGAGTAATTGACAACTTACTGCTTCTAGCGGAAGGGGTTTTTTTCTGATTGAAAATAAACGATATTCGTTCAATTTGATAAAGGACATCAATACAATGTAAATTCGCTAAAAACAAAAATGATGAATATGCGAATAAATTCATAACATCCTTGTTAATAGCATTAACAACAAAGTGCAATAGCCTACAAACATGACTATATTCAAGTCTCCAGAATACTCATGTTTTTGGATCTGATAATCTGAACCAAAAAAACATCATAGCACATCATAGCAAGACAAGAAAGACAAACAACACCACACAAAGACGACGAACAAAACAATATCGCACTAAGGCAACGAAATCACAAAACAAAAAACTAAATAGTGTGAAAATCACTAATTTAAATAAAAGGGAAGAAGAAAAACGATCTATAAAAGTGATTTGTTGTCAAAAATTGACCCTAAATCAACTTTGTTTGATGGATAAAAGAGAAAAAACATTTATGTGACGGCTCACAAAAGAGACCAACATTTACACTCGAAATCAATACACGAACAAACTTCAAACCAATTATGCGTTTCACAATCTTGGAGAGTAGTACATGGACCATAACCTGCAATGAAAAAGAGAGAATAAACAAAGGTTTCTAAAATGAGAAAAAGGATTGCACATAAAAACCGAAGTAAACAAGAAAATTTGAAGGGTAAATAATGGCTTACTTTTACTGTTCCCTGCACTAAGAAATATGGAAAGAAAGAGGAACACAACGAAAATAAATTTCAGAATTGTATTCATGTTTTCCACCTCTTTTTCTGTAATAAATAGAAAGAACAAGACTTGATCCTTTTATAAGGTATAAAGCTAGCGATCTCCTAAAATGATTAAAAAAAGAATTGCACTTTTTTTTTTTGAGGAAAAAAAGAATCGCACGTATAACTTGTGAAAAAAATTCTTCCTAAACTAAAAATTATTATTAAATGTCTCTTAAATAAATCAGAGGAATTCAAAAAAATTAACCAACTTTAAATATGTTTTAACCTTTCATAATAAGAAAGGAAAAAATGTTCTTGAGCCATTGAAAAGGTATAAGTAGGAGCAATGCATGAATAGGTGAAAACGTATTTATGCACAAGTCCAAAATATAGTGTGATCATTTTTTTGTTTTGTTGAGGAAACAATGTGATAACTTTTATTTTCATAAATTTCTTTAAACAAAATGAATGTGTATCTTGCTTTTTAATTCCATGATTTATGAAACACCTCAAAATTTACGATCAACTTATATTTATTTCTTGGTTTATATTTATATCACCGCACTTTCGGAGACTCCTTCCCGAAGTCTATGTGTCACCACTTTTCTTCCTTTTATCTACCACAGAGTGTGATTTAGGGTCAATTTTAATCTCAAATCATCTCTTCAAATTGTTTTTCTTTCTTTTTTAGTTAAACAGGTGATATTCACATATTTTTCAATTTCTTTTGTTTGTTTGTGATTTCATTGTCACTGTCTTTATTTTGATTTCTCGTCTTTATGCGGTGTGCTTTTTATTTTCCGTCTTTGGCGACTTGAATATAGTCATATTTGTAGACATATGTATTATGTCATTGTATGCTATTAACATGAATGATGTGAGTTTATTTGAAGATTCATCCTTTTTATTTTTAGAGACTATAAACTTGTATTGTGTCAATGAACTTAATCATTTTGAATTAATAAATATCGTATATTTATTTATTTATTTTTAAAAGTAAATATGATAAGCTTTGTTTTATATATTTTTTCGGTGATAATTTATTTGATAATCTAGTATTTTTATTTGATTTTAGTTCCATTTTAGAACCTTTATGTTTAATTTCCATTTTTAGAAGATGAACAAGATAATATGATGAAAATGATGAGAGAAATAAATTTGACAAAGGTTGACGATATGGGATTTAACGACCAATGCTATATTTTACACAATCGACAATTATCTCTTTTTGTTATGGGGTTTCAAAGTATTTTAATTCAACCTTACTGTTCCTACGCAACACTTTTAAGTATGCATTATAGAATTGTAATTATTCAATCTTTGATATTGAAGGATGGACTAGTGAAGTTTCATAACGGCAAATAGGGTTGGATAATCATAAGACCATAATACATAATTATGGATATCAATAGATGAAGTGAGAGGTGAAGGTTGATGTTACACATATAAGAATGAACAAAACATTTTTAAACATGAAAAAAGTCTAGAATTTCTTGTGATGATTTAGGGTAATCAATCTTAATAGATTTGTTAACAATTCCTCCATGAAAATATGATATTATGCATGTTGGTTCAAAAACACTTTGAATCTTTAATAGGAGAGATATAAGTTAAATTAGTTTATCTCGTTTTTAGAAATTTGATTTCCATAATAAACGAGAAGAGTTGGGGTTATAGATTCTATCTTTCTGATGAATCCACAATTCTAAGGTACTTTTTAAAAATTACAAAACACCGATAAACTTCAAAAAAAATCCTCCATAAAATAAGAATCATACAAATGTCTCTTAAGTAAATCATAGGAATTCATATATAATTTATAACCAATTTTAACTTTTGTTTTTAACCTTTCATAAAAGGAAAGGGAAAAAAGTTCTTGAGCCATGGAAAAGTTATAGTAGGAGCAATGCATGAAGAGGCGAAAACTTATTGATGCACCAGTTCAAAGTATTGTATGATCACTTTTAGTTTCATATTTTTTTTTTAATAAAAGTGAATGTTTATCTTAATTTTTAATTGCATTTTTTGAAAGGAAATAGCTTATAGCTTTTCATTAGATATCAATTGTCAAATACAAGAAGGTACGCCATTAAAATCATGGGGACTAGCTAAGAATGTAGCCTCTCGAGCTAAATTATAAGCGACTTCATTCGCTTGTCTCCTACAAAACTCTACCTTAGAGTTTCTAAAATAAGAATTACACCGCTTCCTACAATCATCAATAATGACTCCAAATTCTGAGATATCATTGTTACCTATGTTGAAATGGTCTACAACTCTCTTGGCTTCCAACTCGAAATCGACATTTGGGAGTTGTAGCTCATGAACCCACTGGATAGCTTGTGACAAACCCTAAGCTTCACCTACATCCGACACACACACGGGGCTTGACCACATCGTCCTTACTTTCACAAAATTCCCGCGATTATCTCGGATACACATACCATAACCAACGACATTTAAATGTACCGAAAAGGATGCATCCACGTTGCATTTAAACCTTCCCTTCGTAGTTTTGCCACCGAAACTAATCATGCTGCACCTGTGTACAGCTGCTGCCAGATATGGTGTTAACCGTATTTGTTTCAGCACCAATTACAGACCTGTCAAACCTGTTCCTGCACCTGTTTGCTGTTGTCCACCCATGCAGCAACTGATGTGCACGCTCAACAATTGACTGGCTGCTCTCGGACATATTTTGCCAAACTTGAATATTCCAGCTTTTCCACAAGCTCCACACTAAAGTAACAAATAACTGGATTTTAGTATGTGGCAGATTTTGTAGTAAGGCAAACACTATATCTGCTGATGTGTTATTTGTTTGCATCGCCACATATATATCGTTTGAGAGGTGACTGTCCCGCCAAACGCTCCTCGCTCTTTGACAATCAAACAAAACATGAAGGTCATCTTCATAATTTCCATCACACATAGAACACACAGAGGTACAGTTCACTCTTTTATCTAACAATTTGGCACAAGTTGGTAAGCATCCCCGACATATTCTCCATATCAAGTTCTTCACCTTCGGAGGAGCCTTCAACTTCCAAATTCCATTCCAAAAACCCAGTATGTGCAGATACGAATTATCACCAATTTCTTCCAAAAATCTGGTCTGTGCATGATTTATGAAACACCCTAAAATTTATAATTGACTTATATTCATTTATAAATATTCCATGGTTTATAGAGCTTTCGAAGCGGGCTACCCAACCCTTTTTGGATGGGCCTATGTTGGGCTCATGTTTTTGCGGGTTGGGCCTGAAGGTTAGAAAAATACAAGAAGGGGTTGAAGTGTGTTGGCTTTTTCAATCTTTTTCTAAGTGTATTACACTAGTCAGAGTCTGATGAGTTCATAGTATGATAATGGCGGATAAAATCAAACACACAAAAACACACGCACAAGAGAGAGCAGACACAAACAATTATATTGGTTCCTCCTACAATCCAGGAGTAGTATAATCTTCTTGCACTTTCGAGGGATTTTCACTATAATCGCACAAGATTACAAATGTTTAAGGACACAACCAAGAGACTTCCAAATATTTAAGTACGCAAGCAAGAGACTTTCAATGTTCAACCACACCAGCAAGATAATCTAAAAGTTTACAAGTAAACAAATTTGTTCTTACACTTGATATACAATCAGAGGTGTAAATAATACAAAACAGAACAGGCTCTAATACTTAGAATTTCTAAGATACAAATTTTGATAAAAAATTCTTAAGTGTATGACGTCTTTTTTCTAAAGAATACTTAGGGTTTTTCAAAAATGTCAATATTCTCCTTTAGAACAAATCATAACATGTAATGTTGTTCAACATCTACTGCAGCATGTAATGTAGAATTAACTTACACTTGATACATTAACATTTTTCGCTCAAGTACTAGACTCTCCACATTCGAGATCTACCACCATGAATCAATCATGCTACCCCACAAAGTTGAACCAGGCTATAATGCCATCGTTGAACCTTATGAAGGAGCCAACACTGTTGTTGATCAACCCATTAAACATAGAGGAACTAGACAAATTAATGACAATGATTTAACATCTTTACTTAATTTTTAAGTATCACGAAATTCTAGCTCGTGCTTAACACGGATATCATACTAGTTGATTATTTAATTGAAATGAATCGATTGAAATAGAATGGAATTAATTCCAACGATTGCATATTAATGGAAGCAATTCTAACAATTCAATGATTGATTAATTAATTAATTAATTAATTACTCCTTCTGTTTCTTTTTAAGTGTCACATTTGGAGAAAAATTTTGTTCCTATTTAACTGTCACTTTCAAAGTTCAATGCAACATTAAATGTTGTTTTACCAATATTATCCTTAGTTATTTATTGCGGATAAATAAATATATGAAATGAGATATTAAATTAATAAGGTCATTATAATAAAAGTATAGCTTATTGCATCAAAAGTAGTATCAATTGTTGTTTGTTTTGGTTTGTGCAAAATGTCAAAATGTGACAATTAAAAAGGAACGGAGTTAGTAATTGAATTGAGGAATTTTACTTTTTCCTCTTTCTCCTTCTTCTCTTATCTTTGTGTCCCTTCTCTCTCTGTGTTGGGTTAAAATATATTTCGATTGCATGTTAATGGAATTGATTTTACTTCTATTATTGTAAATGGAATGACATAAGATGAGCCACAAATTAAAAAAATAAATAGATCTGTGTCAATATCAGAGGTTTTAAACAAACAATAAGTTTGGGGTTTAGAATATGGGGATTTTACTTCTATTATTTACTTATCATGTTAATAACAATTGTGTACCAGATGCATGATAAGATAAAATAATGCTATCATATTTTTTATCATGCATGCATCAAATGCATGAAAGGATAAATGTCTATCATGTTATTATCATATCCTATTCTTATTCATTTTCTAATTCGACCATGTATAAATATGTATCATTTTTTTACACATACATATCCAATGAAATTATGTCATATGTAGTAGATATTTTTGAAAACCTTTTAGAAATTAACCTATAAAAGTTGCACTTCGGTGTAATTTGACTAGAACGCACACAAATTAATCTCTCTCTTTTATAGGAATAAATGAATGAAAAATAAACATTAGTAAGAAAAAAGAGCAAGTGTTAAATGGAGCATATCTGGACTCACATGATACACGATGAATGATTTTTGTTCAAACATTTTTTATAATAGAGAAAGTGAGAGAGAGAATTGTCTATTTTTTTTTGAGTAAATTATACTCCCCTTTTCTCAGAGATGTTTGAATTACGCTTCTCTCCCTTTTTATGTTAAATATACACTCTCCTCACCCCTTATTCAAAAAATATTAGAAAATATTTCACTCCCCTATAGGGCCGTCTTAACAAATTCATAGGCCCGGTTTTAATTTTATAAAGGATGCAAAAAAAAAAAAAAATCTGGGCCCCAAAAAAATAAATAAGTTATTTTTTTTAAAAAAATGTATTAGAAATCACACTTTGGTGGGTCTTGAACACATGACCTCACACTCAATAGAAAATAAACATGCCACTAAAGCAAGTTGTACAAATTGAAATATTTTGATTTTAATAGATATATAACCATTATTTTCGTGTCTTACATATAAAAAAAATATATTTTGGGCCCCAAAAAATTGGAGGCCCGGTGTCGTCGCCCAGCCTCGACGGGCTATGGGCCGGCCCTGCTCCCCTATCAAAGAAAAGCATCAATTACATTCCCCTCCTCTCTTATGTTAAAATCTACACTTTACTACCTCAATAATTTTTTTTTTATTTCTAATAATCTATCAAACAATAATAATCTAACATACTTCGGAAAAAATAGTATTGCATGTCTATTTTAATATAATCAAAATTTGAATACATGTTTTTCGCTATTTTTTATTCATAATTTCATTAACATGTAGTTTTAAACCCTATTATAAAATAGGGTTAAATATGTTTTTGGTCCCTATAAATATGTTAACTTTTCGTTTTAGTCCCTCTAAAATTTTCCTTCAACTTTTAGTCCTAATAAAATTTTCAATCACTACTTTTTGTCCCTACTTTTAATTTAATTTTTGTATTTTTTAATTAAATTGGACAGAAATATGTATAATATTCTAAAAAAAATTCCTACAAAAAATTAGAATTTTTTAACAAAACACAAATTAAATATGAATTTTTAACCGTAAAACATATAAAAATTCATATTAAATTCATGTTTTGTTAAAAAATTCTAAAATTTTTTTTGGAGTGATTCTTGTAATATTTTGAATTTTTCTGGAAAATTTTATTAAAAAATATAAATTCTAATATGAGTTTACTTTAAAAGAGGGATCGAAAGTGAAGATTGAAAATTTTATAGGGATTAAAAGTTGAAGGAAAATTTTATAGGGACTAAAACAAAATATTGACATATTTATAGGGACCAAAAACATATTTTACCCTATAAAATATGAAACAACCCAAAATAAAATTAAAATATATGAAAAATTTCTAAAGACAATAAAGTATGATTAATTTAAATTTTTTTAAAGGAGATGAGTGTATATGTTACCAAGATGTGAGTATAATTTCCTAAAAAAAGGTTGTACATATCAAATAAAACTATTGGTAGCAAAAATAATTGAATAATTTAGAAGAATTGCAACAAGTATACAAGTAGTATACGAGCGAATATACGGTAATATAAAAACCCAGACGTATGCGGTACATTTATAAGTCAAAGTCAACCATATGTTCTGGATTTTGCTTCTTCTCCCACTCTTTATTTTCATTTCCCGCTTTTCACAGTATTCATTCGGAGCCACTTTTTTCCCATTCTTTTCACTTTCAGTTTCAATCTCAACTACTTATTTTCTTTCATTATTACTTCTCATTTTCTTTTCTTTTTTCCTCAAGTTCTCTTTCGATATCGTTGGAGGAGCTTCTGCGCAACATTCTTAGGTCAGATCCGCCACCTTATTATTCTTCACATTTACCCATTTGTTGTGGTCATTTTCAGGGTTTGATTCGTATTATTTTACTTTGAATGAGACAAAAGATTTGTGTGTTTGGCGCCACTTTTGGATGTGCTAAAATTGATTCTAGATGTGTAAAATTGATTTTGACATGTTTGGATGCTTTTCAATAGAATTGATTTTGCCTCCATAATTGAATATAAATTGATGTTATGATTTGTAGCTTTTCACTCAAAACGTGATTAAAGTATGTTTGGTTTGATTTGGTGGTGATGATAGTTGATTTTGAGTGACTTGATTCTGGAAAATTAATTCCCATTAAAAGTGAGTTGAAAGTAAAGTTAACGTTGTTTGAAAAACTGAGTTGAATTATAAATTTATCTATAAAAATCAATTTTATAATCAAAAGCTACAGATTCTAGCTTCAAGTAGAATCATTTTTGGAGGCAAAATCAATTCTACTCGATATCAATAACACTTGGAATCAATTCCACACCTTTAGAATCAAATATCGGCTCCTCCAGAAGTGGAACCAAACATACACTTAGTGTTCAACTCACTTTGATATGTGTATCGAAACATGAACTACTTTACATTCAACTCACTTTTAACTAAAATCAATTCATTTAAAAATTAAACAAATTTTTGTCACCACAAAACCAAACAAACCTTAAATTGTAGTTTCAAGTTAGAATCAATTTTGGAGGCAAAATGAGTCATACTCCTCTAGAGTAAATTGTCTCAAAATGTAGAACCGAGCATAGACTAATCAGATGAAGTATGTTTCTGCATACGAGATACACCAAATAAATCTTGTGCATGTTTTGCTAATGGCATAATGCATGTGTTTCATCTCCATGTTTTGACTATTTCAAAAAAAAAAATCTCCATGTTTTGATTTAATACTATTTGGCTAGGTTCAGACTCCACTGCATTTGCAAAGGAATTGGGTTCTGTAGGCTTTTGAGTTAAATTATGGCTAGTGATTCTTCTGTAATCATCAATGGAAATGGCAATCACAACTCAGAGCCGAATCCGCAGAGGACTTACCAAGTAGTAGTAATTGCAACCCGAGATATGGGTATTGCTAAGGATGGAAAATTACCCTGGACATTGCCTATTGATCAAAAGTTTTTTGAGGATATCACAACAGTGACATCTGATCCTGGGAAGAAGAATGCCGTTGTCATGGGTAGAAAATCATGGGAGGCTATCCCTCCTGAGAACAGACCTCTCAGGGGCCGTCTTAATATTATTCTAACTCGCTCGGGTAGTTTTGAAATTGCAACTGCAGATAATGTTCTTATATGTGGAAGTGTATCTTCTGCTATGGAACTGTTGGCTTCTTCTCCTTACTGTCAGTCAATTGAGAAAGTATTTCTTACAGGAGGTGCTGAGATTTTTAGGTATATATTGTTTGATTGTTTGATTTTCATAATCATGTTAAGCTCTTTCTTTGTTTTAAGAGATGATTGTTATATACAGAGAGGCTCTTCATGCACCTGGATGCGAAGCCATTCATATTACCGAAATTGAAGCGAGCATTGAGTGCGACACTTTTATGCCCCGAATTGATTTCTCTGTATTTCATCCATGGTATACGTCTTTCCCTTTGGTGGAAAATGGCATCCGCTATTCTTTTAACACTTATGTGCGTGTAAGGTCTTCAACAGAAGAATCTCAGGGTCTTAATACCGATCCAGTTCTGTATGATAATTCAAACCCTCTAAAATTTGAGATCAAGGATTTTACTTTTCTTCCTAAGATTATTTTTGAGAGACATGAGGAGTACAAGTATCTTAAATTAGTTGAGGAAATCATTTCTGAAGGCACGGTTAAGGACGATAGGACGGGGACTGGTACCTTGTCCAAATTTGGTTCCAAGGTAACATTTTGATTGGTTTGTTGTGGAGTTTCTGTGATTTATATGCTGACCTCCTACTCTATAATTCCACAGATGAGATTTAATCTGCGTAGAAGCTTTCCACTTTTAACAACCAAGGTATGTGTAAATTTTGGTTTAAAATTTGTCCATTCTACTGTGGAAATTAATTTGCTTAATGCGTGCTCCTTTTCTTTTTCTATTATTTTGGTGTAATTATCATTTGTGTTTGCTACTTTGAATCTTTATTAGAGAAGACTAAAGAGGAATATCTGTTTACATATTGATAAAAAAGTTGACATGGTTTCTTCATTTGATTTGTAGAGAGTATTTTGGCGAGGCGTTGTTGAAGAGCTTCTTTGGTTTATCAGTGGCTCAACAAGTGCCAAGGTAATGATATAATTTTCCAATCTTTTCACACATGTTGGCACACAAGTGATATTTTTTTAGTTAGGTTACAATTCACACACTAGCTGGCATGGGCCAAATGTTGGGGAACTTGAGGTTGGTGTACTTGATATTATTTGAACAGTCGAGCTTAGGTTTTAATATAGGTAAACTTGTGGCTTGGGTTATATAGTTTGATGATGGCTTGATAAGCAGTTGTTTGTTGCTTTCTTCGGCAATACTCAATACCATAAAAATCTATGTATATGCTTCTTGACCAAAGTTTAATTACTGCATTGCATGAGGTGTTTCTTCTAGGTTAAAAAAGAATGTCATATTGATTCATTAGATATGACTAATGACTGCAATGAATTTTTGTCAAAATATATTATATTGACAGGTGCTGCAGGAAAAAGGCATTCATATATGGGATGGCAATGCATCCAGGGAATACCTTGACAGGCAAGCATGACTAATGACTAGTTTATTTATTGCAATTTTTTTTCTTCTCTCAGTTATTAACTGGATTTGCAATTTATTTTACAGCATTGGTTTGAAAGAAAGGGAAGAGGCTGACTTAGGACCTGTTTATGGGTTTCAGTGGAGGCATTTTGGTGCAAGGTAGGTGGATTGCGCCTTTTTCTGTGTTCATCATAACACTGTATTTTGTGGGATTGGTTGTCTTTTTGCTAACTGTCTCGCATTCTGTAGGTATACTAACATGCATGATGACTACTCCGGCCAAGGATTTGATCAGCTGTTAGATGTTATTAACAAGATAAAACACAATCCTGATGATCGACGTATCATCCTCTCAGCATGGAATCCATCCGATCTTAAATTAATGGCACTTCCCCCCTGCCACATGTTTGCGCAGGTCTGCAGCTATATTTGGCTTTCTCTTTAAAACTCTGTATGCGTGTGTGTAAGTGTATATCTATTTTAAAATTTCTCTACATCCTCTTTTTCTTATGCAGTTCTATGTGGCAAATGGAGAGTTATCATGTCAAATGTATCAACGATCTGCTGACATGGGTCTGGGTGTGCCCTTTAATATTGCATCTTATGCGCTCTTGACATACATGATTGCTCATGTTTGTGGTACGCAAATTATGCCAGCTTTTGATAGACAATATGTACTTGGATATACATGACACCTTTAATACTAACATATCTGGGTTTTAGAGTTATAAGACTGAAAATTTGCAATTATTTGTTTTCAAGTGAAATTACAGTTTGATTTGTGAGTTTTGAGCAGAAGATTTAAAACTGGTTAATTGGTTCAATATGTAAAAAAAATTAAATAGATAATGATAATTTGACTGTCAAGTTAATTGAAGTGATGGGTGGACTTCATTGTAATAATTAAAACATAATAACTAAATGAAATTAAGCTTTTTTTCCCCTACAACTGGCATGTGAATTTTTGTTTGTTTTGTATTCATTTATTTTAGAAACCACAACATTGTTGGACAAACATGAGTTTTTCACTTTCAGTTGGTGTCCAATTACAATGAACTTTCTAAACAAATAAAAGTATAGCTATTTTAATGGAGTTAGTTTTAAAAATCCCACCTTAGAGAAACATATCTTTTATATTTGAGCAAAATTGGCATCAAACAGTGAACTAACCAACCAGTATAATGTCCTTTTTCTTGTCAGACCTTGTTCCAGGTGATTTAATCCATGTTATTGGGGATGCACATGTTTACCGCAATCATGTGAAGCCTTTGCAGGAACAGCTCCAAAACCTGCCAAAACCTTTTCCGGTATGTGTGAATGTTTAAGGATATTATTTGCTTTGATGTAGATGCCTTCAACAAAAAAATAATTTAGCAGTCCCATTAATTGTCTTTTCCTTGTTGACTACCTAAATTCAGATATTGAAGATAAATCCAAAGAAGAAAGATATAGATTCTTTTGTGGCTGCTGATTTCAAGCTCATAGGCTATGATCCTCATCAGAAGATAGAAATGAAGATGGCTGTTTAGAAATCTTTGAGATTCTCAGTCCCTTCTTCAGGCTGTTACACTTTCTTAAACAAGGCAAGTAATTTGTGTCTTTTATTTTCCATGATTATTATTGTAAAGAGATTTATATAATGTGGTTGAGATTTGTCACCAGGCTGTTGGAAAATCATACAATAGTTACTTGAGATTTATTTTGAATTAGTTGACATGGTTGGTAATGCAAGATATAACTATTCAAAATTTGAGTAGTTGCCTCTACCTAAGATTTGTAAAGCAAATTCATTAGAGATATCCTGTTTCCTGAGTTTCATAAACACACGCATAAACAAATTCATTAGAGATTGAAGCTATAGGTCAATTCTTTAATGATTTAACATTTTAAGACATTCTACCTAGATTATATTTATCTGAATCTTCTTTTTCATTGTACTACAAACACAGTTTATAATGATACACAAATATATTTACTGTTCATTACATGGATATTTGATTATTTGTTTATGTTTTACTCTAATAATAGAAATTACATGTTTTTAATTTCCACATATTACCCGCTCAATTCGTGGGTTAGCATCTAGTTAGTAAATTTTTCAATGATAAAGATGACTAATCTTCTTCTACCCCTCAAATCCTCTTTGTTGCTTTGCAATAAAAGCCTCTACAGTACGACGAAACTCCTCGTTGCTCATCTCATCCTCCGGATATGAAATTCTCACCATTTTCTCCTCACTAGCAGCAGGAGCAGCTTCAATCTTTTTCCTTCCGCTGTTCTCACTCTCACATCTTTGCAGCACGCGACGCCGTTTCTTCAAAATCTCAGTTTCACACCTTCTATAACAATAACCCTTCTTCAACTCTGTTTTAGTTTTCATTTTCTCTTCCACATCATCAATTCTCTTGTTCTCTATGCTAGCACCTTCTTTTGTGCTATCATATTTTATCATTCTCTCTTTTTCTTCGTGCTTTATACTTTTACCTGCCAACTTTTCATAAATATCATCATGTTCCTGTTCTTTTGGAATGTTTTTTCCATTACCTTGAGCGAACAGCGTGATGATTATAATGTTTCCGATAACAAAGACAAAATAGTGGCTATTGATAAAGACTGAAATATCCTTTAAATACTCGCTCGAGTTTCTTACCACAATTGGTAACTTCATAGAAAGTCTTGAAATCAAGACCAAAACAACACATACTTCAACTAGCCGTAACAAAGTTGTTGCCCTTTGAAGCTTATGATGTTTTAGGATTGCGTTGGCTTTCTCTGCTTGGAGGTTAAAACTGAACGACTCCATTCCCCAAAGTCAAGTTGTGTGTATGATATAAGGGTTTTTCTGCACAATTTTTCTGAAGTGTTGTTGGTTATAAATCTTGTGTAAACCCTCACTTTTATCTTTAATTAAAACGTTTCAATGTGTTAAGATGAGTGATTATAAACTACCATAAGTCTCGATTAAAAAGTAATGCTAGACTTTTTGGGGTACCGGAACAAACTCTAATTCTCACTTGAAGTGAAAATGGAAGGTTATCTAGAGGGGCAGGAGAAACTATGTATTTTAAAGTAGAGAATAGAGAATGTGAAAATGCAATGAACACTGAACCGGTTTGTGAAATTTGTTTGAGCATAGAAAAAGACTATAGGAAAGTGAGTTTTGGAATTGGATGTGAGCATAGGAAAATAAGGGTAATTTGTTGTATGAACTAAAAACTCTGCTTTGGAACAGAGAAGAAAATAGAATGACTTTGTAGGTAGGAGGTAGGAGGTAATGGTATTCCTCTTGGCCTTTATTTATAGTCTCGAATAAGAATTTTTTTTTTCTTTCAAGAGATAATTAAATTTGGTATATTGTCAATTATCTGACTCAGTAAATTGTCACTTCTGGGAATTGAGAACCAGGTCCTCATACAACTTGCACCAAGTCTAAGCCAGTAAATTGTGTTTCAAATTATCCAGTAATGTTTCGTTGGAAAAAAAATAAAATCTTATTGTCGTTAATGGAGATAGATGCTTTTGTCTCAAATCCATATTCTAAGAGAACAAAACAACTCATAAGTGTAACATCAATGTCGCAAGTATGAGCACTTGAAACAAATGTGTTTGAAAAGACTCTGCAGAATCAGAACGTGTGATCTATTTAAGACTATAAAAACTCAACCAAACATATACAAAAGAATTATCTAGAGAAAAACAAAAACTATTGCTTCATATAGTAGCAGGTATCTTTCTTTAGACATTGAATTAATCCTCATATAAACTCTTTGATTTGTTTGATGGCAATTATACCCCAATGAATTCGCGCAAAAAACACTGATAGTGAGTAGGAGGGTACCTGCAGGTGTCATTTAATTTGGGAAAGGAGAGTTTTTTCCCACCATGGGAAAGTTGATCATGTCCATTAGATTAAATGAGGAACATATTCCTATCATACTCTCTCAACCACTAGATTATTTTTTTATACTATCTTTTACACTCTCTCTTTCATGTCCCCACACACTCATACCACCACCACTAAATCACAAATTCAACAACCACTTTGACCACCACTGCACCACCACACACCACCATGGTTGCTGCCGGAAAGAACTCTCATTTCCCAAATTAAATGGCACCATCATTTTAATCAAAACTCAAGGGTACCTGCAAATTTTCCTATAAAGAATCTAAATTAACCTAACAATGCAATATTATATTTTTTTAGAGGGATGCAATATTATTTTGTTCATAGTTTATTTTAGAGGGATGCATAATTATCTTTTTGTTCGAATTCCAACCACCATCGCATAAACTATACCTGTTTGTGATCGTTTTTTTTTATCCAATTAATCCCTTTCTCTCCAGGTAAAATGATTGTATTATATAATTTTGAATTATATTATTTTTCTTCTGTTTTTTTTTTTTTTCTTATAAAAAAACAAATGGGTTCCTGGAAGCATAAAAAAGAAAAGAAAAGAAAAATGTTAAAAAAGTAAGGTTTAAATGCATTTTTGGTCTTTCTATTTAAAAAGAAAATGATATTTTGGTCTTCCTATTTTAAAAATCGTACGCTAACAAGTTTTCCGGCAGCAACCATGGTGGTGTGTGGTGGTGCAGTGGTGGTGTGTGGTGGTGCAATGGTGGTCAAAGTGGTTGTTGAATTTGTGATTTAGTGGTGGTGGTATGGGTGTGTGGGGACATGAAAGAGAGAGTGTGAAAGATAGTATAAAAAAAATAATCTAGTGGTTGAGAGAGTATGATAGGAATATGTTCCTCATTTAATCTAATGGACATGATCAATTTTCCCATGGTGGGAAAGAACTCTCATTTCCCAAATTAAATGACACTGTACCGTACCTGCAATACTCAAGGAGTAGGCATATTATTTTCTTTGTTTGATTAAGTAGTCTATTGGCTGGAATTTACATTTTAAATGCGGAGAAGTAAGGTGTCAGAGGTTCGAACCCCTCATAAATTATACATTGTCCCTACCAACTGAGTTAAGTTCACGGGACAATCCAATCTTATTTTCTAATAGATATAGTTTATCTTTTTGTTAAAAAAAAGATGTAGATCATTTTATACAAAATGACAATGTAAAGGTCTTTTAGACTGTCATTTAATAATATGTTTATTTGTCTATACGTTTAGTTGAGTTGTCAAAAACATCGAAATTGTTAGATTGTATGTTGTGACCAAGATTTGAAACTGTTACCTACCTAATTTGAGTCAATGACCATTTTCAACTAACAGCTTAAAACTTTTTTTTGGTGTAAACATTATATATATGTGTATCTATATTTATGATAACAACTAACAAATTTTATTCCTTTGTGCAAAAAAACTAACAAATTTTATTCTAAAAAAAAAACTAACAAATTTAAAAAGAAAAAATACTGCACATAAAATTTTGTGACTTCTATTATTTTTATTCGCATAAGAATATATGCAAGATAGAATATAATAATGAGTTTTTTAGTTTTTTTTGTGAACGATATCGATAAACCAGTCATGCACGTAAACGGATATATTCTCGATAATTTCCACAGTTTAATTAAAACAAATCCAACAATTTAGAATTGATTCTCAAAACCTCTATCTCGTCACAAATTCCACCAAACTTGATCATGAATGTGCTTTATAATTGAATTAGCTTTGTTGATTAGTCTAGCAAGTGATCTACCAATTTGCATAATCTACATAGCAATTAATTGAACTTTTATGCTCCGTTTGGATATTTTAAAACAAACGGAGTGAAATGAAATTGAATGGAATGAAATGGAACCTACTCACATTATATATTGTTTGGATTTTTGACTAATGGATTATGGAACACCATTCACATTCCATTGTTTGGCTAGTAGACAAAATAGAATGCATTATAATTTTTATTCAATTTTTACGTTTATATTTTAAAAACATCATGCACAAATAAATTATTTGGTCTTCAAGATTAAACTAAGACTTTTAAGTTTGTCTATTTTGCATAACCAAATTCTATAAAATATACCGATGGATGATTTTTTTTGTTTTGTTGTGGGATACCGATCGATGATAAATTGATAATGTGCCACATTTGCAAATTCCTATACTTTATAAAAATAAAATAAAATCCTTCTTTTTGTCCCGAATACTAGAGACCCACCGATAATTGAACAGGATCCAACTTTTCCCTTCAGATGGAATACATACATAGTTCAAAGAAAATAAGAAATATATGAACATTAGTTATTTTACATTATTTCGCATGAATTAATCGTCATACCAAAAAAGAAATCAGTTTCAACGCACGTAACTAAAATGGACAAGAACCAATGCTTTATACAAAAATTCATATAATATAATTTTATTTTAAACCGATGGGACATTGCTTAATCTTTCGATATATTAGTTATTCCCCTCCTCTATTCTTCTTATAAAGTTGTAGATATTTTTGGAGGTTGAATTTGATCTAGATATGGTTCGAGATTCTTTATTACATCAGACCTAGCACACGACAAAGAGCACTCACTGCACTTGTTTGAACTTGACTTGTCTCAATATAAGGGAATAATGACTCTTACTCAACTATGGCTGATCAACCAAAAAGTGAAGTGTGAATTTGTGTCCAATCGACATGATCTTTACCAAATTCATTCTTATCGCAGTAAGAAGTTTTATGGAAAGACAATTATTTTTACGGTTTCTTAACAAAAAAAATAAGATTTGTCATTTATTTATTTTTCTTTAAGTTGGTGATTTAGTTCGAGCTAGATGAAAGCTTGTTGGATTTTCGGACTTCTAATTTCTAATTATCCTTAAAAAAAAATTATAATATGTCTTAGAAATGGTTTCCTATTTTTTATCTTTATCGAACTTGAAAGATAGTCAAGTGATCGGTCAATAGCTCTTAAATGTGGCTTTTTTTAAAGCTTTAATTGATTACTTAAGAAAGAAACTCTATCCTTTAACTATGGGTTCCTTAACTCCTTTAATGATTACCTAAGTAAGAAGAGTCTTATGAACACTATCTTTTCAACATTTTTTTTAATACTTACGTTTTTATTGGATTAGAGTCATATATTTTGAAAATGGGTCTTACATAATATGGTGGGACCGTGGGTAGACATGGCAACGGGGCGGGTTGGGGGCGGGTTTAAGCATCTCTGCCCCCGTCCCCAAATCATAATGGGGGTAAAAATTGAACACCCAACCCCGCCCCCACCCTCGAAAACTCTATTTTTTATAAAATATTTAAAAAAATGCATATTTTTTCATTTTTTTCATAGCAACAAAAAACAATAATTATATTAATAATAATTAAAGATCTAATAAACTTTTTTCAAAAGAGCAAAATAATTACAATAAATATGTTTCTAAAGAGTAATAATATATTAAAATAGGTTGGTGCTTATGAAAATAAGATTATAAAATTTAATAAAGTAAATTTCAAAAAGTGGGTGCGGGGCGGGTATACGCATCCTCCGCCCCCTTATTAAAAACCCAAATTTCCACCACACCCGCACCGACACTCAATTAAATCGACTTTTCCCTATTAAATTTGGGGTGGGGCTGCCGGATATGACGGGGGCGGGTTTTGTTGCTATATATCTAACTGTGGGAGCCATATAAATTTCACCAAATAGAAAAGACAGAAAGGGTTAAAAAGAGAGTATTCCTAACTCTCCTAAAAAAAAGTAAAGCAAAATGATAAATTGTGAAAAATAACATCTTGATAGATTTAGTGTATCAAACA
The DNA here is from genome assembly GCF_003473485.1 of Medicago truncatula. Lineage (NCBI taxonomy): Eukaryota > Viridiplantae > Streptophyta > Magnoliopsida > Fabales > Fabaceae > Medicago > Medicago truncatula. The sequence continues at coordinate 34,740,637 of NC_053045.1, read as the reverse complement.
AATATATAAGTGTGGTTATATAGGCAACACTAGTCATACTAGCCAAAGCATCATGATTTACCGAATTTAGCCCATCTTGGCTATTTTTGTAGGTATTATGTGATTCTTCCCATTGTTGAGAATACATGACACCTCACGTCTAGCTTGATTTCTCATCCTTCAAGAAATTTTCTCCTTCCTATCCACTCATGCAACCCTTTCTTGGAAGGTGCCTTTGTATAAATAACTATTTCAGTAAATGGTGCTATAAACATGAAACACGAATAAAATGTTAGGTTGTCAACTTCCATTTAGCTTTGACTAATTCTAACACACTCATGATCTTTGTGGACTCGAGAAAGACTCACTTGTCTCATATTCGACTACTTTTTATTTGACTAACCTTCATTTGGTTGAAGGAACTTCAAATGACCTTAAATTCGGTCGTTTGTCATTATCAGCTAACAACTTATTTATTTTTAAATGTAAACAAGTGTCCACCTACGTTGCATTATTTGATAGCTTGAGTTGGGAGATAATGTGATGTAAACAACACATGAACAATGCTATGATTGTATAGTGAAACAGAGAAATAGTCGTTGTAAACTCTGCCTCGACGTGCAAACGAGTGAAACTAGTTAACCCGTGTTGAATCAACTATACCAAACGGTAATCATTCAAATCTTGCTTTCCTTGCATTGCTATTTATTTTCCTTTGTTTTTAATTTCTCACTCACATTGCTAGCACTCTTGTTTTTATCTTCTAATCTTATTCTTTGAGCGACCCCTCTTTTAGAAACCTTGATATTTATTTAAAGACGCCTTTTTTTTTATTCTCAAAACCATTCCTGTAGTTATGGTGATGTTGAAGGTTCTAACTCAGAATCTTCTGCATCATCAGCTCATTCTTATGCAAGAGTCTCTACACGTACCCGTTATGTGTCTCTTTTCCCAATTCAAAACGATTTTATCTTGCATCTTTCGACTTCTATTGTAAGCGATGGATCAATGTTCCTTGGTCTTGCTTACATCTTCCCGAGTACTACCATCTTCTTATTTCTGATGATTGATTTTCATTTGAAGATAGGTCAAGCGATTTCAGGACTTTTCTTCACCCAAAGGTTTGACAATAAAGGTCATGATTGGAAGAAATGGAGAATTTTCAACATGATCATGGTCTCTAGGGTAGACATGAAATTTAACATGGAACATTTCTTTGATATGTTTGGCTACTGGTTTGTAAGTGTAATTTTTATTTTATTTTTCCTTGAGGTATAATGACCCCCGCCATCACGGGGTCTAAGGCTTCGGCAGCCTATGATGCCCCTATCCCAAAGTTGAGATTTTCTTTTTTGACCGATACCTAGACCTACTCGAAGTTTTTAGCCACCAATGGTTGAACCAAAACATTTACCCGTCATAAATTTTTCGACCTCGTTTGTTTGCTCTGATGAAACGAGTTTGGTAATAACCAACATTTTTGTTTTTATAATATCTTGATAATTGTTTTTCTGCTTCATTTTATATGTTCTTACTAAAGTGGGTTTGTGATAAATTTATGGACAAATTAAAGGAGACTAGTTGGACATACTTCAACCTATGAGTGTTTTTTTCTAGAACCCTAAGCGAACAACATGATGATTATAATGTCTCAAATCAAATTATCAAGTCTAACATCAGAATTACACATAACCCATTTGAGTTAGCCTGGTGGTATTGAGTTGGGTCTTAGGAGTGTGCTCCTTCTCAAGTTTTCAAGTTCGATTCTCCCTAGTGTTAGTTTGTGTGTGCTAATTTAGCTTCTTAAAAAAATTTGAATTAAATGTAGTAATTTGTTCCCTCCTCTTTATTTTTTTTAATAACCATCAATCTTACAATTAGTAATAAGATTATTTATAACTTGAATCATTACACACTTATTAACTTGACCAAGATACATGTAATCACATTAGTAGAATTTTCTAAACCAAATGAGTAATCTTCTACCCCTCAAATCCTCTTTGTTGCTTTGCAATAAAAGCTTCTACAATGCGACGAAACTCATCGTTGCTCATTTCATCCTCCGGATACGAAATCCTCAACATTTCCTCCTCAGCAGGAGTAGCAGCTTCAATGATTTTCCTTTCATTCTCACTCTCACACCTTTCCAATACACGACGTCGTTTCTTCAAAATATTAGTCTCACACCTTCTATAACTCTTCTTCACCTCTCTTTTCATTTTATGCTGCTCTAAGCTACCACCTTTTTCCACTATCCTATCATCTTTTATTATTCTCTCTTTTTCTTCGTGATTTACACTATTATGAACTAACTTTTCGTAAATATCATCATGTTCATGTTCTTTTGGAACATTTTTTCCAGAACCCTGAGCAAACAACGTGATGATTATAACGTTACCGATTACAAAAACAAAATAATGGCTATTGACAATGACCGAAACGTCCCTTAAATACTCACTTGAGTTTCTTACTACAACTAGTAGCTTCAAAGAAAGCCTTGAAATCAAGACCAAAACAACACACACTTCAACGAGTCGTAATAAGATTGTTACCCTTTGAAGCTTGCGGTGTTTTAGGATTGCGTTGGCTTTCTCGACTTGGAGGTTAAAACGAAATGACTCCATTCCTCATAGTCAAGAAGTGTGTATGATATAAGAGTTTCTTTCTTTTTGTTTCGAACTAAGTTTGTTGCACCGCTTTTCTAAAGTATTGTCGATTTTGGGTCATGCGTAAACCCGCACAAGTTTTTCTTTAGTCAAACTATCTTAAGTATCAATTCCTAAGTAATGCAAGACTTTTTGTATTGTGATTGTCACTCGAAGTGAAATGGAAGATTATATAGAGGGGCAAGAGAAACTATGTATTTGAATGTAGAGAATAGAGAAGGTGAAGATGTAGTGAACGCTGAAGTTATTTGTAAAATTTGGATCATTGAAAGAGAGTAAAGGAAGTGAGTTTTTGAATTGGATGTGAGCATAGAAAAATAAAGGTAAGAGTTTGAATGAATATTGTATTGTATGAACTACGAACTTTGCTTTGAAACAAAGTTAATTTGTTAATCTTCGTAGGTAGGAAGTAATGGTTTTCCTCTCGGTCTTTATTTATAGTCTAAGAATCTGATTTTTTTTTTTTTTTTTTTTCAAGAGAAAAATCTAAATAAACATATCTCGAATATTTTCCATTATCAGATGACTCAGTAAATTGTCACCATTGAGAAGAACCAGGTCCTCATACAACTTGCTCTAAGTCTAAGCCATTAAATTGTGTTTCAAATTATGGAGTAATGTATCGTTAGAAAAATGTAAAAGTAGAAAGAATAAATCTTATTGTCGTTAATGGAGATAGATGCTTGTTTCAATATCCATATTCTAAGAACAAAAACAACTCATAAGTGTAACATCAATGTCACAAGTATGAGCACTTGAAACAAGTGTGTTTCAAAAGACTCTGCAGGTATAAAAACTCAACCAAACATATGCAAAAGAATTATCTAGAGAAAAATAAAAACTATTGCTTCATATGATTTCGAGGCTTCAACATTTTGATTTTTTTTCTCTAGCAATTCGCATACTCCTCAAAATGTGCACTTGAAGATTTCTCAACCTTCATCTTCTAACTCATTTGATATTTTACTAGATCAATGATTTTTCAAACTATCCTAACTGTGATGTAGCTCAAAAAGACTCGGCTATGTTATTTTTAATAATATTTTATTTATCAAAGTTAAGCTGAATGCTAAATGTTGCCCTAATTTTAGCCTAAAATCAGTGTTTACTTTTACTGTATTACCCCTGTTTAAAATATCAAAATAAAAGCAACAGATCACTCCTAAATCGTTCCTATTCTTTTGAACAAAACAAATCGCTTTCAGATAATCTTTATTTCAACACTTTATCTCTTATTCCTTAAAGTTAACCTGAACGCAAAATTTTGCCATAGATTTAACCTAACTTCTTTGCTTAATTTTACTATATTAACCCTATTTAATTAACCCTATCTAATTTAATCAAAATGTTAATTGTTATGGAAATCGAAATAAACAAATCGCTCCTAATTTTTCTCCTTAATTTTACTAAACAAATAAACAAATCCTCCTATTCTTATAGGATTAGTCCTCATCTCTCCTATTTTTTCTACTTATGAAAATGACTTTTTTTTTTAAAGGACTAAACAGAACTTAAATAAGACATGAGTTTCCTTCTTATGTTTTTTTTGGAGAATAATATTAAACTAATTTCCCTACACATTCTAACGCTTATGTTCCTAATTTTTTGTGAAGCAATACTTATCAAGACGTCCTCTTTTTATGGAAAGCAAAAAACCGATTATTTCCTTCTCTTGTAATCCTTTCCTACGTTTCCTTCTGATGCATTCTTTTCCTACCTAACTAAATGTGCTATTTTTATTGAAAAGCACTAAACAGATCGTTAGTTTTTAATTTTTGGTTTTGATGAAACATATGGCCCTTATTCTTTTTCATTTTGAATATTCAAGCACCTATTTTATAACTTAAAAATAGAATTATAAGATTAGTCCTAATCTCTCCTATTTTTTCTACTTATGAAAATGTCATTCTTTTTAAAAGGATTAAACAGAACTTAAATAAGACATGCGTTTCCTTCTGATGTTTTTTTTTTTGGAGAATAATATCTGGATCTAATATCTCTTATTCCTTAAAGTTAACCCGAACGCAAAATTTTGCCTTAGATTTAACCTAACTTCTTTGCTTAATTTTATTATATTAACCCTATTTAATTTAATCAAAATGGTAATTGTTATGGAAATCAAAATAAACAAATCGCTCCAAATTTTTCTCCTTAATTTTACTAAACAAATCCTCCTATTCTTATAGGATTAGTCCTAATCTCTCCTATTTTTTCTACTTATGAAAATGACTTTTTTTTTTTGGAAAGGACTAAACAGAACTTAAATAAGACTTGCGTTTCCTTCTGATGTTTTTTTTGGAGAATAATATTAAACTAATTCCCCTACACATTCTAACGCTTATGTTCCTAATGTTTTGTGACATCAAATGTGGTCTACAGAGAAGTTTTCTATAATGTGTAGCACTTTGTTTTGTAGTATTGTTGTAATTGCATATAAGTACTATTTTTATGTCGACAGATGTTGGATTTTTCTTTTCTTCAATAAACTATGCCATTAAATTTATATGTTATGTTACCGTAATAGGGTCGATGTCATGAAAATTGTTTAACATGGTACAGTAAAAACGTTTGTGGCAATTTATCTTATGAATTGAATTATACTATTATTTTGATTCAAGTAAAGTATTTACTTTCATATTTACGCTATATTTGTTCTTTTGTACGACCCGTGCGTGAGCACGGGTCATTGGTCTAGTTACTCTTAATTAACTCGTCTCATCTTAAATTTAGCTCTTGTCCATTTTCGACTGATAATTTATAAGGTTGTGCCTTTAAACTTGTTAAAGATTTAAAAAGAAAACAATATTTGTTAAATTTTATGCAAAAAGTTTCTTTTTAATCTTTAATAAGTTGAATAGTAATACACAATTTTTAAGATAAATTGCTACGTTGAGATCTTAGAACATTTGTTAACATTTCTTAATTTATAATATATTTTAATGTAAGTTTTTTTTTTTTTTTTTGACATTTTAGTGTAACTATATCTATATCTAAATATTTATATAAAAGAGATATCCAATTTTGATATATCACATAATTTCTATTATTTTTATCATGAAAAACATACACGAAAGATAGGATATAATAATGAGTTATTTCGAGATTTTTTTGTGAACGATGTCGATGAACTAGTGATGCACGTAACGGATATATTCTCAATGATTTCCACAGTTTAATTAAACAAAGTTCATTCGTTTAGAATTTATTCCAAAACCTCAATTTCGTTACAAGCTCCACGAAACTGATCATGAATGTTCTTTACAGTTGAATTTGCTACGTAAGACCAGTCTAGTAATTTGTATAAATATCTTATATAGCAAGCAATTAATTATACCTTTAAATTTGTTTATTTTGCATAAAAAAATATGCTCACGTGCTCATGAATGTCATTTGAATTTTCGTCCATGAAGTTACTAATCATTCCAATATGCCCATGCAAATATTAATCATTTGACTTTTGGTCCTAATTACATCTGATTAATAACTTCAGAGACGAAAATTCAAATGACTTATATTTGTAGGGATGAAAGACCTATTTAAGCAGTGATGAAACAACCTTCAAAATTTTAGACCGCTGCTGAGTTGTTATTTAAATATTTATGGATTTTTACTAACAGAAAGTAAAAGATATATTTTAGAGACCAATTTATTTTGTTGACAAAAAGTAAATCTTTTGGAAACTAAATAAATTTTTTTGAAGCAAGTTTAAGCTAAAAATAAACTATATCATGAAATCAATTCTTTTCAGCAGAAGTACATAAATAATAAGAATTAATCACCACATTTTCCTCATGGTCCTCCAAATTGAAGAGAACATCCAACCCGCTTATCAGGTCCATAGTCTTTTCTAGATCATGCATTCTGATATGTAACAAAATTAAAATAACTTTTATGACCGAATACATCGTCGGGAAAATATCCAGAACCCATTGGTGATCACTAGGGGAACCTGTAGATGTTGATGTTCTACACTTCTTCTACCACCCCATCCTACTTGATCCGTGGACGTCAAGTTTCTGAATATCCAATAATCTCATTTTCATTAGTCAGTACCCAATTTTTTGTTTGAGGGTCCTGGATACATCAACAAACTATATTAGTGAATATATTCTTTATTAATGTAGAAATTTTATGGTATAGAAATGACTTGAATAATAGACAATATGATTTCAATCATGTCTCCACCATAGATAGAGGTTTCGTCAAATCGTCCACCAAGATATTTCTTTGCTATCTTGAACAAAACCTAGACATCGTAAGTTGTAGTATTCCGGTCTTCTTGAAATTAACTGTCTGGCCGTTTTTTATCAACATAATGTTATATGTATTGAAGATATGAAACTAGTATTTTTATAATTTACCTTCAATGAAAAGAAATATTGAAATAAAACATGAAAAAAATTTCATAAAATATACACGATACTAAAAAAGGCATGTCTATGAATTTATAAACTCAAAATTGGAAGAAGAAATAAAATGGGCGTAAAAAATCCCTACCGTCCATACTGCAAACAAATGAGTTTCATCATCGTTGTATAATTGTGGAGCCACCTATAATATCAAATTAGTAAATCAAACACAAATAAATTTTCTCTCTCATACACACATTGTTCTTCTACTTTCTTTCTCTATTGCTTTTATTATTGTGCCACTATCTAATTCTTTTTGTATAATGTGGTTGTCCAACAAATTGTCACATAAAAATGTTGTTCAAATAACATTGCTCAATCGAATAGTTCATGTTGGACATTGTTGTTTCTTTTTTTTGAACAAAGACATTGTTCCTTCTTAAGACCAAATATAGCCCTAATTGATGAATTCTTCAAACTACTTTTTCTAATTTTATTTTGAAAGCCGGAGTATTTTGAAAGCCTTATTAATAAGTTCTAGCTCTTTCTCTATGTCCAAATTCTCTTTCACTATTTGACGGGCAGTAATGTTAGCCACCAAAAACATGAAAAAGAATAGTATATTGATCACTTTCCCCTCAATAATCTCGTAAAACAAAATGACTCAATGATGGATTATAGTTAGATGTTTTCATTGTTTTTATGAGTAATGTTCCCAAAATTTATAGGATGGAAGAAAATATCACACAAATCCTGCATTACAGTGTACATTTAGAGTGAGATGACAATCGGAGGTTTGAATATGTTCGTGGTGAATTCTGTGTGTGGGACAAAAGTTTTTGGAGGCAAAAAAAGTTGTTGTGGATTTCCTTCCTAATTTTTTGCTTTTTTTAAATGATCTCATATATTATCTTAAATATAAAAGTTCTTGAGTCTTTAAGACAACTTTTTAGAGCAAAAACAGTTGTTGTTAATTTCCTTACTAATTTTTTGTTGTTATTTTAAATGATCTCATATCTTATATTTAAAAGTTCTTAAGTCTTTTAACATAGTAAATATTATAATTTTTTTTTCATGAGATATCCACAATAATCTTGTGCGCGCGCGTGCGTGTATCTAAGGTGTTGATTCTATGTCTTTCAGAAGCAATAACTAATAAGCATAATAAATATTATAATTGTTTTCATGACATATCCACAATAATTTTGTGTGTGCGTGTGCATGTGCCCGCGCGTGCGTGTTTGATGTGATTCAAAGATATAATGAATAAGTGTTTTTATTTTTATATATGATATCACAGTTTTGCAAACATTAGTCATTTAATAAAATGAAAACAACATGAATTAAAATGATTTTTCTTCAAAAAAAAAAAAAAGAGTTAAAATGATTTATTTATTTTTTGAATTTTTTTCAAACAATAAAGTAGAAGTAACAAAAAATATATAGAAAAGAACACATTACAAAAAATATATATATATATATATATATATTCATAGTAGAAGGATGGTTTTGTGGGAGGGCTCGGATAAAAGTATCTAAGTATTCCTTAGTGGTCTAACTTAATTAAACAAACAAAACAAAACATAGATACTTTTAGCGGGTAATGTGTAATTCTTGTTGTTGTTGTTGGGAGTACATGGTTCCCCACGTTTGGCTTGGTTCTCCACCTTCCTACCATTTTTTGTTTCCTCTATCCAAGCAAGCATCCCTTCCTTAGAATGTGCTTATGTGTAAATTGTGTAATTTGTTGTTTCTGTTGATGGCATTTGAAACATGGAACATGAGTAAAATGTGAAGTTGTCAAGTTCTACTTAGCTTTGACCGGCTCTAACACTCAATTGATCTCCGTGAAACTCTCTGAACTCAAGAAAGACTAGGTTGTTTCACATTCGACTATTTTTATTCGACTAATCTTCATTCGGCTTAGGGGAATTCGACCGACATTAAATTCAGTTGTTTGTCGTTCTTAACTAGCAACTTAATTATTTTTTAAGTGTAATCAAGTTTTCCTCTATGTTGCATTATATTATCCCTTAGCTTGAGCTGGGAGATGATGTGACGTAAACGATAATTATTGTGCGACCCTAAGAGAACATCTTCAGTTGTGGTTTCACCTACACTAATTCCAATTATAGTTTAGGCGTCTTTTCCACGCCACTACGACACTAAGAGTGGATTTCATTTGATTCTGAACAAAGATATGTGGACCGACATCAAGCCATCATATGAGCCCTTCAACAAAAGGATTGTGGGACAACTTTTCCGAATTGGGCCAAGCCAATTCTAATATAGGAACATATCACTTTAAGGTCACTGGCACATTACAAACAATGCTATAGACGCGTCCTGGAAAGGCACACCCAACCATGTCTTGAGAGCAAATCAAGACAATGTGATGAAGATCGCATCATGATCTATCTACAATTGTCATCCAAGACAGTTGTCGATCTAGGAGTTTCGTCCTCCTATATATGCCAACTTATGTCTCAGGTCCATCTATATAGTTTGTAGACCCTTAAGCCTCACACGCATTGACATTGTCTGTCTTGTGCATTAAGAGTGTTTGCAAGTACACATTATTTTTATGGAACAACTGCCATATTTAACTACTTAATTGTTCCTCAGGTCCTTGATCTAGGTCAGGTTTCTATTCAATCATAAGATTATTTAAAACTTGAAATCATGAATCACTAATAAACTTGAATAAGACACATGTAATTACATTGATATAATTTTATAAACCAAATATGGGTAGTTAATCTTCTTCTACCCTTCGAATCCTCTGTTCTTGGCAATAAAAGCCTCTACAGTACGATGGAACTCCTCGTTGCTCATCTTATCCTCGGGATACAAAATCCTCACAATCGTTTCCTCCTTAACAACATGAGCAGGTTCAATGTTTTTCCTTCCATTGTTCTCACTCTCACACCTTTGCAACACACGATGTTGTTTTTTTAAATTTTCACTCTCACACCTTCTATAACTCTTCTTCACCCCTCTTTTCATTTTCGGTTCCTTTACACTATCACATTTTTCAACTTTACTATCATCTTTTCTTATTTTCTCTTTTTCTTCGTGCTTTATACTTTTTCGTACCAACTTTTCATAGACATCATCATATTCTTGTTCATTTGGAACGTTTCTTCCAGAACCTTGAGCGAAGAACGTGATGATTATAATGTTACCGATAAGGAAAACAAAATAATGACTATTTATAGAGACTAAAAAGTCCTTTAAATACTCGCTTGAGTTTCTTACTACAACTGGTAGCTTCATAGAAAGCCTTGAAATCAACACCAAAACGACACAAACTTCAACAAGTCGTAACAAGATTGTTACCCTTTGAAGCTTCCGATGTTTTAGGGTAGCATTGCCTTTCTCAGTTTAGAGGTTAAAACCGAACGACTCCATTCCTCAAAGTCAATGTGTGTATGATATATACGAGTCTTTCTTTCTTTTTTTTGTTTTTTTTGTGTGTTTTGAGCTCAAGTCTATTACTCTACAAAGGTATTGTATGTTTTGGTTTGATGTACTGAAACACAAATTGTGATTCTTACTTGAAGGTTATCTAGAGGAGCAAGAAAAACTTTGTATTTGAAAGTAGAGAATAGAGAAGGTGTTGATGCAAAGAACACTTGTATAATTTGGAGCATGGAAAGAAAGAGAGTGAATTTTGAAATTGGATGCGAGCATAGAAAAAGAATGGTAATACTGTAATGTATGAATTTATTTATCTTAGTTGGTAGGAAGTAATGGTATTCCTCTTGATCTTTATTTATAGTCTAAATTTTTTATATTTTTTCAAGGGTTAAATAAATAAAATAAATGTGGAATATTTTCCATTATCAGATGACTCAGTAAATTGTCACCATTGAGAAAAGAGAAGCTTATTGTCGTTAATAGAGATAGATGCTTTTGTCTCAAATCCATATTCTAGAGAACAAACCAACTCATAAGTGTAACATCAATGTCTTAAGTATAAGCACTTGAAACAAGTGTGTTTGAAAAGACTCTGCAGAATCAGAACGTGTGATCAATTTAGTAAGTATAAAAATCCAAAACTCAAAGGAATTGTTTAGAGAGAAAAAAATACTGCTTCTTGGTGGCTTTCCATCCATCTATCCAAAGAGATGATTTTTAAAATGAAGAAGAAAAGGAAAAAAAAATGGTGGTGTGATGGTGCACTAGCGGAGCGGATCTAGTAGACTTGTACAATTTAATGGATTCATTTTTTAACAAAAAGATCATATAATTAAAAATTTTAAAAAATCTTGATGTCTTTGACATACCCTAATATTGTTGGTCCACCTTAAACATTTGATATTTGTGGTTAAAAATTAACATAATGGAGCAAATTGACTAACAAAGTATGAGACCAAAGAATTAGTTAAGGGACATGGATCCTCTCCATAAACGGTGACTTACATGAGTTTTATAAAAATCATAAAAAATCAATTGAACCGTCAAGATTTTAACTGGACATTCTTATAAGTAAAACTCATGAGATAGAATCTCATTACTTAGCTAAGAGATTAAAAGATTAATTTAGTCTTATTTTTATCATGAAAGTGGATAAAATGTGATGCAAGATAGAATACAATAATGAATATTTTTTAACTTTTTTTGTGTGAACGATGTCGACAAAACCAGTGATGCACCTAATCGGATATATTCTCAATAATTTCCACAGTTTAAGAAAGAAAAAAAAAAATCCACAGTTTAATTAAACAATTAGACAAAGTTCAACGGTTTAGAATTGATTCCAAAAACCTTGATCTCGTCACAAGCTCCACCAATTGAATTAAGTCTAGCTAGCTAGTCTAATTTGCATAAATATCTTTATATAACAATTAAACCTTTAAGTTTGTCAATTTTACATAAAAACTAAGATGCTCACGACTTTGTGTGTGTTCACAAAAATTCTATGATATTTTCGATGATAATGTGGCAATTGGCACATTTGTAATGATTCTTAATCCTTCTTTCTGTCCCAAATACAATAGACCCACCAATAATCAAAGAGGATAAACTTTTGTCTTCAGTTGGAATACATAGTTAAGAAATATGCTTGGGTATATATGACCAATTATTTTACATTCGTGATGCTCAAAAAGAAACGAAATTTGTTCAACGTATGTAAGTAGAATTAATGGACAAGAACCAATGCTATATATATAAAAACTCATATAATTAAAAGTCGAATATGGGATATTAATGTTTGGATAATTAATTATTCTCCTATTCTTATAGTCTATATATGATGATATTTTTGGATATGGTTCGAGATTCTTTATTACATCAGGAGTAGCAGACGACAAAGAGCACTCACTGCATAATTGTCTCATTGTGCTACCAAACATCAACGAAAGGAAATAACAACTCTTACAAAACCATTATCAACAAAAAAGTTAAGTGTGAATTTGTGCTCCATCGACATGATCTTTACCAAATCTATTGCGGAAGACAAAATTGTTTTTACGGTATCTTAACCTTAACAGATTGTAATTTGACTTTCATGACATGAGATGAGATGCCACGTGAGATGATGATGTCATGTGACAGTGAGTTGCTTCATCAACATGCAATGGTATAAAAACAATTATTTACAGGAACGTGCTAACACCCAAAATAAAATTAAGAGCAGTGCTAAGTTTTTAGAATAATTTACAAGAATTATACTGTTTGTTTTTTGAAAAATAAATTAGAAGAGTTGAATAAGCTCAATCAAGTTATTTAATGAGAGATGATACATGGACACACTTATGTGGCAACATACCACTCTACACCTCTCTCATATACCAATAAAAAAACAATAAATAATGATATCTCAAAAAAATGAAAAATAAAATAAAAAACAAATTGAGAGCATGCATTTTTCCCTCTCTCTCTACTCCTGGACCTTTTTCTCCATCCTCCCTCAACCAAAACTCACCATCACAGCCGGCGGCCCAATTTTTCCGACGACAGCGAATGAAATGACAATCTCCCATCTTTCGTTTCAGATCTAGGCTACCTCTGTCCTACCAACTCTGTCACCGTCGTCGTCTCCATCAACTTCTTTACCTCCACCACTCCCTCCTTCGTCCTCCTCTCGCCTCACCGTCACGTCGTCCCTGTCCCACCAACCGGAATGAAACGAAGAAGAAGAAATAGTGGTAAATCTGAGACGGTCGTCGTCGTCGGTGAGATAACTGGATCGGATCTGAGACGGCCGAAAATTCAAAAGGGAAATGGCGACGTAGATCCGACGTGCCGGCGAATATCTGAAGGAAAAAAAACAACCAAAACACCGGTGGTGGCGAAGGACGAACGCAGGTGACGTTGGAGATGGCGGTGACCGGCGATGGTGATGGCGGCGATGGAGGTTAGTGATGGTGGGAGAGAGTGAAAGAATTGAAAAAAATGGACTTGTGAAATTACCAAATTACCCTGCCACTAGGGTGTGTATAAAAGTGGTATGGAAAAGGGTGTTTATGAATCATTTCTCTTATTATTTAATAGCTAGGTTATCAACTAATGAGTTGAAGTGTTATGATCATTAATGAATCATTCCGATTGATAAATTGGGACAATGGGACATGTTATCAAAAATAATTTCAATAATTAACCTATGGGTTTTCTAAGACGCTTTATCTTAGAGCCATATGTTTACAGGGAAACGGTGGTCATAGTTCCTTTATAGATCGAATAGACGATGGGACACACATTGAAGAAAGAACAAGCAGTGAGCAAAGACTTGTCCTTCATACGAGTAACGAGAACAAATTGTGAGCTATGTTGTGGAAAGGAATCATGGTAGGTAGAGGCCATGTTCTCTATTCAAAATTAAGGTTTGTGAGGGAGTCTGAAGGGGAGGGAAAGTGAGGGCTTAAAAATAAAAGAAGAAAGAAAGAAAAACTCTGAGAGATGAAGGTTTTGAGGAACTTAGTTTTTTTTTTTTTTGGTAGAAAGGCATCGAAAACTTAGTTTTCTTTAATATAGAAAATTCATCCAATTTGAAAGGATTACAAAATTGTATTGAAAGAAGGTTTTAGTAAGTTTTCCAAATACAATATATATTGTTATGATACTCGCAAAATTAAAAGTATATTAATTAAAAGTATTCTTTTATCATTTACTAGAAAACACTCTATATCCTCCTTGTAAAGCTTAACTTAAATAGTAGAGACAATGCATAACTATATATAATGTCCGGAGTTCAAACCCCGGCCACCATCAAATAAAGAAAAACACTCTCTCAATTTTTTTTGAAAGATTTCTCTAATCTCATCTCATCCTAACAAAACCTTCATTTCCCTACCCTTCAAACTCCCAAACAAAGCCTAAAACTACTACAATCTTTAAAGTAAAAAAACTAAACTTACTACATAATTTTTTTTTTCTTCCTATAATTAAATATTTGTGTAAAATATGATTATATTACTATTACTGGTGAATGAATCTTTTTCCAGCTTCACATTTAAAAGTCTACGAGTGTGACAAAAAAACTCTATTGGACATTTGGACCTGCTTGAAAATAAAAAGAACAATGTTGTTTACACTTCACTCAATGAATTTTGAAAATTGCTTTTTTGATAATGAATATTTCCTATTAACACAAGTAAATGACGCTTTTACCCGCACCGGCCGTTAACAACTGTTAGGCCATGCGCCGGCAGTTAACTGCCGCTGGTTTCCAGCGGTTGTTAACTGCCGTTGTGTTCGTGATAAATTCAAGTCAGTGGCCATAATTCCAGACACTTATTCCATCATCACTATCTTTCTCTTAAATTTTCACTCTCTCTAAAAAAATACTACCAAATCATCCAAAAAAAATTCCACTAAATCACAAGTAAGTTGTCACTTATGCTATTGTCATACATTTTAGTTAGTATATGTGTTTATATGTTTATAATTTTAGTTGTTGTTTAATTATTAAATTTTGAATTTTTATTTTTAATATAGTTATGTTGTAGATCTTAAATGATGTTAACATATATTATGAATACCTGTTATAATGAAGTTATATTACTTAAATTTATATTTTTTTTTGACTTTTATAAATTTTTTAGGGTTTGATTTTTTTTTTTAATATAGTTATGTTGTAGATCTGAAATGCTATTAACATATATTATGAATATCTGTTATAATGAAGTTATATTGCTTAAATTTATATATACATATATTTTTTAATTTTATAAATTTTATAGGGTTTGAATTTTTGTTTTTAATATAGTTATGTTGTAGATCTGAAATGCTATTAACATATATTATGAATACCTGTTATAATGAAGTTATATTGCTTAAATTTATATTTTTTTTTTCAAATTTTTACAATTTTTTTAGGGTTTGTTTAAGATTTTTAGGGTTTATGTCAAATTTTCACTACAAGTGTGTGAATGAGTTTTTCATTGATTATTTTTAATTTATAATTTTGTAGATTTGAAACAATGGCCGGGTGGATCGACGTTCATGCATAATTCAACGGCGGAGAACCTCAGAGGTTGAAGATTCGGTACCTTGGTGTAACGTTAAGAGGTCTCAAGAATGAACTGACTGAATTCAACCAAGGAGTCAACCCCAGAGACACAAGGAGGGTGGAACACGTTCGATATAAACGTCCAACGCTCGACGAGGGGAGAGTTTCATTCACTTGGGTGGAATTAACGAACGACAAAAACGTGACGAACATATTTTGGGAGCACAACATGTTCCAGTGGATCGATATGCGGGTAACGTTGCTAAGATCAACTGAAGATATCATCAACAACTTGATTCCGCCAGAAGATCGTCATTAGGTACGGAACATTGGGACATTGGGAATGCCGGTCGAATATTGGAGTCCTGCTGCTTGGCAAGTTTGAATTTACCCCATTCAAAGGTAAGACAATTGTTGTAGTTGGGAGGTACAAACAAACGTCTAACTGCAACAATTGTCTTACTCTGGATGGGGCAATTCAAACTTGTTAATCGGCAGGACTCCAGCATTCGCATTTAAAACTACTACAATCTTTAAAGTATAAAAACTAAACTTACTACATAATATTTTTTTCTTCCTATGATTAAATATTTGTGTAAAATATGATTATATTACTATTACTAGTGAATGAATATTTTCCAGCTTCACATTTAAAAGTGTACGAGTGTGACAAAAAAACTCTATTGGACATTTGGACCTGCTTTAAAATAAAAATAAGGATGTTGTTTACACTTCACTCAATGAATTTTAACCGACAGCAGTTAACTATCGATGAACATTTATGTTTTTTTTTTCTGGTGTGTTTAAGCCTTTGTTGAGTGTAAACAGCAATCATCAAATGAAAACTGAGACATACACCTAGGCCCAGTACGTTAAATGCCTCACGGCCCAAAAGAAAACAAGGTCCAAACGACGTAGCTTTAAGAAGCCAATATAAAAAGCATCTTTCTTCTAAGAAATCTAGGGTTTCATCGTCTCCGCTGATAGCATAGCAGCTCGCGCCTCCGTCTCAGACCTGCTCCTCCCTCTCAACCGAAATCATGGTGTGTATCTTTCTCTTCATCAGTTCAATTTCATCTCTTTCTACACTTCTCAATACTCATCTCTGTAATTCATTTTGTCGGTTATTTTTTGCAGGCACCCAAGAAGGCAGCTCCTCCTCCTTCATCCAAGCCAGCCAAATCTGGCGGTGGCAAACAGAAGAAGAAGGTTCGATTTTCTCCTTTTTAAGTAATGAATACTGAATTACTTAGATTTGTTTTATAAGTAATGAATTTTGAGATTTGATTCATTGTTTGATGCTGCTCCTGTCAATCAATTATATGGGTCTGTTTGGATT
The DNA here is from genome assembly GCF_003473485.1 of Medicago truncatula. Lineage (NCBI taxonomy): Eukaryota > Viridiplantae > Streptophyta > Magnoliopsida > Fabales > Fabaceae > Medicago > Medicago truncatula. The sequence continues at coordinate 34,723,846 of NC_053045.1, read as the reverse complement.
GAATTATTTGAGTTTATCTACTTACATAAGCTTATAACATTTTTCGTAAGCTGTTTTTAACTCATTTTCAGAAGTTCTCCAAGATAGCTTATTTAAATAGGTCATGCAAAAACAGTTAAATTAGATTTTTGGCCTTTTTGGATCAACAGCTCATATCACATGCACTTGTAATAATCACTTATGTATAAGCAGCTATTTTTATAGCAAATGGTAATTTTTTTTTTGTGTGTATGCTATAAGTTGTCTTTATTGGAGAACTTATGATAGTAAGATGAAAAAAGCTCTTGAAAGTTGTCATAAATTGTTTTCATAAATTCTTCCAAGCAGTCTCACAAAGTTATGATAGTGGGTAAGCTCAAATGAATAAACCCAAACATCCTTTATAAGTAGATTATACAAAATCATGATAATTAATAAGTGCTTATGCTATAAGCTGTTTTATCCAAACAGGGCCTTTATACATTCTGGTAAAGGTTAGTTTTTGCAAAATGATTGCTTTTTAATTTTAAACAATCTCTTTGGAAACCGAAGGAAAATTCTTTGTTTTCTAATGCTAATTTAAAAATTAAAGATGCAAATTTTTTTGATTTAAACAATGTGATTTGGTAGAGTGATATTAAGGGTCATTTTTTGTGTTTTAACAGAAGTGGAGCAAGGGAAAGCAAAAGGAGAAGGTGAACAACATGGTGCTGTTTGATCAGGGTACCTATGACAAGCTCCTAACTGAAGCACCCAAATACAAGCTCATCACTCCTTCTGTCCTCTCTGATCGTTTGAGGGTAATTCTTTTACTACTGCCTTTTCTTATGTTGTGGATAGATTTGTGATAATGATGAATAATTGTATGCGTGTATTATTATGTTGCAAAGCATTCTGTCTTATGTAAGAGTTTTACTGCATCATTGGAAATCTTTTAAACCTAGGATCTGTCAAAGTGGTTATTCTGTTTTTATTGCTTTGTCCTGTCTTGATGCTCATCATTTTTCAAGACTAGTCGAGTGATGCTTGTTCCATCTAAATTTTTTAGTCCTAGTATTGGTGGAATTGGTTTCCACACATAATGATTCTCTTGTATTGTTAAAGCGGCTCGTATTTTCTGATAAGTTGTTTAAGAGACTCTTAATTTCTGTCATATTGTTTAAGTGGCTAGTATTTTGAACCTATGATTTTCATTACTAGTTTTCAGCTCCACTTTTTAGCCTATATGTTCTATCCGCATTTTGGTCTGTTTAATATTGTTTTGGATATGTTAACCAGAATTTCTGTGCTAAATGTGGCTTGAGTGTAGAAATCACAGAACATATTGGTTAGAGTCTCAGATGTTGTGTATTTGTTTAGATTTCAAGAGACTCTCATGTCTGTAGTAGAGTATGTATTTGCAGGTGTTTCTGAGAATATAGGCCTCATTTGCTTTTGTTTAAACATTTTTATTTTCATTTTCTAAAATATGTACTTAATTTAGCTTTGCCAATATGAAAATGTGCGTCTCTCGAAGCGAACCATTATGATAGAGAGAAGATGAAATGTTAGCTATGGATGATGCAATTTTGGATATAATGATTACAATTTTATGCCATTTTCCCTGTTTCCGAAAATTGCAGTTATTCACAAGTGATCTCTGCACAAATTTAAATGATAATGGAAAATGTCTTAATAAAGTTATTGAGGCCTTAGATTTCTTATTTTCATTTTGTTATTACCACCTCTGCATTTATAGTGATGTTTTTGCATTAGTCTCCTTGTGCATTGTAAGTTTATTTTTGTGCAGTCTTAGTTGTCATTCTAAGTTTCTGCAGTTGCTTGTAAGTTTGGCCTAATGTATTATTTGGTTTAAGTAAAAAACTTTAATTGTAAAATGTTGTGGTATGTTTTATATTCTGTTAACTAAGCATTCTAGTGTGATGCACACCTTTGTTTGCTTGCACATTCACTCAAGTCAAATACAAATACCAAATGCATGTGACTATTTGTAATGTTCTATCTCAATTAAATTCATCAATAATGGAATGTCTTTTGTGGGTCTATGCAGATTAATGGATCACTTGCAAGGAGGGCAATAAGAGACTTGATGGCTAAAGGTTTAATCAGGTTGGTGTCTGCTCATTCAAGTCAGCAGATTTACACCAGGGCTACAAACACCTAGGTGTGATACTGATTTTAAGTTGCAGAGTATCAGTAGAAGTTGCTATGTAATGTTATTTTCTACTTTGAGATGCACATTTTTCAAGCTTGTATTAGTTTTGCTGAATCCATAGCCGGAGATTCTTTTTATATCGTTTATTTGACATCTATCTATGATCGTTTTTGGATTGGATTTGTGGCAGTTTTATTCTGATCTATTTTATTAAGTCAAACTGCTTTTGTTGGAGATTCATTTTCCATACCAGTTTGCAACCTGACTTCTGATGGTTGCACTTTGTTTTTTGTTCATGATCTAGTCAGATGGCTTATGAGTTTGAATACCTATTTTATTTGGTCACGGTATTTTATTGAAATGTTCAAAATCTGAAGTTTGAAAATTTGATAAACTCCTGTAAATCGTCGAAGGTCCTTACGATAAATCTTGTCACTAATGGTATTAAATGATTATCCGAAGATTTTGTTTTTCCAATTTTTATTTGTTCGCTGATGTGAATTGTGGCATTCTCATTTTTATATTTACACCTGGGTATTATGACTGAAAATAATTTGTGATTTCAATGCGTCATCTTTTTATTCAATAAAACTATTATTAAACTTGCAATGTGTATATTATTAAACTTTATACTTTCAATAGTATAAAGTTGGCTTTTAAATTTTGTTTATACTTTCTCTGGTACTTAAAGACTATTTTATGCTAATGGAAATCGTATTTACATATATTACTCAAACTATGTGATTAATTTATTGCATAGTAAAATGAAACGATTATTACCATCTTCCATTTTTATGAACACAACTTGCTCAACATATCTCTGGACTATAATAGTGCAGTGAACTTGCAGTCATCATGTATACACACCTAAGGCATCTTCAATGAGGAGTACTACCTCAATGGAGAAAAAAAATGGGTACCTATTAATTGCCGAACCCTATATAAGGACCCTCTTTGGAGAAAAAAATTGCTACCTATGTATAAGTTGATCACACCTTTCAAATTCATGTTATTCTTGCTATCTTTTTTTTAATATTTTTTTTTTTAAATGAGCATAATATATATGCACATGGTGAGACCTATTTACTCTTCATTGGATCTTTCTTCATTGGAGTTCCTATTAACATGTTAGCATTTAAGTCATAAGGAGTTCTTGTTAGATTGCCAAATGGTATGAAGCAATTATTACCATTCTCCATTTTTATGTAACAACTTGCACAGCATATACTCTGGTCTTTTTAGTGTTTTGCCAATGCAGCAACATGTTATGATGAAAATCTTGAAAGTAGTGGAATGACAATCAACAATCTGGCATAGTTTTTTTTTTTTGAAGGAAATCTGGCATAGTTGTTGCTTGCAGGAGTGAAAAATATAAATACAACCATCTACTTTGATTATTATCAGTGATCTTGGGTATATAGCAAGTATCAGGCACCACTTGATAGGTCCATTGAGTCTAATACACCAATTATGTTCCAAATGGAAAATATTGCCAACCTTTTATAAACTAATATAACATTTTCTAATTAAAGTTGTTTATCCAAACTGAAGAGGTTTGTAAACAGCATAATAAACAAAATAAGAATGGTTTCTTTTGCTCTGGACAAAAGATCCAAATTCTGTGGTATTGTGCCCTGGTTAAACACATGATTTGAATTTTATATCTGAAACTGTTTGGTTGGATTCATGCATGCGCAGATAGCCCTGTGTATGGCAGATTTCTGAGTTGAAAATTGGTAATGAGCTGGGAAGCATGGTTTGCAGGAAGCATTTCACAGACAGTGTCAAGGTGTCCTAAGGAACCATATCTATGTTATGATGATATTCTAAGCCAACTTTGTAACACTTGGAGAAGAGTATATTCCTCTTGTCTGCAACAATAGATTTTCCATTATATAATATAATAAATATATGGAGAATATGGTAGCAGAGCATAAGAAAACTTAGGTATAGTTTAGGCAATACATTTGCTGCCAAATTGAAATCCTCCATAAAGTTTTAACCTTTTCATATCACAAAATGATGAGCATCTGCACAGACTGAAGGCTTCTGAAATCATCACCTCCTCCTCATCAATAAGCTGGAACCTCAATGATTTCCATAAATACACTGATAAGATTCTTCAGTTGCAAGCTATAAAACACTCCTTGGCACACAAATCTTGCAAAACATGTGTGAATGAATTACTAATAGGGTCTCTGAAGCTCCTAGTTCTCTAGCTTTGCTAAAGATATCCTGCTGTAATCAAAAGAAAGCATAACCGAACTTCGAATAACGGTTCGAAGGAAAAGACAGGAGACAGTTCAAAGTTCTTGGAAAATTTCAAGGGATTTAAGGAGTTGATTTTAACATCTTCAAACACAGACAATGGATCTTTGTCTATAATCAGCAACTTCAAAGAAGCTGCTGCTACCACTCTGATTCATCTATAATCACTAAATTCATTTTTAACCCCATCAACATTTAAGTAAATACAAAGTGCCCCATATTTGTACATGAATGTAACTAATATAGTTTTTGCTAATGATTATATATTATCAAATACTCAAATACTAACTTCCATATTTAGAAATATTCATTCAAGTCTTGTTGGGAAACAAATTGAAGTACCAAAGAGTTAAGCTATAAAGAAGTTTGAGGAATTAATGTCCAAAACAAATGTTTTAATTTGGTTAATCATCTTAATTGTTTTGGTTTATCAGTTTATAAATGTTTTGGTCTAGTTTTCTAATCTTTGTTTTTTACGCATGCATATTATTTCTAGCCACATGTAGACTTCAATTAAGGTATTGATTTGACTCTATTGACCCCACTTAATTATTTGGATCAATATTGAAGCTGATTAGATTGGTTGTTGAGCAATAAACAAAATATATTATTGTCCTCAATTATATGTCATGGGCTCAATCTCATTAATATACTACGAACAATGTGATGCTTGTCTTTTTGTTATTATGAGGATAATAAAATCAATGGACACTTTCCTCATGGTATGATATCTCTCTCACAGAACATCAAAATCTATGGTACACTATCACCGTCAGAACTTAAACTTGCGGTACTAAAAATTATTCAGCAATAATGTTTTAGTACCTTCCTCTTAACTCCACTCAATCAGAGACAAAAATCCAACACTTTCATTGCACCTGATCCCTAAAATTTGTCTGTGGATTATTTTTTCCTCTCTTTGTGAGAAACACTTTGATAGTTAGTTTGCAGGGGACCGGTACTTGAAAATTGTTCGAAACTCCATATGTGACATTACCTTTTAATAGTAGAAGTTAACAGTCCTCCTCGTCTTTATGAACAAGATTTTGACTTGACTGTTGTCACTTCGATACAAATAAGAGAAAACAAATAGGAAAACGCTAGATCAAGCGAAAAATGTTTCACGAAAGTCTCACGAAAGACTAAATAATAACTGTAGCGCTTCTTTTCATTTTTAATTTCCAATAGCTGTTTTCCACTGTGTTTCAAATCCAAGACTAATAATTCATTCGCGACCAGTTCATTATAATTGTTTTCGCTGTATACAGTATGTCTAAAATGAATATGAGTGTCTCAAAACTCAACACATTCATTTTCTCAATTGTTTTTGTCAAACTAATACTAATCAGGTCATCGTCTCAACCATAAGAATGAGGAGAACCATGAACTTCTACTTCTAAAAAGAGTTGTCGTTTGTCACTAAAGTTTCGAGTAATTCTTAAGTACTATTCCAATGTGAACCATCTATCATTTTTAAGGTGGTACACAGTAGAATCCGGCTTGACTTAAACCAAAATATAAGGAAGAAAGACAAGGCAGAAGACAATGCAATTGTATATCTTTCATTGCATTTTTGTATTTAATTGGAGAAATTATACTCACCTTCTTAGTTCTTTTTAATTGGCCATAATCATATTACTAGAAAGTGATATAAAAGTATTAATAGCATAATCATTGGCAAGTAGTCAAAATTGATTACCAAGAGGTGCATGCCAGTTAAGCTGGAGTTTTGCTAGCTAGTACCTGCATCTATGAATATGATGTGTTGATAAAATAATTTTCTACAAAAGACAAGATATAATTAATGTCAATAGCAACCACCAGAGAAAATGTCAATGTCCCTCGTGTGATGTATAATAAAGATACAATGAACCATAAAAAAATGGCCCAAACATGGTTAAAAAATCATTAGAAAATAAACAAGTAATAAAAAAATTGTGGTATGAGTTGTAAGGATATGGTGGGGGAGACATTATAACTAACAAATCTGATAAATGTCAAGATCAATCTTTATAATTTAACTTATAAATTTAATTTTTTAAGATAAGATTCCTAATGTCTCATATCCCTTATATATTGATCAATTTCCTAGGAAAGATAGCAAATTAGCAATTCATTTGCACATATTCCACCTTAACAGTTAACACTTTTTTTCTTGTGAAAAAATGGAATTCTCTTCATTAAACACTAAATCTCATCATAACCATGCTCGTTCTAATAGTTTACCTTCTAAACCACACCCTATAATTCTACAATGCAATGAACATTTAGCTAGATTAGGAGGTGCTAATAGTAATTCTGATTCCACCTCCTCCTCTTTAGTCCTCAGCCACAAACTAAACATCCTTCAAGATTTGCATATATGCATTGAAAAATTGGTTCAACTACCTCTAACACAAGAAGCATTTGTCAAACAAAGCCAAGAGAAATGGGTTGATGAGTTTTTGGAAGGCTCATTAAGGCTTCTAGATACATGCACAGCGACAAAAGACGCACTACTTCACACGAAAGAGTGTGCGCGTGAACTTCAATCGATTATAAGAAGAAGGAGAGGAGGTGAAGCTGAGGTTACAATAGAGGTTAAGAAATTCTTGACATCAAGGAAAGTGGTGAGAAAGGCTATTTTCAAAGCATTGGAAAATTTGAAAGGTAATGCAAATAAATGCAGTTTATGTATCAATAGCAATAAAGACTATCAAACTGTGGCAACAGTTAGTTTGTTGAAAGAGGTTGAAATGATTACATTTTCTTTATTTGAATCATTGTTGATTTTTATGTGTGGAACACAATCAAAGAGGAGTAGTTGGTCTTTGGTATCAAAGCTAATGAATAGCAAAAAGGTATCAAACTCATTATCACAAGGTGAAGATGAGAATGAGTTTGCAAAAGTGGACACTGCTTTGGAATTCTTTGCATTCAACATGAGAAGCAAGTCAAGTGACATTGAAAATTTGCAAAATAAGTTGGTGAATTTAGGATCATGCATACAAGATCTTGAAGAAGGACTTGAATCTTTGTTTAGGCGTTTGATTAAAATCAGAGTTGCCCTTCTCAACATCCTTAATCACTAGTTGAATGAGTTATGAAACAGATGCATTAGAATTTTGCAACATATATTGCATCTTTTCTGTATAATACAATTGTAGATAATGTGTTATGTACCTGTTACTTCGATGGTAAAAAGTTCATCAAATGACATGAATGTATAATTGTAAAATTTTTATTTCAAAGTCTTGACCATTTTTCAAAGTCTCATTTTCAATTGAAATTTGTATTGTTTTTCTTTTATTGTCTCTCTCACTTTACCTTGTGATATTGCACCCTTAACCTTGGATCCATCCATATATATGGTAAAAATCACTCCTAAGAGGAGTATGCATATGCGAATCTTAGACACAAATACCGAACACGACACTAACACGTGGGCACATATACACTGATAATCTAAAATGTCGATGTTACATAGCTATCAACCATTGACGCTAGCGGTAATTACTAATTAGAACCAGAGTTTCCCTTCTCAACATCTTCAATAATGACCAAGAGAAATATGTAAGTTTCTTGTAAACATGATGTCATATTAAAAAAAAGGCATAACATGACAATCATGTTTGTAAACAAGACGGTAAACATAGATTTTTCTTGGTTCCCTTGGAAGATATTTGATCACTATCTCTAAATTCGTCAATGGACAGCCACCTTCAATGCAGCAACGTCAACCATCGACAAAACCATGGTTTGGGTGAGAATTCCTAGCCTAAACCTTGTCTATCATGATGAGAGTTTTCTGCGGGCTCTTGCATCAGCCATAGGATTCCCGGTCAAGGTTGATCTTCATACTTCGCAAATAGAACACGGAAGATTTGCAAGAGTGTGTGTTGAAATTGATTTGAATGAGCCGGTGGTAAGCAAAAGTTGGAATCAATGGAGAATGGTATCAAGTCCAATACGAAAGTTTATGCACACAATGTCGCTCCTATGACCATGCTCTCGAGCGCTGCACTCCTAGACCTAGCACAAACACTATCCCAGCCACAAAGGGAGAAGGAGGCTAGATAAATGCGGTAAACACTCAATTACATCAGAAAAATTCAGGAGGGATTGTGAAGTCATGGTATTATTCCTAAAAATACCTTTTAATCGATTTAGGTTTTATTTTTCCAAGAACACTTTGGTTCTCATGGAATAAATGTCCATGACGACGAATTTTGGAAATACAATCACATTTTTTTTTTTTTCCTTTTGGAAAAATTAAATATTATCAACTGCATTTCTTTTTACCTATATATGAGACTAGAGAAGTAGCTTGTGAATTTACAATGGTAAGTGAGAAGATTAACAAGCAACCCCATGAATCATAGAGAAGTAAGCAACATATAAAAAATATATGCTACATGTTTTCTGGTCTCTTGGACTATAGATAAGAATAATGTTCAAATTTTATGTTGCATACTTACCAGCATCCTGTTTGTGATGTGTATACCTTTACCTTACACCCTATAAAGAACTATATGGTGCCAGCAGACAAGTTTGCAGACTGAATTTCCACCACAATGCACAAACCATAACTTTTTAATTTCTTTTATAACATCAACCTGAAAAGATAAACAATGATACCATGCTAAATCTTATATTCAAATCAAGATGATATCATGGAAAACAAATTTGTACTTGTCTTACTCAACTCTTTTGCTATATATGAAACAAATTTCAACACAAAAGTTCAAACTTTAGAACAAATTTTCATTTCTTCTCCTACACTTGTAGTCCTCTATTGTGTTATTTGACAAAAATTAAAGGAAGCAAACACAAAGAGGGACTAAAAAGAAGGTACTTGTAGGCCCCTAAGGAGGGACTAAAAGGCCCCTGCTTTTATAAAATGTAGATACTGAGAAAAGTAAATCATGATCACTAGCGAAAAACTTTCAATATTAATCATCAACGTAAATGTATTTACCCCTCTTACTCTAGTGTAACAAAATGATGCAAACCATATAAAGGTTGATCTGATCATAGTTAAAACTGATAGATAAGGAGACCGACCACGAGGAACACCATGGCGTCGTTTAGAGATTAAGTCTTGGGCGGCGCTCAAGCACCTGTGAATAAGAATATAACACTCATCTTTCAAAAATATATGCTACATGTTTTATTGTCTTAGTGTATATGACACAGACAAAATAAGAATAATGTTCAATTTTTATGTTGCATACTTAAATCATGTCATTGGTATTTGCAAACTTCTCCACCAAGCAATTCACCTTACCAGATGGACCAATTCATCGATGGTGTATTGTTTTTCTTTTAAATGGGGTGAATCATGAATTACATCCTCGCTTTACCTTAGTGATATTTTATAGTTAATTTCACATCTTCAGATCAATCTTATTACATCTCGCTTTACCTTAGTGATATATACTAGCGGAAAGACGGGTACGAGTCCGCTCTTTTTACTGTGCTAACGTGTGTATATTTAAGGCTAAATTGCATATTTTTACCGCTCTTTTTACCGTGCTAACGTGTGTACTGCCAACACCCAATTTTTTCACATTTCTTCATCTTTCTTCCTCCTCCTATTCTTCATCTTCATCATCATATTCATACATTCATCCAAAACTCATCCGAGGAAAAAAAAAAAAACAAAAATGCACTCTTATCCTTTCAAAAGAAAAATGTATGCATATTTTTTTTTGAGAGGATGTTTCATATTTTATATTATTAGGACCAAATAATATACTACATTTTTATTTTCTTATAACTAAGACATGGGTAATGGTATGGCTATGTTTTGATTCTAATTTTTTTCAAAGATTCTCGCATGACCATTTACTCAAACACATGGGAAGATCCTGAAAAAAGAAAGATAACATTACCAAAAAAAGAAAGATAAGGCATAAGTAAACCTTTTTTTTCATTGAAATGTTTGAACAACCTGAGATTCCAAAATTGCCAACCAAAATTGAATGTCTTTTTGTATTTTCTTTAATGAAACTATATCTTAATAAATCTTTTTTTTACAAGATATATTAATAAAGTATTATTTCTCACATATGTATGTAATAAAATAACATAACAAAATTTTATAAAAAAATAACAACAAAAATGATAGAGGAAGAAAGCAAGGAGGTGGAGTATCATTATAGCAATTAAAAACCTCTCCACATCAATTATTGTCATGCCCACATGGGATTCAAATTTCAAAGTCAATTTGAATCCATACTGCTGTCAAGATAATAAGTCTAGTTAGGTAAGTTGATGATTAAAAATTGTCAAAAATTAAGTACCTGCACATGTTCTTTTATTTTATGAATCTAAAAATTCAATGAACAACGTGATTCTTGTCTTCCTATAATGTAAAGTGTATATTTATTATTACTTCCCTTGGTTTAGGAAAGACTGCACAGAACTTGCTAGTAATATGTACAACTAATTCAATCTGTATATTCTGTACTATATACTTCATTTATAACACAACAAAAGTGATTTTATTTCCAAGAGTTAATTTTATACTTGCATTAATTGCATTGTAAGTTAGCACACCAATATGGTTGATTACCTCAGTGCAAACGTGTGCTAAGTGACAAAGATATTAAGTACTGAGCTGTAGTGTTCCTATGCAAGAGACATTGTATTAACACTTACTGAGATTTTTCATGGATCTGAATCTAAATCAGTTAGCCCTTATGGATTTTTGTTACTATTTGATTCCTTATGTCTCTTGAAATCTCAATATATATTGAACTAATCTGAAAGGTAGATCCAAATTCAAAAAAGAGCTTTTGCTCTCTTCTGTTGAAAAATCAATGGCTACTAGTACTATCATTCCTTTTAGCCCAACATCACATCACCAACCTCGCTCGAAAAGCTTGCCGTCGAAACCACATCCCCTCATTCTACAATGCAATCAACACTTGGCAAATTTAGAGCCTTTCGACGCAATCAACTCTTCATCGTTGTTCGGTAAAAAGCTAACCGATCTACAAGCTTTACATGATTGCGTTGAAAATTTGGTATTGCTACCTCTTACTCAACAAGTCCTTGTCCACGCACGTCAAGAGAAATGGACCGACGAGCTTTTAGACGGATCTTTAAGGCTCCTAGATGTTTGTTCTGTAGCAAAGGATTCTCTAATTCATACGAAGGAATGTGCACGCGAACTTCAATCGATTATGAGAAGAAAAAGAGGAGGCGAAATGGAGGTTACAGCCGAGGTGAGGAAATTCTTGGCTTCTAGGAAGGTAGTAAAGAAAGCAATCCTCAAAGCTTTGGAGAATTTGAAGGCTAATGTGAAGAAAGGTAAAGGAAAACTATTATCTCCTAGCAACAATAAGGATCATGAAAAAGTGAGTTTGGTTAGTTTGTTAAGAGATGTGGAAGTAATTACTCTTTCAATGTTAGAGTCACTTTTGATCTTTATCTCTGGACCAGCGCAATCGAAACCAAGTAATTATTGGTCTTTGGTTTCAAAGCTTATGATGCAGAACAAGAAGGTTTCTTTTACACAAGAAGCCGATATCAACGAGTTTTCTAATGTTGATGCTGCATTGCAGTCTTTTGTGTTTAATGTGACAAGAAAATCAGATAATGTCAATCATTTGCAGAACCAATTGGAAAATTTGGAGTCTGTTGTTCAAGGGTTTGTGGAAGCACTTGAAGCTCTTTTTAAACGCTTTATTAAGATTAGAGTTTCCCTTCTAAATATCCTTAATCATTAGTTGTATAAATTTGAATGAATGTTTTGTAATTATGTATGTCATGTCAATGAATCAATGAAATTGGCTTCTAACTTTTCTCTTTTATATATTGTTTATTCTTCTGTTTTTCCATTTCATTTTGACACTTTAGCTACCTAATTAATTTGTTGCAAACTTATCAATTGTATTTTTTTTCTTAATATTTTTCTGCTGTTAGTCCCAAGATTTTAACCGAAATACTGAAATTTCTTTATAGAGGAAGGTGTTTCAAATGATCCTCTTTTTATGTTTTAGAGTTTTAGTCCCAAAAATAGGCAAAAGTCATGGTGCATAAGCCATTTCTTTATGCATCGTGCATAAACACTTCACAACCATCAGATTTCTTTCATTTTGTGTTTGTCATTTGTCTCTCTACTCTTTTGAAAAACAGATTTTCTCTCACTCTCTCTCTAAGAAACCGATCTGGGATGAAGCTTCATCTTCTACACACCTCCGGCGCGGTGGCCGACCGCCCTAGGGCAGTAGCGGCGCCGCCGGAGTAGTAGGAAATGGCTCCGATTTCAAATTTTTTTTCACTTTTAAAAATCCTTTTCCTTCTATAATCCAAATTCAGACTCGGTTTTCAGAGATAAACAACCAAATAATGTAGATCTAGGTTTTAACTTTGTTCCCATTCCTTTCGTTTCCGTTCGGTTTCCTTCTTCTTCTTCTGCTCCTTCGCCGCCGCTTTCTTCTCTACTTTCTTTGCTTCCCATCTCTGTTGTCTCGCGAGCTTCTTCTTCGTGTTCTTGGGGAGTTCTGAAGTGGGTTGCGATGGTTCTGGGTTTGGAGGTGGAACTGTGGATTCGGGTTCGTGATTTTCACCATAACTGCACGAATTTCCGCATCCATGGGCTGGGATTTATGGCTGGGAAACTGCTGGAAACCATTAAGTACATCTAATGATTTTCCACAACAAAATGGTTTTGGCATTCCGGTACGGTGATGATGATGAACGACTATGTTGATGATGACGAGATTGAAGATTCTGGAAACCATTTCCACATCAAAATGGGTTTGGATTACAACTCACAGAAACCATTTCCACAACAAAATGGTATGGCATTCCGGTACGATGATGATGATGAAATACGGTGTTGATGATGAGATTGAAGATTCCAGTGGTGATGATGATGAACGACGGTGATGATTCAGTTTGTTTCCACGTTTGGTTCGTTTTGTTTTGTTTTGTTTCCTTTGGGGGTGTAGGAAGCAATTATGTTGAAATTTATGCACGGTGCATAAGGATTTCCTTATGCACCATAACCGCTCCTCCAAAAATATGGTTTATTGTGCTTGATATATAGGAGTCTTAGACTCGAATGTTAAAATTCAAATGTAAGTAGTTAGACTCGTATCGACTAAGAGTGATTAAATGAAGGATATTTAAGAGAGGCGTCTCACTTACTCATATTATCTCTATACTTTGCTTACATGTCAACTCACCAATGCCCTCCTTTCTAACTAATTTTCTAATCGTTCACCATGTGGCTCTCTTTTCTTTTTCTCTATTTTCCATCTATTTATTACTAAATATTTACATTTACATATGCTCATTCATATAATTCTTAAATATGCAACTAGAAATAATTGAGTTAAGGGAATGTGCAACTGATAATTGAGTTAAGGGAATGTGATAATACTAATAATAATTTTGTTAAAAAATGATATAAAAAACAAAAATATTAAATTTAAAAGTTTAGTTGAAAAAGTGTGGTTATTTGATTATATGGTGCGTATGGTACATCTTTTTTGGACAAATATATTTTATCAATATTTATTTTTGGCAGTGGTGGAGCTAGAAATAATCTTCCGGGTGGGCCAAATTTTGTAGTGTATGTAAATTTATATTTTTTAGCAGTTAATTCGAATGACTATTAATTTTTATTGTCTATGAAACATGTTTTCTCTCTGGCCCCAATTTTTGACCCAAAATCACACCTCTAATTTGTTTTTATATTTCCCTTTATTCAAATAAATGATATTCACATCTATTTCGTTTTTTTTCTTTCATGATTGCATCGTCTTATTGCAACGTTGTTTTGTTTGTCGTCGTTGTGCGACTTGTTTGTCTTTCCTGTTTCGTTCAGGTATTTGTTCGATTCAGATTGTCAAATCAGCTTCGATCTAGTGCAGATCAAATCAATGACTTTGGAGTCGTCAACGATGCAGATCCGAAGACATGAGTATTCCGGAGACTCAAATATAGTCATATGTGTAGGCTTTAGTACTTTACCGTATTATGTTATTATCATGGATGTTGTGAATTTGTTCACAAATTCATCCTTTTTGTTTTTGGTGAATTTGTATCAATGAATGAATGAAGGTCGTTTATATTTGTAAAAAAATAAAAATAGAAGCGCTAAAAATAAAAAAAGAATACATATAAGGCAAAATTACACTTTTGATCTCTTAAATTAATTTCAGATGATAATTTAGTTCTTTAATTTAAGAAGATAAAACTATAATTTTGAAGTTTGAAAGTTCATATGCAAATAAATCAAAAGAATAAAATTAAAATTAAAAAAATATAAAAATTAAACTGTTATCTAAAATTAAATTAAGGACTAAAATTACAATTTTGGCGGCATGTAAATGAAGATCCAAGAAAGCATGTAAGAAAGAGTGTACACCACCGAAAAAAGAATGAAAAACCCTAAACCCTAGAACCTTCATTCCTTCCTTACAATGGCGGCTGAACTTCCACCGGAAATTCTCACCGAAATCTTCTCCCGTTTACCGGTAATATCACTTCTCCGATTCCGATCAACTTCAAAATCACTTAAATTCTTAATCGATTCCTACAAATTCATCAACCTTCACCTCAGAAATTCCCCCAATCGATCCTTAATCCTTCGATTCAAATTCGATATCTACCAACTTGAAATCAATGATGATTTCTCTAATCCAGGCGTATTGGTGCTACTTATTCCACACAACCACCCTTTCACCGCCAACAGCGAGCATAACAACACCCTTACTCTTATCGGTTCATGTAACGGCCTCCTCGCCATGTCCCACGGCGTAATGGCTTTCACGCATCCCAACGCCCCCAACGAAATCGCAATCTGGAACCCTTACACCGGTAAATATCGGATTATCCCTTTTCTCCCTCTTCCCATCCCTAACATTCTCCAATCTGACAACCCTAATCGTGGCTGCTTATGCGTTCACGGCTTCGGTTTTGATTCTTTATCCGGCGATTACAAACTCCTCAGAATCTCTTACTTGCTCGATCTACAAAACCCTTTTTATGATCCACATGTTAGACTCTTCAGCTTGAAAACAAACTCATGGAAAATAATTCCTAATTTTCCTTACGCTCTTTACTATACTCGAACAATGGGTGTTTTTGTTGAGAATTCTAGTTCTCTTCACTGGGTTGCGTCCAGGAAAATTCAACCATTTCAATCTGATTTAATTCTCGCTTTTAACCTTTCACTTGAGACTTTCAACGAGGTTCCTCTTCCTGATGAAATAGGGGAACAAGTTAATAGTAAGAGTTTTAAAATTCGTGTTGCTGATTTAGGAGGGTGTCTTTGTATGACTGTGGATTATAAAGATACTAAAATTGATGTTTGGGTGATGAAAGAATATGGATGTAGAGATAGTTGGTGTAAACTTTTTACTGTGGTTAAATCGTGTTTCGATGATTTACCTGTGGAATCTTTGAGGCTTTTAGGTTATTCCATTGATGGAAAAAAGGTTTTGTTGAGGGTAGATGTTGTGAATCTGTTTTGGTATGATTTGGAGAGTAATCAAGTTAGTCATTTTCAAGAAGATCTTGATTTGGATGACGCTATGATTTGTGTTGGAAGTCTTGTACCACCACCTTGCGAGGATCCTACAAGCGAGAAAAGGTACTCCTTATGTTTAACTGAGTTTTTGTTGTTGTGTATAAGTTATATCAGTTCAATGGACCTTTGACATTAAACTCTATATTATAGGTCAAATTGAATTCTTATCATAGGATAAGGATTCTCTAATTACTTTGACGTCTTTACCGTTGTTTATGTATATGGCAATGTGTGTATGCTTTGTTTGAGATATTCACTCACTACTAAATAGTTATTTTGACATGCTTATTTCTGAATGTTGAGACTATTCCACCCTGCCGTGGTTTGATATCTGTGTATGTAAAGAGAAGAAAGTTGTCGTTTACATATTGGCGCACCATGAACTTACTCCAATTTTATGCATAGTTCCTTTAAAAAGCATGGCTTTTATCAACTATTCTTTTGTGATATTTTTGAACTTACTTTGATGAGATTCATTTTTTCCCACAGGGACGACTTTTTGTCCAGAGAATTTAAATTGAGACTGTAAGCGATGGACGGAAGGACCTGTGAAGTGCAGCTGAAACAGGATGCTCCAGTTGTTTCTTGTGATGGAATTAGTCACCTTGGTTAGGTTGAATTGGTAATGATGGAGGTGCACCCATTTTTATCCCTCTTTTTGAATTTTCTGAGATCACAGTTATCCCTCTTATGTGTGTGTAAAACTGATATATTACTATTTTTAATGGAGCTGATAAAAGCTATTTTGGCATAGGCATGTGAAGCTTGAGCATCATATCACCATCAATGTAGATGTCAATATTGAAATTGGGCAATTTAAAAAATTTGTATGTTTGTGAACTCTAAAATGAGGCAAGCATCTTATTTCTTATATCTTCAGGGAAGCATCAAAATTTCAACAGGGCTTCTAGTCTATAGACTCCTCATTATCATACATAAATTTTGAACAAATTTTTGAAAAACAATTCTGACAACTCATATAACTAGGTGGATGCTGAACTAATCGGGAATTTAATATTGGAATTTCGTATTCCATACTGTTTTAAATGAGATACCTGTTTTGAAATGATCGTACAATTATAGTGTTTTTTTATTTTAAAATCATTTTTAGCCATATGTAAGTATGATACTGTTATAGTTTTAGGAATTTGGAAATGTGTGTTGCATGATTTTGGAACATTTTTTTTTAATTTCATTTTGTAGTTTTTATTGAGAATTGGAAAATCAAGTTGAAAGATATACTGTGATAAGCATTAGTTTTGCATTACTTTGAGTTGAATTGCAACTGTGATGGGTAATGCTTCGTTTTAAGCAACTGTCTATCCCTTTATTTCATATTTATAAGTGAATTATAGGATGTTTGTTTGTTTCTTATGCATTTTCTATCTGCTTTAGCCTTTCTGTGTTCTCTTTTGTAAATCATTTCATTTTTTTTTGCAAAAGAACTGTCCTTTCGCCTATGGTTGTAGTATCGATTTGATGTAGCACTTACTTGCGGGTGTTGAAACTTCAAAGTTATATTTAGTTGGTCTCGTAAAAAGATCCTTTTGAACTGTGTATGCAAAAGCTTGAAGAAGAGAAAGAAATCATTCTTAAACAAATTTCAGAGAATGTGAAAGAAAAAATTGATGAAGGATTGCAGAACTAAGAACTTTAGGGCTCAACCATGCATAAAAGGTTAAACTCATACTGTTTTGGTGATTATGTTATCAACAGATAAATGTTAGAGAAAATTTATTTCATATCTTCAGTGTTTGTATGTCAATTTGCAGAGCACATTTTCCTTTTAGGCGAGGCTTTCTTTTTTGTTTGGAATTGATTGAATAAAAAAAGTTGATTATTCTGAATATATGATACACTTCATGTAGTAATCCTAACTAAACTAACAAATGTTAACCAACTTACATCGAATAGTGACAGGGAAATTTAAGTATATGCTCATTTGACTTATTTGGGTTCATTTTATGCCCTGATTACTTGTCTGTATCATATCATAGTTATTAAAAAAATTGAAGAAAACACATTCACGGGAAAGAGTAGCGTATTATACTTTTGTAAGGAATAATTTTTTAGTTTACTTGCCTGATTACAAGCTATGACTGTTTCACATATATCATAAGGAATAATTTTTTTTTTACTATTCTGTCCGTCCCAAACTAAATGATTTTGTTGGATTCTTTTTGATGAATATTTTCAAAATATCAACTTTTTTATAATTTTTAATACATATTAAAAAATGTTAAAGATCAAAGACATGCATTGGTATCATTTGAAAAGGTCAACAAGGTCACTTATTTTGAAATGGAGAAAGTAACATTGTAAGACCATCTTATTCTCACAATAGAAACCTACAATGTTTTTGGTTTTGCGGATTTTCATCTGCTTGATATATAGAAGTCTTAGGCTCGAATGTTAAAATTCAAATGTAAGTAGTTAGACTCATATCGACTAAATGAGTTAAATGAAGGATATTTAAGAGAGGCGGCTCATTTACTCATATTATTATGAGGAAAGATTGCTTCCACTTCTACTTTGGAATTAGAATTATTAGTTAGTATCAAATAATATACTTTTCCCTAAAAAAAAAAAAAAAATACTAATGACGTATGCCTATATTACTAATAATAATTGGGCAGTGAACAATTCAATTCATTTTAGAGTGAAAAGTGAAAAGTGAAAATTATTAGCAGCCGATTAACAAATCAATGGTGGATATTTTAAGTAGTACTTACAATATCCAAGTAGGACTTACATTATCCACTTACAATATCCGGTTCGGTTCAGTTTTTGGTTATTTAATTATGAATTTTCAAAACACCATGAACTCAAAAAAACAACGAAAATCTCAATATGAAAATCAATTTTTGTCAAAAAACTAATTAACGAAAATCTCTATTAAGAATACACAGAAAGCATCTGAAAATTTTCATCTTAATTTTGAAGGCATGGTTAAAAAATCGTAAGAACCTTCATGATGAAATGTTGGAGTTTTTAAATGAAATACGAATTAATTAGAAATTGTTTTAAAAAATTAATAGTTATTGGAAATGAAAATTCATAATTAATCCTTTGTTCAGTTGGAAAATTTTAGTTTTTTTTTTCTTTTTCTGCGAAAAGCCATATTTTAACATCCTAAACATGCATGAAAAAAATTATAAAAAAATTCAATCTCCAGGTCACTTGTGTGGACTTCGCGTATATTACATAATCAATAAATAGGAAGAATCTCATTTATTCTTACAAGGTCATTTTTCAGACTTAACGCATATTACAAGATCAATTTAAACGATTAACCCTTCAAAATATGAGTGGTAAAACTAGTTAAACTTGAAAGTTACTTAACTTAGGTTTTGTTTGGGAGTTTGGAGGGGAGGGGAAGAGAAGACTTTAGAGGGGTTTGAAATATAGGGGTTTGAAAATTGAAAAAGTAACAACTCTAAAAAATTATTATTTTGAACGTGAAGTTCTGCACACCATCATGCATCAATTAGTTCCTTCACATGTTAATGAAACATGTAACTGCAACAAACAAAATGGTAACATAAATTAATGGATGTCTAGCTGGGAACACTGCATAAACATCGCCTTTGGCCACCAAGTAACCAATATAACAGTTTCTGAAGATCAAGACTTTCCTTGCCTTCAATATGTCCTGTTGTAGGCAGACAATTTCATAGACTAAAAGATTACAATGCATGCATAATGCATTTCTAAGCATATAGTATTATATTGTAATGATGCCATTTTATCAAAATCAACGCTATTCCCTAAAAAAAATTGAGGGATGAGTTGGAAGCTTGATGCATGGAGAGCATTGCCAGATCATGGTGAGGTAGCTGAGATTCAAATCAAGAAGATATAATTTCATACTAATTAGGTGACACTTGAGGAACACAAATATTCGTTTTGTCTCCCTCAATCGGTTACTTTGTTTGCTATATATGAAGGCAAAAAGCAAACAGAAACTCAAGTTTTCAAATAAGCTCTTGTATATTATCACTTTCTAACCTTTTGAGAAGAAAAAATGGCAGTCATTGAAACAAACACAAAAAGCTCTCTGCACCTTCGCAGCAACAGTTTACCCTCCTCTCCTCACCCTCTTGTATCACAATTTGAGGACAATTTGAAAATATTGAATAATTCTGAAGGCACCACTTCATTGTCATCATCATCGGTATGCAACAAACTTAATGGAATGCAGGATTTGAATGACTGCATTGGTAAGTTACTTCAATTGCCAACTGAACAACAAGCCTTATCACGAGAATGCAATGAAAGATCGGTTAATGACCTACTAGAAGGTTCACTTAGAATCTTGGATATCTGTAGTATAGCTAAGGATTTCCTTTCGCTATCAAAGGAAAACATGTATGAACTACAATCAGTCATCAGAAGAAAGAGAGGAATTGAAACTGGATTCACAGTTGAGGGTGTAAAATACATGGCTTTTAGGAAGAACATGAAGAAGCAAATTCGAAAGGCGTTGGTAAATTTGAAAACAATGAAGAATGAGTCGATTGATTCTTCCTCAAACAAAGACAATAACTCTTCACCTATGTTTGGATTATTGAAAGAAGCAGAAGCGGTCACTCTTTACTCACTAGAACATCTATTGCTATTTATCTCTGATCCTAAAGGACACTCAAAACACAGCAGATGGTCAATAATATCCAAGCTGATGCATTCTAAAAGAGCAGTCTCCGACTCTCAAGAATCAGACACAAATGAATTTGAGAAGGTAGATTCAGCTTTGTTGTCTCTCATCAGCCACAACAAGACTTCATCTGCTGACAATTTTCAAAGTCACATGGAAAATTTGGAGATTTGCATTCAAGATCTAGAAATAGGAGTTGAACACATCTCAAGAAAATTAATTAGAAATAGAGTTTCACTTCTTAACATTTTCAACCACTAACCGTAGTGTCTATATCATTTTTGCACACTCAATTTTCGCTCACGAGTACTGTTACATAACTGTACATGAATGTAATTATATATCTTCTTTTTAATAGTGAATATTATTATACAGGGATCAAATCCTTATTAGTTCAACATCTATCTATCTTTCTCAGTTCCCTTCAAAATTTTATTTTTCTTTCAAATACTCTCCATTAAAATATAATACTTATACAGCAACCTGTAAATGTTAGAGATTACTATTACTATACATCATGGCCATGTTCTCAAGTTGAATGCATATCCTAGTTGTCAATCACCAAACCACCATTAGGTTCATGATTAAATAAAAAGTCTTCCACATATTCTCAAGTTTTATATGCTAATAACACCGATAAATAAGTTGGTTGTGTTTCACCTATTTATGATCAGCTAATTAGTATTAAAATTTGGAGCTAACATGCAGTATATTAATAATTGATTAAATAATAGATATGAAGTTGGGGACACTGAAAACTATAGCCATCATAATGTACTAATTGTATTAATACCAGAACAAGAAGATTCTTCTTGCCTCCAATTGATCCACTGAAAGCAGACAAATTCAAAATATTGCATGCTATTATAGAATAGAAAATAGCTTCTTCTGCAAACAAATGATATAATAGTCATTAACTTGCATGATCAGCAGAGATTGAAATTTTATATTAGCAACATGCAGAGATGCTGTTTATTCATGTGATGGCAAGTTAAAAATACAGGGATGCATTGGAAGATGCACGCGTGTATAGGAAACATTGCAACTTCAGCAAGAGGATAGCAAGGAAACCGAGAACCAAATCAAGAAAATATAACTGGTTGATCTCTTTTTCATTCACACGTTTATAGTCTTATTTTAATGGATTGAAACAATAACCAATGCAGTTCTTGTCTCTTCCACAGAGACATGCGCAGAAGAATTGCAGCCATTGTTTTATCCATCAGAGTAGTCCACACGTGCATTGAATGCAAGTTCTTGACGGGAACGTTAATATTTGCATTGAAAATATCATAATCATGGAAGTGAGAGAGCAGAGTGAAACAAAGTATTAGTTGGATGGTTTCCTCATGTGAGACACAACTAAACATTTTTTTCATAATATTATATCCAAATCTTGATTAGTTGGCACAAATTGTTTTCTCTTTTGCTATTTAAAAATGGCAATCTACCAGTGAAAACGTTTTTTTATATGCCCTCCTAATTTTCATATATCAAAGATCACAAGAAAGTCTACAAAATTGTTGATCACTAACGCTTGGAAAAATTATAATACACTTAAAAAATTATCACTCTGAACGTAAAGTTCTGCAAACGAGTATGCATCAATTACTTTCTCACCTGTTAATGAGACAGAGAACAAACAACATGTAAAATGGTAGCATATATTAATAGGTGTGTAGCTGGGGACACTGCATAAGCATCGCCACCGAGAAGTGACCGATATAACAGTGGCAGAAGATCCAGACTCCCCTTACCCTAAATGTCCTATTGCAGACAGACAATTTCATTGACTATTATATTGTAAAGATGCCATTTTGTAAGAATCAATGCGATTTCCGAGAAAAGTATTCAGGGATGAGTTGGAAGTATCATGCAAGTGGAGCATTACCAGATCACGGCAAGGTAGCTAAGATCCAAATCAAGATTATATAATTGCATACAGATTAGGTGACATTTGAGGAACAACAATATTCTTCTTGTCTTCCTTAATTGGTTAATTTTTTTACTATATATGAAGTGAAAAATCAAACCACTATAACTCAAGTTTTGAAACAAACTCTTGTAAACCTTCCAAGTTTCTGTTCTCAAAGAAGAAAAAAATGGCAGTCAATGAAACAAATATAAAGAGCTCTCTTCATATTCGCAGCAACAGCTTACCCTCCACACCTCACCCTCTTATATCATATTTTGAGAACAATTTGCAAATATTGAAGAGTTATGAAGGTGACTCTTCAGTGTCATCATCTTCGGTATGCAACAACCTTAATGGCATGCAGGATTTGCATGACTGCATCGATAAGTTCCTTCAAATGCCAATTGAACAACAAGCCTTATCACAGGAATGCAATGAAAAATGTGTCGATGACCTACTAGAAAGTTCTCTTAGAATATTGGATATCTGCAGCACAACCAAAGATTGCCTTTCGCTATCAAAGGAAAACATTCAAGAACTACAGTCGGTCATCAGAAGAAAGAGAGGAGTTGAAACTGGATTAGCAGTTGAGGGTGTAAAATATTTGGCTTTAAGGAAGACCACAAAGAAGCAAATTCAAAAGGCCTTTCTAAAATTGAAAGAAATGAAGGAGGAGTTGATTGCTTCGTCCTTAAACAAAAAGGACAATAATTCTTCACCTATGCTTGGATTCTTGAAAAAAGCAGAAGAAGTCACTGTGAGCTCACTAGAGCATTTGTTGCTATTTATCTCTAATCCAAAAGGACACTCAAATAACAAAAGATGGTCAGCAATATCCAAGTTGATGCATTCTAAAAGAGTAGTTTGTGACTCTCAATATTCAGACACAAATGAATTTGAGAAAGTGGATGCAACTTTGCTGTCTCTCATCAGCCACAACCCTTCATCTACTGAAAATTTTCAAAGTCATTTGGAAGATTTGGAGATGTGCATTCAAGATCTAGAAATAGGAGTTGAACAAATATCAAGAAAATTAATTAGAAATAGAGTTTCACTTCTTAACATCTTTAACCACTAATCAGAGTGTCTATATGATTTTTGTGCACTCAATTTTTCACCACGAGTGTTACATAACTGTACATGAATGTTAATATGTCTTCTTAGTAAGTGAATACTATTATTATCTAAAGATCAAAACCTTATTACTTCCACACCTATCTCTGTTGCTCAGTTCCCTTCAAAACCTTATCTTTCAACAAACTTTTTTACTTCTTAATAAATTTCTGTTTCTCTTTTTGGTAAAAAAAAATGAAGGATGAAAAAATTGGTGGACAAGAATTAAAATAAAATAATTCGAAACCTCAGCAAAAATTAAGTATGCCAACATGATACTCAAGGTCAACTTAAATGCATAAGCTAGTTTTCATCATCAAATTAGTATTAAAATTAGTAGCTAACATGCATTAGATAAATTATACATAAGAATACAATTACAACTTGTCTGCAAAGAAAAATTTGTATATCTATTGCTCATTAGTTTTGCATATAAGCTTTTTAAAGTTGTTAGTAAACCAGAATCTTAATTAATCATAGAAATATCGTTATATATGCCTTTAGTGTTATGCATTTGGAAAGATTGAAGGTCGTTTCTGTCCAAAGCCATATCTTCTTTTTTTTGATAAAATAGGAAATGCTATAAAATCAGGAGGTGGCCTGAACCAGACAGTACAAACTAAGCCATAAGGCTCAAATAGAAGGACCTAGAGTGTCCCTATACAAAAGAGGTAGGACAAATGAAGGGGGGGAGTCCCACCACTGAAAGAAGTTAAATGCCAGGCCCTGCCCATTTTTAGCGAGGGCATCAGCTACAAGATTACTACCTCTAAGAATATGATTAAAATTACAACTAATAATGCTGCAGAACCGAATACAATTCTTCCAACGATTTAGCAAATGCCAAGGAATCCCAGAAGAGGTGCGAAAGGCCTTAACAACAAGGAGAGAATCTGTTTCAATCAGAACATGAGAAAGCTGCAGATCCATGGCTTTTTCCAAAGCAAGCATGCATGCACAAAATTCAGCCTCAAGAGAAGAAGCATAGCCTATGTTTTGAACCATATCACCCAAGAAACTAGCATGTGTATCCCTAAGAACAAAACCGACAGAGCCATTAGGATGAGAACCAAAAGATGAGCCGTCACAATTGATCTTTACCCAACCAAAATCCGGAGGCAGCCAGTGAGAGGCTTGAGGGGTGTGTGCTCTGCTAGTCTTCAAAGGGATGCCAAACAATTGAGACATCCGTAAGTCTTTCATATCAGCTGTACTAGGAGCCATAACCATAACCAAAGCCATATCTTCACTCAGTAACTAGTTGAAAATACTCTATAATTAATTGAGTATCTTCACTAGGTAATCAATTTTAATCTTTTTCAAAGTCTTAATTGGATAAAGGACAAAGAACTCTACAACTGAGCATCTCCAAGATATGAATCAATATTTAATTATTTATCAAATGCAAGACCAGTATTCATCAAATGCAAGACCAATATATCAAGTATTATTCGAAAAAGGGGTGCAACAAGTATTTTAAGTTCTCTCCGACGTTTTCCTCACTCTTGCCTTATTCAAAACTTCTTTAACAAGTATTTTAAGGCTACTTGTTAACATAAACTTATGAAGAAAAAAAACATGTTTGAAGAGGTAAACCTCAAATTGGATTTCACTTATTAATCTAAACTTGTAAATGTTAAGCTGTATTAGTAATAAACTGGCGTTTCCTCTTCTCTCTTAAACTTCCCTGTCTTTATGAGGCAATGCAATCTTGCATATTTGCACAAACAAGAGAAGTTGAAAACATGAAAAGGCTACAAAACCACTTGGAAAAAATGGGGTTGCTTGTTCAAGACTTTGAAGAATGGCTTGAGTTTTTGTTTAGGCATTTGATTAAGATTAGAGTTGTCCCTCTTAGCATCCTCAATCAATGATTGGAAATTTAGATTATAGATATATACAGGTACATGGAAATTGTAAATAATATATATTTTTTTTTAATTGAATGTTGCTGCTCAAATTAAAGGTAATATTTTCTTTTTGACTAAGTTTTTTCTTTTGTTTTGGAATATGCTAAATTAGCCCACCTAAATTTAGGCATGGCAACAAAACCCATACCCGTGGTTACCCACCCGAACCAAATCCAATTTGACGGATTTTCTTCGTTTTGACTGGGTTTGGGTATGAGTTTGAGCTTTCCCCGATTTCAAAACGCGGGTATGGGACGGGTAACGGGTATATAGGTACCCACCCCGAAACCATACCCAAACCCGTCCCAAATGCAGAAAACTACTTTATGTTGATATGTCATGTTAGTTTGTTTGATAACTGCCGTGTTATAAAAACTATCATTGATATTTAACGGAACAACTAAATCAATCGGTCAAACAAATGTTAAAGTGAACATATTGTTGGATAATGCATTACAATATTTCTCTAGAGGTTGCAAAAAAACTTCTATTTTTTATTAAAAAAAATTATTCAATACGGGGATGAGGATGGGGTGGAGATACCCGAACCCGTTGGGGACGGAGATGAGATTCAATTTCTCATCCTCGTTGGATATGGGTAGGGTAACAGGTAAGTATATGAGAATCAGGTATGAGGACGGGAAATGTAAAACCCGTCCCCACCCCGCCCCATTGCCATGCCTATCTAAATTGATACCGAGGAGAATCGAACGTGAGCACAATCCAAGGTCCTGAACCAAAACTACAAGACCAACCTAATTAAGTGGGTTTAAAGGTTATATTAATGTTGATTGAATGATATAGATGTGAAGTTGACACTGCAAAATATAGTCATCATCATGTATTAATTGTATCAATACCTAAAGAAGAAGATTCCTCTTGCCACTAATTGATCATCTGAAGGTAGACAAAGTCAAAGACTACTTTCTTTTTTTTAATAGAACGGATTATCCTTCTGCAAACAAAATATATCATTGGCAATACAATGCATGCTCTTCATATATTGGAATTTTATACTAGCAAGTAGCAAGATGCAAAGCTGCCATTTATTCGTGTGATGCCAAGTAAAAAATTCATGTCTGAGACGACGTAGAATGTATTGGAAACCTTTGGTAGATGATAGCAAGGAAGCTGAGGAACAAATAAAGATAAGGTAATGTGCTATATGTAGGTGGACCAAACCAATGAAACAAAATAGTCTCAAGTCTAAAGCAGCTCTACATATTATCACCCACCTTCTTGACACTTTCATTTTCAAAATAGCACCATGTAGTTGGTTTTCTTTGGCATGGTAGGTTTCAAAATGTACATCTTTTGCCGTCATAATTTATTTCCAAAATTTTTCTTTGTCCGTCTAACAAATCAAACTTGCGTTTAGGTATCCGATTCACGAAATCCCTGCGGGATCAACACTTAAAAATTTAAACACAACATTTTTCACCGTTCATAATCTATCAACTCAATCTAAATGTATATTCATATATTTCATTTTGACATTACTAAATGCAAAACTAAGTTCTCATTGCACCTACTTGATTTTATATCTCTACCTTTCTCACAGGCAAAAATCAACCAAATTTGCAAAACAAACCCTTGACGATGGCTCTTCCTATTTTTGGCTTAACTACTTATAACCTGAAAGGGTCAATTTTGACTCTTCCGGAAACATCTGATTCACATGAAATGAACTCTTAGTTGAAGGCTGCCGATGTTTGGTTAAAGAGTTTGAAGGTTGAGGTTCATCATGACTCCAAAATAGAAAAGCTGCTTGTTGGCATTATATCTGTATAAACTTGTGCTTGAATATTAAATCTAAACTTCAATTTTTGTTAACAAAAAATTTAAATTGAATATAAAGTGAAAGGTATATAAAATATTAAATTTCAATTAGTATCATGTAGCTAGATTTCTAACTAGGAGATTAGGTGAGTGACTTCAAATAGAGAGAGAAGCACCATTGTTTGTGGGTGTAAGATTGAGTATTTTGGTGGCTTCCTCCAAAACCCATGATTCTGGGGATTGATAGAGAGATGAGGAAGCACCGTAGCAAGACGCAAGTATGTTAGTGCTGATGACTCCTGTATTGAGTGCCATCACTGCCATTCCTTTAGGAAACTCTTCAGCAACAGACTTGGTGAGTCCTTCAATTTCCCATTTGGATGCAAAGTAAGGTGCTACGAGTGCAGCACCTGATCTTATCCCTCCCTCTTCATTCTTGTTCTTTTTAACCATCAAAGAAATGAAGTGCCTCAACACATTGACATTACCTTTCAAGTTGGTATCCATCACCAAATCAAACTCTTCAGACAAAACCTCCCACATCTTGTTGTTCTTGTTAATGACTCCAGCGTCGTTCACTATAATATTTGGAGGACCTCCATTTTTCTCCATAACAATGCACGCCATCTCTTCATCTCTTCAACCCTGTTCTTGAACTTAAAATCAATATTGAGGAATAAATATGTTGTTGTTGGGAAGTTGAGATTGAAGGAAGTCGAGCTTATCTTGATCACCTGAACATCCAATAATGGTGTGGTCGTGATAAGCCAATTCAATTGCAAGAGCCCTTCCGAGGCCTTTGCTAACACCAGTTATCATCACTGTTCGATTTCCTTTGCTCCTCCCTATTCCAATTCCAATTTCAATCCCTTTTCCTCCGCCTCTCTCACCGTCACTACCAACCATTTCCTATCCAATTCTTCTTCCACTTTTTCAATTCTATACTTCTTGAGAGCATATTTATAATCTATTAGATTCATGCATTTTTTTTTATTTTTAATGTAAAATATTATTTTATATAATAAAATCCTATTTTATTATATAATTTGTTGTTTACTTTGTTGGTTTTTTTTTTTTTAAATATTTGTATGTATTAAAAATGTATAATTATTATGCTTTTAAAGGATATACACAATAAAACATAACCATAAGTTTTCAATTAGTTAAAGATATTGCCTAATAATTAAGGATTTGATCATGTTTTTCTTTATTAGGAAAATATAAAAAAACAAAAAATTGACGATAAAATTCACGAGAACATATTTATTAAAAATTGATACTTTTAAAGGATAATTATTATGTATTAAAAATATCTTCTTGACACTTGACTTATTGCATGCATTCCTCGTGAGTGATGATGATACTTGCTTTATTGTATGGATAACACTTAACTTGCTGCATGTATTCCTCATGAGTAACAACACTTGACTCGTGAGGGAAACATGCAACAAGCCAAGTGTCAAGAGGATACATGCAGCAAGTCAAGTGTTACTCATGCAATAAACCAAGTGTTACTCATGCAACAAATCAAGTGTCATGAATCTTGAAAAATACATGCAACAAGTCAAATGTCAAGAGGAATACATGTAGCAACCCAAGTATTACACATGCAATTGACCAAGTGTCATGGCTCATGTGAAATACATGCAACAAACCAAGTGTCAAGAGAAATACATGTCAAGTGTTACCCATACAATAAATCAAGTATCATGATTCATAAGGAATACATGCAATACGCCAAGTGTCAAAAAGATATTTTTAATACATAATAATTATATATCCTTTAAAGTATAAATTTTTAATAAATTTGTTCTCGTGAATAAACATATTCTAATAAATATGTTGACGTGAATTTTATAATTTTTTTTTATATTTTCCTAATAAAGAAAAATATGATCAAATCCTTAATTTTTAAGCAATATCTTTAATTTGGAGAAAACTTTTGGTTATGTTTTATTGTGTATATCCTTTAAAAGCATAACAATTATACATTTTTAATACATACAAATATTTAAAATAAAAAAAAATAAAACACAATAAGGTAAACAACTAATTAAATAATAAAATAGGATGAAAAAATTGGATTTTATTCTATAAAATAATATTTTTACATCAAAAATAAAAAAATGCATGAACCTAATAGATTATAAATATGCTCTCAAAAATTATAGAATTGAGAAAGTGGAAGAAGAATTGGATTGAAGATGGCTGGTAGTGACGGTGATAGAGGCGGAGGAAAAGGGATCGAAATGGGAATTGAAATAGGGAGGAGTGAAGGAAATCGAATAGTGATTAAAACTAACGTTAGCAAAGGCCTCGGAAGGGTTCTTGTGATTGAATTATTGGCTTATCGCAGCCACACCATTATTGGATGTTCATGTGATCAGGATAAACTCGACTTCCTTCAATCTCAACTTCCCAATAACAACCATCATCTATTCCTCAATATTGATGTTAGGTGCAATAACAGAGTTGAAGAGATGGCGTGCATTTTTATGGAGAAAAATGGAGGTCCTTCAGATATTATAGTGAACGGCGCCGGAGTCGTTAACAAGAACAACAAGATGTGGGAGGTTCCGTCTGAAGAGTTTGATTTGGTGATGGATACCAACTTGAAAGGTGCTGCCAATGTGTTGAGGCCCTTCATACCTTTGATGGTTAAAAATAAAAAGTATGAAGAGGGAGGGATAATAGTGAACATGTCTTCAGGTTGGGGAAGATCAGTTGCTGCACTTGTAGCACCTTACTGTGTATCCAAATGGGCAATTGAAGGACTTACCAAGTCTGTTGTTGAAGAGTTGCCTAAAGTAATGGCAGTGGTGGCACTCAATCCAGGGGTCATCAACACTAACATGCTTGCTTTTTGCTATGGTGCTTCCTCATCTCTTTATCGATTCCCAGAATCATGGGTTTTGGAGGCAGCCACCAAGATACTCAATCTTACACCAACAGATAATGGTTCTTCTCTCTCTATTTGAAGTCACTCACCTAATCTCCTAGCTAGATATCTACTTACATGATTGATTATCGACTTGATTTGTATTAGTATTTTGTTCCTAACTAGTCTCATGAATCTGGATGTAATCGTCCGAGTAAGGCTAATTATCTTAATATGAAACAAATAAAAAATGTTCTCGTTAATTTTTTTTCATCAATTAGGATATTTTATTTTGCCTATAAACTAAGAATACAATGTGATCCTGTATTTTTATATAATACTTTTAATAAGTAAAAATTTATGTTTATATTTTAGGGTAAATATCCTTTAAAATTAGAGATATAATGCATTTTGTAATACCGATAAATTAAAATTAGATCAAATCCCAATCAATCAATTTGGATTTTTAAATTAGATCTAATATAATCCTTAAATAAATCTTAGGAAATCAAATATAAACTAATTCTAATTCAAGCTTAATTTTTAGCTATGATGATATAGGACAATTTGGTTGGTGAGTCGAGAAACATCAACGGTGTAACACTCCAATTTTCATAATTTCGCATTAGTTTAAGTAGCCAATAGAGATATACCTCATATTAGTAAAGTTGGTTTGGAAGTTAGTTAGACCAACCAAAGCCCTTTATGAGAATTTGATGGTCTATGAAGAACCTACAATTTAGGTCCAATATATATAATGAGTATATAAAAAAAATTAAATTTTCATAGTGTGAAAATAATTTGCTTGAAGAGTATAAGGGGGTGTGAGATGGTTTCTTTTGATTTTAACGGAAGGGTTTGAGATGGTGGAAGGCTAGGCATTTGAACTCCCTTTATAAAATCACAAAAAATTATAAACGAGTCAACAAAGAACACCCTACTATTACCAACCACATCTCCTATTAGAATTTAAGCAATGTTTTTTAGGGCCTAGTGAACCCCTAATTTTTGTTCAGGCCCAAATTTCATACTGATATTTTTAGGCCTAGGACGGTCGCCTTGTGCCTCTTCAACCCTCGGAATGTTTTTCGCCTTCTTAATGATTCTTGCATCCAGCTACACTAGAATTTTAGGTAGTTTCATAAGTATACACCAAATCCTCTTCAACCACAGAACGTCTCCCGCTTCCGTGAAGATCTCCTTGCATCCAATCACCCTTGATCTTTTAGATAATCACACAAGTCATGCCATACATACTTCAAACTCATAAATGCCTCCTATCTTCTTCAAAAATTATGTTGCTAACAACTAGAGCCTAGCACCCAAGGTCTCCATAGTTGTACCATTTATGGTGTCATCAACTCCACCTTACGATGAGCTTTCTCTACATCAACTTGCAAATGCGTGCATCCACTATGACTTTCACTTTGAAACTCCACCTCAAAGGTTGATCATGAGTATTCTTACCGTCAACTCTTCAGGCTGATGTTGAGTGTTTAATGTCTGTACAAACGACCGCCGCTCTATAAGGCATCAGTCCAAAGGTGAGAGACATCACCTTCTTCATCACCCCAACAAGACACAACCAAAGCACCCACATCCTCATAACCCTCGAAGACAATTTGTGCGGAGTTACCATTGTTCTCTGGACAATCCTGCTCGAAGTAACCCATCTTGTGATAGTTAAAGTACTTAAACTTTGACTTGTTACCATTATTTCCACGGTTACCTCTACCTCCATCATTCCCTCTTGAAACACTTAGGTCTTCACTGTTTTCATCAACTCTCAAGTCCTTGGACTTGGTCAACTCCTTGGTTCTCAAAGTCGTTTGAACTTCTTCCTGGGTGGCAGTGCCTTTTTTGCCTTAGAGCATGGTATCCTTGAAAGATTCGAAAGATCTCGATAAAGCACACAACAAGAGTATAGCTTTATCTTCATCCTCAAGATGCACCTCAATATTTTCCAAATCTTCAAGGAATTTGTTGAACTATGTGAGTTGCTCAGTGATGGCCTTTGACTCCACCATCTTGAATGAGTAGAGTTGATGCTTTCGAAATTGCATATAAGCCAAGGATATGGTCATATACAACGACTCCAACTTTGACCATATCCATGCCGCGGTTGGTTCCTTTGCGACATCCCTTAAAACTTTATCCTCGAGGCACAAGACAATGTCACTTCGAGCCTTGAACGTCATCTCGGTCTTCTCCGCTTGTGACATGGTCACCGATAACGCACCTTCATCCT
The DNA here is from genome assembly GCF_003473485.1 of Medicago truncatula. Taxonomy (NCBI): domain Eukaryota; kingdom Viridiplantae; phylum Streptophyta; class Magnoliopsida; order Fabales; family Fabaceae; genus Medicago; species Medicago truncatula. The sequence continues at coordinate 34,691,417 of NC_053045.1, read as the reverse complement.
TAAAAGCTTGTGCACACTTTTGCTGTATCAAAATCGCTTTCATCTTGACCTTCCATAACCCAAAATCGTTACTTCTGGTGAACTTCTCGATATCCCACTTTGAACCCATGGTACATGATTATCGATTTGATCCTTGCCCCACGGTGGGCGTCAATTGTTGTGAATTCATTGAAAAATCACATGAATAAAGTATTTGATGTGTGGAGCAAATTAATCAAGCAACCAAAAGTATGTGGGTGACAGTTATAAACACAAGCAAAAGTACAAAATAGTGAGAGAGAGAGAGAGAGAGAGAGAGAGAGAGCAAATGAAAATTTGTTTACCTAGTTCGGTCCAATACTGACTTAGTCTGGGGGAGAGAGCAGCTCTCCGTTCCACTATAACGATGAGTAACTTTACAAAGAGATATCAAAAGGAAGAATTAGTTTTCAAACCTAATTCCACCCAAAGTCTTGAATCTTTTCCCGTGACCATGAGACTATATCCTAATAGTGTTTTGTTTAAGGTGAATCAAAACAATCCCAACCCTAGTGTTTGTTGCCAAGAGAAATCTCTATAAACCCTAGTTTGTTTTTTGTTTCTAATCCCTGTTTTTCTACTCTCTACCTAATTTTCATCTAATACAAGGTTTATATTTATAGTAAAATTATCCCTCAAAAATTGGAACAAATCCATGCTTAAAAATATGTTTCTATTTTTCTGCATAAGTGTAAAATCGTGCGCGGATTTTATCACTTCGGATACCGATTTTTGTCGAGACAGAAGTCTCTAAACTCAGCCAAAATTGGGCCCCGATTTTAGCAGTCCGACAAAACTCCAATTTTAAGTCATACTACAACAAAAGCTATATAACTAATCAAACTAATCAAAAGAGTAGAGTATACCTGATGGCCATTGAATTGTGAGCATCAGATCCAACTTCATAAAGATCATTCTGAACATCAACTAGCGGATCACTAACAACCTCAACACGAAGTTGACAGGTCAGTCTTTTGATGATATAAAAATATTGAAATCATCATCAAGTGCATGAGCCAAAGAACAAAGTGCATCAACATCATCTTGGAGCTCACTGTTTTTCTTGTAAATAAGAAGAAGTTCAACGGACAGACATCATCAAACCATCTAACAAAGAATGTAAGAAATGATAAAATAAAATAAAAATGAAAGAGGTAATCAAGAAACTCCAATGTCAATAGAAATTCTAAAATTAGTATAATTCCATAAAAAAAATCAATGAATAAGTTTAAAAAAAATTAAACTACCAAGGATTATCTATTTCATAAAAAAATTAAACTAGAGGTCATCATCTACCAAGGATTATCTATTTCACATTGTTCTTATTTGCGAACCTAACATCAGTAAACTCAACCAATTATATTTGTCATTTTTTAAGCACAAGCCGTATTTATTCAAGTTTTAAGTACTACTATCGATTTTCCATTAAACAAGAAGAATCATGTTGCCATTAAGTGATCATCTGAAGGTAGACAAATTCAAAGACGGATTTTTTTTTTTTTTTTAATAGAATAAATTATATTTCTGCAAACAAAATATACCATTGGCAATACAATGCATTATCTTCATATATTGGAATTTTATACTAGCAAGTTACAAGATGCGAAGCTTCCATTTATTCGTGTGATGCGAAGTTAAAAATTCATGTCTGAGACGACGCAGAATGTATTGGAAACATTCGGTAGAGGATAGCATGGAAGCTGAGAATCAAATAAAGATAATGTAATGTGCTATATGTCTGAGACCAAACCAATGAAACAAAATAGTCTCAAAAACTCAGGTTTCAGATCTTGCTTCAATAGATCGCCTTCTTCACCTCATCCTTTCATATCATATTTAAAGAAGCACTAAAAACTTTAAAACTCTAAAACTCAGCATCTTCACCTGGTAATGAAGTTGAAACCATTAAAATCCAAGTCTTACTTGGGCTACTGACAAGTAAAGTACTCTAAAACTGAGCATCTCCATTCATAACTTATTCAAAGTGGCTAAAAAAGTCATAATATTTTAAACATGCACATCCTGCATGTAGCACAAACTTTATTGAAATATGCATCAATATTCACCAAATGCAAGGCAAAACAAAATATCAAATAATATTACAGATTAATAACTTGCCTTAAGTATGGACCAACCAAAAGAAATTATCTAATTAATAAGGCAAGTCCTTTTCTTTTTCATATCTACTTCTTCACATTATATTCCATTTTTCTAGTTTAAACGCCAAAAAATCTTTTTTTCTCTCAGGTTTCAGATCTTGCTAAGGAGCATCCTGGCATAAAAAAAAAAAAAAAACTATAGGAGCAGTGATATATCACCATGTAGTTGGTTTTCTGTGGCATGGTAGGTTTCTAAACATACATATTTTGCCATCATAATTTATTTCTTAAATTTTTCTGTCTTTCTAACAAATCGAACTTGTGTTTAGGTATCTGATTTACGAGATCCCTGGATCAACGCTTAAAAACTTAAATGCAGCATTTCTCACCTTTAATAATCTATCAACTCAATCTAATTGTCTATTCATATCTTTCATTTTGACATTACTAAATACACAACTAAGTTATCATTGCATCTACTTGATTTTATATCTCTTCCCATCTCACAGAAGAAGAAAAAAATCAATCAAAATTGCAAGACAAACCCTTGAAGATGGCTCTAACTATTTTTGGCTTAACTACTTATAACCTGAAAGGGTCAATTTTGACTCTTCCGGAAGAGTCAGATTCACATGAAATGAACTCTTTGTTGAAGGCTGCCGATGTTTGGTTAAAGAGTTTGAAGGTTGAGGTTGATCATGACCACAACTATTTTGTCAAGGATAGTAAGCGGTGAACCGAAAAATAGAAAAGTTGCAGATTCACTTGAAGCTTTTCTATTTTTCTATCCGCTGCTTACCATCCTTGACAAAATGGTTGTAGTCATGATGAACTTCAACCTTCAAACTATTTAACCAAACATCGGCAACCTTCAACAAAGAGTTGTGAATCTGATGCTTCCAGAAGAGTCAAAATTGACCCTTTGAGGTTATAAGTAGTTGAGACAGAAATAGGAAGAGCCATATTCAAGGGTTTGTCTTGCAATTTTGGTTGATTTTTGCATGTGAAAAAGGGAGAGATTAAAAACTCAAGTAAGTGCAATGAGAACTTGGTTGCGTAATGTCAAAATGAAAGATATGAATATACATTTAGATTGACTTGATAGATTAGATTATGAAAGGTGAAAAATGGTACGTTTATGTTTAAGTTTTTAATTGTTGATCCAGCAGTGATCACATAAATCGGATACCTAAACACAATTCAATTTGTCAAACGAACTAAGAAAAATTTAGGAAATAAATCATGACGGAAAAAAGATGTACATTTCGAAACCTACCATGCCACAGAAAACCAAGATATATCACAACTCCTATAGTTTTTTGATGTCAGGATGATACTCAACAAGATCTAAAACCTGTGAGAAAAAATATTTTTTACCGTTTAAAATAGAGAAAGAGAAGTGGAATATAATATGAAGAGGTAGATATATGAAAAAGAAAAGGACTTGCCTGAATTTATTTTGGTCCTTCAAACTTGGAAGCATTTTTTTACTTTTGATTGACCACATCTCTGTTGTCAATAGCTGCCGCTACCAGCGCGAAGCGGCCAAAAACTACAAAAACACGATGCAACACTACAAGGCGAAGCGTTTGGCGAAATCGGATGAAGCGGCCCATAGTCAGTGGTGCGGGGCGGAACAGCTGGATCTGAGTTTACGCGAATCAAATTGTAACCATCATCCTTTTTCACGGTCAAGAGAAAAAGAATGAGAAGAAATGAAAGAAATCTTTGATTATCTGAGAAAAATTGAGCAGGAGAAGTGAAGGAAAGAAGGTGATCTTTTATGCGGCGACTCAATGCATAGAATTAGGTATAGGGTTTATTTGTTAGTGAAGACTTATGTGGGCTAGTCAAATTTATACAACCCGAGAGTATAAATGGGCTTAAAAATAGGTGGGCTGGCCTTGTTTATTACTTTCATTGCACGGCCTCTTTTGACCTTTTATTTAATAAAATAAAAACAATAGTAACATATTTAAATAAAAATAGTACTATTTATTAAATAGATCAATAATGGTTATAAAAAATAATAGACCACTACTTGAGTAATAAAATAGGCCAAATACTCCATCGGTCCTTTAAGTTTCATGTTTATTTCAGATAGATCCTTTAAGTTTCTAAGGTTTCAGTTAGGTCCTTTAAGTTTCGAGTTTGTTTCGGATAGGTCCTTTAAGTTTCTAAGGTTTCAGATGGGTCAAATAAAATAATAGTAGTAATATAAGGTATTTTAGTATTTTTCATGAATTTTGTAATGTTTAAGGTATTTAGTATTTAGTATTTTTTTTTTAATAGCATGGTATTTTAGTATTAAATTTATTTGTGACTGTACCGCTGAAATAGCACCCAATACGCATCACGCTCTCTCGCCGCGCCAATTTTGGATTGGCCGCGCCGCGTCGCATTGACAACAGAGTTTCCCATGGTAGAGTATACATTAATATCTTATTCTTCTTCCTCATCATCATCACTAACAATCTCACCATTCTTCACCCTTTTGAGCAAGTTCATAGCAGATAGATCGGTGCAAACAGGGCATAGCAAGGCTGCTTGAGCTTGAGCATTTTTGAAGTCGAGTTTATACTGTTCACTGAAAAGCTCATCACTGACTGCCTTTTCCAGCTCAGATTTCTTCGTCAAAGCAAGCTTCATTCTTGGGATAGGTTCTTCGGCTGTCTTTTTCTTCCCTCTTCTCCTTAGTCTGGGAACAACCGGGAATGTCCTCGTCAGCAGAAGCCATTGGTACATTCCCCTCCAACAGATTCACCGAGTCCATATACATATTCTAACAAAAATACAAGAATCAGAAAAGAAATAATTGTTTTGACAGCATACAATACAAAGAGCATGCACTTTCACATCTATTAACAAATTAGGGTTATTTCCAAAGACAAATAAGGTAGGCACTACTCAAGGTTGTTGGATTCAACTATTTATTTACTTTATTTTCTTTTGAATCTAATTCTCCAAATTCCAAACCTCATATTGAAATAGGGTTATAGAAGAAAGTGATTGTTTCCAGTGTGGTCTACAAAGAAAGCTAATAGATCTCGATGAGACTGAACTTAGAAAAGAATGTGAAATTTTGTAGGAGGAATCAAAGACGGATAAAATTCCAACTGGCATCTACCACTCGCATAAATTCAACCCACCTCGACACTAAATTTAACTTGTAAAAAAAGAAAAGAGTATGCTAAACTAACAGTCCACGTTGCACACCACGGCTTTGCAGGTAATGTATTGCAAAGACCTTGACAAAAGCCCTTATTTGAAAGTAATCGAGTTAGAGCCACATTCATCACTGATAGAGCATGGCTTTAAAAAAGGTCTCAAGCATTTTACCGATATACATATTCTCAGAATGGAGCCCTGGATAACACCTTATGTTAACCGGATATATAGGTAATATCGTAATCATAGGTACACGTAATCCTAATCCAACAACTTGTATTTCACCCATAAAGTGCAGTCTAAAGAATAAAAGGATGGCTCGTTGTCCCTGATCAAACATTTGCCTAGAAATCACCCTCCTTATACAGCTCATTAGAGTATCTATTATGGAAGATATTGGTGCAGGCATATCTTCTTCGTGTTTCATTCAATTTTAATTAGACAACCCATTAATCAAAAGTGGGGGATATTGATTTCAATCAAATCATTATTAGAAATGTTATGTTAGTTGGACATTGAATGAGCTTGCATGTTGAACTTAGGGTCTGTTTGGCAAACAACATATTTGAGTGTCAAGCTTATTCGTACATTGAATGAGCTTGCATTTTGGACTTAGGGTCGGTTTTGTAAGCTCATTTTACTAAAAAAAAAAAAAGGCTCATTTGGTAACCATCACTTTCTCACGAGCATATAGCTTATTTTTACTGGCTTATAGAGTTTTTTAATAACATAATTCAAGTAGCCTATAGTTTATCATTTTTTATCTCAATTTTACCCTTGTACCCGTAATTGAAAAAAGTTAACTTATTAATTAAATATACCATTTTCATACTTATAGGCGGGCTTAACCTATCTGCAACTTTCTTAATAAAACCAACTCTTCTGGCTTCTTGGCGATAAATCCCACGACACAGTAGCAACCATCAGAGAATGTAAGGCTGTTGTGACATTTGACAATACTAGTTAACGACATCCACAACCGCGGCTTCACTTCGATAACTTGCAGCACCAACAACCACGAAAGTGCCCCCACTCTATTAATTATTTTGCTCAATATCTGATGTGGCAAGCTCTAAATCACTTGTCTATTTAATTTGTTAACATAGATCCTCAAAATCATACTCCAACACGTCATCCATCGTACGCTGCTCCATTTGAATTTTGCCACGTAGCTCAATATCTGATGTAGCAGACTCTAAATCACTTGCATTCATTCTAAGCTGTCACTCATCCACTCATATTCTCTTAATCCATAATTTTTCCACCTAGCTTTCTCTGTTCTGTTTGGATGCGTTAGTACTCTATTGATGAATAGATTATTATTACATACGTTATATATAAACTTGACCATCATAATATATATTATAGTTTTCAGAATCGCACTCCTACTACTGATAATCTTTTGCCGCGAGGCTAACAACAATTATGTGTGGGTGGTTGTGGATTTAATGAGGATATTCATCATCTGTTTTTTGCATTGTAACTTCTTTGGATCTATTTGGACATTTGTTTCTTATTGGCTAGGTTATGTTACGGTAACTCTAGCTCGCATTTCAGACCATTTACTTCAATTTGGTCATTTAGGAGGATCATCAAAGCATCATCGGTCAACTATGCATCTTTTATGGCTTTCTTATATTTGGGTGATTTCGAATGAAAGAAACAGTCATGTTTTCGAGTACAATTGGAACACTCTTTGCATCAATTGCTCGACAAAATTAAGTTTCAGACATTTTGGTGGTTGAAAGCGGAATACGCTATGTATATTAGCTTCTTCATTCTTTTTAAGTGCACTTCAATGACAACTGGAACAAATTGAAGTTTAGTGTCATCTCAGACACTCATGTTTGCATTAAAATTTTGATAACTCTCATTATCATCAAAATCTTTGTAATTATAGCACAACTTTCTAAATATGTTTTTCAATGTTAATCGCTTTCATAGTTTGTCTCTTTACTGTCAGAGGGCACACCCAAAATTATGAAGAACAACGAAGGTGAGCACCGACTATCAATACATTATCTTTCGTAAGTTATAAGGCTAGAAAGTCTCAAATGCTCATCCCATTGCACAAAGCTATGATAGATAACCCACAGTAATTTGCCGCACAATCCATGCTATGCTACTATCAGTATGGTAGCTAACCCACAGTAAAATGGCAACTACTTGACTGTTGCTGGGAATTAGCTACCTTTAATTCATAGCAAATCACCAATTTTCTTGTAGTGTAATACATTATCTTCCGTAAGTTTTTTTTTTTTTTTGAGAGAGAATCTTCTGTAGGTTATAAGGCTGGAAAGTATCAAATCCATATCCCATTGCACAGCTATAATTTTAATTGGTATGAACTTCCCTTTCTCTTGCTTATTACCTTGTTTTATCTCCTCATCTTTTTCTCTTAATCTTTTTTCATTTTTTATCACATAGTTGAATGCAATTAATCCTCCTAAGAAAATATATAGCACAAAATCTTGAGAAATGGGAGTCATCCTTATAATCTTGATAGACCTATTAACAGGGGAGGAGCCACCTATTAAATGTCTACATTTTGCTCTTCCATAAAATCAGATTTCCGCCCACAATAATGCAATAACCAGAAGTAGACTGTATATCATTTGCATCTCTTGCCCAATCGACATCTCAATACCCCAACGGTATTTGTGTGGCCTTTATAAGTGAAACAAGTCTTTTTCCATGTTCACTTTTGATGTACTTAAGAATTCAAACAACTGCATTCCAATGATTGACACGAGGAGAGTTATGGAACTGACTTACAATGCTAACTGAAAAAGATATATTGGGTCTGGTCAAGGTGAGATAATTCAATTTTTCTAATAGTCTTCGATATCTGTCTGGATCAGAATATGACTCCCTCTAGTTAGAAAGAAGCTTTACATTAGGATTTGTATCAGTATCAACAACTGGTTTACAATCTTTAAGACTTGTTTCCTCCAAAATATCAAGGGCATACTTCCTCTGAGAGATAGCAATACCAGAGTTTGATTAAGCCATTTTAATCCCGAGAAAGCAACATAGAGGACGCAAGTCCTTAGTCTGAAAGTTTTGAAATAGATGTTGTTTTTAATGCCTTGATACATTTATAATCATCACCTCTAACTACAATGTTATCAACATAAACCACAAGGTAGATATATTTATTTGATGATGAGCATTTAAAAAAAAAACAGAATAATATGATTTCGAACGGGTCATCCCAAACATCATATGTTAGAAATCATGATTGGACCTGACACAACACCACAAAACCGGCTTGTGAGATAAGGATTACTCCCCACTTATAAACACATCGTCAGGCCATCTCTTATCCGATGTGATGCTCTTTAACACACCCTAGAGCGTGGACATAAATGATGGGTGGCCTGATAACAGAAACCTGATAGCAGGTGACCCAACAGATCTTAGAGGAGACTCTGATATCATCTTAAGACTGAAAATATGTTTGTTATATCATATTATATGGGGAGAATGTTAATTTATATGGGTAGGAGTCTCCTAGTTAATCCCTAATTAATAAGGAAGATTAATCAATACAATAAATAATGAAGTTAAAACTAAATAGTCATAACTTTTCAATGTCTCAACATAAGTGATTCTAAATAGTCACGGGTTTGTAAAACCCCTAGAAAATTATACACGGTGCACGTTATAATTTGCTAGCGCACCCTAGCCTTTGTCTTCAACCCTTAACGCATCACATTAATTTTCCGACATAAGTAAATTACATTTCAACCCTTGACACATCACATTAATTTGACATAAGTAAATATTGATCTCTTTTTTTTATATATACAAAACTCTATAAATTTGGTCACTTACTAAAACGACAATTTCAATTACATATACAAAATTGTTTATCTTACAAATTTAATTTAACTTTTTATTTGTCAACCTTGATATACACTCCAAAAGATAAAGGATGCTCCCATAGTACACCTCTGGTCATTTCCATATCTTAGGGTGAGGCTGGCTGACAGAATGTTGATAGCTTGATATTTTTGTTTTGTATTTTCCACTCAACGGTTGTTAACAAATTGTTCGGGTCCTACTATCACACAAATCAAAAGGAAGACAAGAACAATCAAATGGGAAAACTGTTGCTAATTATATTTTTTGACACGTGTGCGGTGGAGGTATCAAGGCCAAATAAAATGAGAGGCAGGGAAATGGACCCATGATTGTTTTTTTCTTTTCTAAATGACTCAGCCTTTATAAATTCATGTTTTTAAAGCGAATATATAATGTAATGTCTATATTAATTATGTTAAGTATACGGAAGCAAATTGTTTTTTCTTGAATAACATTATGCACTTGTTTTTTTCTCTGCAAAATGCTATTGCGCACTCACTCTTTGATTTATGATTATCAGTCCAAAGTGCATAAACACAAAATTGTTGTGGTAGTTGGTACCCCGTCAATCTTTCTCACTACTCACTGACTGTGTAATCCTTATCCGCAATTTATTGTATTAAAAAATGATTCACATCATAACTCCATTTTAAAAAAGTAGAGGATTTTACGATACAATACAACTAACTAGCTCCACATCCAAACGAAATTTTGAGCAGAATCCTGAATACCTTGCATGTCTGAATACCATCATGGGTCCCGCTGAATCCACCAAAAGAATATCAGTTTTCTTGGTTTAGAAAACACAAAAATCTTATTTATATTGTCATACTTGTATTAAAGAAAATTATGATGCTATATATAACTTCTAATTAAAGATTATATAAAGAAGTTATCAAATTAATGATATTGTAAAATTCACCACCGGGAAGCACTCCATCTTCCGCCGACAATGTTGAACCGGATATGATACTACCGTTGGGCTTTCTAGGGGAATCAACATTGATTTGAGTTGACACATTGTGAAAAGAGAAACCACCCAAATGAAAATGATATCACATCTTCATCGAAAAATTAAAGACTTAATTATGAGTTTTATTCGTTTATTTATTGTTTAACCTCCATTTTTTATTCAATATTAGACTTTAAATGACACTTGATACAATAAGTATTTTCTCCTTTAAATATAACGAAATTTTAACATGTATTTAACACGGGCGTCCATACTAGTCTTAACTAATAACATGTGAGATTGAAACATATAACGTAAACATTTGCTTCTTAAAAAAAATGAACGTTTGTAAAAAAAAAACTAAAATCTATGAAAGACAAATCAGAGGGACATAAGTTAAAATGAATTTTTTAGAAGGATTAGAAATGAAAGTTGATATATTTAGAATCAATGTTTTATTAGGAAAACTAATTTTCTTCTGATTATGAAAATGAATGTGCTGTTCAAACGCATGCATGACTTGCAAATTGCAACATATACAACTGGGTCATTTGATTGGTTAGGGAAATGCCAATGGCAAGCTTGTGAAAACAATCGCATAATCAAACTCAATCAACTTGAACGGTAATCATGTCTATGAAGATAAGCTAGTCATAATCAACAAAAGTTGCAACAGGTCAAGTGGCTTGTCAAATTCAAGTTTCCTTGTTCAATGACAACCGTAGAAATTTGCATTATTTTGCTAATAACTATATATGTTTCTTTTTTTGATACTTATTGATAATATTAACTCATACATGTAATGCTTGTGACCAAATTGGTGTGGTCCCATTAGTGGCAAGCTATTGTTAGATAAATATTTTATTAATGGATTAATTGTTTAAATTAACTAAAATACATAATGTTTGAAAAATGATCATGTAAAATAAAAAATAGATGTTCTAACCTGTAATTTGATATTCTTTTTATTTTTTACACTATAATATACGCGTGGTCCAAAAAAGTGATGTAGAGATTGAATTTTTTCATGATTTTTTTCAAGATGTTAAAACATGACTTTACACACACAAAAAATAGATTTTTTCGACTATGTACGAATTTATTTAATCCCAATAATTATGAAATCTTAAAAAATTCATAATTAATTTGTACGTCTTTTAAAAACTCTAAAATTTCATGGTAAATGTTCTTATGATGTTCTAACAATGCCTACAAAATTAGAGAACGGAATTTGACCCGTGAGTATACGCTTACTCAGAACAAAATTGCAATTTCACACGTTTTGGATTGAAAAAAAATTGAAACATCTTTGAAATACTAAGAAATTTTGCAAATCATTTTTTATGTATTTCTATAGATGTCTATGCAAACAATCACCTCAAAATTCGATTTTTAGGTTGGAGTTTTCATTATTTTGTTTTTAGAGTTTTTGCTCATTAAAAATTAATAATTTATTTGTCTTTAGTTGAAAAATTCTAATTTTTGTGTCATGTCATATTTTAACGTCTTAAATATGCCTGAAAAAATTAAACCTTTAAGTAGCTTTTTTGGACTTCAACTATATTACAGGGTCCAAAATAATAAGAATCTCAAATTACAGAGTTAGAATGTGTTTTTTTTTTATTTTACAGAGTTAATTTTCAGACTTCGCATATATTACAGGATCAATTTCAATATTTAACCCTTTATTAATTAATTAGTTTATGATAAACTATTATGGTTATGTTAAGCCACTAGGATTTGTATAGTAGTGAAGGGTTTGAATAGTATGCCTAAAGTTTTAGTTTTGAACCTCATTGACTCTATTTTACACCAAAAAGAAAAGGAAAATTGACTTATTTTAACTTGTGTTCTAAAGACATGTTAAAGAATTTATAAAGAATAAGTATTTTTTTTTTAAAAAAAAACCTTTTAACTTGTAGGGAAAAATAGAATGTATTAATTGTCAATAGAAAGTTTCTGTCTTTTAACGGTATGCTAATATTCATAAGGGTCATGCTAACTTCTTGTGTCCTTAAAATATATGTTAAGCAAGTTAAGAAGTTAAATGCACGACTTTTAATATGTATATTTTTATAATAACTTTTTTAACATGTGTCCTCAAAAGACACAAGTTAACATTTACTTACTCACGAAGGTATATGTTAACATCTTTAAAAAGAAAGGTACATGTTAATTTTTCAGTGTCTATTAATATAGTAGCTTCTATAATAAAAAGCAAAATAAAATCACACTATTCTAATATAATTTTTTCAGTGCTTATAAAAAAAAAGTCGAAAACAATTTACTGAAGTGTTCATAAGTTATTTTCACACAATTTGTAAAAGGGTTTTAAACAATCTTATGTCGTTAGATAAATATAAATAATTTTTCTTGGTACAAATATAAATAATCAATCTATAGGTATAAGTGATTCAAGACCTGAAGCACGTGGTTATGAAATTCGACCTCGTGCGTATGAATTATCATTGAAAAACAACAATATCAATGGGTGTCTCAAGCACTTTTTAAAAATCTTAAAATGTAAGTTTTTATAAAAATTTGTACATACAAAATATTAGAAATTAAAATGTTTAACTTTTTTAAAGAATTTTTTTTTTTAATTTAAAAGGTTTAGATTTTAGAGAGTGCTCCGTGATATTCGTTACCAATATATTTTCTTTAAATATTTAAAAAAAATACAATTGAGAAAAACAAACAGTACCAGTGCCTGAAGTTGAAGTTTACAGGTGTATGTTCCTCAAGGACTCTCCGTGTATAAGAGGAACCTAGAAACATGGACCGTGAGAAATGATATTATAGACTATAGTATCAAATCCACATTATTACATCATTTTATATTCTTGTCTTGGCTATAGTTTTTGGAAATTGATATACCAAAACCATAAGATTTTTCCTTTTCCCATCACTCTCGTGAAGGCTCTGGCTCACAAGCCAATAAAACCACCTAGTTAGTAGTACAACATTCAACTCACTCTTAGATCACATTTCACACTCAAATTCTCAGCATTCAGTTACCAATAATCTAAATCTCACTCTGATCAAGTTAGCACATTTTTCATATATATATATATATAACATTTAGTTCATACTTCATACTCTAATTTGGTCAGGTTATATTTATTGCTGTTTAATTAATTATTTTCTTCAGCTTCCTTGGTATTGCTTTTCATTTTCCTACTTCATTCTGAAGTTACTCAAAGTAAGTTTTTCTTTCCATTCATTACTTCATTAACATTATTTTATTTTAGTGTTACTTTAAATTTCTATAACTACTCGATCATGCTTTATAATATATTTTGTTTTTATGTAATGTGTACTTTCACTTTGTTTGCTTACAGTTTGAACATCAATTGAGTTTGGCTCTTAACAAGGACTTGAACTCTTGATACATCACGATTCACCATCACAATGGTGTCTACTTGTGTGAACTTTAAGGCAAATAACCATGTAGCAAATTTGAGGAAAGACAGTATTTTTCATCAAGATAATGGTTTTCTTGGTGAGAGAATCAAAGTGGGTGTGAATTACAGTCCCTGGATTGGTAATCAGTTTGGAATAAGTTTGAGAACCAAAGAGAGGGTTAAGAAGGCCAAACCTGGTGTTGTGTCTGCTGTTCTTACATCAAATGATGCCACTGAGACTAAGGTAAGCTAAATCATGTCGAGGGATCCGTCATGGTTTTCAATTACATTGCGAACTTTTGTATTGTCAAAAAATCTTGGAAAATATGGTCAAAATTTCAGTTGCGATGCTACTGCAGAGACCTCAAAATCCTTTATACTGCGGACACAATTTTGGCTGTGGACCACGGTTTAAAACCATGGGATCCATTTTCTACCATTTTTTATTGCGGTTGTAGTGTAACTGTGATCCTTCGTACTATGGAAAAATTAAGACAACTATAGCTGATGTGGCTGCAATTGCAGTCTCGGTGTAGTTGCCGAGGCTTCAAAATCTTTTATGTTGTGACGGCAATTGCTGTTGCAGCAATTTAAAAAATTATTTAAACCTTTATGGTCTTGACCAACATGACCCCAAGACTTTGTCCGCGTATGTTTTTTGTGCACCTTGCACTCATTAGTCGTGAATAATATTTTGCTGATTCAAAAATAAAACAACTTAGCTAAATTTCTTATGTTATTATTTTTTTAAATGATTCTTCTGTTCTTATTGTGGTGCCAACTTCAGACCTTTCAGGTTCCATCATTTATCAGAAGAAAAGCTGACCCAAAAAATGTTGCTTCCATTGTATTGGGAGGAGGTCCTGGTGTTCAACTTTTTCCTCTTACCAAAAGAGCTGCTACACCTGCTGTGAGTAAATCATTGTCTTTGTTGACTAAACAAGCATCAATTTTGGAGTTTTTTCATTATGTGATGATACTGTTTACATTTTTCAGGTACCTGTCGGTGGCTGCTATAGGCTTATTGACATTCCAATGAGCAACTGCATCAACAGTGGAATCAACAAAATATTTGTACTGACACAGTTCAATTCTGCGTCTTTAAACCGTCACATTGCTCGCACCTATTTTGGAAATGGCATCAACTTTGGAGATGGATATGTGGAGGTATGTATCAAGGAATTAGTTGCTCATTGCATGACAATATATTCACAAAGTTGTACTTTATTTTACTACTAGTGCAATTTTGATGTGATACTCAACCTAATGTGAAAGCTACTTTATATCACTTCTAGTCGGACCAACGTTTTGAAACGAAATCAATAATGTCATGATGGAGTAACATCAACTCTAATATTTTCTACCGTGAAATCAAACACAATAGGTTTTGGCAGCTACTCAAACGCCAGGAGAAGCTGGGAAAAATTGGTTTCAAGGAACAGCAGATGCTGTGAGGCAATTTACATGGGTATTTGAGGATGCCAAGAACACTAACATTGAGAATGTAATAATCTTGGCTGGTGATCATCTATATAGAATGGATTACATGGACCTTGTGCAGGTATTCAATTATTTGTTTCATATATGTTTGATTATTTTTTTCTTTGTTTCATTTTCAATGTTTTCTGATTATCTTGTATCATATAAACAGAGTCACATTGATAGAAATGCAGATATTACAGTATCATGTGCTGCTGTTGGTGACAGGTATTTTATGTTCAGTCACCTTTAATAAATTTCCTTTTTTATATTTGTTTTTTTGTTTGATCAAAATACATAACTTCAAATTCAGTTTTATCTAAGTTTCATTTCCATTGCCTGTTTTTCAGTCGTGCATCGGATTACGGATTAGTCAAGGTAGATAGCGGAGGTCGCATCATCCAATTTTCGGAAAAACCTAAGGGAGCTGATCTTAAATCAATGGTAAGTCCAATACATTTATGAAAGTTCAAATAAAATAGTTCAGTCTCTTCCCTTTTGGGAACATGTTCGCGTAGGAGTAACAAAATACACCGTTTCTGTCACGTAATGAAGATAACGAACACTTCTGCTTTTTTTAACGAAATGTATTTGAAAGGGTAACGGCGCAAACGTTTTAAGACTTAAGGACTAACCTGTTACAAAAATAACAACAAAAAAAAGACTTAGAGGGTTAATATGGTACATTGAGATAACTCAAAGGACCGCATAATGTATTTTGCCTAATTTGATCATAATATATTTATCTTTTTTGGCTTCTATAGTCATGTGTTTCTGATGCTTCTCTGCAGCAAGCAGATACCTCTCTTTTTGGATTGTCAAACCAAGATGCATTAAGGTCACCATATATTGCATCTATGGGAGTTTATGTATTCAAGACTGATGTTTTACTCAAGCTTCTAAAATGGAGGTATCCCACATCCAATGACTTTGGATCAGAAATCATTCCTGCATCTGTTAAGGAATACAATGTCCAAGTAAGGGAAATTACACTATCTCCTTTAAAGTGTTTTCATAATTACTCCTTTGTGGAGGTAACAATACAAGTTGAATGTTTGTTTTGCCTTTTTTTCAGGCATTTTTTTTCGGAGACTATTGGGAAGACATTGGAACAATAAAATCATTTTACGATGCTAATATGGCTCTTACTGAAGAGGTAGGTTCAAGAATCAAGATATTGACTAATTACAAATTTTTTATTTTAATTCTCTTCCTATCATGAAATGAAGCTAACATTGTTTGTTATATACTCTTGCAGAGTCCAATGTTCAAATTTTATGATCCCAAGACACCCATTTTCACATCTCCAGGATTCTTACCACCAACAAAGATTGATAAATGCAGGGTATAACTATGATCATCTGTCTTCAAAGTTTTAACTTACATCTTCGTTTTCATTAGACGTCTTGCTTACCATGTTTGAGTTGCTCTTTTGTAGATTGTGGATGCAATAATCTCACATGGTTGTTTCTTGAGAGAATGTAGTGTACAACACTCCATTGTGGGTGAACGTTCACGTTTGGATTACGGTGTTGAGCTCCAGGTAAACTACCATAATTTCTTGGCCGAGAACGCTATAGAACCAAGGTTACAAACTGCAGTAGCATCGCAATTATTGACATTGTGGAGAATCGAGATCTATTGCAGCTAATGTGAACTCAATAGCAGTGATCATTGAGACATCAAAAACCTTGACGTCATAGCTCAAATTGCATTTGCTGAATTTTTTTTTTTATAAAACCCTAAGGCTTGGCTAGAACACTATATGTAATATAATATTCCTAACATTTAAAACAAACTTTTACAGGACACTGTAATGATGGGAGCAGATTATTACCAAACCGAATCCGAAATTGCTTCTGAGCTGGCAGAGGGAAAAGTTCCTATTGGGATTGGAAGTAACAGCAAAGTCAGGTAATCTTGCTGCAGAATATTGAATATTGTCTCTCTGTCATGATCATGACAGAATTAGCATACCATAACCTGTAGAATATTGTTCATTTGATGTTTGTTACTTGTTGTCTCTGTTGAAGGAAATGTATAATCGACAAGAATGCCAGGATTGGGAAAGATGTCATCATCATGAACAAAGATGTGAGCATGGCTCCCCTTTACCTTATATTTCTTTTACATTTCAGTCCATTTTGTTAGTTAGTGGTTTTCTTGCGTAAGATCATCATGAACGAAGCATCAAACATAAGTATCATCTATCTGATATATTACCATTCAAATGCTTTGTATGTAGGGTGTTCAAGAAGCAGATAGACCAGAAGATGGATTTTACATCCGATCAGGAATCACAATTGTAATGGAGAAAGCGACAATAGAGGACGGCACTGTTATATAAGTGGCTAGCAGGGTTTGCTTCTCAAGCATTCCAAAGATCACTTTGAGAACAGAAGGGTAGCAGTTGCAATACCATGTACAATAGAGAAACCAGACCCCCTTTTTGTTTATATATGTGTGTGTTTGTGCGTACGTGCACATAGTAGAAGGGTCCCTCCCACTACATGTAAAAATAGAACGAATAAATAAAGCGTTAATGTAAAATCAAGATGCACATAAATAAAATGATCGAAGGCTGTTTGTGAACTGCCAGGTTGTTTTCAGTGCTTTTGGAGTATTTTGCAATTGGTTTAAGCTATTTCGTTTACGCCTATTTAACCTTTATTGATACTTTTGAAGCTTAAGATTTAATGAGTAAGCCATATCATATTATATAAAATGGAAAATAAAGCATAAATAAAAATTTAGATGCTCCTAATAAACTAGGAAACAAGTTTTTGGCATACAGATAATGTAATGTAACTTGAAAAAAGTCTATTAATTTAGCTAAGTTTTATTAATACCAGTAGAGAGAAACCAGAAAATTCAATGAGATTATATTAACCAAAGTATGGAGAAGAGTTGGATTACCTCCAGTTAACTGATTTGAAGAGCAGATAAACTTTAGTAAGAATATGCATTGGAGATGGTCTATGATACTTCTTTAGTAAACAAACTACAGACCATGTTTTTAAGATCTAAAGTGTGGTTTCATAAGTTGACTCATAATCTTTTTTAGTCTAATGACTTCTTTCAATACTCACCACAAAAACTAAACTCATTAATAATAAGTAGCTAATATAATTGTACAACAGTCCATAATAACTATTTTTTCTCCACAAAAATGGTTTGGTTTTGGTACAAACACTTCTATATATAACTTTTGGTTCTGACTATGTATCTGTTGCATTCACTTTTGTGTTTCGAATTCAAAACGAGCAACAAATCGTTGTTGTAGGCACTGTGGGGACTGAGAAATGGAGAAAAAGGTATAGTATAAGTGGAACGATCACAAAAACGAGTAGTTGCAATTAAAAATCATATTTAACCAAATCAAACAAATAAACTTTACAAATCAACATGTTTATAACTAGGACACATTCGGTGACACTTTTTTACACACAACATTTTGCTGCACCACTGTATTGTAGGTGAGCATCCAAGTCCTAATAAATATAGAAAATGCTTTGATCTTGAAAGTTGCTGAACTTCATATGCTATTGTTCATGATAGAAAAATCTACCCCAAAAGGATCATAACCTTGCATGAAACTCCTATCAAACCTTACGATTAACTCTGTTAATATATGCTTAGCTTGGCAATATGACTCGAGCAGCACCATACAAGGTTCAATGATTCCATCCCTCTTCAGAAATTTTCTTCCATCTAGGATTAAGACAATTTATTTCATAAGTATATATACATGCTATATGCAAAAAAAGCAGGCAAGTTCACATACATAATATCTTTATTTAAATGCTGCTCTACTCATTTGGTTTTGATCGATCCAAATTTGAGGAGATGAAGTGGTGAGCAAGCTAAGCAACAAATTCAAGGGTGTGGGATATGGCCCAGGCAGTACTCAATTCACCAAGTAACTTCCCATACAAAGTATGCAGCCATATAGATTCCTCACAAATTAATCCCATGAATCCCCACCATAAACTTTATATCACCAATGGCCAAAAACTTCAAAGTCTCTTCGTATTCCAAACCATCACAGGACCCTTTTTCGTAAGCTCAGATGGATTCAAACAATTCATTGCCTTTCCCATCAGGGCCATGGCAGCAATGCTTGGAAACTGCTTGTTTTTGAACTGTTCTTTCACACTGTTCGAAGACTTTGGTTCATGATTCTCAGCTGATTCATGCATCTTTTTGGGACATGCAGCCCGATTATGACTCCATCTCTGAATCCAAGGATGTGAAAGTGTAATATCTACAGTTTCCTTCGCTTCAGTAAAAGAGGACTCGTCGTTTGATAATACTTTTGGGGGTAGATCTGGAACAGTTATTCCTTCAGCATGATATACTGTTTCGGCTTCCATACTGGATTTGCTCTCTTTCATAATTTTGCTGAAAATATTTGTTGATTTTGCATGTGAAGGTTCTCCAATATTTTCACTCTTGGTACCATGACCAGAGTCCAGTGTGCATAACTTGAGTCGTTTAACCCATCTGCTACTTGGATCTGATCCCAAAGAGCTACTGCCAGATTTTGACCTTGCATGTCCGTTTGCGTAAGAAAAAAGTTGTTCAACATCAAGGCTATGAGTTCTTGATGTACTAGTCTCCCTGTCAACCATGGGACTTGCCAGAGTGAGAAGCTCATGAGGCCTTTTATTTATATCTGGTAGTGTTGTATTCACTGACTTCTCCAGGTTTTTTCCTCTAGCTGAAATTGTTGCACCTTGAGTTGAGAACGAGTTTTGACTATCCTTGGAGCACTGCAAAATTTAAATTGTGATCATCCATGCATGTTTACCGCTCAAAGTTTAGAATAGTATTGGATTTAATATGGGGTGATATGATAGTGGTAGAAAAACTCTTGCGATGATCAAGTTATCAAATTAGAGTACTAATTGTGTCTGTGTGTGTGTGTGATAACGAAAGGGTTGGTATGAGGAAACGGTTTCATTAAAATTAGCTACAATCTGTAGTGTCATACAACACTCATCATAATTAACAAGAATGTACAAGTTAATGAAATTCTTACTTTTCCCAAAAACCAGATTATGATATATAAAGTGTCGAGAACCAGATAATAATGAAAATCATATGAATGCTTAAGCAATGGTGAGGGTGGAAAATTAAATGCATGGCATCAACAAGACCAAACATGAGCAAAATTACCTTATTAGATAGCAATGGAACTTCACCTGCAACAGGCAGGAAGGAGCACCATCAGTTCCAAAAAACAAAATTAACATCATCAAACTTGCAGACCATGTCATTTTCCAAACAATAAACTACGATTAAACTTAACTGAAATTATGGAATATATTAAACATTATGCAAGTATTAATCAAACTAAGTATATTTAAGAAGTTTCTATAATTAAGAGCTTTAAGGATATCATTATATGGTATGTCCTTTCACTGTGTGCATATATACCTGCAAGATTATTCTCATGTAAAGTATCAATGTCCATAGTGTCGGGTTCAGGAGATGACTCATTCGCCGGGCTTGTCGGACATTTCAAATCATGGATATTTTCGTTTTCTTCACTCTTTCTGGAGCTCCCAAGAGTTTCCAGCTTCGGACATTCCACAGTACGGTCACTAGCGGGTGGAGTCGGAGATAAATCAAGAATCTCATTGAAATTATTTCCTTTAATTTTGGTAGGTGCCATTGATTCTATAAAGAACTGATGTGTTGTCTGGGAAATATTGGGATGACCTCGTGATAATTCTTCTACTGAATCTATACTGGCGTAAATTTTTGCACCCTTCACACCATAAGAAGAACGTGGTCCTCGCGCCGAAGAGCTTACACCGTAATGTGGTTTAGTTGACTCCAAGAGTGAAGTCTGGTTTGTAATGTCTGGATTAGCAATTAAATTTTGAATCTTGTGGTGCTGACTACGAACAGCATATAGTCCATCGTCATCATTACCAGCTATTGGATTATGCAGGAAACGAGGAAAACTGCCTTGCAACAATTTTGAACGGGACGGTCTTTGAGAGTCTAACAAGCTACTCATCTGCTTCTCAGGGACACGGAGAGAAGAATAACTGTGATATTTAGTGCTTGTGTAATGCTCTTGGGATGCTGAATTGTAGCTCGACCCACCTGTGAGTTGAGGCATCACAGATTTTCCTTTGTCACGTCCATTTGTAGGCACTATGTCCGAAGCTGAGTTTACCAAGTTGTTCCGCAACGACGTTGAAAGAGCCAATTTCTTCAGGTCAGCAGCAGCCAAGGATTTCACCGGCACTCCTTGAGACAATAAACGACACTCTTTTATCGAAGTTTCTGTTTTAGGAGCAGCTTGTGAAGATGTTAATGGCAACAAGTGATCCCCACCTCTGTTGATGAAAACATTATCACCTCCAAAGCTTGATTCTTTTCCATATTTTCCATCTCCCTGACGCAAAACATTCTTCTCTTCTCTTTGCAAAGGCGGTCTTCCATCTTTGTTTTGAGAAAGACGTGATATAAGAAACGACTTGGAATCAAAGCTTGCTTTCATCTCCTCATCATCAACATGCATAGAACTATCTGATCCAACGTCCGACCCACCAAGTAAATCACGCTTCTCAACATCACTTTCTTCTTTCAATTCATTAACCTCACAACCAACACTCAAACCATTGTTGCAAACAGTCTTTTGTGTGTTTGACTTGTAACTTGTGTGCTTCCAATGAGCCATCCATGGTGATAGATAACTATAACCATGCATTGCAGCATCCACTCTTTCACCATCGCGATATGCGCGAGCAGCAATCTCATCCGGCATCATCACTCTCTTTTTTTTCCCTCCACCACAACAACACAGACCAATTTTATGACCTCACAAAACAGTCAAATCATTCATAACCTGAATTTTCAAGACAATGAATTAGCTTCCATTAAAAAAACATCACATGCAGATGCAGATAGAAACAATCAAAACCAGATCACAACTACCTAACATATACATGCAAAAAAAAAAAAGCATAATCATGTTCTTAATCTTACCTAACACACATAAATCACTACTAAATCATCAAATTCGCATTAGTTAATTGTGTTTTATGGAAATTCAAATCAAAATTTTCATTGTGATTGAATTCAGCAGATATTAATAAACCTATGCTATGCTAGCAGAAAATCGAAGTTATACAAAAAATTCAACAAAAATGAACTCAACAAAGAAACTTATTCAAGAAATTGAAAAGAAAAATCCAATTTACCTTCGAACAAATCGAAATTGTGAAACTTGCAGAGTTGAGAATGAACTATGTAAAGTGAATGAAGAAAGAAAAGAAGAGAATGCTTAAAGAAAATGAAAAGTGAGAAGTGTGTTACTGCGGAAATCAACGGTTGGATGTTAGTGAAAAGTGGTCCCACGGGGTTGAAATGAATCTAACCGTCGATTTTAAGTACTGTGTAATTTTTGTTTTATTTGGTTTTTTTATTTGATTTTAAGCCACATGAATCGGAGAATCGGGATCGAACGAATGGGACCTACACATGTACGCTTTTGTGTTCTTCTTATTGGCTGTTCGCGTTTTCATTTCATTTCTCGTACGTTTTCAACCTACGCGTAATTATTGTGACCACTCTAAAGTTCTATCACAATTAATAAATTAATAATAATGAGCTTTTTCTAATTTTTTTTTTTAAAGGAATGAGCTTTTTTTATTGTTTTTCTTTTTTTGACGAGACGTTTTTGTTTTGGTTGATAAGTTACGAATTTTTTCTTTGGTCAAATATATAAGGGGAAAAATGAAAATCGCTTGTTTTCTTCTGAGGAGAATATCGGAAACAAGGAGTTTAACATCAGATAGAGAAAGTATTAGTTGGTCATACATACAAATAAAAATTATTTAGGTACATACATATATGAAATTTTTAACAAAAAAAAGTAAGAAATTATGTGGCTAATTTTTTCTCTTTTAATTTTTTTCATTTACATATGTTTAACCAAATATTTTTGATTTGAGTTGTGACTAAGTGATAATTATATATTTTATTTGGGCTGTGATTAGGTAAGAACTAAGAATTGCTTCCCGTAATAATATTTTAACTTTTTTTTATTGCTCGCTTCCTAAATACAATTTTACTATTGTTAAGAAGAGGATTCTATCAGCAATCCCTTTAACAATCGTTTGTAAATACTCGCATGTCTATTGGGACACGTTAATTTTCTTTTAAAGTTGCTTCAAGCAACAAAAAACTAAGAATGTGTTTGGATATGTAGTTGAGAAATTTTAAAGAATTTAGAATTCTAGGCAATTTAAATGATTCAATTAAATTACTTTCATTTTTCAATACTTTTGTTTGGATGGAGTGATAAAAAAAATTCATTACCATCATTTTTGGGCAAGTTTTATAAATTTTAATTTTTAGGGGGCCAAATTTGAAAATTGAACTTAGGGATCAATTTGTAAATTTCAAAAACTTAAGGGGTCAAATTATAATTTTTGAAAAATTTGAGGGACCAATTTGCAATTTTTTTGAAATTTATTGGGGTCAAATTGAAAATTTTGAGGGCCAAAATGCAAAATTTGAAAAATTATAACAACAAAATTTTTTGAAATTCTTAGCTTTTAGGTGTCATTTCAAATTTTCTAAATTTGACTTAAACAAAATACTTCATGAATTTCTATCATTTTGAAAATTCTTGAAATTATTATCCAAACAATAGAATTCACAACAAAGTATTTGAATTCCCTCAAAACATTACATTCCCCCATCCAAACACACTCTAAAACTTTACATAGCTTTTGTTCACAATGACGTAATTCAAAGAAGCTCCATATCAATTTGGAATTAAGTCGTGATTGAACTAGAAATCGAGATTATTTTTTTTAAGGGACTAGAAATCGGCCATATAATTTACACAATAGTAATAGTAATATGCATCTATATGTCTCTCATATTAATTGTAGGAATTTTAACTTTTAACGGGGTATCCAATTATCTTTTTTTGTTGGGGTTCGAACTCCGAATTTTTTATGCATTGTTGCTATCAACTGAGTTAAGCTCATGAGCACATTCAATTTTCATATATACAAGTTATACATAGCATATTATTACATAACGAATGATAAATTTAGACGTTGTGTACTTTAGGATTACGAAGATAAATGAAAAGCAAGTACTAAAAGATGAATTATCTTGATGACCATTCAGATTGTAGTGTTTGGATTTTCACCTTTGTTAACTGTCTGATATAATAACGTTTAAATAGATAAACTATCAAGGATATGGAGTTCTCATTGGGCTTAAGAGAATGATCTAACCCATTACGATTCATTCAAAAACAAAGTCCAATCAAATAGTTAATCAATAATCTATGCATAATAACAATATACTATAATTTATGTTATTATTAATTTCTTAATATATGTTAATCCATAATTGATTAACTAAATAACTACTCTAACATTTCTCTCAACCTCTTGTCGTGTATTGTGACAACAAATCTACAACTCATCTCACCCACGACCTTGTATTTCATGAGTGAACAAAATATATCGAGATTGTTTGTCGTATCATTTTAGAAAAGATTTAACATGATCTCATTCATCTGCTTCTTATTACCTTTTGCACGCAAGTATCTTGTGTTCTAACCAAACTTCTTACCTCTCCCGCTTCTACTCACATTGCCTCTGAGGTTGGCCTATATGACATATATAGTAAGTTTGAGGGTGTTTTAGTTTTATAGTTTTCTCATTGTGTTTATAGTGTTAGAATTAGTCTTGTGGGAGTTGGTTTTACTCATATTTCTCTTTTTTATGTATTTCAATTTGTTGTAACCAACTCCCTTTCCCTCTTGCTTGCCTTGGTATTTATCATGTGTATAACTATCTTAAACTCTCTTTGTATGATTGGGAATAATTCAATTATGAAATGTATGTTGTATATTTATTCTTTTCTCTATCATTCGTGTTATTCTTTTCACTAGTATTTTAATTTTCAATACTTTCAATATAAAAAAGAAAGGAAATGTTAACTTGTGCCCTTATGGCACATGTTAAGAATTCCACTAATAGAAATTATGTATCGGAAATTGTGTTAATTTATCGCTCATATTGAAAACAGAAAAGGAAAATTGAAAGAGAAGAAATATTGTTTCTGATGTTGAATTAAATATTCTTCACTTGGTTACAATAGAGAGGCTATTTCTTATATATAGGCAAGAGGCTTATAGCAGAGCAGCTGATGTATAACAACTGTGAAAAGCTAACTAAGAGTTGTAACATACAGTTGTGAAAAGCTAACAAAGGGTTGTAACATACAATTGTGAAAAGCTAATTAAGACTGAAAAATTAACTATTGTTACTAAAACTCTAATACCCCCCACAAGATCATGGTGGTTGTAGAGCTAAAGAGGAAGCAACCACATTGATCTTGTCTCTAAGTTCCAGAAACTTCGTAGAGGAGAAGGGTTTTATGAATATGTCAGCTTTCTGATCAACACCAGGATGAAGGTAAATCGACATGTACAGAATAAGCAGCGGAATAAAATTTTCGATTTACTTTCCTTGGATCATTACGAATTGGAACTTGAACCAGTGATTCGATTGTTACCTTAGAATGATTGGTCTGAAAACGATCGGTGGAATCTGCGAACCGGAATCACGATCACAGCCAAGCAAATAGCAGAGCCTCTATCAAGTCCACACGAACAGTGCTCCTCCAAAACCTCGGTGCTAGCCAAGAAGACGGAAGTCAGAGAACTAGGGTTTCTGCAAAAGAACGTAACCGCAAACTGTTGCACTAGGGTTTTATTTATAGAACTCCTTATGTGCTTTGCAAGTCAAACTCGTTTTTGACTTCATTAAGCCCAATACGAGTTTAGTAAACTTTGCTAAATCATTAGCATTATTTACTAAGCGCACCCTTTATATAAGTCGTACTTATACATATCTCTTTTGACTGTTCTTTGTGTGTGACCCTTTAGGTTCTAGTCACGTTGGCAATAATATTAAATCTTAATATTTAATATTATAAACAATGAGCGGTATCTAGCAACACATCATTGCTACCCAAGTGACAAGAATGTCAAGTGATCTGACGAAACCTTTCATGATAATACATATGTGTATAATTACTCCTTTGTCTCAATATCTTCATTGATCCCAAGGCATAGATAGTGTCACCCTTGTATAGATCAATGTTCATTTATCTTGATTCCGAAATATACTATTTAACGAATAAGTCCAATATCTTATATTGACTTAGTTCGGCATGGCCATGCATATTTATAGTCATATTTCATCAAGAGGCCTAAAGATATATCTCCTGTTTATGAGGAGGGACAAATCCCATCTAGGACACTCATGACCCTCAGCATGATTCATCAAGTGCCCATCAACCAACGTTATTGTTATCCTTTTACAGACAACGTTAGAATGGCAACAAAGCACTTGAGTCCACATCTAGAGATCATAGTGGTTTCAGGTCTAAGAGCGATATACATTATTATCATTGTGAGAATATCTTATGACAATTTCATAACTTACTATGTAGTATTCTCACAGTGGGTCAATCCAATATAAATATTACTCCTAATATTTATATTTATGTATAGCCTTGATATCTCATATCTATGACCCATGAGATGCGGTCATCAGTCTACATACATAATAGTCTCGACGCTTTATTATTATCCTTTATTCATATTAAAGCTTTGACTACGGATACATTTAAGAATAGCGTTCTATAAGATAATGTAATCTCATGATTAAGTCACACTTAATATATTATTACACGAACTATCTATTCTAAGGACTTTATTAACATTATCTAAATATAATAAAGAGTGCCATATATTATTCAATAATAAAAGTCATGATACATAAGATAGGTTTAATATAAACTATTGGCCTCTAGGGCTTACACCAACACAGGAATGTGCAGGATGTCAAACTGTTTGTTTAAGACTTTTTCCCTAACAAAAAACAAATCAATTTCCATGTGCTTTGTTCTAGAATGAAGCACATGATTGTGGGCCATAGCAACTGTGCTTTGGTTGTCACAGTAGATGGGGGGAGATTGAGTGGGAATCTTCAATTCGATGAAGAGAGTAGTAAGCCAAAGAATCTCTGCAGTGATGAGAGCTAGACTGCGGTATTCTGCTTCTGCACTAGAGCGAGCAACAACAGTCTATTTCTTGGACCACCAAGAGAGAAGATTAGGGCCTAAAAATACTGCATCACCAGAGGTAGAACGACGATCATCTGGATCTGCATCACAGTAACCATACAGAGGAATAGGTAGGGATGAAGAGGTTGGGGAAAGATGCAGGTCAAGATGTTGAGTACCGGCTAAGTATCTGAGTATCCTTTTGACAGCTTGCCAATGCATATCAAGAGGATTAGCCATGAATTGGCAAACCTTGTTTACTGAGAAACAAAGTTCGGGTCTGGTAATGGTTACATATTGAAGTGCACCAACTACAAACCTATACAAGGTAGGGTCAGAGAAATTAGGAGAGCCAATTTTTGTGAGCTTTGCAGTAGATACCATAGGAGTGGCACCAGTCATATTAGTCTTGGTTAGCAAGTCACGGATGTACTTGCCCTGAGATAACAACAAAGAACCATCAGTTTGTGCTTTGACTTCTATACCAAGAAAATAATCAAGGGAACCTAATTGCTTGAGAGCAAAAACCTTGTGAAGCTTGTTGGTAATAGTTTGAATGAAGGAAGAAGAATTGCATGTGATGATTATATCATCCACGTATACAAGAACCTACACGCAGCAACCATTACAATTGTAGGTGAAAAGAGATGAATCACATTTGCTAGCCACAAAATGAAAATTGATAAGAGTCCCTTTGAGTCTTTCAAACCATTGACGTGGGGCCTGTTTGAGGCCATATAAAGCCTTGTGCAACTTACACACTAACTGAGAATTACCATTAGAGAAGCCGGGAGGTTGATCCATGTAGACCTCCTCATCAAGAAACCCATTCAAAAATGCATTGTTAATGTCCAATTGCTGAATTTTCCAATGATTTGTGAGAGCCAGTGTGAGAATTAATCTAATGGTAACATGTTTGAAGACTGATGATAATGTCTCATGAAAGTCAAAACTGTGTTGTTGGTGAAAGCCTTTAGCAAGCAACCTTGCTTTATACTTGTTCATTGTGCCATCAATATTTTATTTGACGCGGAACACCCATTTGTAGCCAATTGCTTGCCTGTTGGGGGGAAGAGGCACAAGGGACCATGTTTTATTTTTCTCAAGGGTAGAGTATTCCTCTTGCATAGCTGCCAACCACTTAGGATCCTTTAGGGCTTGTTTAATTGTGTGAGGTTCAGTCTAGGCAAGAAAGATAGATGGATGTAGTTTAGGTAAAGGGATGCCAGTTTCGAGTCTAATTTGCATGGGATGAGTGTTGGCTGTGTTAATGGTTTGAAGAGGTGGAGGGCTAGGTGATGATGAGTGCGAATTGGCTATTGTAGTAGTTGGATAAAATGAAGAGTCAGATGCAGGGAGATGAGAAGAATCTGGGGATAGGTTAGAGATGGTGGGAGAGAGTGGTAAGGATGTAGGCTGAGGTCCAGGTGAAGAGGTAGAAGGTGACTGATGTAGTGGTGAAGTAGGGAATTGATTGGTGGAGTGCTGCAATGGTGAGGAAATATTAATAGGATTTGTACTGACCAAACGAGAGAAGGGAGTGGAAACAGGAATAGGGGCAATGGGTGAAACTGATAATGCAGGAAAGAGAGGAACAAAAATAGAGACTTTGGACAAAGACTGAGATGACTCGGAGTTGAGAAATAAGTCGTTATATGGGAATCTATACTCATTGAATAAGACATCTTTGGAGATAAAGAGTCTTCCACTAGGTGAGAAACATTGTACCCCTTATGAGAGGTAGAATAACCAAGAAAAAGACACTCATGGGACCTAAAGTCAAACTTGTGAGTGTTGTAGGGTCTTAATAGAGGGAAACATGCACATCCAAACACTTTAAGAAAATTATAGCCAGGTGTTTGCTTGAATAAAATAGTGTCGGGAATAGCATTGTGCAGAGAAGCAGTAGGAAGCCTATTGATCAGATATACTGTTGTAAGAAAAGCATAATCCCAAAATTTAAGGGGAAGGGAGGCATGAATGAGTAAGGTTAATCCTAAATCAACAATGTGTCTGTGTTTACGCTCAACCACCCCATTTTGATGATGTGCGTGGGGACAAATCAATCGATGAATGATGCATAAATTAGATAGGTACTTAGTAAAGGGTCTAAATTCTCTCTCCCTCTCCCCCCCCCCCCCCCCAACCAGTTTGAATAGATTTGATGGAAAAACCAAACTGAAGCTCAACCATGGATTTAAATTGTTTAAAAATATTAAGAGCATCATATTTATTTTTGAGAAGATATATCCATGTGAACCTAGTAGCAGCATATATGAATGAAATGTAATATTTAAATTGATTAGAAGAAACAACAGGAGCAGGACCCCAAAGATCACTGTAAATCAATTATAAAGGTGGTGTATTGTGTGGTGGAAAGAGGAGAGTGTAAACGGTGAGCTTTTCCCATACAACAGGTAGAACATAAGATATCATTCTTATTTGAAGAACGAATATTACAAAGATCTAAGATTGTTTGCATAAAGTGGGGATTGGGATGGCCTAATCTGAGATGCCAGTTAAACTGAGCACTCTTACACGGAAGGATAACTAGATGGTTTGAAACTAGAATAACTGCTGACAAGACATGAAGCTGGAGACTGGAGTTTGAGATGGGGGAACTCGTAAAGTCCATCACGACCTACATTGCCATAGAGAAGGACTTCATTGTTGGCATGAGATTTGACAAGGCAAAAGTTAGAATAGAACTCAAAGAAAACATGATTATCCCTATCAAATTTACTAACGCTGATTAAGTTTTTGGTGATAGAAGGAACATGAAGAAGATTATGTAGCACTAGAGAAGAATTAGGGTTAGTAGGTGAGCAAAATTGAGAAGAACCAGAGGATAAAATTTTCAAACCTTGCCCATTCCCTATGAAGATATGGTTAGGACCTTCAAAGGGGACCTGTTGTTGAATGTTCTGAGAACTATTCGTCACATGAAGAGAGGCTATAGAGTTTGGGAACCAAGCATTGTTGAATGAGGGAAAGGAATTAGCAAGCATAACGTTGGGTTGCAGATTGGCTTGAGGGCGAATATGTGAGGGAATTTGGGGATGAATAAGAGGATTGGTATAACCATAAAGAGGAGATCCAACTTGAGAAGATATACCATAGAGACCCCGTGCATAACCCTAAAAATCATGGGGAATTGGTACCTGATATTGTTGATCAAACCTATGATAACACATGGAAGCAAGATGTCCAAACTTGAAGCATACTTGGCATTGAACGTTACCAAAGCGTCCTTGCCCACGTCCACGGCCATTTCGACCGCCACGTCCACGAAAACCACTGCCATAGCTAGGGAAATGGGAGCTGGAGGTTGAATCAATGGAATCAATGGAATCAATTGAAGCAGAATCAAGCTTAATCAGTTTATCAAACTTGGACATACGCATCTCATGTGCGGTGAGAAAAGCTTCAACCTCTTCCAATTAAATATCCTCAAACTTACTCTCAATAACAGACATAACAGGACCGTAATCACGTGGAAGCTCTTCAAGAATAACATCAATATGTTGTTGCGAGGGAATTGAATCTCCAACAGAGGCTAGTGAATCAACCAGATGCTTGATACGTTGAAGATAATCATCAACATATCGATCATCAAGCGTCGTTGCACGTAGTTCAGATCGTAACTGACGAACTCTCGCATGTGTGAGCTTCTGAAAGTGATCTTGAATTCGTTGCCACAATTGTGAAGCATGTGTGCATCCAAGAATACGTGTCACAACAGAACTTAAGATCGTAGACTGGAGCCATGATAACAGCCACTGATCTTGCTGAATCCATGTGCGATACACAGGGTTTTCATAGAAAGAGTTCGTGATAGAATCCTTGATGAATTCATCAGGAATCTCAGCATAGTACAAAAAACTTTGAAGATTTTGAGCGTTTACCACTGGTTCGATTTGTTGACGCCACATAAGAAAATTTTTCTCATCTAATTTCTCGGAAATCTTCAACTGAAAAGTAATAAGAGGTGGTGGCACCGTATTAAGAGGAACAACGTTGTGAACCAAGGGTGGTGACGGTGGAGGAGGTGGTGGAGGAGAATTTTGCGATGAATCCCCCATAACCGAAACCTAGCTCTGTGATACCATATCAAAAACAGAAAAGGAGGCAAGAGGCTTATAGCAGAGAGCTGATGTATAACAGCTGTGAAAAGCTAACTAAGAGCTGTCACATTCAGCTGTGAAAACCTAACAAA
Source organism: Medicago truncatula (assembly GCF_003473485.1). Lineage (NCBI taxonomy): Eukaryota > Viridiplantae > Streptophyta > Magnoliopsida > Fabales > Fabaceae > Medicago > Medicago truncatula. The sequence continues at coordinate 34,660,091 of NC_053045.1, read as the reverse complement.
GGGCTGTAACATACAACTGTGAAAAGCTAATTAAGATTGAAAAATTAACTATTGTTACCAAAACTTTAATAGCTCAAAATGTTTGATATTAACTTTTTTCAATGAATTCATACAATTAATGGAATGACATTAATGCTAAATATGTGCCTTAAGAACACAAGTTAATGTGACTTTAAAAAAAAGATAGATCTTTATTACATTCTCTAGTGATAGAAAGGTAGATCTTGAATCCAAAAAGTTTTGAATTTTATATGAACTATCTTAAACGAAGACATCATAGCTTTACACTAAATTTATTTTCATAAAAAATGACTTATTTATCATACAAATAGTCTTTTGAAAGGAAATAAAAGATTAAAACTAAATTGATGATTTATTCAAAATTTTTAAAGAACTGGTATTTTTTTATTTATTTTTAAATTAAAAATGAAAGCAGTGGTACTTACAAAGTCGCAACAATTAGTCGTATATACGACAGACGAAAGATCTGCCGTTCAATTCAAGCCTCGGCACGCAACTCAATCACAAAACACATGATATAATAAACGACATCTCATAAACAAATAAAGAAGCAAAAATAGAAGAAGAAAAAAAAAAAAAAAAACGCTCACACAAATATTCGCATATCTCGTTGTAGATCTATACTGCTAACCCTCCAATCCTCTTCCTTCTCCACCTCCGATCCCTCCTCGCAGGTCAGCTCCTCTTCTTCTTCTTCCTTCCAATCCACTCTCATATTTTCCATTTTCATTTTCGTTTCCCAAATGTTAGGGTTTTCCGATTCTTCAATTTTCACTCTTTCAACCCTAGATCTTGATTTCGTATTCATCCCAAATCATGTAAACGACACCGTTTTCACATAGTTTCGTTATCCTATCAACTATTTTCGATAAATTTTCATAACGATTATTAGATCTTGTTGTTTTTCTTTAATTTCTTGTTGTTCAACTGAATACGATTATTATGCGTGTATGTATATCATTTAATTTAATTTAATTTGATTGATTTAGGGTTATGACATTGACACGTTCGATTTAGTTTTTTTATATCTGAAGGTTTTGGTTTAATTTTTTGTTTTTTATTTTGTTTTACAGATTGTGAATTGAATGGAAGGACCTGGAGGCAGCAGTGCCTCTGCGACTGCTGCTACGCCGCCGCAATGGTGGCAAGATTTTTCGAAGCTATTTCAGCATTATTTGGATAAATCCACACCACATTCTACTTATAGGTGGATTGGGACTTTTGTTATTGCCTCCATATATGGTTTAAGGGTTTTTTACCTTCAAGGATTTTACATTGTGTCTTATGGATTGGGAATTTACATGCTGAATCTGTTGATCGGGTTTCTGTCTCCTTTGGTTGATCCTGAGCTGGAGCCTTCTGATGGAGGACCTTTGTTGCCTACTAAAGGCTCCGATGAGTTCAAGCCGTTTATTCGTCGGCTTCCTGAGTTTAAGTTCTGGTAATTTCTGATTCTGTTGTGCTTTGTGAACAGTATGCTAATTCACATAATAACTCAATATGTTTTGTTTTAACATTTCGAAATCATGTTTATTTAATGGAAGATTTGATTGAATTTGGGATTCATTGCTAGATAGTTTCGGGTTTGTGTTTTCAATGCATCTCTTGGACGGATATCAGACCATTTATCTGTGAATTTGGCTGCGTCACTTATTTTAATGTTAATTTGACTCTATTGATTCTGAGTTCGATTTGATAGTATAAGCTTTGTGTGCTTCGGAGGTAATAGTTATCTATAAAATATTTCCCCAGCATTTCCATTTGCTCTTCCAGAAAATATTTTACTGATCAACTGAAAATAATTGATTGATGACTCGCTCCCAGCTGCCATTGCATGCAATGTAACTATGCAATAATCGTGAACCACCATTTGAATTTTGTTGCAAGCTGCTGGTCATTTCACGTAGCTGCAGACAAGTTCATGGAAATAATCTTTTTTCTTTTTTATATTGTTTCTAATTTTGTCGGTGGAAATGGAAATAAGAAATACCTGAAGTAAACGGGTCCTTGCTTTCCTAATCACATTTTCTGTTGATCAAATTGGTACTTCCGTATCCTTCAGTATCGTTAATAGTTATTTTCAATATGAATTTAGAAGCATTTAGAGCTTGATTTGTCATAATCAAAAACTAAGGAATATACCTTTTCCATATTCTTGTGAATCAATCAATTTTGCCGTGTTGGTTTATCATTCCTTTTCCACCTATAAAAAATTGTGTCGGAAATTTCCTTTTGTTATTCTGTTCAACTGTCACTTCTGAAGCTCTTTTTGCCTTATCATTGTTTATTTGTTTATACGTTTTGAAACGGAACTAGTTTTCCTTAGTTGTCTGAGGATTTCCTTGTAAAACTCCACACCTTCTGTTACAATTTAAGAATACGAAAGACTTAAATCTACAAGGGGTAGTTGTTACGAAGGTGAATATCTCATTATAGTTATTGGAAACTGATTTTGTGGGACAAATTTGCTTGAATCAAGATTAGGCGTGGCATTATTGGAATAGATTCATTGATAAGGATCCTTCTATTTATTTAGCGACATTGTGGTATGAGTTTATTTATTTAGTGACATTGTGGTGTGAGTTTATTTATTTAATTCAACTTCCCTGAGAGAGGCTGGTGCTATACTTGTGCATTCTTTAATATCTCAACGATTAATGTACTTTTATGACTTGCTTGCGTAAGCCAACATGTTTAACTTTGGGATCATTTGAAAGGCATCTCCGTTTGTGTAATAGAATAACGATTTTTATTATTCTTATTATCATTGCTGCAGGTATTCCTTCACAAAGGCTTTCTTAATAGCATTCTTGATGACTTTCTTTTCTGTATTTGATGTTCCTGTCTTCTGGCCAATATTACTCTGCTACTGGGTTGTTCTGTTTGTCCTTACAATGAGACGCCAAATTGCACACATGATCAAATACAGATATATTCCATTCAGCTTGGGAAAGCAGGTTTTTATGCTTAGATTGCCTTTAATCATTTACCCTACGACCTGTTATATGTTTGTTCATTCAAGTTTTGTATTGTTTTATATTGTTTGCATGAAAGACATAATCTATTTGTTTTAACTTATTGCAGAAATATGGTGGCAAGAAATCTTATGCAAGTAGTAGCAGTGGCTCTCGTGCCGACTAAAGCTTTGCTGTGTCATGATTTGAAGAACACAGATCTCAAAGTTAGGTTTTGTGGGGATTCAGGGTACTTGATTTTTACCTTTTATTTGTAGTCAGAGTATTAAGGATGGCAATATGCAGTTACAGAAAATATTCGTTTTATGGATTTATGATACCAGAAGACATGCTAATGCTGGTAGTGAACTTCATTGTTGATATACGCCAGTATTTGATTCAGTTTTAGATTTATCGCAAATCTAGTCTTGTATTGCGATTGTACTACCATGATTTCAGGATAAACTTCACACAGAACCTTGATTTTTCTCCTGTTCAGGATATGACTATTGCCTTTGAAGTTTCTGCACCTTTACTTGTTAATGTTAGGATATTACATCAACTATTCGCCGTGCCAAATCACACATAATTTTTCTCTGGAAGATGTTTTTACTTTTGGGTAAGCTAATTCTGATGTATTGTTGCAGTGTTTGAAAGCCGATGTGTTTTAAAACGTTTCGGATATGGTCCATCCTTCATTGGAAAATTGGCCTTCAACTTGACATGTTTTTAGGTTTCTATCAGTATGCTTTTTTCAAAAATGGTAAGGTAATAAAACTTAAACGATGTGATGATGTAACATCAATATAATATTGGTGATGCCTTTTGAGTGATGCATAATTGATTCTTTGGCTGATAATATAAACCAACAAGCGAAGTCTGTGAGGTTTAAATCGTGTTTTGACTCAAAGCTTATGGTTTTAAAAGAAATTTATTTGCCATTGTGACATCTTCTCTCGATTTAACTGGAGAGATTTTACTCGCACAACTAGTGAAATTTGGAAGTTATTTCCGCAACAGTTCTGGTTCTATGCCTTTAGATCATTACAACTAGTTACTTGGTCTCAAACTCTGAATTATTCTCAATCGTCCCATTATTACGAGATAGGATTATTTTTTATTTTACAAAGAGAAAGGATACATCTTTGAAAGATCACTCTGTTAATGAAGTTTATTTATTTTTGTAAAGTATATCCAATTTTAAATTTCTTGGAGATGTCTTCGACCTAGTTGGTGGTTGCATGGGGTGGCTTTCTTGTGGTCCTAGTTTTCTATTTCCTTTGGTCTATCTTTTCTTTTGTTTATTGTTACCGCATAAATTAAGAGAAGAAAAAAAAAAAATGTAATCGACGATGACATCTTTAAAAGAAGAATGCCCATTTGACTAGCAAATCAACTCATATTATTAGCTTCCTTGCAGATATGAAACACACAGGCTCTCGGATAAGAAAGTTTTAAAAGATTGCTTAATTATTGAAGAGGTTGGATGAAAGTATTGGAGGATGATCCCATTCTTATTTCTTACCAAGTCCACAACAATCTTAACCTCCCAGTTCATCCATAACCCAAGAGAAAAATTGTGTTACTTATTCAAAATCTTCTTCAACACTACGTAATTAGTCTGACAGGTATCAAATAAATCATGAACATATGCAAAATATAAACTATTTCAACCAACTTCATATAATTTTAACATAATTCCTCTAGATTGTTTAAAAATGAACAAATATTTTTCAAGACGAAGATATCTTATGATAAAATTTTGACTAACGAAAAAAGACATCACAGATGTATGGCTAGAAATAATATGTCCAATATGTATTGACCACCCTTAGACAATTATGCATGTTTTAAGAGACCGTGAAGAAATCAAATGTTATGTAATGATCTTATCTCTTTTGGAGTAAGCTTTTTAGTCTTGGGTTATATGGTCAATTTAGGACATTCTTTAAATGCATTCCTCCAATCTCTCTTATTTAGAAGACGATCTCTCTTCTCCACCATCACGTAAGAAGCATTTCATCATGTCATTTGTATCACGAGATTAATCGTGTGCTGACCTATCAACAAATCTCATACATTATTCCTTTGTTAGGGATGTACTTTTTGATATATTTAGACGGACGAGAGTATCATTGAAGAATGAGGCGCATGTGAGCTTTCTGACTGACCCACTAGATAGAAGATCGACATTTAAGCCTACGAAGGTTATGGTGTACAGACGGGTAGGAGGAAAACATGCATGTATGGACTTGACTGGAGTTTCATCACTTGTGGGATTAGGGGTCAGACCTTTTATGGTAGGACAAACAACCCTAAAAGTTGCGTCAAACAAAGTGGCTAAACATGAAAAAACGTGTTATGACAATCAACATGCTTTTATATCATATGCTTTCAACACTTTTGGTTTCCTAGCACCAGAGGCTGTTGACCTTCTACATACAGTTCAAAGGGTCATGCGTAGCAATGTCATGTATCCTAGGCCCATGATGTTGTGTTTACGAGGATTGGTTTTGTCATCCAAAAAGGTTTAGCGGCACAGCTTTTTGTCCGCTTGCCTTCTATCCATGTGTAAGTAATCCTTGATATATATTTTCTGTTTGATTTTAAATGTATTTTCTTCGATGCTTTTCCTCCTAATTTAAAACTTACACTAAAAGATGGTAAAAGAGGGTGAGTTTTTCTTGTTTGATTTCGTAATTTAATTTAATATCTTATAAAAAAAATACTATAAATAAAATTATAGCTTTATCAAATTTACATACTTGGAGAGCACGTTACAATAAACCTCTACGCACATATCACATCGTCACCCTCCCAAAACCCTAACCAAAAACCTCACCACCATCAATGGGAAAACCAAAAGCAAAAGGAAAACACCGTTTACACAAATTCTACTTCTTAGCCAAAGAACACGGTTACCGCTGTAGAGCATCATGGAAACTCATTCAACTCAATTCAAAGTTCCATTTCCTCGAATCCTCATGCGCTGTCCTCAACCTCTGCGCTGCTCCTGGAGGTTGGACGCAAGTTGCTGTCCAACGCGTTCCTGTTGATCATCTCGTTATCGGCGTTGATCTTGCTCCGATGAAGCCTATTCGCGGCGTGATTTCTATTCAAGAGGATATTACTAGACCTGAGTGTAGGTCTAGAGTTAGGAAAATTATGAATGAAAATGGTTACAGTGCTTTTGATGTTATTCTTCATGATGGTTCACCAAATGTGGGTGGTGCTTGGGCTCAAGAAGCTACTACTCAGAATTCTCTTGTTATTGATGCTGTTAAGCTTGCTACTCAGTTTTTAGCACCTAAGGGAACTTTTGTTACCAAGGTTTTTTAATCTGATTTTGCTTAATTAACTTTGTTAATTATTCATCATGGTTCTAATTGTTTTTGTTATTGTTGCTTTTACTTTGTTGTGTGATAGGTTTTCAGGTCGCAGGATTACAATTCTGTCGTCTGGTGTTTGAAGAAGGTGATGATTTGTGTTTTTTTAATGTGGTTTTGGCCCTGTTTGGATAAACAACTTAATTTGCTGCTTCTAGCATAAGTGTTTATCATGATAAGCACTTATGTATAAACTGTTTCTATAACAAAAGATGAAATAAAGTTAAATTGTTTTCGTGTAAGCTATAAGCTATTTTTATATGCTATCCTGGGGAGTGTATAAGCACTCATGTATATTTGAATATGTCATAAGCTGTTTTCATTGGTTCTTCCCAACAGTCATGCAATTGGTCATGATCAAAGATAAGCTGAAATAAGTTAATTCAAACAAGCCCTTTGTGGAATTCATTGTGAATGTTGAAAATTGTTTAATGTGGTGGTGGAATGTTTGAATTGCAGTTGTTTGAGAAGGTTGAGGTGGAAAAACCGCCGGCTAGTCGTTCTGAATCTGCTGAGATATATCTTTTGGGAATTAAGTATTTAGCTCCTGCTAGGATTGATCCTCGCATTCTCGATATCAAGCATCTTTTTGAGGCTTCTGCTCAACCGCTAGCTAAGGTAAATTGCTTTTTTTTAGAGATGTGTTTGATTGGCGTTGTATACATGTATTTTTGTTGCTCTTTTCATTTTATTTTCTTGGTCGTTGGATCGTAAATGCAGGTGGTGGATGTACTTAGAGACAGTAAGCAAAAGAGGCATCGTGACGGATAACTACCTCATCACTGTGTTTTGGATTTTACATTGTTTGTATCGGATTTAAGCATTCTTTCTCAGATGGTTCTGCTTGTTATTTTGAAATGGATTTTATTAATTTGTATGTGTTAGATTCATCATGTGTGTTTTTCTCTAGAGAAACTAATTATGGAGATTGTTAAGGTATTTGAAGTAGGGAAAAGTCAGCAGTGCGCAACTGCTTAGTTAGATTATGTTTGTTGCTATTTTCTGCCTACAGGTATGAAGATAGAAACACAACTTTGAGGAAGGTGTCTTTCAGCTACAAATTTTGTTTGGGCAGATGCTCCTCTGGAGATTCTTGGTTCAGTTACTTCTATATGCTTTACCGATCCAGCTGATTTACCAATCAAGGATCACGATCTAACAACAGAGGAGGTATTTTTTGGGTATACACAATGATATCTAACATTTTATAGTAGTCCGGGGGGTCAAACAATTCTTATTGTTGTTAATATTAAATGCTTTGGTTCTGGTTGTATGACAGGTAAAATATCTCTGAAGATTTGAAGGTTTTGGGGAAGCAAGACTTCAAGCATCTTTTAAAGTAATTGCATGGCTAGAACTTTACATCCTGTCATTTCTGGCATTATTTTCTCAAATGCTGCATCCTGAATATGTTTGTTCTTTGTTTCCATCTGGGGGTAATGATGTTGTATCTGCTGGTTACCTGTAGGTGGCGGATTAACATTAGAAAAGCTCTATCACCGGCTAAAAAGACTGAACCTGCTACTACAGCTGAGGTGGGGAATGATCATGAGGGGGATGAAAATGATAGAATACTCAACGAAATGGAGGAACTGACAAATGCAATGGACCGCAAGAAGAAACGTGAAAAAAAAATTTTAGCAAAAAGAAGAGCCAAGGTTTGTGGCTTCTTAGTTGCCACTTTGGGGTTGGATACAGCACAAATGAATTTTCTGATCTTTGCAACATTGTTAATTTTAGTTGGAAACCATAATAGGTTAATATGATATCAAGATTTTATATGATCAGTCCCAAAAATGGTTCCAAGGCATGATCAAGACCAAAAACAGTGTTAATTCTTTCATCATATCATGGCATTCTAAGCTCAGTTCTGTTTTATAATCCTTCTTGTGGATGAGATCAATCTGATTCATTGCTCTACCCATTTGGGTTTTACAGGATAAGGCGCGGAAAGCAACAGGGATGCAAATGGATGTAGTAGAAGACGGTTATGTTGATCATGAGTTGTTTTCCCTTGCCTCTATGAAGGTTTGCTTTAATCTTTTTACTTCCTCCATTTCAATTCAAGTGTTGTTTAAGATTTTTTTAACAGTCAAGAAGACAAGCAACCAAGAACTTAGTGAGTGAAATTATTTTGCTAAATTGTCCATGTTAACAATTGAAGTATTACTCGATGTTATAAATGCACATTGGAGTTAATGACCGAAAGCACACTATTTATTTGTGTGAAAGATTGGAGAGAATTATCTTCTTAGGGTTTACAAATTAATATAATGTACACAGAGGTTGTTTGTTTGACATATTCATGAGAGTTTACTGTGACAGGAGATCTACTTCATTGGTAAATTACTCATATTGTAACACTTTCTGAGCTAGCAAGTCTTAGGTGGTCACAACCATTTGGGCGAACACACATAATTGAAAAAAGGTAGAAAAAGAAAAGAATGAAATAATATAGTGTGTGTGTGTGTGTCTAAATGGTGTCCAAATGATTGTGATCACCCAAGTATTTTCCTAAAAATGAGTAATAAATATGACACATGCCATGAAGCTATAGTGAGACAACTCAATATATTCAAATAAACTAGCAGAAACAAAATACCCATCCCAAAAGGTAAGATATACTCTCTTTTGAGTTTTCTCATGAAGAAAGGGCCAAAAGGACATTTGCTAAGATAGAAAGTCATATGACTAATATGTAACTTACTTTTACCATTTATTGGTTATTATCACCGGGTTTCAGGGTAAGAAGGATCTGGTTGCTGTTGACACCACTGACTATGAAGGTGGTGAGGGCGAAGTGGATGACAGTGAGAATGAAGAAAACAAAGGTGGCTTGGAGCATTCTTCTAGCGACTTAGATTCTGATGAAGAACGTAGAAGGTGATCGACTTCTTTTGATATTGTTCTTACCTTCACTGTTTTATTCTGTTGGTCTTTCATAATTGGGGAATCTAACTGTATACTCATATCAGATATGATGAACAAATGGAAGATTTACTTGAACAAGCTTACGAGCGGTTCGTGATAAAAAAGGAAGGGACTGCAAAGCAGCGTAAGCGTATTAAGAAATTTTATGATGCAGACTCTCTACTTTTGGAGGTATGGAGCTCTCTTTTGTGATTGTAGATGTAATTATTATACCTTCAGGTTTGTGAGTTATATAAAGGGAAATGAAACTATATCCGATTCATGAAACTATTATCTTCACATTATATTCCCATTCCTTTAATTCCAGTTTCCTTTACTTTCTTGCTCCCATTCAACATAGCCTATGCCCAATATTTCATATGCAGCTTACCGGTAATATTTTTATGTTGGCATTGTTAGTTTTTCCTGCTTGGACCTCTCTTTAAGACCTGTATTTTTGTGATGTCAAATGTGTTAGTTATTGTTGAAAACTGTGGCACGACACATCCTTTTTATTCCGTGTGCAAAAACAAATATTTACACATGTACTATTACCTTTTGGCTTGTAAGCTGGTGAAGATGATGACATTGTTCAGTCCAAGTATGATTCAGTTGAAGATGATGTTCAAGAAGCAAATTCTTTGTTGGTGCCACTTACTGATGGTACAGGGCCCACCCAAGAGGAGATCACAAATATGTGGTTTAGTCAGGATGTCTTTGCCGAAGCTGTAGAGGAAGGAGGCTTTGAGAAGGATGACGGTGAAAGTGAAATGGATATTGATGGGATAAAGGAGAAGACGCCTGTTGCTGAAAAGATCAATGAAAATAAAACAGCTGCTTCTGTGGAGATAGATCGCACTCGTTCTCAAGCATCTAAGGAAATGGACTTTGAGATCGTTCCTGCACCTGCTGCTACTGATTCTGATGATTCGTCCTCTGATGAGTCAGAGGATGATGTTGCAAAAAAAGCTGAGATATTGGCTTATGCTCAGAAGATGCTGAGGAAAAAGCAAAGGGAATACATGCTAGATGATGCATATAATAAGTATGTGTTTGATGACCAGGGATTGCCGAAGTGGTTTCTCGATGAGGAAAGGAAACACCGTGTACCAGTTAAGCCTATCACGAAAGAGCAAGTTGCTGCAATGAAAGCCCAATCTAAAGAAATTATACTCGGCCTGCAAAGAAGGTGGCTGAGGCCAAAGCACGCAAGAAGCGTGTTGCTATGAGGAAGATTGAGAAAATACGCAAGAAGGCCAATGCTATATCAGATCAGTCAGACATATCCGATCGTTCAAAGAGTAAGCAAATTGATCGACTATATAAAAAATCTGTTCCAAAAAGGCCTCAGAAGGAGTATGTAGTTGCAAAGAAAGGTGTCCAAGTTAAGACTGGCAGGGGAAAAGTCCTTGTTGATCGCAGGATGAAGAAGAATATGAGGAAAAATGGAATTGGTAAGGCAGGCAAAAGAGGTTCCAATGCAAAGGGAAAGGCACCAAAGGGTGGCAGGGCTCCGATTGGAAAGATCCCTATGGGAAAAGGATCTTCAAAGGCCTCTGCCAAGAAGGGAAGAAAATAACTGAAAATAGGTTGGTGCGCAATTTCAGTGATGAGTTGTCTTACTTTCCAAGCTAAACTTTGCTTTCATTTTTTTCTTTTCTTCTTTTGGTTGTTACTGACTGTGCTATAGATGATATATAAATTAAATATAACTGAAGTTATTTAGAAATTGATTGCGGGCGCCAATATACCGTTCTTGGCGGAAACAGTTTATCAGAATCGTTAGAAATGATTAATCATATGATTTTATGGGTAATTTGGAAGTGATCAATGATTGCATGCTCTTTAATCAGGCTTATACTTTAGCATAATTTGGAATTTACTAAGGCAATATCGTGAAATGCATCGAGTTCAGGTCTAATTGGTGTAACTTGTGAGCCTTCTATAATGATTTGCAATTCCATTAGACTGTATTTTGGAAAAATATTTCTATGGTGGACTCTTGGTTTGCAGTGCTCAAACTTTTTGTGATTACTTATTTCACAACTGCTTTTTGTTTTGTTTCTTCTCTTTATAGTATGTGGATTATGCAATTTGACGTGATATACATACTCTTTTCTGCTGTTTAAAACTATTCCGATTAAGAACATACATACTTTTAGTCGAAAAAATGTAGCCAGACTTGGACTAAAACTATTATTAGCTGAAGTTGTGGTAATCCTGTTGGAAGCAATGTTGCACACCAAATGTAGGCAATTGGAATATTAATGTATGAGAATATAAATATTTTTTCAGTTGGAAATAATATATTTTTTTCATAAGCCATTGACTCTCCCTGAACTGGTAGTATGCTGCTGTACACATGAAGATTCCGGTCATGACCTGTCGCCGTACTTTTAGGTCAAACTGAAAATGTAACTTTGAATTATCAAGTAAGCATGAAATTATTATAGTTGAAAATTTGAAGCTGTGCAAGTTTTACTGACGCCATAAGATTGAAATGCATAAATAAGTACATGGTTTGGAGCATCATGAATGAGACACTACCATTCCATGTTTATTTTATTTTAGTTTATTTGGACAATGACACAAATTCGGTATTATTTTATCTTGAACAAACTCTTGTTCAAAATGTACACGCTAATTTATAATACTATCTAGCTAATAACATTACTTGTTTGATTAATCAACTAGTAATTTAATTACTAGCTTCTTAACCAAAAAATATGTGTCAGCCAGAGTTTATTCAATGTTTTCTGGTATAAGCTGGTTCAAGTAGAATGGTGTACGATCAATATTTCTTTCAAGGAACTCATCAATAGTAGTGAATTTCACATGAGGATAAAGTTGAGAAGCCTCTACTCCAAATGAGGGTTCAATCTCAAAGTTAGTTTGATCTTCCTTCACAAATGTAGCGTGACAAATTGATAGGCTCATAGTGTTAGGAAATGAAGACTCTGCAAGAAAATATTATTATATTATGTAAAAAAATTACATTGTTAACATCCACAAGTTAAAATATTTTAATGTTTATCATAACCTAACCTTGAATTTGTCTCAAAATTAGCTCCTCTGGAACATAGACTCTTTCAAGAGTGTTACTAGTATTTTTCTCCCAAATGGAAACTAGTTCATTAAATGATATGGTGTTTGCATGGGGTCTAACATAGAGAATTTTGTTCAAGGTTCTTGGATCATCAATAGCTTGGATTGTATAAGTAGCAACATCTTCGTGAGTGTTAAAAACAGCTGTTAATAATCAAATAAAAAATCAAATTAATCTGAATGTGTGTTATATTATATTTTTATATTCTTAATCAATTAATTAAAACTGAATTTCTATATACCTTTGGGATTTCCATCTCCAAAAATGATAACTTTATTAGTAGGGGTAAGTAAGGCTCTAAGACCTGATAAATTTGGTAGGAAGTGTCCAGCAAAAAAATTTGCCACCACAAATGTATGAGGAATTCCTTCAACTTCAATGGTTCTTCGGATTTGAGCCTTGTTGTTAAATAAATTCTCTGCCCAATTTACTCCATTAGAACGATCCACATCATTTCCAAACTCTGAAGGAAAAAACCTCTATATATAAAAAGTAAGAACAACTAATTAGCAAAACAAGCTTAAATTATGCCAATATTATATGCTGGTTCAATCTCATAAGTCCTAGCTCAGCAGGTAAAAATGTCGAAATTGTCAGGATGGACGTCATGCTCAATTTTTTTTTTAGACGAGTTGATAGAGAAAATAGTTAGAAACAATTATCTTTACCTTAACATTTCCAGCTTCTTTGATGGCTGAAATGATCTTATATTGATCGGGTATGTGCAAGTAACTCACGGTAGAGATCACCACATCCACCTGCTTTATTGCTTTAACCAAACTCTCATGGTCATGTATATCTCCCTATGTGTATAATGTGATGTGATCATCATGAAACAAATTCACTAAAAATATTTAAACTCATATCAAGAAAAAGGAAATATAAAGAACATGCATTTTTTTTCCTTCATTTTTAAACCTGCAGTGAGTAGCATTGTGCTACCTCACCCAAAATAGATTAACCAAAACAAATTGAGACAAAAATTGAAGGAGGAGCAAACCAAAACCTCTTCAAGCAAAGGAAAATCTAAAACTATGCATCCCTAAGCTATTGTGTATATATATAAGCTTCTCTAACTTCCAAAGGGATGGAATAATCGTAAACAAAAAAGTTCAAGGATAATTCTATAATGACTAATCTACAATCACACTCATTTTCTTCTTTATAAATGTGAGTGACCAACGTTGAAAAACATGCATGTGAAAATACTCGATAAAACTTGAAAAAATGCTCACAAAAGTAATTATATATTACGATTAATAGGCTTCTTACAAAAATATTTACGATCAACGAAGTTTTCACATCAACAATAGTAATGCAAACTTGCACACCCATACAAACTAGACCAAACTTATTTGGTTTGCACCCCGATCATTTTTGTGTCCCGGCTATATATTTGATTATCATACAAGATTAAGTTTTGAAAGTTAAAAAATATCGAATATTGTTTCTTATAACACAATAGAATAAAAGAATGCTTTATACCAAAACTAGGTTGACGCCCAAGTTTTTAAATGTTTGAATGATGGGTGATTTTGCTGGGTTAAACATAGTGGACTCTCGTACAAGGGCAAAGGTAGGGTGGCCAGCCTTAACACTTGCTTCTATGATGAACTTTCCGACCGATCCGGTTCCTCCAATGACCAGAACATTGGTTGATTTCACTGCCACGGCCATTTGAAAAGTGCTCCTAATTAAGATCAAAAGGAGAAGATAGAAATGCAACTCGACCTGCCTTGCAAATAGGAGTGTCTTGAAGTCCTTTATATAATAATTGGGTTCATGCATACTATTATACTCTATTGTCCTAAAATATATGTGACATTTTTTTTGGTGTTAATCCTCCGGACCGTAGATGAATGAATCCTTGATATCTATTAATTATTTTGAGGTAAATTATTTTGAAATCAAAACAATTTATCATAAAATAATTAATGGATATATTCGATATTGATGTCACTCAATTTCAACTGAGATAATTAATTTTAGTCATCGATGACGGTCAACAAATTTGATTATAAGTTTCTCACTTTTGAAACTTCAACCATGTGCTGTTTATTTTTTAGAAATAAATGTGCTAGTTCTTTTCTTTTTTGTTAAAAAATGTGCTAGTTATTATAGCAGTCAAATATTATTACGTATTGATGAATGATTTATAGTATAATAGAAAAAAAATAAAAACTACGTCTTTTTGACGTTATTTTCAATGCAAACGTCTTTTTAAGTTATTTTTCAATGCTACTATTGTTATTTTTTTGACAATTCTATTCTCCTTGATCATCCTTTATCATTTATCTAACAATTAACATGTTGCAACCATGCTAATATCATTTTATTATCTGTTACATATATTTAGACGGACATGTGTCCCACTTAGATTCATTTTACACTAATAATGAAACACAAGTAGTAAACATATACATTAGTTTCAAATGTTATGAATACAAATTTGGGCGACTATTCTAAGAAATGAGATACTTTATTAAAAAAATAATGGTAAATTGTTGATTGAGTTGTCGGTAGCCCGCAAAGGACCGGGCTTGGACAAATTTTTTTGTGCTCGTTTATCTTCCGGGCCTTTTGGTCCGCAAAAGCCTGAGCCCGTCATGGGCCAGTCCGTTGCGTACCGGGTAGTCCGTTTTGATAGCTGTAATTAAACTCTTATATTTTTAAACATCAATATAGCAATGGCGAACAAATTAAAAAAGCCACGAAAGTTCACCATTCAATCATGATCTAATGAGTTTAACTACTCATTCATGATAGTTATAAACGACATAATCAAAAGGATTTGTAAAAAATAAAAACTAATCAAAAGGTTAAAGATTTACACATGCAAAGTAAAGTGACAATGTGTTCAATTTTGTTGCCAAGGGTAAAAAATATGAAGTTTTAGATAGTTTTGATCACAATTTTTGACTCTAGATCGTCAACATTTGAAACCCTTACTTCATGCTGAAAATTTCAACATATAGATTTAATGGCGTGAGCCATTAAATCTAACGTAGCATGTGTTGAGTGATATGTGTGTGCACCACACACATCACGTAAGTGTTTGGGACAAATTTCTTTCATCTTCTTCTAGGATTCGCGTCGCGTACAAAACCTATGCATATGAAATTTCTTCACTTGACATCTTCAACCTCTTCGTTGAAAATTCACCTTAGGCATATGATCGAGAGAAAAAGTTTCTAAGTTGTGGGGCTTCATCCACTACAAGAATTTCACGTATTTGCGGCAGCCAAAATTCCACGCAAAGGCAAAAAACAGCCGTGACATCATTGCGACGGACACACGTCCCACGCAAAGATCAGGCTGCAAACATTTGCGGTGGACTTCGTATGCCACAATGGCACAAGCTAACAAAAATATTGCTGACATTTGCATGAGCCAAACTTGTCTCAAAGAAAAAATTTTAAAAACTTTACGTGGGCCAAAAGTTGTCGTAAATGTTCTTCTTTTCTAAAGAAATTATGTTTGCGTTAGCTTTAATCTGTCGCCAACACTTAATAAATAAAAATTTATCTATATTTTTTATCATGGGGAAAAGAAAAAACAAGAGAAAAAAAAAACTAAGCAATTCACTGCCTAAACACTCTAGAGGTATTCGCAAGTAGGATATTGTCCAACTGAGGTGGGAAAGATATCCAAATCTTAAAGTAGTTGACATTAGTACCACCTAACTTTGCCAACCAATCAACACATTCATTTCTTTCTCACAAAGTATGAGTAAAAATAACCACCAATTGAAAGATATAAAAAGCAAACCTTGCTTGGGGTCGAATTATATAGTAAAACAAACAATAAAATTATAGATATAAAAAAAAAAAAAACAATTATCGTCGACTAGAATACAACAACAACAATGAAGTCTTATCCCATTCAGTAGGTCGACTACATTGATCTACTTACACCATAATGTTCTATCGCAAACCATATTTGGATCCAACTCATTAATCTCTAAATCTATACTATATATAAATAAAATAACTCTTTTCAGCTCTTTTGAATTGACTTTTTCTCTTTTCAAAACTACTCTCAACTTTCAATACAAATATCACATATAACAAATAGATAAGAGTAAATTCAAATATTAAAATAAAAGAGTAACAAACATTATATGAGTATATACGTGTCTTGTTTTTTTCTTTATCCTTCAAAAAGAGTAACAAACTGAACTATATTTATACTCACTTTTTCATCATCCTAGTTATACTCTTAAATAACTTTTTCCATAATAAAGATATTTCTTGGTGACATTAAAAAATAAGAATTTAGATTATATTTTTTTTGTTATATTGTTGTTGTTATTGAAATAGAAAATCATTGTTAGTTTAATTTGTTATAATTTAAAAACAAAAAGCATTTATATTTTTACTTTTTAATCAATATCAAAATTTCATTAAAAAAAACCGTTCGTAGTTTTTAAACATTAGCACAATAAAAAAGGAAAACTTAGATTTTTTATTTTTTTTATTTTATAATTTCTATGCAATTGCGACTTGCTAGAGCATTTGACATCTCTTGTACCCTATATAGAAAGAGATGTCTTAGGACAACTAATAATGATATAATTTTAGTTCATTTTCAACAAATGAAAAATATATTATTAAAAAATATTTAATTATTTGACAAAAAAAATTTGCCCCACTAGAATTGAAAGTCCCGATCCACCCCTGCACTCATGCAGTAAATAGTGGAAACAACTAATTTAGCTGTAAGTAGGTATTTTTGCCCCCTCCCCCACCCCCCGGAAAATGATATCTATCTATATATATATATAAAGAAAATAATGGTTTTGAATTGACTTTTTCACTTTCAATTATACCCTTTAATAAATTTGAGTATAAAAATACTAATTTCTAGGTGTTATTAAGAAATATAAGAACTTATATTATATTTGTTATATTTTTTATATCATTGAAAAATAAGTATAGTCTATTATAATATAAAAGTATAAGATATAATTCAAATCAAAATCAAATCATTTTAATTTAATCAAAATTTCATAAAAAAATATTATTATTAACGCAATAAAAAGAGCAGAGATACATTCTAACATTAACTATGGGTAGAAATTGACAACAAAACAAAACTAAAAGTTAACCTTTCAACAAAAAACACTAAAAATTGAAAAAATGAATTAAATCGTACTATTAAAAGTTCATTCGAATTTGTATTCATGAAAGATTTGCTCTCAATAAGTGGGGTATTCGAAATCCGACCATACTCATAGAGTTAAACTCAATTGGCCTCATTTTCGTCTAAAACATGGACATTATTACCTCAAATATGTACATTCGCATGAGAGAGGGTATCGAGTGATAAATCAGTTACATCATTACATAGGATTTATCACTCCCATCCCATAGATTAATGATGTTTCATAGGTAGCTAGGTTATTGTTGATGAACGTTAAGATTGAATGGAAAAAAGCAAGATTTTAATAATTGGTGCAACGGGAAGTCTTGGTTACCATTTAGCAGAATCAAGTCTCAAATTTTGTCACCCAACTTTTGCTCTTGTTAGAGATTCTGCTATTTCTGACCCAATCAAATCCCATAAACTTCAATGTCTTTCCCATGCTGGAGTTACCCTTCTCAAAGTATGATTTTCTCGTTCTTTTTTTTTTTTAAATGTATATTTTTATGAGTCTTATCTGATTCTTGTGGTTGATATTTTATGCACAGGGTTCTCTCGAAGACGAAGCAAGCCTTGTTGAAGCTGTGAAGTTAGTTGATGTTGTAATTTGTGCTGTTTCAGCTAAACAAACTCTACAGCAAAAGCTACTCATTAAGGTTATCAAACAACTTGGTTCTATCAAGGTAATTCATAGTATACATTGCTGAAATTGTGCATTTCTATCATGAACCCTTCTTTTTCTTATGATTATTTTTAATCTGATTTTAAAATGCTTATTCTTTAGACGTTGTTAGTTGAGAAAGTGTATAAATGTTCTTCCGTGTAACAATGATTAATATCCCTTGGGATACTTGTGGACGCACAAGGTGGATTCTACCATCTCAATTAGATCATCTACATACACACGAGCCAGTGGTTGAACCCCTAACCACTCGTTAAGGTGTTAGAATCTGTTACCATTAGGATCAATTAGGTGTTTGTTAGGTTATGTAGTTTCAAACCTGTTACAGTCTTCAATTTTTCTTCAATTAGGATATATATACTTTTGTTTACTATTAAGTTAAATATTAACTTGAGGAGTCTTGAATCTCAACCTACATGAACATTTTATTATCCTATATGAATTAGTATTTAAGATTATAGAAATTACCTCTTGTTTCTTGCATTATTAAATTATTAAATGTGTTCATGTTTTGTTTGTAACTATTTGCTGGATACAGAGATTCATCCCATCTGAATTTGGCTCAGATCCTACCAAGGCTAAAGTATGTGAACTTGAGGATGGCTATAATTTCTATGCACCAAAAATTGAAATTAGGCAACTTGTGGAAGCTGAAGGCATTCCATATACTATCATCTCCTGCAACTTCTTTATGAAAATTTTGCTTCCTTCTCTTGTTCAACCAGGATTAAGTGCTCCACCTAGGGACAAAGTCACAATATTTGGTGACGGCAATACAAAAGGTCTCTACTTGATCGAGAATTGAAGACCAATTTTATTTTTCTAGAGCTTACTTATTCATGATTGGTTTTCAATTGTAGGTGTATTTATGCAGGAAAGTGATGTTGCTGCTTTCACCATCAATGCGGTTGACGATCCCCGCACACTGAATAAAGTTTTGTACTTAAGACCTCCGGGAAATGTTTGTTCTATGAATGAGCTGGTTGAGATATGGGAAACTAAAATAGGGAAGAAACTTGAGAGTTTGCATGTCTCGGAAGAAGAGCTGCTTGAGAAAATCAAAGGTATTATAATACTATTACATTATGTATCACTGCACTATGAGACATATTGAATAAAATAAACTTCTCAAAAGATTCTCAGGGACAAATAATATAAAAGAATTCTTCAACAACTATAGTTTTTAAGAATCATGGTTCACCTTGGTCTGACACTTAAAAAATCATCTGAAACTCTAACGATGTTTGGTGACATCATTTAGAAGTAGAAGTTCATGGTCTTCCTCGTCTTTACCTTTGAGATAGTGTCGTGATCTGTGCGATTTGACAAAAACAAGTAAAAGTTAATAAGAATTGAATTTTTAGGTACACATGTTCCTCGTACTTTTATCGAACTGGCACATATCAAGAAACTGCCTCAGCCGTGAGAATGAGAAGCACCGTGAGTTTCTACTTCTATAAGGCAACGTTTGTTGTCATTGGAGTTTCAGACGAATTTTAAGTACCAATCCAAGGTAGATCACCCATCAAAGTGGTCCACTGTAGAATTTGCCTTTTAAGAAGAAGTTTAGTTCCTGCAATTCAATATTTTCAAAAACCTCTCATTTAGCTCTTAAGTAATTTATATATAAGCTTATATATAAGGGCTTTTACACAACCTGTAAACTCATTCTAGTTTAACTTTCCATTATGTAGAAATCAATCCAAACAAAACCTATGAATTATTCCAAACATATGTTGCAATTTCTTATCTGTTAAAGACTTTAAGAGGCGTGGAAATGAAGCATCTTCTTAAATAAATGTATTCTAAACAACTAATTCACATACTGTCTGCATTTTTTTTGGGCATTGCAGCAACAACTTTCCCTACGAACTTCGAGATGCTTTTTATATATTCTGCTTTCATAAAGGGAGATCATACATACTTCGATATTGAGTCGTCATCTGGTGTGAATGGTACAGAACTATATCCGCAGCTGAGATATTCCACAATCAGCGAATTTTTAGACACACTTTTGTAGACTTTGTTTTGTTTAGGATGTTTGGAAAATGAACACTTACATATCTTCCGTGAACATTCCATTTTTCCCATGTTACATGTTTATCTTTATATTTGTGAACACAGCCTAAGAATGTGAAAACATGCTTTTGAAAAAATTAACAATGCTTGTTCTTTGGCAAGGAGTGGTTGAGACAAAATTCAACAATAAACTTGCAATATAGTAATATAATAGGGAATTCTGCTATGAGTTTTCCATACTTTAGTTTGATTATAGAGACTCGAGATACATATGCTACTCGATGATTGCAACCCATTGTCTTTGTTTCCTGACACTTGACACTGTTTATTTTATACTGATGTCGTGTCGTGATTGTAGCATATATATATGTATGAGATTGAATTTGATCCATCACATATATTTTTTAATCTCTGATAAAATACCTGAACTTCCATGCTAAAAATGAGTTTATATAGGATAGGCATCGGCTAGCATTGTGCCGGAGCAATTACCGTAGTAAAATCCTTTTACCTTAACCTATAACCAACTCCACACCAACAGTTTTATTTCCTCTGCCACTTTAAAAATCTCAATATTTTCGCCGTTGAAGAATATCTTGTTCTTAGCTTTCCACAAACGCCATACACCAGCAAACCAAATTGAAGTGAAATGAATTCTAGATACATTACCTAAGTTCACCAGTCCTTCCAATTGCTCCAGATGTGCTTGCCCTCCGGATACAAAGGTTGAAGATATATCAATCCACATCATTATCGAGCTCCACACGTTCAGAACGAATGGACAACCAAAGAACGCACAATGAATCTGGTCTCAACCTATCGCATTTCTTGGGAAAATGTTGACTTTAGTTAATCAATCCACGGAGTTGCAGTTGTGGAATAAAATATTTTTTGTACTTAAGTATCTTAAGTTTTTCTTCTCCATTACTCTATTACTGATCCTCCTTGCAATTGTGGAATAAAGTCTTTTTTGTACTTTGCAAACACAAACCTTAACAGATTTTTATTTGGGTGCTCCTTTTTAAGTTAATGTTTATGTATTGTGTTCACTTTTGTTTCCATCACTTTCAAATTGCACTCATTCTATGCGAACCCTCATTTTTAAGCATTACCTAATTGAACGTTACAATTTTGGAAACCGACAATAATTGCAAACTAATTTTTTTTAAGATTCATCATATTTTATATTATCAGAACTAAAATTAAGCAAGTTTTGTAACATACTACAAGATTGTAAAAATTGGTTAAGAAATCAATCAATGTGAACTTCAAAAAAGGAACTATAAGAATAAAAAAAATACATATAAGTTTCTCCTTTTCAGAATGCTATATGCTCCAAGCTTTCGAATCTAATTGGTTAGAATCTCGTTTTGATATCATACTATAAAATTATCTATTATAAATAATAGAGAGATAATTTATTAGACTTTTTTACACATTCACTACCAAGTAATTTTTTATCAGACTTTTAGATAAAAAAAATGAACTATAATTAACCATAAAAAAAAAATACATGTAAGTTTCTCTTATAAATAATAGAGAGATATTTTATCAGACTTTTTTACATTCACTACCAAATAATTTTTTTTAGCAACTTGTTCAAAAGAATTACCTTTATCATAATAGAGACGATTGTATGCATAAGGAAAAATAAATAAATATATACTACACTTTCGAACAAACGAAAAATTAAAATCAAAACACCATGCTTCAATAAACATGCATCAAAATCAAAATCAAGAACTTTTTTTTTTTACAAAAAATGGCAGTATACCTTTATTCATATATATATTGAGAAGACACGTGTCTCAATGATTTATTACTTGGACAATGAAATTTTACAACTCAAGACAAGATACAATTTTTTCTATCTTATACTATTTATTGATGGTACCGTATAATAGTTTTTTTTTTTACAACTCTCATAACAAAGAAATTGATTTGTAGCTCCTTAATTAAACAACATACTCTCACATTACTAATTGAAATGCTGTTCTTTGTTAAGTGATAATAACCAATTTAAGTAAAATGGGGTGCGATCATGATTTTCCTCAAAGTACTGATCCAAAGTGATATATTTGACATCAGGATAAAGTTCTGAAGCTTCTACTCCAGTTGAGGGATCAATTTCATAGTTAGTGTGATCTCCATTCACATATGCAGCCAGACAAATTGCAAGTCCCATATTTACAGGATAAGGTGATTCTACAAAAACAACAAAACAAACATGCAATTGTTTAGAAAGCCTTGTTATGCATATAATCTCAATTGTCAAGCACATATACAGACACAGATACCGGATATGACACGGACACTGAAACATCGACACTGCTAATAATTTAAGAAAATCAAATAGTTCAGTGTAATTATATGTGTCGGTAAATGAATACTCATATGTTGAGAAAAATCAATCCTCAATTACTTTGAAAAATTAATCTATGTAATTGTGTGTATACATTCTTTTAACAAAAACAAAAAATCACCTATGAATAATAACTAACCTTGAATCATCTTTAGTACTTGCTTCTCTGGAATATAGATTCTTTTAAGATTATTATTTGTCTTCTTCTCCCAAAGAGATACTAGGTCATTGTATGACAATGTGTTTGTGGAAGGTCTAAGATAGAGAATTTTGTTCAAGGTTCTTGGATCATCAATGGTTCTAATAGTGAAAGCTGCAACACTCTCTTCTGTATTAAAAATAGCTGTCAATCAAGAAATAATTAATTAGAACATATTCTCTCTTATATCTTAAATATATATAAGCGAAAAGATAAATATATTTGTCCTTAAATATAAATAAAAAAAATCAAATGTATCTGATCTAAATTTAAACGACATACATTTGATTTTTTGTTTATATCTAAAATTGTAGGGTGTGTGTGATAAGTAAACTACTAATCATGAAGGATATTTTTGTTTTATACCTTTAGTATTTCCATCCCCAAGGATAATAACTGTGTCTAATGGAAAAGTTGTGTCATTAAGTTGTGATTTAGTTGGTAGGAAATGTCGAGTGAGAAAGTTTGCAACCACATATGTATGGGGAATTCCTTCATCCTCAATGGCTCTACGAAATTTGGCCTTAGTATCAAATACAAGCTTTCCTTCATTCACTCCATGATTTCGGTCCACATCATTTCCAAATTCAGATGGAAAGAACCTCTGTATAGAAAAACAAATTATAACAAGCTTAAAATATTTTGTATTTACTTCGTATGCATTGTTAGTTTAAAAATATTTTAAGTTGTCGATTAATTATAACCATCAAATTATTAAAAAGTTTGATTTTATTCAATACTGCCTGAAAGTTATTCATTTGATTGATTGTAATTTATTGATAATATAATATTATTTTTTTACATTAATAGTGTATACAAATTATATTTCATATATTTTTCGCAAGGAGCTATATATTTTAATAAGGTAGCAATAACAATCTGTTCAAATTATAAGATTCAATATCTTGAGTCAAATAAGGTAGCAAAGAACTATATATTTTAATCAGGTAGCAATAACAATGAACTATATATTTTAATAAGGTAGCAATAACAATGATCTGTTTAAATTATAAGATTCAATATCTTCTTGAGTCAAAAAAAATAATTCAATATCTTATTTGAGATTAGATGTGTTATATGAAACCTCCAAGTTTAGTTTCATCTTGTCTTCTAAGAAATTAAAATTCATACATATTTTTGGTACATCTCTTTATTTATTTTTTTAACTTTGGTAATTGATAAAATTTTGATTTTGCATGTTTTATCAGATATTTAAGTTTAACAAATGTTTTAGAACATTTGCACATCGTGTTAAATTTCATGATTGGTGTCAGCATCCTTTGTTATGCTTGGGTGTGTTGGCTGATGTTTTATCATTTACTTCAGACTTTGTTATAATTATTTGCTATTTCCTTTAGCACACCTTATGATGGAAGGATAGCATGTTGATTTAATATATCTCATCTTGATTTGTTGAAAAAAGAAAATACTCACATCGTGTTTTAACTTTCTCACTTAAACTCTTTATTGTTTTTGACCGATAAAAGTAATAAAAAAGAATGTTATGCCAAAAATTGCAACAAAATAATTGATATATACCTTAATATTTCCGACCTCTTTAATAGCAGCAAGGATCTTATATTGATCAGATATGTGCTCATGATTCACTGATGAGATTACGATGTCCACTTGCTTTATCACCTTAACCAAACTCTGATGGTCGTATATATCACCCTGTAAAAAAAAAATCAACATCAATTATTAAGACCTACCAATAAATACCAAACAACAATAATTATGAGGCTACAATTATTGGGAAGAAAATTGTTGTTTTGTTCAAAAAAAGAAAATTGTATATGTCATCAAGAGAAAAGACGTACAGAATAAAACAACCACTGAATGTGACTAATATATATTTTCATTGGAAAAAATTATAAACTTAAATCATTTCAACAAATAAGAAAAAGTTTAATAGAAATCTGTATCAGTGTAAAATAACCTTACACGTTTTTGTGTGTTTATTTTCTCAATTAGAAAATAAAAAAGTTTTGAAAACACTTTAGAAACACGGCATTTATATAGGTGTCATCCTTAGAAAAGTTCATTGGATTATTATCTTTAGTTATTATAAACTTAATAGTCAAAATATCATTAATATTTTATCAAAAAACGATTTGCTCATCCTATCTTATTTTGATAATGTGATTATGACTTATGAGTTTAAAAATTGAATTCAAAATCCAATTATATCATAGAGATTTTCACAAAAGAATATCCAATCACATAGAAGAATACTCAATTTGTGGTTTCCTTTTGAAACGGTTGGGATATGAACTCCGGTTGTACTCATCACATTTCTTAATATGATATCTCATTGCATCAACAAAGTCATGAAAGTACTGTTAATATATTAAAGCTTAAGCTAGACATTAAACTTGATTAGATTCATTAACATATACATACCAAAACTATGTTGACACCCAATGCATTGAAATACTGGATGATTGATGACTTGTGTGGATTAGAAAGAGTTGAGGCTCGTATGAGAGCAAAAGTAGGGTAACCAGCTTTAATGCTAGCTTCAACGATGAACTTTCCCACGTAACCAGTTCCTCCAATTACAAGAATCTTCGTAGTTGCTCCAATAGCCATCGGAAAGTTGCTATATGACTTAAGAAAGGATAATTTGAGTTGTATATTGTGTTGTGTTTATTTATGTGGTGTGTGAGTGTTGTTTTGTTTGCATATCATTTTATGGAATGAAGTTCTATAAATAGTAACACGTACCAACTACCAAGTAGAGGCAGTCAGAATAGTAAAGCATGTTTCTACGGTGTGTGATGCTGACAGTGACATCATCATGGATTATTGTTTTTGTTTGAAAGAGTGGATTTTTGTTTTTGTTGACAATAGTGTATTTGACAATAATGTAATATAGCAGACCCATGCATACTAGTAGTACGAATGTATAGCACGATATTGAATTTTAATATCAAAGTAGCATTTGAATTACTTATCCAAATAAAAAAAGGTAGCAAATATTTTGGTTACAAGTGGGAAAGAAGGCAAAAAATAAACTAGAGAAAACAGAAAGCTAACGCCCGACAAAAGATACGCCTATTGGTTGTGTTCTGTCAAAGGACTAGGGTCGAAGTTGTTTAAGGTCTCCCTCAGCTTTTAGGTGGTTCAATGCTCTGCATTTTTTTCTGTTTTGTTTGTGTTTGTTTTGCTGTGTTTGTGTTTTAGGTGTTGTGTTCTGTCAAGGGTATAGGGTCGAGGCTGTCTAGATCTCCCTCAGCCTTTTGGTGGTTCACTTTCTTCTCAGGGTCGCGTCTTGTCGGTTTTGTTGTTTTTTTCCTTCGAAGCATTGCCGCTAGCGGCATCCTGCTCTTGGATTTAGGATTTGGTTGCTTGGCTATTGTTGCTCGAAAGAGTTAGGTGTGCAGATGTTTTGTGTTGACGGAGTAGTCGTTTGTTGCACCTTAAGCCTTCCTTACTGGTCAGTTGCCGACGGCTGCAGGTCCTTAACGATTAATCCTCCTTCTTCGCAACTCCCGGATCGTTCGTCGTCGTATGATCGTGGTGGTTTGTGGTTGTCTAGCTGAGGGTTGGGGTTTGCGTCGGTCTATTCAGGTGGTGGTGTTGCAGGTTGATTTGGTGGCTTGTTTTGATTTGTTTTTGTTCGAGCTGATTCGCTTTGTGCTTTTGTTCCGCCTTTTCTCTGTCTTTGAATTTTGGCATCAGGTTATTGGTGTGGGTCGAGTTTTTTTGGACAGGTTAAGGTGTATGCTCTAGTGGTTCGTGAGTTGAGGGGTGCCTTTTTGACTTGTGTCGGAAGTCTTGTGGGTCGATCGCTTTTGATTCGAGGTCGGGAGCAAGTTTGTGACTCAAGTCCTTTTAGGCTGTTGTGATGTCTCCTCCGATAGACCGGAACTTGAGTGGTGGTCGAAGCTGAACGTTTGAAGCAAAATCAATATCGGGTGCTTTATTCACCACTGTTGGTGGTGTTGGTTCTTTGAGGAGCTGTTGTTAGGGGATTCAGCATTTTGAGGGTCTTGGTGGTTTTTTTTTTTTGTTGGGGTTTTGGTGTTTTTATTTTCTCTTTTTGGTTTATACTTGGGATTTAATCCCCCTATATATATATATAATATATATTTTGTCGTTAAAAAAAAAAAAAACACCTATTGCAAGCAACAAAAAATATAAAATCGGAGGGGATGCGTCAAAAACCACCAAACTCTGAAAACTTTAACACCTAACTTAGCCAAGCAATTAGCAGCAAAATTTCCTTCCTGGAGAATATGAAGCAATACAACAGCCAATCTTAACTTAATAATTTCCTAAACAAATTAATCAAGTTTGTCAAACCTGTGAAACACATTCAAAAGGTTACGAACCAACTGGATCACATGAAGTAGGGTAAAGTGTGAGAAAATATGGTAAAATATGATCATACCTTGAATGTGACGGAATTAGCATCTCTTACAAACCTCATGTCTGAAGCAAATATTTCCACTGAAACTTTCCAAACATAGAGACTACTTCATAAAAAAAAATTGGTAAACCAGAGGGTGGTAACTTCAAAATAGGAACATGATGTTGACTGACATTATAAGTAGTCACGTATTTGCAAGCAGGGGTGGATGGATCTAGACTAGTTTTTCAATGTATCAAAATTGTAAATTGTCTCAGACTACTATAGACTTCGTTAGTCAAAATAGTCCGTAACATTAAAATACTTCATTAATATTGTCATATTAGTCATTCAATATACTTACTAATTATCATTTCATGAGCTATTTTGACTAACAAAGTATAAAATCATTTATTATTTTAGAATTTTAATACATTAAGAGATTATTGTGACTACTTTTTACACATTCAGGAACCAAAATGACTATTACCGCTATGATATATAAAAAATAAAAAATAAGGAAGTTGAATGTGGGGCTTAAGCTCCGCATGGACCTTGAATAGATTCGTCCCTCTTTGCAAGCATAGATATGAATTTGTGAGGCAGTCTAACTCCAGATAAAATAGAGATATTTCACTAAAGATTCAAGAATTAGTACCGTTAAGATACCTCAAATGCCTTATAGCGGTGAAAAGTTTTTTTTTTTTTTTTTTTAAGAAGTTAAACTAACCCACTCAAATTAAAGCTTGCACCGTCAAGATACCTCAAACGTCTTATAGGGGTGAAAGACCATTTTTTTTAAGAAGCTAAACTAACTCACTCAATTAACACTGGAAGGAGAATCGAACCTAAAACTTAATGAACATACTCTAAGGTCCCAAACCAACACCATCAAATCAATCCAAGAGATTGGCCGTGTAAACAACTAAAAAAGTTTTTTTTTTATCATAAAAATATTTAAAATAAAACCCACGCAACATGCGATCATAATTAGGATAACAAAATTAAAACAATCATTTCTTAGAACTATATTAAGAAACCACATGAGTACGTTTGTTTATTAATATGCATATATGGACGTATTCACTAGGGGGAATCATGGATTGTGGCCCCTCCATCCTTTTACTAATCTATTGATCATTGAATTCACTTCACTTTTATTTACTTATTATATCCCAATCGAAAAGCATAGATGATGAGGTGTGATAATTGGTAAACTGTGATCACCTATGCAAGGAGGAACTGGGAACATATGTATTGGTAACAATATTACCTCTCTGACTTCCTTTAAAAAAAACAACAATATTAAACTTGAGCACATTATTTTCATACGTCACAAGATTTTATTTTCCTATAAGGTTTTGAACTTTTGATCGACTCGTTCTAATGGATAATTTTAATATCTCAAGCCAATTTATATATTAATATGGATCATGTTAAGAGATGTTATAGTGACACTTGTTAATAACTCAAATAGAAAATATATATATTTTTTTATTTTCAAAAGTTGAATGTATAATTTTCAAAGTATTTTTTTGATTCTTTAACAAATGTCATAAGTAGGATATTTTATAGCATTTTCCATTAAATTATTGAGAAGCATATGTTAGAATTTTCAATTAAATCATTAAGACATAATTAGGATATTTGTTAGCATTTTTTATTAAATTACCAAAATAATAGTTTTGAATCGAGTACCATCAAATTGATGAATGATCTTTTAAACCGACGAATTTCATCATATTCTTAAAAGAGATGTGTTATTTGGACACACAACATGATATTTTTGATCTAGATTGTTCAAAAAAATAAACTATATCCAAACTGTATTTTAGTTGTCACCACCAACAATAAATATCTCTCTTTGAAATGAGTGATATATTTATGAATAACTTGTAACAAAAAAATAATCTCATTTTATAGCACATGTCATCAAAATTTCTGGAACCGACTTCTTCTTTTTTATTTTTATTTTTACTGGATGAACCGACATTTTCTATGCTTACGTGTTTATTAGCATTCTTTTAAATTATTATTGTCAAAGCATTCTTCTAAATTATTGTTATATGTAGTTTTCATCAGGTACAGTTTGTCAACGCAAATTGTTATTCTAGGGTATACTTGCGTTGTAATTTTGTTTAAATTTTTGCTGACAATTTTCTAACGTTGAAAATTTGACATTCTAAAGGCGCAAGCAAACGAAAAAAAAGTACACAAAAACACCCACGAGAACATGACATTACTTTTTCAAACCTTATTAGGGTCCGTTTGGTTCGAGAATTAGGAGGGGAGGGGAGGGGAGGGATTTTTACGGAGGGGAGTGGAGGGGAGATATTTTTAATTAAAAGTGTGTTTGGTTCACAAGGGGAGGGGAGGGATTTTAACAGTATTTTACCGTTTTACCCTTAAACTTAATTAAATAAAAGAAACTGTTTGTTTTTACGATTTCAGAAACTGACAAAGACAAGCACACATCTAAGCCGCTATTTTATCTTAAACTGGCTCATGTATTTTGCTCCAAGCATCATATTGTTTTTTTTTTTTGGCTTTTTTTATCGGAGCAATTCTTTGTTACAAGACTTCAACGATTTTAAAAGTGAAAAAAAAACAATACTCTCAAATGAATGGATCAATACCATAAGAAAAAACACACTATGAAACAAACAAGCCACCGTAAGGATAAAGTAACAATTTAAACAATAAAGTTCCAACAACGATAACGATTAAACAAGGATAATAAAGTAGCGAATCAATAACGATGTAATTAATAATACTACGATATAGACAATGAGATGATGAAATTACTCACAATTCACTTTGGAGGAAGCCTCAAGCAGTCGTTGACAACAACAAAGTAGTAGTAAGAGCGGTTTGTACATCTAACAAATAAGAGTGGTAGATTATATAATAATAAAAATTGTTACAAGGAAAATATAACAAAATAATAATAATAATTGTTACAAGAATAAGATAACCTAATAATAATAATAAGATTGTTACAAAAATAATATAATCTAATAATAATAAAAGTTGTTACAAGGTTAATATTGAGATTTGAAATTAATTTAAGGATAATTATGGCAATGCAATAAAATTTTAAAGAGATTTGCTCCCCTCCCCTCCCCTTCCCTTCCCTTCTAAAAATTGAACCAAACACTTCAAATTAAAAATCTCCCCTCCCCTTCCCTCTCCTCCCCTCCAAAATTCTCGAACCAAGCGGAGGGTTTTATGGTGGAGTTTCAATCGTTTTTAAGGTGATAAATCAACTAATCTAAATATATTTTTTTTTAAGGATCATCTAATCTAAATGTAATATTCTCTCTTCATTTCATATATTTTAGGCTTAATTGGACATTTGGTCCTCTAACTAATTATGTGTTTACATTTTGGTCCCATAAATTGTAAAACTCACATTTTGGTCCTCTTAGGTTTGCTCCGTCAGTCAAAAAGGTCCTAACTGTTAACTTTAACCCCCAAATGTCTATGGTGGACCGACTTTAAAAATGGTCCACCATAGATCCTATTAATTATTCTAATTTAAACCGTTTGATATTTTTTTAAAATGAGGGTCATTGGATTACACAGATGTATTTTATCTTACGGTGAGTCAACAACACTTAATTATTTCTCCCTTTCTTCATCTTCTTCCTCACTTTTCTTCATCATATTCATATCATTTTCACCAACATTCATGAACAAAAATCCAAAAGAAAAAAAAAAACCATAATTTTTTCCTCTCTTTACAAAATCTACTCCACTCTTCTTTCATTTCCTTTTCTTTCTTCCTCTCTCTACAAAACAAAGCCATACTCTCCCTCTCCTCCTTTCCAACTGAATTTTCCGGCCACCCACCGTGGTGTTTCCGGCCATCTTTTGTCAAACAAAATACATAATCTACATACTCTCTTCTTTCTCTATCTCATTCTGAAATTTAATTTTGGATCGGAGACATATTTTAGTCTCCAAACCGCCACTTTCATTATTAGATCTAGACCACCACAAATTGTTTCATGACAAACCACCACCATAAACATACTCTCCTTCATATTCTCTACAAAACCCACAAAGAAAAACCACGAACCGGTGAATTTTCTCGGCGACCACCGCACCGGAAAACGACCCCACCACCGCGCCGCACCGGAATTTTCTTTACTGTGTTGTGTTTTGTTTTGCTGGATTGGTTTTGTGAAATAGATTTGGATTTGATTTGAAGAAAGTTCAGATTGATGGAGAAATGGGAACTGATTGTTGTTGTGGTTTATTTCCAGAATCTGGAAAAAAGAAAAAAAAAAAGATTTGTGTGTTTCCAAGTTTTTATTAATTTTTTGGGTTTAAATTCTTCTTTTTTATGGGTTGTTGTGAATTGTGATGAATGTATGAATATTTAATGATGAACAAGAGTGAGGGAGAAGAAGAGAGAAGATGATAGTGCTGGAAAAATTAGGTGCCGATGGCTCACTATAGGTATAACAGACATGCAATCAAACGGCTAATATCATATCAAAAATTTTAAACATTAAAAAACTAACGGAGGGGATCAATTTGACTGACGGAGCAAAACCAAGGGGACCAAAATGTGAGTTTTACAATTTATAGGAGCAAAATGTAAACTCATAATTATTTAGGGGACCAAATATTCAATTAAGCCTATATTTTATATACATCCTCTCATGCTATATTATAATAATATTTTATACATTGATCAATTAATTCAACAAGTGGCCCTTCTTTTCTTACATTTTATTTACATCCTCTCCTGCTATATTATAATAGTGTATTATACTTTTTTTTTTTTTGAAAACTCGGTATCTGATCCAATAATGTATTATACATTGATCAATACTGCAGCCATAAAATATGCTAAGAACTCGTGTCCCCTAGATCAAATCGAAAACTAGTACCAGTTCTTGAAAACTCTTGAAATTGCCCCATTAGAAACTTGTAATTCGTGGTTAATGATTTGTCTGATGTTTTAGGCTATAAATAGGGCCAGTGGCGGATCTTGAGTAAATTTTTTGGGGGTGCCAAACTTTCATGGAATATATATTAAACAGTTTTAAGAACTAACAATAAATGATAACTAATCTAGTGGCATAAATCCTTTGAATGCATCAAGAGATTGTGGGTTCGAATCCCATCAAAACTGTTTTTTTTAATACAATTTTTAAAAGTAAAAGATAAAACATGAAGAAAAAAAAAAATAAAAAATAAGACTAGGCAGTGTTGAACCTACAACCTTTCCCAGTTCATGGCACCCCTTACCACTGCAACAACTAAATTATTATTGAAATTATACACCTAATATAGTATATAAGGGAAATCTGGGGGATGTCATGGCACCTGCCTGCCCTTTAGAAGATCCGCCACTGAATAGGGCTCCAATGCGACTGAAAAGAAAAATGCTAAATTGCACGAGATAAAATTTTGTGCTATACCCGCGAATGAGTTGTTACTTGCATAGCCATCAGATTTCTTTCAAATTACCATTTAATCCAAAACACCAAACTTATTCCATATTATTACGTCATCACCTTTCTCATTTTGCTATAACTCATCCAATATATTTAGCTCATGTCATCATTGTAAGTAATTCCCTTCAAAAACAATCATTGTAATTAAACAAAGGCTTCAATACGTGAATAGTCCCGACATTTTTACTAGATTTTGACATTGGTCCCTGTACAGTTTTTTGTTTGTCATTGGTCTTGCACTTTGTAAAAATTTAGAAATTTAAGTATAATTAAACAAATTTTTATTTAACAAGGACTAAAGCTACGTGGTGAAAATATTTATAGGAACCAAAACCTATCACTTTTTTTATGAGGACTAAAAACAAAATTCACTATATTTATAGGGAATAAAAACTTAAGGGAAATGCTACCTGATGTTCCCGGAACACTGGTTAAAGATACTAACAAATGAAATTATATAGTAGTTATTGCATTAAAAATTGTATAATCAATCCATAAAAAAGTAAAAAAATAAAATAAATTATTTTTTAGTAATAATTTTCTTTTTTAATATCTTTAACCGGTGCCGAGAACATCTGTTAATATGATCTGAAACTTAGTTAACCTTATAAACAATAGTTAGCATTCAAGAACAATATGTAGCACATCCCTCGTATAAAGTATAACAATACCAATTAAAGGCACTAAATGAGATATAATATGCATTAAATAACGTATTCGTGCAATCCACGCGAAAATTCTTTCGGTCTATATAGCAAGACTCGACTGAAAAAGTATCTTGGCTCATTTGTGAACTTATTATACTTTGGCAATCAAGTTATCATTTGTGTTCGAAGTTCTTGTTATAATTTTCTGCACTTTTATATTCTTGTTCTTTACATTCTAGCACTTTGCATATTCTTGTAATTTATATTCAGCAATTTATCTTTGTGCATTTACATTCTATGTCTTTAAATTTATTTACTTTGTCTATAATGAGCTTGAGTGAGTAGATCTTCTAGTCTTGGGATTATTGGATGAGTCTAAGGACTAAATCCTATTCAAGCCAAGTCTAGAACTTTGTTTTATTTAAATTTGTTTTCTAATCTAATCACATAGTTTTTAAACGCAATAAAAAGTATTGAACGATGGACTGAAAGGTGAAGTTCAATGACAATTATTTCATCATCTCAAATATCAACCGATGGATCGAAAGATGAAGTTTGATATTGAAACAAATGTGATTAGACAAGACAACACAAAACTTGATGGGACCACCCCAAATGATAGTTTTGCGAAGTTTTGAGGCCATAAGTTTAGCCCTTAAAGGGTTTCAATGATAATCAACCATGAGAATAGGTTTGGTTATTATTGAAATACGTTCATGTATTCCGAAAAGAAACATGAAATATAATAGAGAAACTTGTCTTTAGAAAATGAATTTAACATAAGATAAAAACTTAGGCTTTGATTGTTAGTGATTTGTTATTACGACGAACCAATAATCCCTAGACGCTTTTATAATCTGAATTTAAAACAAAAATCTGTTGAACTTCTGAACTCTAATTATTTAAGCTAATCACAATTAGGAAAGAAATCGGTAATTACATATAACTCTCTGTGGACAATATTTTTACTACTTGATAAGAACCGTACGCTTGCGGATTCGTGTCATTAAACAAATTGAGTATTGCTCATTCTATATATTAGTTGTGCCCGTCTTTTCGCTCTTTTTATCGCATTAATGCGTGTAATTTATGAATGGTATTTTATATCAAAATTTGATTTTGATTAAAATTATAAGTATATATATTTGTAACTTTAAAATTGTAACAAACCCAAAAAATCATGTTTATCTTTTCAAGTAACAACAATAATTTAACAAATATAGTATAAATCCTTATCTTTTTTAACACCACCAACAATATAACATTAATATAGGAAAATTTGTTTAAGAGTATATTTAAAGTTATAAAAATTCAGCACAAAATCTCATTGCCCTTCATCCGTAATATAGACTAAATACATCAGTTATTCAATGAACCGAAGACAATCATCGAAAATATTAGTGCAACAATTACCGAAGGCAACCGATATTCAAGACTTTTATCAGGTATAATATACAAGAGTTGTGTTATTTGAACATCTATATATGTGACAATTTTTGTGACAATCAAAATTTTACAAAGGAAATGAAGTAGTGGCACAAAAACCAAAGCAATAGAGAGAAGATAAAAAGATAATCTGAATATGAGAGATAAAGTTGCCACAAAAGTTGTAAAATATCTGATCTTTTAATGTCATATTAATTTAAAGGAAAAATATATATTGTGCATGCCTTTTTCATGGGTATAAAAGAATTCTCGTTATTATATACAATAGTTTAATTGTTTTATACATCATTGGTGTAAAATGTTCTACGCTATCTATAATTAAATTATAATTAATCATACATGTGGTTTGAGTTTCTTAAAAAAAAAATCATACATGTGATTGAGAAGTGATTATGATAAAATTTAAATGTGATTAATAATTTAAAGGGTTTTCTTTGATGAAGTCAAATTACTTCACTTATGGACATTAAGTAGAATTGAACTGAGATCTTGATAAAAGTATAATGTCTCAAGTCAATACAACCAAACCATAAGATACGATGGACTTCATGATCCAACATTCACATTTTTTATAAAAAAAGATCGAACAGTTATAATTAAAAGAATTAATAAAGTTTATGGTGGACCAACATTATTTGTGTTCCACTTTACTTAAAGTTAAAATTAACAGTCAATGACCTTTTTAATAAACGGAGCAAAATAAGAGGGACCAAAATGTTGATTTTACGAGTTATGAGACCAAAATATAAACTGAAAATTACTTAGAGGACCAAGAGATCAATTAATTCTAATTTAAAGATCATGATAAAATGGCAATGTAATTTTTTGCTCTAAAATATATTAACTATATATTCTATGCATAATAGAACCGTATTTTTTTTTCCTCTTTGCGAAGCTGTTTGATTTTATCACACTTGCAACGGAATATTTTCGGGTCTTCTCTAGGCAATGTTCCGTAGATCGAGTGTTAACTCTCTGAGTTTACGTGTTTAGGTACCAAAATCGTGTTAAATTTGAGGTAAACTCGGTTTCTGGTAAAATCAGAAGGTTTGACGAGTTTGACCGAGTTAACATTTGGTAAACTCGTGTAAATTCGATTGAGTTTACCGAGTTTTACGAGTTTACGTCTAAAAAAAAAATCGGCCCTTTTTTTGGCCCTTTTTTTTCAAAACCAAATTCCTTTTTTACAAGCCCAAAGACTGAAACGTTTTCCGATTTCGACACCGATTAGGGTTACGGTGGTGGTGTTTGTTGACCTAATTTTTAGATAGTTTTATTAACAACTTTAGGAACTTGTGAAACTTGCTTTTTTGGATGGTTTTATGGATGACTTAAACTTAGAGACTTATGAAACTTATGATTTTGTACATTAATTTTTGTATTTTGATGTTAAGTTGATAACATTTTATTATGGTAGTAGTTTGACATAATTTTTCTTTGTAATTAAGTCATATTTTACACTATTAACCTATTACAATATCATATTAGCTTATATATGTCATGCATATAATAAACTTTATATAATTTTAATTTTAGGTAAACTCGTATGAGTTCTCGAATCGAGTTTACCTAAATAAAACGAGTTGATATAAACTGCAGTTGTAAAACCTTGCCTCTAAGACATGCAAATCTGCGGTCCATGTGGGTTAAAGGGTAGAGAATGACACTTGAGAGAAAAAAAAGGGAAGTTTTCACATAAAGCCGAGGTGGGGTTGATTAATGGAAAATCCATATATTG
Source organism: Medicago truncatula (assembly GCF_003473485.1). Lineage (NCBI taxonomy): Eukaryota > Viridiplantae > Streptophyta > Magnoliopsida > Fabales > Fabaceae > Medicago > Medicago truncatula. The sequence continues at coordinate 34,623,654 of NC_053045.1, read as the reverse complement.
ATAAACATCATCCACAAAAACAAAGTGAATAGAAAAAATCTTGGCTATAGATGTAACAGGTCGACCAATCTCTCCATCATACATACATACTTGGAATATTGAAAGTTGAAGGAAACTTGAGGCTCTTCTAATACAAAGACAAAGATAAAATAACTATACACCTTTGATGTCCTTGGCAACCTTTGTGTAAAACTTATGTACACTGACATTGTATATAAATTTAATTCTTTCATTAATATTAAGACATGAATCTAGAACGAATATATGGTCATGCCTTTCAATAATTTGGGTTGTATTTATATTTTTTTTTTTTAAAAAAAATTAATGCTGTACAAAAACACTACTACTGTAGTAGAATTTGGGTAAATTATATAAATTAGTTGTAACTATATACCATCTTGGAGTTTTATTGGATATGTATCCAACATTCATTCACTTAATTAATGATATATTACTTTTATATTTTAATTACTTTAAAATAAAAATATATTTTAAGTTAATTTCATCTGCTAGTAATCTACTTGGATTGACCTGGTGGTATTGACTTTGGACCTGAGAGTGTGCTCTTCCTCGAGATCTCAACTTCGATTCTCCCCAATACCAATTTAGGTGGACTAAATTAGATTCATCATAAAAATTCATCTGCTAGAAACTGATCCAACAAAATTCCAGCACTTATACCAACTAGAGCTATCAAAACGGGTAGCCTGGCCCTAACGGGTTTTATCGGGCTAGGTCAAAAGGTTCGGTTGAAAAACGGGCTTGAAATATACTAACCGAGTCCGGTCCTACACGGGCCGCGGGCTAAACGGATCGGACCGTATTAAAAATTACATTTTTAAGCACAAAAATAAATTGTAAACATTTTCGTATAAATGTCGTAAACAAAAACGACGAGGAATTTCAAATTTAAATAAATTAGATATGTTATGGTTATAGATATTTATATATTCGATCTTTAAAATTATAAATAACGAAACAAGCAAATATAATTTTATGTTGCATTTATATTTGTTTTTTTTAAAAGAATATTATAATTCATTGAATTTTCACTTTTATTTTTTACTTTGATAATCAACTAAATAAAGAATTATTTAAAATATATATATATAATTTATAGATTTTTTTCTATACGGGCTACCCGTGACCCGTTCGGATTAGCCCTAACAGGTACCGAGCCTTTTAAGACCAGGCTAAAAAGCCCTATTAAACGGGCGGTCCATACGGCCCGGCCCATTTTGACAGCTCTAATACCAACATAATACTAAGCTTCATGATAGATAAGGCAAATCATAGCTTAAAAATGAAATTCATAAATTGCACAAACAAATACATAAGGTAATTTCGTAAAAGCATAAACATGATAGCAATTATATATGAAAAAATATGAAGAGGATATACCTTTTTTGGCTCAATTCTCGTTTCCATTTTTACTATTCATATAAACTATTTTATCATTTTTATAATACTATCTAAATTATCAATAAAAAATATTAGTTAAATCACATTCAAATAGAAACAATCCACAAAAATACGAGGAACAATTGAATTGTAGCTATCAAAACATATTTAACCTTTTGCTAGTCACACCCCAAAAAAAACAAATTACACCCCAGAATGACTAATATATCCTTAAGTTAAACATAAGTAAACTTAATTTACATTAACCTAAATTGAATAAGTAAACTGAATTTACATTAACTGAACATAAGTAAACTTAATTTACATTAACCTAGATTGAGTAAACTGAATTTACACAAACCTCTTATATCTAGATTGAACGTAAGTAAACTAAATTTACATTAACCTAAATTGAACATAAGTAAACTTAATTTACAGTAACCTAAATTGAACATATCTCATACCAAAACAAACAATAAACAAATAGAAACTCATTGAAAATGAAATTCATGAAATTCACTAACCTTTATGAATATAGTACAGATCAATAACAAAGATGTTGATTCAGATATTGGTTGCACATCTATGATGATTTGTGGATGAAAGGGGGGGTAAGGGTTCAGAATGATCATAAAAGATGGGTTTTTAAAAATTTACATGAAGAGGGCAATTTTGGTATTATTGTAAATTTGAAATAAATTTGGGTGTAACTAGTTTTTTTTGGGGTGTGACTAGCACCAGTCTAAATAAAATCTTATTTCGATCTTATAAAAAAGGTTAAATATGTTTTTGGTCCCTACAAATATACAAACTTTTCGTTTTAGTCCCTCTAAAATTTTCCTTCAACTTTTAGTCCATATAAAATTTTCAATCACTACTTTTGGTCCCTATATTTAAGTTAATTTTAGTATTTTTTTTTTAATTAAATTGTCCAGAAATATGTAGAATATTGTAAAAATCTTTCCCCAAAAAATTAGAATTTTTTAACAAAGCATAAATTTAATATGATTTTTTAACCATCAAAAATAGAAAAATTCATATTAAATTCATGTTTTGTTAAAAAATTCTACATTTTTTTGGGAGAGATTCTTATAATATTATGAGTTTTTCTGTAAAATTGTATTAAAAAATATGAAATCTACATATGAGTTTACTTTAAAGGAGGGACCAAAAGTGAAGATGGAAATTTTTTTAGGAACTAAAAGTTGAAGAAAATTTTTAGAAGGATTAAAATGAAAAGTTGATATATTTATAGGGACCAAAAACATATTTAACCCTATAAAAAATATTTTGTTTTAGTGTAACATTTTTCCTTCCTATTTTTCTCTTCCTTTTCTTCATATATTTTTCTCTTCACTTAATTAGTTTTTACCATTTTATCGTTTATTGTCAATAAAAGTGGAAAAATATACATGTCAATGCATAACTTGCCGCTAGTGAAGGGTAAAGAATAAAAAAGAAAGTTACCTAAATAATAGTTTCTTCCAATTATATTGTTTCTTACAATTTTATAGTAACAATGAAGAAGAATAAATAATTGTTAACCAAAAGATCCAGTAACAAGTGGTTAACAAAAAGATAGTTGGCCAAAAAGGACACAAAAAGAATGAGAAAAGTTCTCAATAGGTCCTTTGGATTGCTAACATGCTCTTCGAAATTTCCCCCTTAAGATTCCTAACTCTCGATCGCTTTATTTTGAGAGTTATGACTCGAACTACCCTCAGCTCCATTTACACTTGGTTTGAGTGTTAGGAATTGAAAGGATTGTGAGTTAGGACCCGATCCGTTCTTTCATCAGAATAAAAGAGCATTTTTAATACCAGGTCATAAATTGAAATTTTAACAACAATATAAATGAACAACCACTTATATTTTCAGCAACAATTGATATCCATTGCTCATTAATCAACAAAGTATCAATCAACGTCGCAAAAAAAGAGGAATTTGAATTGTGATCCTTTTTAAAAAATTTCTTGAAAGTTTAGATTAATATTTAAGTACTCAATAAAATTTCTTGGTAGTAGTTAGTACAAAAACAATGTAATGAGTTTGGACCAGAATATTTTGGAGAGTGTCATTGTGGATCAACAATGCAAAATCACAATTGGTGCTCTGCTAGGAACTGCAGTTAACTACAGCTGAAACAGCGGTAGTTAACTGCAGCCGGAAAGATTGAACGGTAGCTAACTACTGTAGAGGGGAAAAACATATTTTCTATGTGTTTTTAGGAAGAAAAAAAAAACACATGCGAGAAAAGTAATTTTCTAAAGTTTAAAAACTGGAAATCCATAAGCCCAACGGCCCAACCCAAGTCTAAGGAATTGAAGAATTAATAGGTTTAAGTGCACTTTTAATCTTCTTCTTCAAAAAGAAATTGCACTTTTAATCTCATAATTTTCCAATGGTAGGATCTTTGTTCCCTAGTCAATTTTTTTGTCAAATAGTTTAACAACTAAAAATTCATCTCTTAAGTTGAGTAAATAGGGAACAAGGTTCGAACTCCGACCATAATATATATAATGCAATGTCCTACCAACTGAGTTAAGATCACATGTGTTTCTTTATTTACTTTTAAAAGCTTGATTTAACACCGATGAGATGTCGAGAGATATGTAAATAAATAATTAAAACAACTTATATTTTACAACTATTTTTCGTCAAGGTCAGTAACTAGAATTCTACCCCTTTAAGGTGGTGAATAAGTTGATAATTCATGGTTCATACTTTTGACCCACGTGTCTGCGAATTGCAATGTCTATACCAATTAATCTTTGCTCAGGACTTCTTTTTTATAACTTTAGTACTTATGAAATCAAAACAAAAATATTTGATCATAAATTTTCTTGGTCTTCTCAATTGTTGTGTATATTCTGTTTTACTCTTCTTGTAACATTACCTAATGCAATAAAAATATAAAAGTCTAGCAGCAATTGTTCTCCTACCTCTGGTTTAACTCTTCAATTGCTAACAGATATTTTCTACATTTTGCATCTTTTTAACAGGGAAATCAAATCAATGTTTTAATGTTTGATTCTTTTTTATGGGCAGTTCAATCGGTAGAGTTGCGAATGACATTGTCTACGATTCAGTTATTTGAGCAGTGATCATGGTTTCATCTTGATTTTAGCAGATTAAAGCAGGTGAATCATGAACCGAATTTCTTGCAGGTTTAATGTCCATTTTGGCTTTTAATACATTGAATCAAATGCAATGGAAGGCATCCACCAACACCCTAATTTGCAATAGATCAAATGCAATGGAATGTCCAAAAGAAGGTGAATGTAACAGGTACTAAAATGATCTTATTTATAATAGGGAGCAGTATACAACCAAAATATGTTATGTACTTTAAGAGAAAAAGAATTTTGGTAAGAAGCATTTGGAGTGAGCTCATCCAACAAATAATGATAGAAGATCTGGTTTACATCTCCATCTTCAGATTGCTAGCTTCAATCATGCCTGCAGTCATAAAATAAAACATTTAGAAGTGTTCCCGCATCTAATCTACCGCGTTTTTCTGGAATATAAAGGTTTGCAAAGTAACCACGGCCGAATTTTCAACTTTCAATCATTAGCAGATAAAAGAAAAGTAATGAAATAAAAATCTTCATTTTGATGAAAAGGACTTGTCAATATCTGTGGGGCTCTCAGGTCTCTATCATCTATGATATGAAAATTCAATTTGTCTTGCATCTACTTTCTACTTCTAAGATAGCAGGCTAAGGCAAAAAGTGATTTGACATGTCATAAATTTGTATCTACCTGTAAATGGTTGAGAAGGAAATGATGTTGATCGTCCTTGATCAAAATCTACACTATGAAGATTTTGAAAATCACCTTCCCAAGTTGAGGATGGTAGGATATGCTGCAATACACATAAATTAAGATCAATTTTAGAAAACTAATCATATTAATGATTCGGAACAATATTTTCGAGGACAGATACATAGAGAGGAAACATACAGTGAAACATGATGGGTCGAGAAAGATTTCAGGTAAAGATGCAGATGCCGGTGCATTAATGTTCCTTCGAACCCCAATTTCCGGAGGGAGTATCCCCATATTGTTTATCAATCCACCACAACATGAAACTTGTTGTTGTGCTGAATTGAATTGAAGATATGCAGGGTTAGACATTTCCGATTGCATCATTTGAAAATTTTGAGTAAACACCTGTAAAGATCAAATAATTTAGGAGCACTTCAGCATGCATTCTAAAATAATTTATGGCTGTGTTGTGATTCGCGATACTGTGGATAATCGCGGTCAAATGTTGACTCATAAGCTTTAATTACGGTCAAATGTAGCTGATACAGCCTTAAATTTCTACAACTTGCATTGTCCTTACCTCTTTGGCAAACAATTCATCAATGTTGAAGTCAAGTCTTGGGTTTACAGCTGCTAATTTCATTGACAAGAACTGCATTTGGTGATAATGTACAGTTCAGTTAGATGGACTTGAAACTATTCTTAAAATAGATACCATATTATAAACTAAAACATGATAGATCAAACAGGACTAGAACTCTAACCTCGACTTGTCTTTGAAGAGACTGAACATAGTTAATAATTTCATCAAGCATTCCAGCTTTGCCTGCAATTTTGTTGCATCCTGGTACTAAATCTTGCAAATACTTCATCCTTTCGCTTATTTTTTCCCTTCTAACCTGCACAAAACAGAACAAACAAACATTGGACTTTAAACTCCAAGTAGTAAACCGAAAAATCATATTCTATTGTACAAAATAAATGTCTATTTGATTTCATTGTAGAAACTATCTATATTGTTAAAACAGATTCTACCTCCTATTAACGGTTATTTTAGCATTAAACCATATTAAAAAATTGTTATATGTAAAATGTTTTTACACTATCAATCAATCATGATCGTTGGAATAACTTTTATAATCATACATATTATGAGTGTATTGATAATCACATTTTGTTAACCAAATAATGACAAATTAAGAGAAAAATAGTGAAAGATAAGAATTGTGTACTCACTCTTTCAGCTAAGCTATGACTATCAGTAGCTTGACCACGACGTGCTCGAACATGAATGTAATCAGGCTTATGATTTTGAATCTCTGAACCTTTTGAATTTTCCTTGGAACCAACATCATCACAATTTTCTCTATTTTTCAACTTTGTATTCTTATTTCCCTTTATTTGCTCCGTGATTTTGGATTCACCTTCTTCAACACTCACTTTGATCCTCTTGTCTTTGGACTTCATATCCACCTTGTGATCAGCTTTCCTTTTCTTGACAGTTTCTTCGACGTTTTCGAAACCCAGGTCCCCGGGTTTCATAGAGTTAGCTACAACCTCACCAAGAGCAGAATCACAACCAACCATAAAAAATTGTTGATCTTGTTCATGTTCATGTTGGAACTTCTTCCTTGCTCTTTGTCTTTCCAACACTGTCATGTCGGAAATGATTCCTCCTACTAGATTTCCTGAAGTGTTAAGACAATGTAACATGTTGTTGTTGATCTTGTTGTTGTTGTTGTTTTGGGTACTGTACTGTTTTCAGTGTGTAATGTACTAGTTCTTGTTACGTGCTAAACGGAGAGTTAAGGGAAGAAAAGAGTGAAGTGATAGTAGTAGAAGCTGTTACACGTATATATAATGAAAGGTGGAATGGGTATGTGAAATTATTATTTACTTTGAAAAGCTTGATTATAATTTTATTATATATAATAAAAGACTTAACTGCAACACTGTCTAAGAAGAAGAAAAAATGATACAAAAATTTATGTTGAAAATGATATATTTAATGCATTAAAACTTGTAAATTACTCCCTCCGTCTTAAATTGTATGTCATTTTAGAAAAAATATTTGTCCCAAATTGTATGTCGCTTTATAATACCAATGAAAAATTAATGTTACCTTTTCTATTATATACTTAACTATTTATTACTATCTCTTCTTTCAATTCCTTCATTTATCTTTCTCATATCATTTATTGAGGACAATTTTGTAAAACAACTCATAATATCTCTTTTCCACACAGTATTAATTACATTTCTTAACATGTGTGAAATGCCCAAAACATCATACAATTTGAGAGGAGGGAGTATAATTTTGATCATCCATTTTTAATTGCATAATTTCAGTCCTCATTTCGAAAATGACCATCCAATTTGATGGTGTGTAAATAAAGCTGATCACTCAAAATCTTTGGAATCATTTCAATGGATCTTCTAGGAGCTCTGCATGTTTGGCTACACCTCAATTTTACATTCCATTTTTGAAAACTTTCATCTATTAGACATTAGTTTTGACGTGTCTAATTTAAATTGAATCATCTAAATTACGAATTGGTGAAAATTTGTCAAATGAGACAAAATTAAGCAATTAAAAGTGGATACCACCAAAGATCAAAACTACATTTAAGTTTAAAAAATTGGGCTGAGAATGGCGGAATCTGAGAAGGTGTGGCCGGAATTATTAGAAGAGAGAAGTGAGTGTGTGTCAGTGTGTAGGGCAGAGAGCCAATCGATATATCCATAACAGAGGCCGTGGGCTCTGGGCCCTACTGATATGACTGCCACGTGGGCGTGTTCCATAGCACAAAAAATGGGTCCACTCCTTTCAGTTTTTCTATTTTATTTTGGGTCTGGGTGGACCAAAACTTCAATTTTCACTAATATAGGAATTTTCGAAAATATACTAATAGTATGCCTTAATAATTGGGTGATTTGTCAACTCAATATTTCAACTTCAATAAAAATAGGTTTCAAATTAAAACAGTGAAAGCAATTTTCATAAATTTAAAAATTTGTAGACTAAAATAGTAAATCAGTAAAAATATGATGGCTAAGTGCATTTAATCTTTGATTTACAAATCCTTTCTAATGAAAGTATGTATGATTGAGATTAAAACTTATCATTCTTCTTTTAAAAATGTTCCCGCACTCGTATTTATAAAGTTCTAATTCTTTCTTTTGCTAATGTACAAGATTATCTTCATCTTCTTTGACAAACTTATTCTTAATGCGTCATTTCGCTCAAACTAACAATTGGTTTTTTGTTGATGATAGTGGTTAAAATCAGTTATTGAATTTTACATCGACTAATACAATTGTCAATGTTATTGTATATTTAAATCATGAAGTTTTATTACCCAATCAACTAATCTTTTAGGTTGAACTCTCTCATCGTATAATTAAAATACTAATGAATAAAATAATACAATCTTATGAGCTCTCTCATCAAGATTCATATTCCTGGAAACATAGATGAATCTAATAATTCATCATATACCACCTAATATGGTTGTCCATATTAGTAGCAACCTTTCATTATGAACGTTTATTTCTACTTCTAGTCTTCCTTTTTATTCAAACAAAAACATTTTTTGACATTTGTATTTTTAAATAATATTTTGATTGTCTAGTCATCACTCATGTCCACCTTTTTAAAGTAACATTTCTGTCTTTTCATATTGATCTGTAAATGTATAATCTTAAAGCTAACTTGAATGGGCAAGAGTTAGCTTAGCTATAGAAACCCATAAATAATGATGTGCTTAGATACTCTAATGTTGAATATTTAATAAGAGTCTAATCCTTTCAACGATTTGCTTGTGTTTGATTAATCAACAAGTGAGGCTACACTTTAAAGAAAGGGATTGATGGGTTTTAAAAACAACCTATTCAAATTTGTCGGATAATCATAGGTTAGGAATTGACATCATATTTAGCTGCTAAACATGACATTGATTTTTTTTTGTTATAATTAGTTATTTGTCATTCTAATGACACATACCTTTCTTATAGGTAAAATTTGATCATGTTGTAAGATGGTGCTTTGCAAACTTGCAAGAGGGCACTTCATTTAATATCAATTCAGCTAAGATCTTACAATGACCTAGTTTTGAATCCTGATGGATAAATCAAGTGTACTTTTGTCGGTGTTTTTTGAGCGTTGAAGTTGTATACGAACATGGTTAGTCTTCGAGACCTAACACGCATGGATTTTCATTTATCAAATTTTTGTTTTTGCAAGAGGGCACACTCTCTTTCATTTCTATTTCTATGTAGCCACTTGACATTAACATTATTCATTAGTCTAAATCAAGCTTTGCTTGCAAATTTATTCTCTCATTTTAAGCTTGAAGCAATATTGTAAGGTAAGGGGCAACCAAATTAATATTTCAAACTTTGTAGGAACAAATCCAGAGAGGATGAGGGCAACTTCCATTATTATCACATATGGACCCTCTCTCACCTACACCCTCCCTCTCCAACTTTATTTTTTGTTCAAGAGTCTCTCTATAGGTCCCCATTATTTTCTATATATGTTACTAGTTGCATACACTTAAAAATGACCCTATACCACAGCAAAAGGTGAATGGGACCTGCTTTCTTTCTACATCTCATTTTCCCCATCACTTTCTTTGTGGAATACATCAACAGAAAACTACTATGTCCCCCTATTAATTTGTTTTTCTTTCTAGTTTCTTAAGTGCTTTCCATCTTATATATATATTCTCTTTGACTAACCCTCAATAATATATACACTGCATTCATTATTTAGGCTTAGTACCAATCCATACAACCTGTACAAACAAATAATGTTCTTGTTATATTTAATTATAATAATTATAATTAGGAAAATTTATGATATATATTCATATAGCTATAGCTAGCCCAAATTTTTTTACGCACAATATATTAGTATTTTAGTGCCAACCAATTGTTCAGCAATTGATAGAAATTAATATCACTGCCTATGTACTCCTTACCTCTCTTCTTTCTTTATTATCATTTTATTTTAAATCGATACTAATAAAAAATAATAATTCCTTATAAAAAAATACTAACATGGTATTGAAATTTAAAAACACAAAATAAAAAGATTTTTTTTTCCTCTAAAAAACAATATTTTTTTATGAAAACAACAATTAAAAATAAAATATTTCGTGCAGACGAAATATACTACGATTTAACCAAGTTGTTTGGGCTCCACTGGCAAGGAGCTCCTTCCAAGTACGTACATGGGGAATACCGAGTTCGATTCTTAAGGGGAATAACACTTGGCCAGTACGCATGCCTCTACGCATGAGCCGAATTAATCGTCCATCATTGATGAATCGGAAACCGATATGAAAGAAAAAAAAAAATACTACGATTTGTCAATTAATGACATGAGAGTTTTGAGGTATATATATTTGCTGTTTCTTATCTACTCTTTTCTTTGTTTTATTTTCTACTGCTGATACAATATCTATCTGCTACTGTTTTGCCCCTTTCAAGGCCCACCAAGAATTCCAAAAAATGTCTCACCACTTGCAAATATATAGGAAAATTAATTGGAAAACCTTCTTATCTTAATCTTATCTAATTGATATCTATATGTACCAAAATAATAATTGTGGGAGGGAGATGCGAGATGGCATATCAGGAAGAGAGCAGCAGATTCAATGTACAAAATTGTACAAGGAAGGGAATCATATTTAGTGGCTAGAATGAATTAAAGATGTTGGGTTCTTGAAATTTGAGACTCTATTGGAAGTATCTATTGCTCCATTCCTTAGTCCATGCATGCATAAATTATAACACATGATGGATATGCCATGGGCTTTCTTCTCCTCTTTAATGCAGAAACATGCTCAACCTACAATTCTCTACCAAACAATACCCTATGTATATATCTACTACTTATTACTAACATTGACTTTTTTTCTTAATAAAAACAATTGACTTTAGTTTTGAAAAGCAAAAAAATATGATATATTAAAACATCAAAACAATAGGCCATCAAACCAAAATGAAAAATGATAATTAGTTTTTTTTTTTTTTTAGGGTAACAAGTGCCTTTAAGACACTTGACAAAAAAGAAATTTTATCTTAAAAATGGTGTATTTGACATCTCTAAACTTTAGAAATTGATTTTTTTTACCATGAATTTATCACTTAAATGGCCAAGAAGTATGATATATTAAAACAACACAATCACAACACAAGGAATGTCATGATTGAGAATAAACGAATGTTAAAGATTACAGAAAAGGCACCAAACAACAGTGCCACTAAATCAAAAAAGAAAAAAAATAATCAATTAGCAGTTTAATTCACTCATAGACATCTGAGTGGTTGGGTGTTTCATTGATAGTAACCATAAAAAAAATCTTTAACTTTAGACTTCACTCAAGACCATATCAATAGTTTAACCGTGTCAAAAAGGGAACTTGATAAAAATGATTATCAACTAGCATGTAAAATCAGTCTTAAACATGTGTGGTTTAATGCTCCACTGATGGTAATTATAAGAAAAACCTACCTTTAACTTAAAACGTAACCTAAAACTTGTTGAATGCTCCATTGATAGTAATCATAAGAAAAATCATTAACTTTAGACTTAATCTAAGACCATATCAATAGTTTAACCATGTTAAGCAGGGAATTTGATAGACGTTCCTGATTACTAAAAACCATGGTTTCGATGCTTTCAAATAGACCACATGAATGCTAACCAAATTGAATGAAGACATTTTTTTACTTGTTTTCCATGATATATCAAACCTATACATTACACCGCATGACAAAAGCTCTCATTTGTTCATGCACAATAGATACCTAATCAAAATAGAACATTCAACCATATTTTACCAGCAATAGAACAATAAAAAAAAACAAATATTAAGGATGTTTGATTCAAATTACATCCTTCCTCATTTAAAATTGATGCTAAATATTGCGCCCTCTACGGATTAAAATAATTTTAGTTAAAATACGATCATTTAAAATGTAAGAAGGCAAAAAAAAAATTAGCCTTCTTACATTTTGTCAAACTATAATACCAACAACACTTTGTTTTGCTTATAAAATACTCCATCCGTCCTAAATTGTATATCGCTTTAGGAAAAAAAATTCTCTCAAATTATATGTCGCTTTATATTATCAATGAAACATTAATACTTTTCCGATTATATCCTTAACTATTTATTGCTCTCTTTTTTTTCAATTATTTTATTTATTTTTCCAATATCATTTATTAAGAACAATTTTGTAAAACAACTCATAATATCTCTTTCTCACACAGTACACAATATTAATTACATTTTCTTAATACGTGTGAAATGGCTAAAGCGTCATACAATTTGGGACGGAGGGAGTAATATTTAGTTTCAGATATCAGCACAAAGTATATTAAATAATGAATATTATTTAAGTAATAATGAATATTATTTAAGTAATATTCATTATTCTTGTGGATTGGTTTGGTTTGGTTCGGTTGCTGAGATGCAAACCGCAAACCAAACCGAACCGCACGGTTTAGTACAAAAGTCATCCGAATTCATCCGAACCAAGTGCGGTTTTTTACGGTTTCAGTTTGGATTGGTTTGGTTTGCGGTTTTTTATTAGGTTGGTTCGGTTTTAAACACCACTAAATTAGATTAGATATATATACAGGCGGTCATAATTGATTTTGTTAAATTTATTTTTGATGAAAAATGATAGAATATAAATTAATTCATTCATATTCCTGTCAAACATATAAGTTAATTCATGTTTAAAATATTTCTACAAAAGTGAGCTGAATAATAAAAAAAAAAAAAAATGCCATCAATATATATTTTTCAAAGTGTTAATTTTATATTTCATATATTAAAGTTCATTTTTTGGAAATATAAAAATTATTTATTTTCTGTCAAAAAAACTTATTTATTTATTCACTAAAAAACTTATTTTATTTATTATCATATTACAACTTAACTATATATTATCGTGCTATTAAATAAGTTCGTTTTTATGAAGAAAAAAAATATATTGGATAAAATTCTCTTAGAATGGGCAATGAAATATATTATATATATATAACTGATGGTACAGGTAAATCAAATTGAAGAAAGAAAGTGTAAATAGTCAATTTCCCCCCTGAAATTGTAAGTTTCATCAATTACCTTCTTGAAATTAACAAAACTTCAATTATCCCTCTGAAATTTCACAACGTTAGTCAATTTACCCCCTCTGTCAAATTTTTCTATTAATGAACATGACGTTTTGCAAATACCCCCCTGAAGTTTTGCACTTATGCGCAAAATGTCCCCCAAACTTAAAAATTTATATTATTTTTTCTTAAAAACAAACAATTAATAGTTAAATATTAAAGCTAACTATTAATTTTGGAGTTTGGAAAAACTATATACATATATACATCAAAATAGGAAAAAATGTGTATTTTTAAAGTGACAATAATGATTATTTCTAATAGACAAATTATTATTTTTAGAGGTTTATAAACAAATTAATAATCAGATTTAAATTTATATTTTCTCCTTCACCATCTTAGTCTTTTAACTCCTCCAACTCCTTCAACAATTTGCTCAAACCATTTAAACTACACAACCCCCAATATTAATCCACAAATCATCCCATTATTGTCACTTTAAAAAATTCATATTTTTCCCCATTTTTGAGCCTATTTTGATGTATATATGCATGTAGTTTTCCCAAATTCCAAAATTAATAGTTAGTTTTAATATTTAACTATTAATTGTTTGTTTTTAAGAAAAAAATAATATAAATTTTTAAGTTGGGGGGCATTTTACACATAAGTGCAAAACTTCAGGGGGGTATTTGCAAAACGTCATGTTCACTAACAGAAAAATTTGACGGAGGGGGTAAATTGACTAACGTTGTGAAATTTCAGGGGGGTAATTGAAGTTTTGTTAATTTCAGAAGGATAATTGATGAAACTTATAATTTCAGAGAGAAAATTGACTATTTACTCAAGAAAGAAACTAGTCAATCGTCACAAAAAAAAAACTGAGAAAAGAAAAGTACAATGATTAAATGAACAGTTTAAATAATGTGATGGAATAAACATGTTTTGTTGAAGATAAGAAGAAACATGAATCCAGCTATAATACTACCCAAAAAAGTGAATCCAGCTATAAGCCTCATTAGAAGAAGTATGCATGGGGTACATGCATTTATATAGAATGGATCCTAAAGCTCAAAAGGTCAAACAATGACAATATATGTGCTAAACTACACTTAATTCAAAAAGAAAACATTTGTATATGCTTTATTATTAATAGAGATGGTAAATATCTCAAAAAGACATTTTACAACAATTTTTTCTCTTAATTGTTGTATATTTCTAGTGAATTAATTTTAATTAAAAGTAAAAATGAATTAAGAAAAAAAGGATGGGAAATAGAAACGACTAGTAAAGACAATTAGCCATGTCTCTACCAGCACTACAAAAATAGCCAAGCAAGGAAAGTAGGTGTTAGCATAAATATAAATATTATCATATTCCTTTTGTTTTTCGTTTTTCTTCAAATATATTGAATCACACCCATCCAAACAAGTCCTAGCTAGGGGGTAGCCAAGTTGTACTTCAATTGGGCCCTTTGTATTTTGTCCCTCATAGTAGAGATAAACTTTCCCACCTTCGATATGAATTTAGAGATGCTCATGAAAAAATGTATATATGCGTGGTTTTATAGAAGTTCAGGGGAGAAAAGTTGCTCATAATATGAATTTAGTTGATACCATGAGGATAATTTTGTTTCAATTTTACCAAATCCATAGCTGTAATGTTAAGAGTTTCACATTAAATATGGATAAATGTGTTTAATGTTGTATCTAAATTACGATGTTAATTGTGACCAAATTATAGTTTTTTTTTTAACGATAAAATTTATTAATAACAAGGCCCTGCGTAAGACGAACGGTGACCTGAAGACAAAAACTAAAATGAAAAGAGTGTCGTATATAGACGGAACATCCAAAACAAAATGCATACATCGGACATCTTAAACACCAATAAAAAACAAACATTCAATCACCACAAAAAAAAAAAAAAAAAAAAAAAAAAAACATTCAAGACTGAATCATCACGAAAACCAAGCTAAACCCCTACAAACTAAACATAAACCAAAAGTTGAGTCAAACTCACACTCCATCGTGAATGGCCATAGAATCAAAATCCAAACACCTATCGCCTGATATTCACATCAAAGCCACTCTAAAAAAACCAACACACCCACTAAAAAACCCAAACAACAACACCTCGTCTTCTCATCACCACAAACAACACCTCACCTCATCACCCCAACTTAGCCGAAATTCTGAACCAATTCAACTTCCACCACCGATCAATCCTCAGTCTATAGAAGAAGACACAAAAACACGCCAAAACAGCTTGAGACAAGAAACTAACTCTCGATCTCGAATCAAAAGTGATCGGCCCACCAGACTCCAGAAACAAATCACTAGACGCCCCTCAACTTCTGGACTTTGAAGAAGACACCTTACCCTTAACCATCCAAAAAACTTAAATCTAGATGCTAACTTCCGATCTCGAAATAAAAGCGATCGGCCCACCAATATCCATAAGACAAATTTCATAGTAGTTAACAAGTGGAATAGTAGCGCAAATCATAGTTGTATGTTAGGAGTTTAGACTAGTTTTTTGTATTGAGTTTTTGTCATTTGATTAAATCTTTACATAAATTTGTTCAAATTTCCATAGTCCTTTCATAATTACTATGCATGTCTATTTTGTGTAAAAAATTGATTTTAGAAACTAATTATCTCACAAGTTGAGTAGAATCACAAGAAATGTCAAAACATTTCCACAGTTTTAACTTTGCACTCTCAATTTTGGATTCAACTCAATATATCCCTTCTATCAAAACATTAACATACAGATTCCCATAGACATTTCATTTCATAATAACTAGTAAGTATGCAGAATAGTAATTCAGACACAGTGCAGTTGGCAATTATATTTCAACTTTTAACTAGGTTCAATATTTGACCGCATTTAAACTATACTTTGTGTATTGAATGCTGATAGTGATCTAAGCTAAACCAACCACCAAGCAAAATTCCGACAAAATGATTATTTTGTTGTCCTTATTTTGTAATAATAAGGTATTCCTATTCCTAAGTCGTATAGTACTACAACTTAATAGAGTAATTCAATTCATTTGCCATGCAGTAACATTGAATTGCTGCAGCTGCAACGTGATTTACCTGCCATAATGTCTGTTACTACAGAGAGAAGGGAGACTGGAAAAGGGTCACTGCCATGCAGGACAGTGTGTACAGCTTTGTTCACAATGAATGCTGCTTTCCATTAACAGATTGGGAGAAGATGCCAACTATTCAAGGCATGATAGTGACAACATTTTACAAGACTTTGCGATATTTTCAATCCTTTTTAAGTAATTTTCTTTTTACAACAATATATACATCTTTGGTATGTGTAATTCCTTGAAGGACATTTCAGCTCAGAAGATAAAAAACTTATTAATCAAGCGTGTCATTTCAACTGTTGGGTTTCAACTGTGAGTGATTATCCCACATCGATTAGGAATGGAGAAAACATTGGATATATAAGAGAGGGACTCATATACCTGATGTTTTAAGGTTTTAGGTGGAGAAGTGGTGTCTAAGTCTCTTATAGGGTCCTGGACGTTTAGCCCATTGGCACTCCCGGCGCTCCCCGAACTCCCCAGCAATTGGTATCAGAGCCTTGGTTAAGCTCGGTGGGGGGAGCGGGAGCGGGATCCTTGTCTGGATCAGGCAAGTGATGTGGGTGACTCACAATTGAGGGGGAGATCGACTATGAATAGAAGAAACATTTGACATATAAGAGAGAGGGTCCATATACCTAATGCCTTAAGGTTTTAGGATCGACTATGAATTGAGGAAATGTCTTAAAGTTTTAAGTGGAGATGTAGTGTCTAATTAAGTCTCTTAGAATCTTGGACGTTTAGCTCATTGTCGCTCCCGACGCTCCCCAGACTCCCCATTAAATTGGACAATTTAATTATAACATTGGACGTGTAGTTCATTGTCGCTCCCCAAACTCCCCAACAAATTGGACTATTTAATTATAACATTGAAGTTGATCCATTTACATATTCATATATTTTACAGTGATACTATCATCTTATAAGTTTAATGATATGCTCCCAAAATCAGATACATTAAAGAAGGAAACCCATATAAGCTTGAGAACATAATTACTTAAGAAAAGAAAAAAAGGATACCTGAATTGAGAGATAGAGACAATATCACATGATGGTCTTTGAACAACCATTTAAGAACAGAGACATGAAAGGCCTAGGATTATTCAGTATGTTTGATAAGATAGAATTTTGTGGTCACTACTGGGACGAACGAGAGGGACCATTAGATCTTAAAGAGCTATCAGTATCTTTGCTATACCGTTTTTTTTTGGGTACATCTTTGCTATACTTTATTAATTATATATATATATATATATATATATATATATTTGTTACACTTTATTAATTTACTAAGCGTATGGGCTTGTTCCCTTTTCTTGTAGGTACAAAACTAACTAACTTCATTTTATTTTTTGGTACCAACTCAATATGTTATATTCTGTTTCTCTTCAATGTTTACCTACTAAACATGAGTAACTGCATGCACATGACTCTGTCCCTATGCCTTTCTAGATATATAAGGTTGATATGTAGTTGATTTATTTATAAAGAGTTACATCAAGTTATCAACTCAATTTAAAGTGAATCATAATTTAAAAAGAAAAAGAAAATCTAAAGATATATACATCTTTTCATCGGATCATTTTAGATAACCTCAGCTTTAGAGAAACTTTTTCCAACCATACAAGCACTTGTGTAACTAATTAAATAGCTCTTTTATATATATATATATATATATATATATATATATATATATATATATATATATATATATATATATGTTGGGTGCCACTTTTAGTTTTCAATATAATTTTAATAACATTTTTTTAATTTTGTTATTTGATTGATAATATGTGCATCAATTTCGAGCTATTGCTTCCCACAATATGTGCATTAAGGTCCCTACTGTTGTGTTTCTCTCACTTTTATGATTCTTGCATATATATGAGTGGTCCTCCAAACTCTCCTCGTGACCTGGCATACATTAATTAAATATTATAACAATTAGAAACCTAGATACATTATCTTTATCTAAAGCTTTAAAATATTATGAATTATTTCTGTTATGGTGTAATATATCTTTCATTTCACTTATTAAGTATGAAGATGACTAACAACCCATATTTCCAACAACTATGATTGTAAAAATCCTGTAGTGATCGACCTTGCATTTCTTTTTGTTCCATATTCTAATGTTTGAAAAGGAACATCATTTTGAGGCCATTAATCATCCTCCTCTAAAAAGTCATGTACGAATTCGCATGATAGCTGGCCTAATAATCAAATGAAAATAGTTATTGACTGATTCGTTAAGCATATGTCTCCCTTGAAGTCATTCTTTAATCGATTTCCATAAATTTTGATAGTGCTGTTAAGACTTAGATTGTAACATTAATCCTTCTCTTGGACCCCATCTCCAACAAACACACATGTGATATTCATATGCGTTACCAAGACTATAGTCTAGCGTAGGTACAATAATTAAGTAATATGGAAAATAAGCCATTTAAAAAAGATGGAAAATAAGTAAGTTATAATAGTCTTCCGAGTCAAAGATAATAAAACATGATTCTCCATATTAAGTTCAAGTGGTTAATGAGTTCTAAATAAACAAATTATTCAGGATAATTTGAGTTCGAATTTTAAACAATTTTCAGTCAGACTTTACTTACCTCCTGATCGAAACTCATTATTATGAGAGTCATTTTTCTAAAGTAATTCTGTTTTTCCTCCTAAGAATTGAAGGATTCAAGAATGGGTTTTTCTAACATGTACAAATTTACACATATTAAGAAGTTTAAAAAGGTAAGTTTACGTTGAAATTTATGTATTAATATTAAATATGACTCCTTTGCATAAATAATTGTTGTTTTCAATAAAAAAAATCTATTTTTAGTTGCTCTAAAATATGCAATATTGCTTAGACAAACCCTTTAAGAATAAATTATAATAATAAGCATATGTGGTCCATATTGTAGATGTTACCTATCAGAAAAATGGCATTCCCTCTTCATTAACAATTAAATGACACTTAATCTCAAAATAAATAATAAATAATATTTTTCAATAAGGTGTCATTTGGTTTTTGTATATGTTTTTAACATGTATGTAAATTGTAGAAGATAAAAGTAAAACTATCAGAGAGAGATAGAGATAAACATGTATGATATTATATACGATGTCTGTATTTTGATGTTTAAATAACACAATTGTATTAAAAAAGGAAGAAAAAAAATTAGTTTATGTGTTTTTCCAAATTGTTTTTAAGAGGATGGTTAACAATTACTCCGTTCATTCACATTTATAAATAAAAACAACTTTTTAAGTTAATTAAATAACTAATGTATATAGTTCACTCAGAAACTAATATATTTAATATAAACCAGAGGGAATACTCTTATCACATATTTTTCAAATACAATGTCTTGCTAGTTAAAATTCCAATGAATATCATCATATTATATGTATGTATAAATTTTAACCAATAAAATTAAATTTGTTTAAAAAGTGTGTTTTACTATAGTTAATGAGTTTAGTTGATATCAATACAAAAATCTTACAACATGTATCCGATTATATATTAGTTAATTAGATACAATTATAAAAGTCTAAGATCTAACTCAAAATATAGAATATTGTTAAATTTGACACCTTTATTTGACTTTAAACGTTAAACTGGGAACCTCACAGTTGCGACTAATTTCATTTACAACAAAAATGTGATACAATCATACATATGTAAAACTTTAAGTGGTATTCTCTCAATCAATAGATTCAATTTTGAGGATGTTAAAAAGACTGCTTAAATTTGTGTACGTCATTGACAAAAATAGTGGGGAATGAATAATTCCTTCAATTATATGATGATTATGTCTAGTTAGGTGTAAGCGAAATCAACTTGATTTTCCGAGTACCAGCTATACTCGATATTTTCTATAATTCTATTTATTTATTTAATAGCATATGAGAATTATAGATAGGTCTGTACAGTGTACACCACTCCAGTGGTGAAAGTACACCAGATATTCTCAGTATTAGATGCTCATCTTGAAGTGATTGCTAGAAAAGATGATGGAAAATACTTACATTGGATATCATAGTCCAGAAGGCTTTGATGAATTTTATGGAGCATGAAATGATTAAGTCTTGGAAAAATCTGTATACACGTCAAATCTAATTCTAACATTGACATGACTATATTTCTACTTTGGCATCTTCCATTTGGCTAGTATTGCAATTGACTCTAGTAATGTTTGGATCAGGAGAATAATTTTTTTAAAAAAATACTCTCTCAACAAACGTTCAATTATGAATTACTTTGAATCCAAAAATAGTCTAAATGTTGCATTTGGCGTGTATTTGGTTATATGATGGTGAGAAATGTATGTTTTATAAATGGGATATCTTCTGCGCGTGCAATTTGTTGTATTTTTAGGGTTGAATTCAAACTCATGGCATCTCATTCAAATTCTCTTAGGTTGGTAATAATTGATTTTGATTAAATTGATTTTACATAATTGATTTTGGTTTAAAGTTGATTGAATGTAAAATTATTTATCTTTAGATACTTTCACAATATAAGTCAATATAAGTGATATGTATGAAAGATATTTGGATATTTTGTGTCAAAATTGTTTTTTAGTCGGTAAATGACCTAAATGCGATTTCATATGTGTGCATTTAAAATTAGATTTCATTTATTTTTTTACTATAAATTTCATTTTGTTAGGAATATATCAATTAATGGATGTTCATCTTTTAATACTTGTAACCCTAATTAAGGATTGAATTGTAATGTGATTATTCACTTACCTATTTGTATCTTATAGATAGGACCTGATGCAATGTAAAGATTACACTGGGCCTGACATAAAATAGCCCAGCACACAAGTAATACAAACAGCAAAAACAACTGGGCCTAAACTACACCCGAAAAACCTGGCAATTTGCTACCAGCACCCCCGAAACCCAGAAAACAACACACAGCAGAAACAGTCTCCACTAACAGCATAGCAACATCAAAAGACAGCAGCCACCTCGCCTCATTACTCAAATATAATCCATACATCTGAAGATGTGAAAATAAAATGAGAACCATAAAATATTTGATAAACAAAGTTTGGCTTATAACACAAGAGTAAAGGTGAAAATCTACTATTAATTTTGAAGAGACGTATTCATCTGAAGTGGATTTAATTACATTATCATACTTGATTAAGTTTAGCACCACTTGAAAGACTCAATCTATCTATATATACAGTAAATTTTAGAATATATGACCACTCGATCTTTTATATAAATTCCCTAAATGATATAATTTTATTGAAGCATATGAAATTCAGATTCTCAAAAGAGATTGCATAATCAAATAAAAATGTAGAAACATGTTGTATGATATTTTTTATGAATTTATTCAAAACAATATTAATGAATATTTTCTAAAAGAGTGATATAAAAATGATATCATTTGTCTATTCGAAAATAAATCCGAGAACTCCTTAAGTGATTTTAAAAGTTTATTTATTAAAGAAAATATATTGAGATGAAATATGTTGGAAGGATAAATATTTATTTTAGATTGCAAGTTGCGTGTTTCAAGAATAACACTTTTGTTTATCATGAAGCTTTAACAAGGTGTTAAAATGATTATATATGGACAAATCTCATTTAGTGTACACTCAAATGGTTGCAAAGTCACTAGTGTAAATATAGATCGTTTAAGAAATTGAGTAAATAATGAAGAACTAATTGGTCATGAAGTACCATATTTTAGTTCAATTGTGGGACAATAATGTACCTTGATAATTATTATGTTACCATATATTATTTGTTATTTTAGATATGCGTATTATTTGTTTGTCCTCAACATTAACGTGTTTGATTGTGGTCTATGATTGAACACATGTAGTTTGTCTTTTAGAAGAATGAATGTGACAGTCTTTTACGAATATAATATCATGTGTATTGCTCAGTTGAAAGGAGCGCTCGAACAAAGACATATTTTTTTAATGTTCTTTTTCACGTATCATCATCTTCAAAGAGTGGTGATATAAACACTCCACAAAAAATTTCGCATGATAATCTTGAATACCTTTTACAAAGTAACTCCCAAATAAAATGTTTCAGAAATTGGTACAAAAGATCGGTACTAATTGTCTCATAAATGATTGTTTGGTTAAGGGGGAGAAATAAATATATTATGCACTCTTTTTCGCTTCTTCATGTTTTGTTCCACTAGGTTTTCTTGATAAGGTTTTTAACGAGACATATATATATTGAATATTGCACCCTAACAATCTTCCACTAAAATATGAATTTATCCTTTCATCTGAGTATGTTTTCCCTCATGAGAAAGCTTTTTCATCAATATACATTTGGATTGCTATTACTTACCTCATCAACAGTGGATGTGCGCCTAACCACCATCATCAAGAAGACCATTGATACAAAGAGTCAATCCCTTTTATGCTATGAAGAATGTTTACTTCAAAAATAGAGATGTATTTATGTCATATATGTATCAGATATTGATACTCCATGAATGCTCACAAATACGTTCCATGGAAGTATGAGAATTATTTTTTCATTTTAAAAAGTATTTGATGGAATACTTATAAGATACTTCATGAAACACATATATCCTAAAAAGATGAAGGATATAAAATAAGATTGAGAAAATTTAATGGAGGTATACATGAATCATGAATTCAAGATAGACTTTTTGAATGAGACTTAAAAATTATATATATATATATTTTGATGGTGTTGAAAGAGAAAGAACATAACAACTCAACATTAAACAAAATTTATTTTGAATTCTTTAATGATGATATAGATAAACATATGAATGAAAATACATTATTATTTATACGAAAACATTATACTTTGTGTTTTGCTCACATGTATTATTGTTTACAAATTGTGATCTTTATAACTATACATTAATGAAGAACGGATAATACATAGTTTTTTCCATGTATTTTGTACACACTAGCGTTTAAACGAACACTTCGTGTTTGTCTATCCGTTATTATACTTATAAATTACGAACAATATTTTTTATAAATTTTTGTCTAAGAACAACCACGTATAGGAAAAATTTAACACCATATATTTACCCAAATTACCTTGAAACATTAGATATATGAATCTTCTCACTTATATGTCATTTAACATTCAATTTTTCATCCTACATGTAGCTTCTAACTCACACTTGACACACCAATGGTAACTAATGTCACATCTTTAATTTTGTTTGTGAAGTGTTAAAAGTGATAAGAGTTTAATTTTACAAACCATTAAGGGTAGAGTTTAAATGACCACGAATACGTTTGTAAAGTGTTTCATTCATAATAATTTCACATTTTTCCTTTTTTTTAGAAAGAAATTCAAGTGATGCACTTGGTAAATATGTTTGTTAATATTCCCTCTATCTGAAAATATAAGAAAATATGGGTTAAAGAAAATTGATGTATTTTTAATTTGGATTAAACTCATTATTTTTTTGTTGATCTATTTTTACCTATATTTTAAACGTAAGGAGCATATTTCATTTGTCTAATCAATTTATAGCCTAACTAGTATGCTTATGAAAATAAAAATAGACAAAATTAGAGGTGGGTAAAAAGAACCATGAATCGAACCGAACCGCGCGAACCGAACTAAACCAAAAATAACCGAACCGTTAATTTATTAACAGTTCTTGAACCATAACCGAACCATCTTGAACCGAACCGAACCGTTTGAACTGAACCAAACCACTTGAACTTTTTTTTTTTTTAACGAAATCACTTGAACTCTTTGTTGGATCATTCCAAAAAAAAACAACCTATTTAAAATAGCTTATTTTAAAAAGCTTATTTTAAAAAATAACTTATTCAAAACAGCTTATTTTATGAAAATAACTTATTTTATGAAAACAACTTATTTTTAAAAAACAGCTTATTTGAAAAACAGCTTATTCAAAACAGCTAATTTTATGCAAAATAGCTTATTTTAAAAAACAACTTATTCAAAAAAGCTTATTTTATGCAAACACATTATTTTAAAAAACAGCTTATTTTAAAATTTTAAAAAAAAAAAAAAAAACTTATTTTTAATAAAAAATAACAAATTAAAATTAAAAGTTAGAATAGTTTATTTCTTCAAATAAGCTGTTACAAACAGATGCTTAGTTGTTGACACTGAATTGCTAGTGAAAGTTAACTCTAATACTCAGTCATGTTATCATTGCAATTTGCAAATGCTGCATATAGTGTCAACTGTCAATAGCAAATACTATTTGAGAGGAGAAACTATCCTTAGTCTTTTGAATTTGATAACTTGTATGAAATCACACTTTCTTATGAATGCTAAATAAGAAGTAATGTAGGTTATTGGAACACTGAAAAACAAACTTTAATATGGGATTTGATCCCTAATATGCCTTAGCAAATACAAACATCGCCCTTGGTTTTGTTTCTCAGTGGGGGAGAATGTGAGTATGGCAAGAAAGCTCTTGAAATGCTTCTAAAAATGGTTTTGTAATTTTGTTTTTATTTGCAAAGGCAATGACCATACAATACAATTGATATTATTTCTACTATTGAGGAAAACAGACAAGGATGTTATGGGAAACTCCAAAACTGGATTGCACATTTATCTTTGTTTGTGGGTTCTTATGTGACACTGAAAAATACTTTAGCTATGATGATAAATTAGTTGATGGATATGAGAAAGAAACTAGGAAGTTGTTAATTATGATGATAAGTGGTTATGTTATTTGCCTGGTCTATTTCATGCTTCATGTTTTGAATGGTTTTGAATAATGGTTCTATCGCATACTTTGTGCTTTTAGTGATAATTCATAATTCACAGGGTGTTCTTGGTTCTTACTACAAAATTAAGAGTGCAAAGCTATCTACAGTTTACAGAACTATATGTTAAACTAGTTTTCGAATTATATATTACTTTCTAAAAAATAAATTCAATTTGTCAAATAGTATCTTATTCTTCCGTGTGCATTTTGTTTCTTATTATGTATGACTTTGTATCTTCCATATTTTACTGATCCCCTAGCTGGTGGTGCTTGTCTTGGCTGCTTATTGCATTGCATTGCCTGCAGCACTTCTTTTATTTCTTGCCTTAGAAGACTATAGTTACTTGATTTGGGTTATTTAGCCTTCCAATAAATATGCTTTTATTTGTGTTGATTGTAGGGTATAAATACACTTGATTTTATCATTTATGCTTTTAAAGGTGGAACTCGTGGAGATACAGTTCTGATTTAACAAACTGATTTTTTAAACAAGTTGTTTTGAATAAGCTATTTTTTTAAAATAAGTTGTTTTTTTAAATAAGCTGTTTTTTTTTAAAATAAGTTTTTTTTTAAAATAAGCTTTTTTTTTTTTAAATAAGCTGTTTTGAATAAGCTATTTTTTAAAATAAGGTGTTTGCATAAAATAAGCTTTTTTGAATAAGTTGTTTTTTAAAATAATCTATTTTGCATAAAATTAGTTGTTTTGAATAAGCTGTTTTTCATTGCATAAAATAAGCTATTTTTGAAAATAAGTTGTTTTGCATAAAATAAGCTGCTTTGATTAAGTTTTTTTGCATAAAATAAACTGTTTTGATTAAGTTGTTCTTAAAAAGAGATCGTAACAAGAATAAGCTGTTTTTCATAAAAGAAGCTGTTTTGAATAAGTTGTTTTCAAAAATAAGTTGTTTTTCATAAAATAAGCTGTTTTTTTTTTAAAATAATGTGTTTTGCATAAAATAAGCTGTTTTGAATAAGTTGTTTTTCATAAAATAAGCTGTTTATCAAATAAGCTGTTTTGAATAAGCTGTTTTTTTTTTTTTTTTTAAATAAGGTATTTTCATAAAATAAGCTGTTTTGAATAAGATGTTTCTTAAAATAAGGTGTTTTCATAAAATAAGCGGTTTTGAATAAGCTATTTTTAAAAAGAGATCGTAATAAATTGTTTTTCATAAAATAAGTTTTTTTGAATAAGTTGTTTTTTAAAATAAATTGTTTTGCATAAGATAAGTTGTTTTTGAAGAAATAAACTATTCTAACTTTTAATTTTAATTTGTTATTTTTTATAATAAAAGTGGTTTTATTCATTGGATAAAAAATATTTGTTTTGGTTCGGTTCGGTATGATTAATAGGTAAGCAAATGGTTAACCAAACCATAACTTTGGTTCAGTTTGGTTAGCTCCAAACATGAAATGTGTTATACCCTGATTTTGGACCTAAAAATACTCGTTCAAATTTCTTTTTTTTTTTAACACTGATATTTGTCAATTCTCTGTTATTTTACTCTGAACCTTTACTCTATTTTCAAGCGTATTTTACTGCCTCTGTCTGTCTTTTCTTGCATTACAAGTCATTTAAGAACTCTCAGAAACATCGCATTACTTTTCTTGCGCTTTATTTCAAAAATCATACAAAAGGATATTTTGGTCATTTCCTGCAGTGGAACCTATTTTAGTCCCTGTGATTGCCTCTGAGTCTTGTCAACTTGTCTGTGCAAATCATTGTTGAGTCTTTGTTTAAAAATCGTTTCAAAAATTGCATTTGAGTCAGTTTGGGTCAGTTTAGTCCCTAGGGGCATTTTGGTCTTTTCCTGTCAAAATTTCGGCAGGGAGGTATTTTAAAATACCTCATGTCAGTAATTGGTTCGTTTTAGTCCTTTTGTTGATTTTATTTTTTTGTTTCACTTTACGTTTTTTCAAATTGCCAATTTTAATCCAATTTTATTTTAATTTGCATTTTCAGTCCAAAACTTTTTTAAATTGCTTTTAGGTCCTTTTTTTATTGCAGTTCAGTCCTTTCACTTTTCTTTTTTGCAGAAGAGTCCCTAAGTCCAAAACAGGTGTCCTTTTCTCATTGGCTCAGAAACACACATGGCAGCCTATAAAAGGTGCAATCACTGTACAAGTCAGACGGAGATCCAATCACAGGCCACATCACAAACAGAAAAGGATTTTCTCTCTCTATTCAGTTAGATCAAAACAGAAATCATCAAGAACACAGAAAAAAGATCCCAAACCCTAACTCACAGATTCATCACAAATTCACCAGAATTCGACAAAATCTCTCGGATTTCTCTACAGTTCTCAGCGATTCGTCCTTGAATCGTCATCATCGAACCGTTCCTTTCGCAATTCCAGTGCGAATCCATCGCTGTTAGCAACGGACTCAAGCACGATCACGAAAGACTCGCACCAGAGAAGAAGAGGGAAAGCGCGAAAGGCTCGAACCAGAGAAGAAGAAGAAATCAAAAAAAGAAAGAGTTCGAACGCGACGAAGCACAAGGCCGAACCAAAATCGCAAAAGTCGTGAGTCCAGATCGTGAAACAAGAGCCTCAGCGACGAAGAGGTAATCCTCTTCGCTTTCCTCTTCCTTTTCCTTTCGTTTTTTCAACAAATTTTGTCAAGATTCAAACTCAGATCTACTCCGATTCGAACCTTTTCTGAAAAATCTAAGCTCGGATTCGAGAAGTAGACAAAAAAGGATGTTTAAAAGTGCAAAAAAAAATTGAATCAGAGAAGTTTTGAGCTCCGGCGCGGTGGCGCCACCGCCGTCCGCCGCGCCGGAAAGGGGAGCCACGCCGGAGAAGACAACCGGAATTCTAGAGAGAAGTGAGAGCTTCTCTCACTAGATGAGAGAAGAGAGAGAAGGGAAAGGAAGAAAATGAAAAAAAAAACGGAATTGAAGCATATATATAGAACATTGAACCGTCCGGTTTATTTTCGATTCTTCCCTTTCTTTCTCAGCCTCTAGATTGATCCAACGCTCCCTGTGCCTCCAGATCTTTTGGTTTTGGTTTGGGCTTTTCTTTTTTCGTTTTTGCTATTTTCTTGCTATCTGCACCCTGCTTTTTTGCTAATTGAACCTCTGTGTGCTCAATTTTTCTCTAAAAATTTCTAAAAAAATTGTTATATGTTTCTTGATACATTTTAATACTTTTGTGATATTTTTCAATGGTTTAAAAATGATAAAAATGTGTGTGATATTTTTCTTGATTAATTTGTGTTTTTGATCTAAGTTTGTGCATTTTTTGTGGTATATTTCTCATAAAATGTTGGCATGTGATGTGGATGATTGGTGTGCAATTTCATGGTGAATGTGTTGCTGATCATATGTGTGTTTTGCTGATTGTGGATGTAGATTTTCATTTCTTTCTTGTTTTGCAAGTAATGTGTGTTTTTATCAAGAAATAAAGTACAAAGTATCTTTAAAAATGTGTCATAATTCTTGGCTTGAATGTGTCCTATTTATTCTCACATTGTGGCATAAAATAAAGCCTCTAAAAAATTGCCACAATGAGAGAATTATAGGTCATGCACATGTTTAAGTGTTATGACCAATTTTTAAGCATATTTTACCACTTTATTAGTGTCTTTTTGTGCCTTTCCACTTGATATCTCTTTGTGTGCTTCCTATTATTTCATATCCTATTTTACTAACCATTTCACTCTCTTGTTTCATTCACCTCATAAGCGTTCTATCATTTCATCTCCATTTCTCATAGTTTAGGCGTTTTCACTTTTAATTTCTATGTTAATATCGTGTAATATTTTAGGAAGTTCAAATTCCCTTTTAAATTCTTGCAAGACCATAGAATGTAAACTAGGGCCAATGTAACGGACAATGGACTCTCTATAACAATGTACACCGACACAAGCACCGACACGCACACACGTTGTATGTTTACCGCTTTAGGTGTATGTTTAGGAAACGCGATGCTTAGCAAAATCCTCCTTTTTTCAAAACAAATTAACTCCATCACTCAAATATTTTTCCAATAAACCTTGGAGTCAAAACTCCATTGTATTCCCTTTATTTTCTTAATAAAAACTCAAACAAACTCTAATCCCAACTTAGACCTTTTGTTAATAATTGAGCTAACAAAATTCACTATCTTTTTCTCCTATGCCTTTACGGCTTCTTTCTCTTCTTCAAAATCATTTCTAAAACTAAAATCAATCTAAACACATCAAAAACATTTTTGGAAGAGAACTACATGGAGTTTGATCCCTTAAATGGGTATGTAGGCATGAGGTCAAAACCTCTTCAAGTCCACTAAAATAAAACCTCAAACACTTTCTCCCCCCCATTCTTAACATAAATAAATTTCCTTTTTCATAAATAGCATTAAAAATAAAGCGTAGACATAAAACTAAGAAAACGGCTCCTATAGAGTACTATAGTCACCACGGGTGCCTAACACCTTCCCGTAGTGAAAACGACCCCCGAACTTAGAATTTCTAAGGGTTTTCTCAATTTTGCCCTTCCCAAGAAAAAATAGAGAATATCAAAGATTGAAAGGTTCAAGCCTAATTAATGACTTGACACCCAAAAATCGCAATAACAAAATGGTTCGGTTCAGTTTTCCCAAACCATTTCAAAATTTCGATTCGATTCAGTTTTTTGAGTTAACCGAACATGCCCACCCCTAGACAAAATACTCTCTTTGATCCTTTTAAGTTTGACAAAAATACTAAAATAATCTTTTAAATTTGTTAAGTTCCAAATAATTTTGTTTCATTTATTTCTATTGTTTCATTATGAATCAAAAGGGATTAAGTGTCAAGGGAAAACACCTGAAAAGTAAAAATTATAGGAAAAGGAAATACAAAAGTGCATGCCACTTAGAAAATAAAGATAAAAGCAAAAGAAATCTATAAAAAATATAAAAATAAAAAAATAAAAAATAAAAAAAACTATAAGATTATTATCTACCTCAACTTACTTAATCCATTCAATTGAATAATAACAATCGGTTTAAGCAATCGAATCGTAACCTAGAAATTTCACTCGTTAAATTTCTAAAACATTACTGCATTGATATGATTGGGTGACATAAGCTTAAGCTTGTAATTTTACTAAAAATCTTACACCACGTGCCTGTTTGGTTGTGCGTTTACAACCTCCAAACCTGTGTTTTCTTCTCTAAACGTGAGTCTTGTTTTTGCTGTGGTATTTGGATAGAAGAAAACGTGATAAAGTGTCCAAACACGGGTTTGATTGAAGCCACAAGTTCAAGCTTCTGCGTCAAAGCAAACGCCAGTTGTAGCTTCAACTTTTCAGTGACATGTATATTGACCAAATTAACCATAAGTTATACTCCAATTTCCTACACATAAAGATATTTCTTCTTCATTACTGCACATCATCAGTTCTCTAACATATTATTCTCCCTCTTATTTCAGATGTATCATAATTTCTTTTAAACTTCATTCTATCAAAATTAATTCTCGCCACCGCCATACCAAACACACACTTTCTTTTTTGTACCATAACATTGATATACAAATATTCACCTTCGTTTCAACAATGACTATTCATCAGGACAGGAATTTGTGAGATACATATTGTAGATTCTTCCCTCTTAGTGTGTGTTTGGTTTAGCTTTGGATAAAATTGATTCTAGCAGAATTGATTCTAATAGAATTGATTCTGACATAATTGATTTTAAGAGAATTGATTTATGTTTGGATACAATAATGCAAAATTGATTAAACAAATTGAATGTTGTTTGGATAGTTTTGATCAAAATTACTTTTGAAAGTATAATTACTAAAATGGACATAACTAAATACAAGTAAATTGACATATAGTTTGAAGTAGATAAAATAGTCACAAGGAAGACCCTTTAAAAATTAAACTTGTCACTTAAAAGTTATTCTCAGGTTGATAACTTGGCATGGTTAAGTTAACAGACAGACTTCAGAACATTCTGAAGTGTTAGTATAAAAACAATCTAAATAATTAAATGTGTTTGTGTGGGTTGTGTTTACTGTAAGTACATAGTAAAGAGAAGAGAAGAAGAACACACAGAAATTTATAGTGGTTCCCCCAATGTGGGTTAGTCCACTCCTCACAGTTTTGTGAGATTTTCCACTATGATGTTTGAGATAACTTCTCAAATCCTGCACCTTACAACCTTGTTCACCTGAACAATTACAACAACAGTATTCTCTTAGCCTCATCGGGCTTACACCTTTAATGCTAAGTTACCCACTTAGACTTTACACCTTTCTACTCAAACTAACACTTTAGTACCCCCTAAAGCTAGATGAGACTTTGTTTACAATTTGTATGGAGTTTGAATGATATAGATCAGACAAGAGAAGAATGGACGTTGAGATTTTTCTTTGAAAAGATAAGAGAGATATTGATTTACACTTTTGAAGACTTCTTGGAATCTTTGTGATGATCAATATTTTTTCTAAAGCTTCAAACACTCTTATATTGTTTTCTTGTATGCTTTGCAAATGTGTGTGTTATGTTGAGGTCTTGAGATCTATTTATAGAGTTCTTGAGCCTTTGTAGCCGTTGGAGAGAGACCACTGGTCTTATGCCACGTGTCCTGGGACCCACCAACTTTCACTTGAAATTATGGGCAAACTGAAATACTTCAGAATGTTGTTGTGTTCTTGAGAATACTTCAGAATGCTGTTGTGTTCATCATGATCTTCATCTGGGTTCATGTGGATGAACGGTCAGATATGCATATGGGCTTTTGCAGATGAATGTCACATGAATTTCTGGGTTGTACTTGAAAATTTGCTTTGTACGACTTCAGAATGTTGTTAGATCAGATCTTCTTTGAAATCTGTCTAGGAGCGCGTGCAGGATCTCATAAAGTGGTGTTGTCACTTGGGGATTTGGTTTTCTTTGTACAGTACCAACTCCCTTATGTGTCGAGATCTTGTTGAATCAGACCTGATCTTGCTTTTGACTTTGTCTTTTGCTTTCCAACCACTGTATTGTTCACGTCAGAAAAAACATGGAGCAGGATCGAACTTTCTAAACTCAGGGGACTTCAGAATGTTTCTTTTGTTTCACTTAGGATGATTTGTAAGACTCTTATTTGATGTAATCAACTCCTAATAGTGAAACATTTATGAAGTGCTGCATGGAAAACATCTAGGATGATATTCTTAATGGAATATTCCTAATGTTTTGTACTTCAAATGTTCATAGTCTTGGATGAACATTGAAGATGCTCTTTTTAAATTTAATCAAATAAATGCCTTTATTCCTTAATTGATCTTAGTCATGTACTTTTATGAGCTTTTATTTAAGTCACGTGAACCTTGCATGTTCTTCATTTGTTCATGAATTTCTGGGCTTGGTTCTTGATGTTCATCATGAACAACCTTCTGAACTCTGTCCAATCTTCTGAACTCTTTTTAACTTTCTAAACTCAGACTGAGTTCTTTAAGTCTTTATGTCCTTTGATTCTTTGTATCTTGGTATGAATTGAAACTTGTTCCTGTCTTAGTTAACCACCCAAGAGCACAAGTTAAATACCAACAAATTAATCGAAGTCTATTAATTCTTTAATCATCAAGGTTTGTTATCTTTAAAATTAATTAGGGAATTTGCCTCAACATAGTTGAATGTATATGTGGATCAATACTAAATGTAGATATATTATTTAATTTAAATAAATAAATTTTCTATAGATTAATTTAAAAAAAATAATAAATACAATCATTAAACCAATTTTTTTACAAAATATTTGTTCATATATTTTATAATTTTTGATAAAAATATATTTAAGTTAAATAATATTAGAGTTAGTTGTCAAAAATGATAAAATATAGCGTAAAAAAGGTAAAAGAAAAAATACAGTAAATCTGAACGGAAACACTGTAAAGGAAAATCCAAAAAGGAAAATAATAGGTTGAGCGTTAAAATGATAATTAATACTGTCTTTTTCGAGGGCTAATTTGATTCGTCAAGTTTTCTAATTAAATTCGGTACATCAAATCAATTAAAAAGCAAAAAGAATGAGAATTGATAAAGAGCAATAAAGGGAAATAATAGGATGTAATAATTAAAATATAAAATTTATTGGAGAATTGATTCTAGTTAACCCAAAAGCTAGAAATTGTAGCTTCAATCGAAATTGTTTTTGGAGGATAAAAGCAATTCTGAAAAGTCAAATCTAACAACTTTAAAAACTCAATTTTCCTTTTCAAATCTGTAAAATGACTTCTTAATGTTGAAAAGCCAAAACAACCAGAAACTAATCAAATTTTTTCCATAGACATAAGTTAGAAAACGACCACTAATGAAATACATGCTCAAAGACACAAATTCCTTCTCATTTAAATTAACCCATTGTTTGCACACCATTTCTTTTGTTTGAGTCACTTCTTACTAATATACAAAACCTTCTTCATAATTAAATGCTATATTTGGATAATATCCATCAAATAAAAAAAATATATCATGTTCAAACACTTTTTTTTTTCAAGAATCATGTTCAGAGTTCAGACACTTATGTGTGTAGTACTAAATAAAAATAAATTCAGAAATAGACCACTCAAAAATAAAAATAAATTCAGAAATAACACTTCTAATCAATATTTGTCAGTTAGATATAATAAGCGCGGCACCGATATAAATAATTCTCTTAACCGTACAGAGCAACAATCCAATCCAAGAAGGTGCTAAGAGATGGACATGCATTCTAATTAAGCACTAAGTACGGCCTGGTGATATTGGCTTAAGATTTAAAAGTGTGCTCCTCCTCGTAGTCTCAGATTTGAATCTCTCCGATGTTAATTTGAGTGGTCTAATTCTGGAAAATTAATGGAAAGTGCTCTCTCTCCATCTTTTCACTAGTTACTTGTTTTGTAAGTTGCTAGCTGTAGAAAGATTCAAATTCAAATAAAGGAGTTGAAAGAACGTAATTGTTTGCTCTTTTAACTACAACTACAAGCAAATAAATAAGACAATACAGTACAATATTTATACCAGCTAGATGGGATGGTTGAACTGCATAGCATATAATATATGATATTGTACGTGCAAGAAATTGCATTATAGTAGCCTATGTTATTAATCTCTTTCGCGACGTTATTATCTTAAAAAATTCCAAAAACAATAGGTTTTTCAAAAAAAATAAGGGAATTTTGGTTTTAGGACATAATAAAAACAAATGTCTTTGATTTTCATTCCAACAAAGTTTAAAATGATACATTTGTTAGCTGAATATGTGTCCAATATAGAATCGAAGGTTACGTGCACTCACTTATCACTTATGTTTGTCGTGTTATATTAATTAATACATAATTACTTAGAACTTTTACTATAATTATATTATGTAAGATTGGTCTTTTTAATTTTTTTGAATCTCCCTTTTAATAGAGTTTTAGATAAGTATATGCTTCACATCAACGTCTCTCTCCATCATGAAATTAGGAATGTCAATTTACCTTGGAAAGTAGAGATTCCCATGGAGCTTTCCGATCAAGGCATGTCGAGTTTGTGATAAGGAAAAAAAAATCAGTCAATATCATTTCCGGAATAGGGACAAAAATCGTACCACTATCCCACATGGCCTCATCATCCATGCAAATATTACAAGAATACAAATACAAATACAAATATATCATGTTTTGTGTTCGTGATTACTACTAATATATGTCTATTGTGTTACAAATACAAATTCTTTTAATAAAATTAGTTTAACATAAAAAAGAAAAATATGTTTTTTTTTTCTTTTATAGCTTATGGGGTCTTCATAAGAATCAACAAAGATGGAGCAAAGGGAAAAATCCCATAGTGCAAATCCTAGACGAGCACTCCCCCCTTGCCTAATCATGTCAATTTCCACGGAAATTGGAGATCCTGATGGAAGATGAGGGTAAACATCTTAATAGAAAATACCTATTTAGTGCATGTTTGATTTTACGTTGAGAGGCTTGAAACTCACGTCCATATGGCCAAACACACTTCCATAAGCTTGTAAAGATGTTTGGGTATCAATTGTTAAATGTGATTCAAATGATTGGAATTGATTTTAGTTGAAGCCCCATTTCCTAACTTGTATGCTTTTAAGAGAAATCAATTCTTTGAAAAATCAATATGCTTTATAAGCATTGCCCTTTCAAATAGTTATAAAATATAAATAAAATCCAATTTCATATACATATTAATAACAATTTTGGTAATTATACATCCAAAATTATTTAATTCAAACAACATAAGCATATAAGGATCAATATAAAAATCATTTTTATGTTAATGTATCTAAACATAAATAAATTCCCATTCAACTCCCTTTTAATTAAAATTAATTTTATCAAAAACAATTCTCTTAGAATCAATAGGTAAAGATTTTGTCGTTTACACGAGGATGGGAAAAATCCATGAAGACGCTTTAAGGACGAGAATGGAGATCATGCCCTCCACCCATTTGAGTCCTTATGCCCAACAGGATTATCAATTTTGTTTTTTTTTGTTGATCTGATTATCAATTTATATAAATATTGATGTTTGGTCTTACTTGGACAAAAAGAGTTAAATTTTTAATGAACGAAATTATATATATCCATCAAACAGTCAATAAGGTTGGAAGCTTTGAAACGCTCCTCAACAGTTAGTTACATTAATCATAGCACACAGATTCAAATTCAAAATCATCTTGAATTTGACCAAAATATATAGCACACTAGGTTAGACGACCAACAAATGTAGGCACAAATGACAAACAAAAAAGAAACACCCCATTTGGTATGGCCTAAAAGTATATATATAAACAAACACTTCGTGTGGTATAGAACGCACAAAGTTGTGTGCTACACAGCAAAGAAATGAATAAGTATAATAACACTTTTTTTCTTTTTGAAAAGGTGGTTGCAATGCAAAGGCTGGCCATGTGCTTTGGTCATGCAGTATCTAATGCAAAAATGCATCTGCAATATGCGTAGTTAACACGTGGGAATAAGATACTTTGTTACAACTTTCTCCATCAACTTCTAAATAATTGGAAAAAAGATATGATGATTCTTCAATGAATGAATTGGCGTTACTATTCTTTTTAGACTTTTCTTCTTATCCCCATAATATTGTGCATCTTTATGCGTTGTTAAAGTTCCAACAAAGTTCTGTTTTCCAATGAAGCTACAAAGGAATCCTCTACATAGCTGATATTTCCTGATTGAAAACGTGTCCGATGTTTGACACGTATCAATACGTGTGACTATATTCAATTAATTCATCTTTTTAAATTATTATCGTCAATGACGTGTCAGTGTTCTTTTATGTGTTTGTTTCTGTACTTTGTAAAACCAAACTAAAACATTTTCGTTAAATAAATTAGATAATGTATACTGGTACTTGATGCATAGTAGTTTAAATGAACAAATACTCAATCATAATGACATTACTCTGCATAAATAATTAATTACCCAATATAATGGTTGAATAACTAGAACTCAAGCAATCTAGTTTGGACCTAGTAACACTGACTTCTAAAGCAGAGACAACATCACTGACCCAACAATAAATTTGTAAACAAATGAAAAGATGATAAATGTGCAAGACCCTTCTCTAATATTTGATTGACTCATATACTAGAAAAACTATCAAATCAAATCAAACTAAGAAACAATCTCAACTGGATACCTATCAATGCAATCTTCCCATGGACTCATAGGTGAAGCTTTCACATGTTTCATAGCCTGCCACACAGCACTGTTACACTTGAAACCACTCCCAAATGCAATCTGCCAAATTCTGTTTCCCTTTCTCATCCTTCCTTTAGCTTCAATGTAAGCCAATTCATACCAAATTGAACTTGAAGAAGTATTGCCAAATCTATGCAAAGTCATTCTAGATGCCTCAACATGATCAGGCATAAGCTGCAAATTCTTCTCAAGCTCATCAATCACAGCTCTACCACCAGCATGAATACAAAAATGCTCAAAAGCAAGCTTAAAATCAGGTATATAAGGCTTAGTTTTTGCATTAAACCATTTCTTAATAACCAAAGTAGTAAAAAACAAAAGCTGTTCACTAACAGGTAACACAAGAGGACCCAAAGTTGTTATATTCGTCTTAAGAGCACCACCAGCAATAGCCATAAGATCTTTAGACAAAGACACACCAGTTTTCCCAACATCGTCTTGTTCTTGATAAACACACTTAAATGCTTTATCATCAGCACCTTTATGAGTCCTCACAACATGAACAAGCTTATACTTAGCCCTGCTTCTATCACAGCCTTTGTTCGAAAGCAGAACCGCGGCACCACCAACGCGAAACAAACAATTCGGAATCAACATAGATTTCTTATTACCAAAATACCAATTTTGAGTAATATTCTCAGTACTAACAACAACAGCATAAGTATTTCTATGAACTTGAAGCATATCTTTAGCAAGATCAATAGCTATAACACCAGCACTACAACCCATACCACCCAAATTAAAACTTCTAATATTACCCCTTAATTTATATTTGTTAACAATCATAGCTGAAAGTGATGGCGTTGGATTAAACAAACTACAATTAACAACAAGTATACCAATATCTTTAGGCTTAATCTTTGTATTAGCAAAAAGATTATCAAGAGCACCATACATAACCTGTTCAGCTTCTTCTCTAGCTGAAGCCATACACGGAGTAGGTGGAATCTTATGCATAGCTTCAGGTAAATAAGTATCTTCACCAAGACCAGAACGTTCAAGAATCTTACGCTGAAACTCCAAAGAAGATTCATCGAAATCACCTTTGAGTTTGGAGTGTTGAATGAATTTGGTAAACTTAACAGCAAGATTTGAAGGTGGTTTGTAACAAGAGAAATCGATGAGGTAAATGGATCTGGGTCGGGTCATGATGTAAACGGTGGATCCGAAAACAAGAATAGCGGAACATGTGATGATGCTTACGAGATTGTATTTGAGGTGGAGCCAGAGTTGGTGGATTTCGTTTGGGTTCATTTGTGAAACTTGGATTATGATTACGGACATAAGAGGGATTAAACAAAGTGTTAAAAGATGTGTGATTAGGTAATGGTAACCTAGTTTAACGTATTTGAGATTTACACTTTGGAGGAAATCTGGTAATCTTCGATTTGTATGGATCTGAACATGTTCTTGTTGATTTGTACTCATCGTGTAATATGTTGGAAAAGGTGATGATACTGAAACTCAAACCTTAAGGCTAAAATGACTCTGACTGTGTTACAGACAGAAAGTCATAAACACACACACTCTTTTTTTTGTTTTTTAGAGTTGATGAGATTGGTGTAAGTGCATGGTTTTTTTATGGGTGAGAGAGAGTGATAAAAGTAGCGGTGATGATGGCTGCTGAGAAATCAATCAAAGGTAACAAATATTGAATGGGGGAAGGAATTAAAAATGGATTAGGGAAGAGAGGTAGCGGTCAAACCACGGAAACACGCATTTTTAATTAGCTGTCTGGAAAATTGTCTATTTATTGCTATTTAAAATGTCTATGAATTATTCTCAATTCTTAAGTAAAAGAATGTGTTGTTAGAGAAAGTTTAGGAGGATGTGGAGATGTGTTTTAAACATGTAAGTAAACTTTTTTTTTTTTTTTTTTAACTTCAAAAATTTAAATTTTTTCAAACGTTTCGTTTAAGCAGCTTCGCTCCTCTCCTGTAACTCTCGCGGCTTAGCGCTCGAAAAGAATTTATTATCTACTAGAATTCAATCACTTCGTTAATAGAAAAAAGTTTAAAGACTCATAATGTATTTAAAAAATTTCTACATTTAATTCTTTTTTTTTGGCTTCAGCCCGCTTCTTCAAAAAAAGAATATATTTATTAACTTGTTTATATAAAAAAAAAAATTAGGTATAAATATGTTTTTTTATTCCTATAAAATTTTCAAATTTTAAGTTTTAGTCCTTAGAAATTTTTTCATTTTATCCTAAAAAAAATTTCTTCACAACTTTTGATCCCTGTAATTAAGTAAAATCATATATATCTTTCGAAAATTTGTATTATTTATTCGTGGTCTTGTTTAGTACGCTATAGAAATTTTTCTTGCAAAAGTTTAATATTTTTTTAACAAGTGATGAATTAAATATAAATTTTTTTAAATCACTCTTGGAAAAGCTACAAAGAGTAATTATATTTACATTAAGTGTATTACTGGCTCGAATCTAAGATTTCTTAAATTCAAAGTTATATTTTACTACCAGACCGATCTCTTGAAATTTATTAATCGATATTTTGTTACCACTCAAAACAAATCATAAATTCCTTAAAAAAAACAAAATAATAAATATTTTCTTTGATATACTTCCAGAAGAGTAGTTAGCAAAAGGGGAGGCTGCTGGTTAAAAAAAAAAAATGAAGGCCAAAAACATAGAAGCGGAGGACACAATGTGAGGATTCTGCGTCTTTGACGTTGTATCTGACACCAGGGGCTGAGCTGTGCTTGTCCTCTGTACTTTTTTTACCTGATTTATTTTTGTGAGTAATAAATGTTAAATAATAGCTTTGGTCCATTCCCCTCAAAACTAGCTTTGGTCCATTCAATTTCATTGTTAATAGGGAAAATTACACGGCCCTTCTCTAAAGTTTATTAAATGACACTGACACCTCTTTTAATTTTAATAAAAAGGGAGAGGTAATGGTTAACAAAAACTAATATAAAAATTTTAAATTAGAAAAAAAAAAAATTAATTTTTACATTTTCAACTAAGGTCCAAGGCTAAAGTTACATGGACATAGATTGTCTGCCGTTAAGAAGCACATTATTTTGCTGTTATTTTGCATCTCAGCCGTTGATTATAGATTATATAGTTTAAATTAATTCAGTTGTCAAATCATTATAGCAATCTCAACCACATAATTCAGATCAAATGGTTCTGGGAAGCTGCAACAGCAGAAAATCCAGATTCCATAATCGATCCCATAATCCATTTTAAAATTCACATTAACCTCTAAGTTTTTTATTAAATAGACAAGCACTTTTCTTTTTTATTAACACAATTAACTTTTTTTTCTTTTAGTGAATTTCCATTAATATTTAATGGATATTTTAAAATTTTCCATTGAGATGACAAAAAAAAAATGTAAGTTAGCTATAATAATCGCAGCACGGATCTAAATAATACCCTTCACCTTCACGATTTCACCGAACCAAGAAGGTGCTAACTGCTAAGAGATGGACAAGCATTTTAAGCACCAAGCACTTCAAATTCTTGAAAATTAATGGAAAGTACCTTCTCTCTCCATCATTTTCACTAGTTACTTGTTTTGTAAGTTGCTAGCTGTAGAAAGACTTAAATAAAGGAATTGAAGGAGCTCCATGTTTGCTTCTAACTATACCTACAAATCTACAATCAAGTAAATAAGGCCATACAATATTTATACCAGGTATTTATACAAGGTATGGTAGTAGGGGTGGAGCTAGGAAATTTATGGAGCTCGGGCAAAAAATTTATCGCAAATTCACATGTGAGATAATATATAAACAATTATAAATTCAAATATTTCTTTTTCCTCAAAAAAAATCGAAATAAAATAGGTTTATCATTTTGTCAACAAAAGTACAATGTAAAATAGGATTATTAATTGAAATTGACCCTGTAATTAAATAACATGTATTCTGACCATGTAATTCGAGATTTTTATTATTTATAATCCTGTAATATACGCGAAGTTCAAAAAAGCAATCGAGAGATTGAATTTTTTCGTGATTTCTTAGATGCGAGTTAAAAACGTTAAAATCTGGCTTTACACAAAAAAAAAAAAAAGTTATAAATTTTCGACAAATGGCAAATTAATTATGAATTTTTAAAGTGTCAAAAGTTCAAAAACTAAAACAACGGAAATCTCGACCTATAAATCGAATTTTGAGCTCATTATTTGCAAAGACATCTACAAAAATACATAAAAAAGATTTGTAAAGTTTCATAGCATTTCGAAGTCGTTTAAATTTATTTTGTTTTTTCAATCAAAACGTGCAAAATTGAAATTTTGTTCCGCGTAAGCGTATACTCACAAGCAAGGTTTTACAACTCGATAGTTTACCTCAACTCGTTTTAGCTATGTAAACTTGAATCGTAAACTCGTACGAGTTTACCTAAAATTAAATTATATAAAATTTATTTTATATATATATATAAGATATGTAAGCTAATATTTAAACAAAACATAATCAATTAACCACATTTAAATAATAAACTGTAACAATAAAAAACAAAATTTATGAGTACATTTAAACTCTCTTTCATCTTCGGTTGTAACTTTAACTTCAATTGTTCTATTTTCTCATTTAAATACTTCAGCAAGTAATATATTTGAATGATTTCAAATCAATCAATAATAACAAGCTTTTGAATGCATTTCCTAAAATTCAATGTATGTCATTGTCACGCATTGGCGTAGCTTCTGTACATAACAAACATGGAAAAAACGAGTTATGTTAACCGTAAAGGCAACATTTCAGCAATTTGGGATTGAAAAAAGAATTGGATTTTGAAAGAAAATGAGACCAAAAAAAAAAAAAGAAAAATCAAAGGTAAACTCGGACGAGTTAACTCTGAGTTTACCGAGTTTAACGCGTGTTAACTCGGTCAAACTCGTCAAACTTTCCGATTTCACCAAAAATTAAGTTTACCTCCGAGTTTACATGTTTTTGCCACCTAAAAATGTAAACTCGAGCGAGTTTACGAGTTAACACTCGATTTGTGGAACAGTGCTCACAAGTCAAATTTATCCTAATTTTGTAGGCATGACTAGAACATGACTAGAACAAATTAATTATAAATTGTTTAAGAAATTCATAATTATGAGGGAATAAAAAATCATAATTAATTTATCCCTGGTCGAAGAAATTTAAATTTTTGTGTAAAGCTATATTTTAACGTGCTAAACATGTATGAAAAAAATAGTGAAAAAATTCAACATGTAGGTCACACTTTTAGACTAGACGTATATTATAGGGTGGTCAAAAATAAGAAGAAATTCAACTTACAATGCTAGAATATATGTTTTGTATTTTACATGGTCATTTTTCAGACATAATGTATATTACATTTTCAATTTGAACAATTAACCCGTTAAAATAAAAGAGATAAATCCGCCAATAGTGTGCTAAATAAAATTCCGAAACCTATTTGTGTATGAGAATTTTCAGATTGCCCAAATTTTTTTTTTGTAAGTGTGTTAATGGACTTTTGGGTTAGATTTAATGTGCAAAAATTATCGATCGAGTCCGGACGATCGCACGGAGTCGCCGGGCGGTGAAACCGCCCCGGATGGTATGGGTGATGTTTGAACTATTATACCAGGTATTTATACAGGTATCAGGTATGGGTGATGATGGTTAAACTGCATAGTATAAATATATGGTACTATCTATTTAACGTGTGCGATGCATGTGTATTATTAAAAAGACGCTTAAATAATATTAATTTTTCGTATAATGTGCTCATTGTTTGATTTCAACATAGAGACTATGAAAAATCCTGAATATTATTTATATATGAAATTAAAAAATTCCTCTAAAGTAACTTGTACAACGACAGATTATACTTAAAAAAAAAAAAAAAAAAAAAAAAAAAAAAAAAAAACTATATAGATTTGACTTCAATAATAAAAAAAACTAACAACCCTTCCACAACAAATTAAAAAATTCAATCTTGATACAATCCACACTATCATAAATTTTAATTTAATTACACTCAATTTTGTTTTAAAAGGAAAATACTTCATTAATTTTATTTAATAGGAAAAAGGCATATTAAAATATTTAAAACATAAAATATATTTAGTAGAATTAAAATTACCAGTGTCAAATGGATACACGTAGAAAGGCAAAAGTAATGGTGCATAAGGAAATCCTTATGCACCGTGCATAAACACTTCACAACCATCAGATCTAGTGTACACGTGTAATAATTCTAGGCTTCACAAATTACACCAAATCAAATTTCATTTGCTTCAAACATTTCTCTCACTAAAACATAAAGTTCTCCCTCTCTCTATACAATTCAGATGAGTCCTCATCTCTTCCGGCCACACATGATGATTCCAGCGCGGTGGCCGATGGTGGCACCACCGTGCCGGAGTTCAAAACTCCGTCCAAATCAAAAAGTTTTCACGGTTTTAGACATCCTTTTTTGTGTTGATTCCAAATATCGCCTTAGATTTCTAAAAAAAAAATCAAACAAGCGTAGATCTACGAGTAAAAAAACGGAACAAAAAGAGAAAATGAAACTACCTCTTGTTCTTCACGGATTCGTTTCGCGTTTTGGTCTTCTTCTCCGATCCGGTTCGGATTTGTTGTTGTGGTTAAGTGTTGTTCTGATCCGGTTCGAATCTTGTTGTGGTAGGCTGTACGAACTCTCCCTCCACCTCTTCTAAACCAATTCTGGATCTGGAAACCATTAAGCACATCTAATGGTTTGGAAGTACAACTGTTGGAAACCATTAAGTACATCTAATGGTTTTCCATATCAAAATGGTTTTGGCATTCCGGTACGGTGATGATTGTAACGCCCTATTTTATTATTTATTTATTTTATTAAGTTTAGATGTCTTTTTATATTTAGCCGATTTATTTTGATGAGTGATATTTGTTATGTGATGTAGAAATATATATGTTATCTGGTGTAGAAATATATTTGTTATTTGGCGTAGAAATATATTTGTTATTTGGTGTAGAAATATATATGTTATCTGATGTAGAAATATATTTTATTATTTAGTAGAGAAATATATTATTAGCCCATATTTTATTATTTAGTAGAGAAATATATTATTAGCCCATATTTTATTATTTAGTGGAGAAATATATTACTAGCCCATATTTTATTATTTAGTGGAGAAATATATTAAAATAGAATATTGAGGTGTGAGGGGCAGATTTGGAATAAGGGAAAAAATAAGTAGGTTAATGGTTTATATAAAGGGGAGAGTCATAGTTAGAAAATTAGAATACGTAGAAACCGTTTTTGAGAGAAAATGGAGAAACCAAGAGAAGAGAAGAGTCAGAGAAGAGAGAGCGGTAGAACCTTGCGATCATCTAACCTAAAGTAAGGGTAGGACTAGCTTTCTCTAATAATGGGTTGTATAATTCTGAAAAATGGTTTAATCTTGTAGTTGTTGTTAGTTTTGATGTTATAGAAATTAGGGTTAGATTTCATTCATAATCTTTTGTATAATATCTTTTTCTACTTCTACCCATAAGTGCCTATTTGTATAAAGTGATTACTGTGGATTTAATTGGTGAAATTT
This sequence comes from Medicago truncatula, assembly GCF_003473485.1. Classification (NCBI taxonomy): domain Eukaryota; kingdom Viridiplantae; phylum Streptophyta; class Magnoliopsida; order Fabales; family Fabaceae; genus Medicago; species Medicago truncatula. The sequence continues at coordinate 34,579,302 of NC_053045.1, read as the reverse complement.
GTGCTTATGTTTTGATGCAATGTTTGGATATGTGAATTTGATGTTAATTAAGTTGTTGATGATGAATTTATATTCTCAAGTTATGTATATAAGTATACTTGTGTTTTTGCTCAAAATTGGTGAAGTATAATGTTGTTGTTGATGAATTCACTTCTGATTGTTGTTGTTTTTGTTATGAGATGTTGTTTTTGATGATTAAAACCTTGGGTAATCTTAACCATAGAGCTTGAAGTGAACTTTTGTTGTTCTTGAGAACTTTTATGAAAAATGCGTCAAATGGTGATTTTTGTTGAAATGATGCTTTAGCTCAAGTTTTATATGGTTTTGAGTCTCTTTTGATGTATATAAATGTTTAGACAAACTTTGGGATCAAATTTAGGCATAGGGAAGTTAAAATTGGGATTTTGGGGTGAAAAATGAGTTTTTCCCGAGTTGCTCTCTGACAGCATGTTCTGTTTCACGTTCTTGCGTCTTTTTCACACGTTTCTGTTTTGAATTGGCCTTTGGTGTAAACATGAAAGTTGTAGATAATTGAGTTAGCTTTCCAGTAGCTTTGGTTTGAATTGAAAATGATTTTTGATTTTTGAGTTATGATGAAAATACTCCAAGGAGGTCTTGGTGAAATTTTATGAAAATTTCGGATAACTATTTCTAAGTCAACCCAAAACTTATGGATTGTCTCCAAACTTCAAAGCTTGTGTACTATGATTTCAATTAAGGTGTTTAAGAGTATTTAACCTATGTTGTGATGGATATATCTTGGTTTGACGTGAATATCTTTATTGGATGATTTAATATCTATATGAATATATATGTTGAGGAATATGAGGTTATATGATGTTGTTCATGATTGATGAATTATTATATGAATGTATATGTTAATGAATATGATGTTATATGATGTTGATCATGATTTATGAATTATTATACGAATGTATATGTTGATGAATATAATGTTGTTCATAATTAATGAATTACTATATAAATGTATACATTGATGAATTGTGATGTTATGATGCAAAGTCGTTGTTGTTATCGTTGTCGTTGTTGTCGTCAATGTCATTAAAGTTGCAAGTTATTGCCAAAGTCACTAAGGTGTAAGTTGTTGTCTAAGTTGCAAGTTGTTGGTTGCTGAGTCCATGCATACTCATTAAGTTGAGGGCTTGATGCCCTGTGAGTCTATTTGCTCTATATGTTGGGGGCTTGATGCCCTGTGAGTATATTTATGTTTTATATGTTGGGGGCTTGATGCCCTGGTTGTACCACATGCATGATTAAGTTGTTGTAGTTGCATTGTCGAGATGATGTCGTTGTTGTTGCATTGTCGTTGTTGTTAAGTTGTCAATTACTAATGAGTTGTTAATGAGAAACTATGTGAAGTATCAATATTATTTATTGTTGTTGTTTATGTGAAGCATTGTTAATGATGATTTGAAGTTGATTGATGATTTATAATTGGAACTATGTGAAGGATCAATATTATTTATTGTTGTTGTTTATGTGAAGCATTGTTGATGATGATTTGTTGTTGTTCTGTGTTGATAAATTATCTTGCTTAAATCATTGTTTATTAGTTTTACTAAAGATGAATAGGTGTTGTTATGTGTCGTTAAATTCTTTTAGATAATTATAACACGACACTCTATTTACACGAAAGGTGCACGAGCGTGTTTTTTTTTCCCTTAGTTTGCTTTTGCTTTCATCATTAATGTGCTTGTGCTTTTTATTTCTTAAATCAATATAAATAAAATATTTTAAAAAACAAAAATATGTGTTGACTCATATGCCCAGAATATTCAAATACGAGTCAAATGGAAATTATTTATTTTCTATTGATTTCATTACTTGGGTATTGTAGTGTACCTTTGAGAAAGTTATTTGATACCTAACACAAAGGATAGAGGTTCACTCCTCATAAAGGTTATGTTTGGTAAAAACAACGAATAGTTTATAAGCTAGTTAATAGTTGATGACTGATAGCTTATAGCGGATAGCTGATGACTTATAGCAGATAAGTTAATTAAATTAAAGTGTTTGGTAAATATAGCGGTTCAACTAGCTGATAAATATAAAATGACATAAAAGAACATTTCTGATTCGTAATAAAATCTATATTAACTAATAGTATTTCAGATATTTGAAAAATTCTTGTTTTTTAAAAAAAAAATTGGTAATTTAAATATTCACATATTATTAAATTAGTTTCATTGTTTTGCTAAAATTTTATTTTGAATTTATTTTTATTTCAGTTTTTATACTTTATAAAAAATTAAAGTGTAAAATTTTATTTTAAATCAAAATACAAAATAATATACCCATAAGATTAAAAAAGAAAAAAGTGCTAAAGGAAAAAAACAAAGATGCGTATATATTGAAGGGACAAGTTGTATATATATACAACGATAACATTTTTTTTAGAAAAAGAAATTGCTATAAAAAAAAAAAAATCGTATATTAATTTGAAGTGCCCACTCGATGTTGTACGTTAAGGTAATAGCCTCATTTTGTTTTAAATTATATAAGTAATATTATTATTAATATTAAGGGTAAAAGTGGATTTTAATTAAAATAATAAAGGTAAAATTGGAATTAAAAGTGAGACGTTGTAAGTTATAAGCTTAAACGTTACTTGAAGTAGCTTTTGAAAAATAGTTTATAAGCTCGTTGTAAAAAAGCGTTACCAAACAGAATTTTTTTTATCAAACGAGCTTATAAGCTATCTGCTATAAGCTATAAGCTCTTTTTTGGATGTTACCAAACAGACCCAAAGTTATTTGAAAAAAATAAAAAATAAAAAATATATTATAGGATTGATATGGAGTAGTACAATACTATCCCAACCTCACAAGAGATATGTATATGTTGGTATAACACTAGTTCAACACTATCATCAAATAAAAGAGAGAAATATGATGTCATGCAACATGCACGAAAAAATCAGTCGTGAACTTTATCATTATATATATGACATTCCGAGTTTATTTAACAATTATCGAGAGAGATATCAATAGGAGACATGGTGAAAACATTGAGATTGAGTGAAATTGTCAAATGTGTAGGAATCAGTAGAAAATTAATGTGGAATAATTTGTGGTTATAAAGGGTGAGAGCGAATTCAAAAAATGAAGCTTTACATTTTTTTTTTCTATTTTGTAGGTTATATTTAAAGGAATTAACAATAATAATAGTGTAAGAAATTATGGAATGTTTTAATAGTTTATTTTTCTGAAGAAACTAAAATGAAATATATTAACAATAACGGAGATGCCTCTTAAGCACAACGTGTACTAAAGAGGACGCTCAAGTTACAAGATGTTTGTCAAATAATTACAAAAAACGAGCTTCAGCCGATACCCAAACAAAACAATGGGTCATACCGCCACTGCTCACAGCCATAAACAAAAGAGGCGTTATTTGCCTTTAACCACCAATAGGAATGAAATTTAACCTTTTCTGTAAGCTCCATAATGGAAGAATGAACATTATTAAAAATTCTATTATTGCGTTCTTTCCAAATGAGTCAAACACACAACAGCCACAAAAGTTGTAGAAATGATCGACAACTTCTCCTGCCGCCTAAGTAATTAGTGAAGAGAAATGATATTTGTACAACCATTTTGGTACAACTTTTGCACAACTTTCTCACTCATACTCACATTATGTTTTTATTCTCTCTCTTTTCTTTTTTCTCTCTCTATTTTTTTTGACGAACGGGAAGGGAGAACAACAAAGTTGTCTCAAAGGTTGTACCAAAATTGTTGTTAAAATATCACTACTCATTAGTGAATTGTGAGAAATGAGTGTTTAGGACGTTATAATCAACACCTGAAAAACCAAGCCACAATCTGACATGCCGCCACAAAGAGCCAAAAAAATCACAAGTAATAAACAAGTGTTGCACGCTTTCAATACGTCTGCATCCCGCCACACAAAAATTATTGTCCACCTCAATAATGCCTCGATTCAAAAGGTTGAATTTTGTTGGCAACCTGTCGCGAAGCAAGTGTCTAGTTAAGATAGAGACCTTTGATGGAACTTGATGGTGCCAAATATGTTTCTCTGATTCATCTAACAATATTGGGACCTGAGTTGAGAGCGTATGGTAACTTGAGTATCCCCCATGAATATCCGGGTGCCACTGTCAATTATCTAAAACATTAATCTGCAAATTAACATTAGCAAATAACAACCTATACTCCGCTACCAATTCCTCTTCCCACGCCCACAGCCTCCGCGTCCACTTCCACGCCTTGTTTTAATAGTTTGTTAGATGCCTTGTTTAAAAAAAAAATAGTTTTTTAGATGCATAGACCGTTATTATTAGATTCTTGTCTAGTCCATTGCATACTTCAGTAAAAAATAGATATGAGAAGTATATTCGTTTTCATTTTATATAATGTGAGAAGTTATGTTTATCTAACCAATTTTATATTTAACTTGCAAGGGCAATATTTTATTTTATTTTTATTTTCTTTACATAAAAAAAACAATAGATCGTATCATATGAAATCAATTTACCAATTTGTATTAGTATTATTTTTGTGATAATTTGTATTAGTATACATTGACATTGAATGCATCGGTTTTTTCATAGAAATTGTATAATATAATAAGGGGTTAATTAAGTTTTTAGTCCCTATAAATATTTAAAGTTTTGTTTTTAGTTCTTATAAAATAAAATCACACATTTTAGTCTCTGTGACATTTTCCTTAAGCATTTTAAGGACCAAAAATGTTGATGGAAATTTTTTATAGGGACTAAAAATGCTGACAGAAATTTTACAGGGACTAAAAGCACAAACGAAAAATTTTGTAGGGACTAAAAATGTGATTTATTTTTATAGGAACTAAAAACAAAACTGCATATATTTATATGGACTAAAAACTTAATTAACCCTATAATTAGACATTTAATTAAATTGATACAGTAGAAAGTTGCAAGGTTCTTTTTTTTTTTGGTAGATAGACGAAATTGCAAAGTCATTATAAATTCACACACACAAGTGGAGGTATCAGGGTTGGAACCCTGGTCATGACACCCGGCCTAACAATTTCGGCATTTTGCCAGTTGAGCTAGGATTTTTGGATAAATTGCAAGGTTATAAGAGAGGTTGGATATTTAATTGGGATAGTAGAGAGTTGCAAGATGTTAAGAGAGGGGAGAGATTTGTATAGTGTCACATCAACACAATGCTTACATAACAACAAGATCAATGATATTTGAAGAATCATTTTGTACAATCTATTTGACAACCTTTATTTTCTTTTTTTTTATTGGTCAAAAACAATGGAGAGAGAAAAAGGAAGAGAGAGTAAAAATATAATGTGAGTATGGGAGATAAAATTGTCACAAAGTGGTTGTACAAATATCATTTCTCTAACAACAAACCAATGTTTGATTACGAATAGATAGATATATCGTACATACAAGAAATAGCATAAAATAATAGTGTATATGTTATTAATCTCTTGAGAAATGATAACAACACACATTTTAACACAATTTTCTACGCATTATTTTGATTGGTTAAAATCTGTATGGACCCATTAAATTTATATGAAATTCATATGATTTGGTGGGACCCATGTTATTTCTTAATTTTAATATAGTTTGCATTCGTTGAAATTTTAAATATGCATATAAATATTTAGATCCACCTCTAAAGGAAGTAAGCCTGAAATTACTCTAGAGGGTTGCTATGGGTGGAAGCCAAACATCGACCAAATTTTCATTGCAAATCAAAGTTGTGCATCAACGTGATGGTTTATCATTATTAATTTACATGATTCAGTTCACTATTCAACAAATTGACATACTTAAAGTAACTCAACACAGCTCAATTAAATGATGACACAAACAATTTTTATTCGTATTCGGTTCATCAATCACCATTGAAAGAGAAAAGTTTCTTTTTGTCTTTTTTCTTTCTTCTTTTTGTCTTTTTTCTTTTGATTCAGGTACTCATATTTAGATTTGGTTGATGACATTGAAGGATTGACCATGAATGACCAATTCAACAATGAAGGATTGCTTTTGCCGGAAAATTCCCTCAAGAAATAAAGTTAACAGAAAGTTAACAGTGTTAAAAAAGAGGTGTTTGTGTATTTGATGAGAATTTAAGGGAGATTATTGTAAGTTTTAAGAGTGTGTTTGAATAGAGTATTTTAATGAGGAAATGTAATTTTTTAGAGAATTTAAATTGACTTGACCCAAATTCTATTGTTTGGAAAAATATTTAAGTCATTTTTAAAATTCAAGGCATTTAGATAAGAATTTTTCTTTTGCAAAATTTGAAGGATTTAAAATAACACCTAAAACACAAAAATTTCACAATTCTCTGTCATTTCATCACGCGTTTCTCACTTTTCTCTCCCGCGTTTCACACTTTTCTCTGTGAAGCTCACCTTCACCTTCATCGTGCCTCTCTCTCCTTCCACAGTGGTGCTTCTCTCTCCTCGCCGCCGCCGCCGTTTGCTTCTCTCTCCTCTCCGTCACAGTTCTCTCTCCTCGCCGCCGTTTCCATTACACACGTTTCTCACCAGCTCAGGTATGTACATTTTTTTGCTTATAAATGATAGATCTCAATCATGGGCGGTTCCACCGTGTAGCGACCCCGGGCGGTCGCCCGGGCTCGGTCGATAATTTTTGCACATTAGACTCAACCCAAAAGCCCATTAACACATTTATAAAAAGAAAAATTTGGGCAATCTGAAAATTGTCACACGTAAATAGGTCTTGAAATTTTATTTGACACACTATTGACAGTTTCATCTCTCTTATTTTAACGGGTTAATTGTTCAAATTGACTCTTTAATATACTTTATGTTTGAAAAATGACCCAATAAAATACAAAATATATACTCTAACATTGTAACTTGAATTTCTTCTTATTTAATTTTGACCACCCTATAATATACGTGTAGTCTAAACATGTGACCTAAATGTTGAATTTTTTCACTATTTTTTTCTTACATGTTTAGCACGTTAAAATATAGCTTTACATAAAATTAAATTTCTTCGACCAGAGATAAATTAATTATGAATTTTTATTCCCTCATAATTATGAATTTCTTAAACAATTTATAATTAATTTGTATCTCGTTTAAAATTTACAAAATTTCATTGTGAATGTTTCTTATCATGTTCTAGTCATGCCTACAAAATTAGGGAACTAAATTTGACTTGTGAGTATACGCTTACGCGGAACAAAATTTCAATTTTGCACGTTTCAGTTGAAAAATCAAAATAAATTTAAACGATTTCGAAATGCTATGAAACTTTACAAATCCCTTTTATGTATTTTTATAGATGTCTTTGCAAATAATGAGCTCAAAATTTGATTTATAGATCGAGATTTCTGTTGTTTTGTTTTTTGAGCTTTTGACACTTTAAAAATTCATAATTAATTTGTCGTTTGTCGAAAATTTATAATTTTTTTGTTAAAGCCATATTTTAACGTTCTTAACTCGCCGCTGGAAAATCATGAAAAAATTCAATCTCTCAGTTGCTTTTTTGGACTTCGCGTATATTACAGGTTATAAATAATAAAAATCTCGAATTACATGGTCAGAATACATGTTATTTAATTACAGGGTCAATTTTCAGACTTCACGTATATTACGTGGTTAATTTAAATTAATAACCCTATTTTAAATTGTCCTTTTGTTGATAAAATGATAAACTTCATTTATTTTGATTTTTTTTAGGTAAAATAAAAAAAAAATCGATTTATGACTGTTTATATATTATGTCACATGTGAATTTACGATTAATTTTTCGCCCAGGCTCCATAAATTTCCTGGCTCCGCCACTGATCTCAATGCTTATTGATTTTAAGCTGTTAGAATTTGTTGATTTCAGCGTTTTTGGATTTTAAGTTATTAGAAATGACTTATTTCACTGTTTTTCTGATTTAAGCTATTAGAATTGATGAATTTCATTGTGTAAGCTGTTAGAAGTTGTTGATTTCAGGGTTTTTTGGATTTTAAGTTGTTAGAATTGACTTATTTCACTGTTTTTCTGATTTAAGCTATTAGAATTGATGAATTTCACTGTGTAATTATACATTGCCGAATTTCACTGTTGTTAAAATTATACATTGCCAAAAGTTAGCTTCCAGCGAAATCCAGCATTTTCAAGGGGTTGGATTAGCAATCACCATCAAATAATTAGAAGAAAAATCGCAACGAGCACAACAGCAATATCAGATGTGAGAAAGTTGTTGTAATTTAAACGTTGTTCAGTTCAGCGACGCTCTCAAACGCTTCCTTCTTATGAGCATCTCAGTGATTCTTTATCTCAATGTTTATTCTCCCTGACTATCTCTTCTCTGTGTTATTAGAGACCGCCTATAAACAGAATATCAATTAATTTGAACTTTCTATTTCATTAGATCAATAATTAAACGGCAGCAATCAACACAGAAAAGACTTTGATTCGATTTGAAACCAAAACTTTTTCTAATTCAGTTAAGCTTACTCAGTTACAAAAGCAGACTATAGATTTTGATGATGAATAAGTTTTCGGGCTTGATCTTATATATGTACAAGCAATAATCATGTTCACCTCGCGCAAAAGAAAACATTTCGTAACTTACAAATTACAATCAGCATAATGTAGAACTCTTATGCAGAACTACAGCAAAAGCATCCGTAGTTTTCTGCACAAGTTTGGTCGTTAAAATGCAGAATATTCTGCAACACTGGAGTGGTAGAACACAAACTTTATGCTGAGTTATAACAAAAACTGCAGGATGCTTTTTTTATAACATTACCACAAGGATAATGCAAGTTTCATACACTAATAGCACTAAATATGCAAACTTGCTGTAGAACAATTTTCTGCATAACTAACCATTACATGCAATCTTACCCGTTGCTAGAAATGGAAGCTCATAAAAGTGTGTATAAACCTCTTCTACCGCAATCTTACAATAGAGAGTTGGGAATTCAGAATGCAAACCAGTTTGTGCAACACCTAACAACATAATATGTCCATTCATTTGCACGCTTCAGCTAGCAACTCAGTTTCATCTCTTTAAAGGGCTAAACATGTCTCTTCAACTATGAAACAATAACACAAGCACCGGCACAACACACACACTTCGACACAACATCGATTGTAATTTAAAAAAATGACATAATTGAACACAATCACATGCCAATACCAAACACCAACCTCACCTTCAAGCAAAAGTGTATGCTACAAAGGCCATCAATGTTTAAAAGGAGAATAGTGGTCAAGTATAAAACATAAACTTGCACAGTTATACCAAATAAATATTTTTGAAATCTAATATTATTAATTCTACCATTTTCTTCAACAGAAGGATCAACAAGATCCCATTAGTTCATTACAGTTCAATAAAAAAAAAATAGTGGATCTTAAACAGAGATGAGAGATAGCAACTTTTTAACAAGATCCCCAAATCTAAGAACTTGTAAACTTAATACTAACAGCTTTCGTGCCCTCGGAATCAACATGTTTCGCCAATTCTCCCGGAAGAACAAGCCTAAAATGTGTACAGATCTCTTCTACCACATTCCTACACTAGAGTTGGGAATTAGGAATTCAAAACAGATGGTACAACACCTAACAGTGCATCGTGCCCACGTCCCTTCATATCGAAAACCCAGATTGACAAACATCAATATGGAGTAAACACCAAACCAAATATACATTTCATCTCTATAAAAGCATAAAAAAAAAATAAAAAAAAAAAAGCCAACAATATTCAAATAGTACAAAGATATTGAATCTTGGTTACTCTGGCCCAAACAAATAAAACATAAACTTGCACAATTATAGTATATACAAAAAAGATCATTAATTCCACCATTTTCATTAACAAAAGGGATCAACAAGATCCAATCAGTTCATTACAAATCAAAAACAAAAAAAAAACTACAAAAAAAAAAAAGACTAATGGTGCATAAACAGACATAGTAACAACCTATAGGAAACTAGATCTCAAATCTAAGAACTGGTAAACTTAGTGACAGCCTTGGTACCCTCAGAAACATCATGCTTGGCCAATTCACCGGGCAGAACAAGCCTGACCGCGGTCTGAATTTCCCTTGAAGTGATTGTTGGCTTCTTGTTGTAACGAGCAAGTCTGGAAGATTCTTGAGTGAGTTTCTCGAAGATATCATTGATGAAACTGTTCATGATACCCATGGCTTTGCTTGAGATACCAATGTCTGGGTGAACTTGTTTCAGAACCTTGAAGATGTAGATCTTGTATGTTTCAACGCTCTTCTTGCTTCTCTTCTTCTTCTTCTCTCCGGCGGCTGAACCACCTTCCTTTGGAAGCTTCTTTCCGGCCTTCGGCTTCTTCTCCGCCGGAGCTTTCTCAGCGACGGTGGACTTCTTCTCCTCTGCTGGTTTCTTCTCTGCTGGCTTCTTCTCTCCTTTTGGCGCCATTCAAAGGATTGAGAACTTGGAACCTCGAGTAGTGACGTACAAATGCAGATCAGTGGATTGGCATCATAATAGCATATATCAACTTCCAGCTAGTTTTGTGCTGAAGATTATAGGTAATTAATTTGTCCTGATGCCAATGTTTGGGGGGTAAAATGTTGTATATTCATTCATCCTACAATCTGGCAATAAAGTATTCTTCTAGATTTGTTTACTAGCATATGGAATTGTGAAAATAGGAAGAGAATTGGTTTGTATGTGCTTACAGTTCTCTTGCAATCAGCAGCAGCATACATACTATATAAACATGTCAATCACAATGACAATGAAGTGAGCAAATAAGCTAGCATTATTTCCTAAAATACATTGAACATAGTCTACTTAAGCAATGAACTGAAGCTAGTTGGATAGTGGATTATTAATATCTCTAATCTCTAAAATTCCCTCCCAGCCAGGTGAATATGTATTGTTCGCAACTTGCACATTATTTTTTCAAAATTTGGGCAAATCAATTCTTCAACACAGTAAAAGTCTAAAAGTCATTTTCTTCTCTAGCATGTTTAATCGTGATATACACAAGGGTTTCTTAGAAAAATTACCCTGTATGATGATAAATTGTAAGTTTTGTTTAAAGACAAAGTTTGTGGACAATTTTGAAACATAAAGGACATTTTTAAAGATGGTGGAAGGATTTATTTTGTTGTTCACAACCCCCGTCGATGTCAATAAAGTTCCATTGAAACAAAATATGAAGGTGGGTTTTAGCAAAGAGCGTCAACGTAATATTTCACATTTTTCTTCAATAAAAAGCATCATTTTTAGAACAAATGGATTGCTCAAAAGTAAAGTAGCGTTGTGGAGCTCACTCATTTATGAAAAATTGAGTCGTTGTTGCGTTGGTTTAATCAGTTTACACATATGGCCAAGTTAGAATAATAGATGAGTGTACTTAACTGGTTTGCTTAAAAGTACTTTTTTTTTTCAATTCGGTATTCAATTTGTACTAACATTGAAGTGAAGTCGAACGGTTCTATGTCTATCTTCTGGCCCGTGTTTCTTTATCTTCAAATAATTCATTTAAGATCATGTGAATTAAATAACTTTAAAAATTAGTACTGAAAGAAGTTACGCACAAAAGTATGATGCGGATCAATGTACGATACATTTTAGAAGTCATATATAATCAATCCCACCATTATAACACAAAAAAGAAGGATCAGCCAGATCAAAATCCTTCAATTACATCATTAAAACAGGGGAAAGCTACTAATGAAACCTAAAAACACGGATCTACGAAACTAAACACCAATAAACAACAACGAAGTAGTTTTCAAATCTAAGAACTAGTAAACTTAGTGACAGCCTTGGTACCCTCAGAAACAGCATGCTTGGCCAATTCACCGGGCAGAACAAGCCTGACCGCGGTCTGAATTTCCCTTGAAGTGATTGTTGGCTTCTTGTTGTAACGAGCAAGTCTGGATGATTCTTGAGCGAGTTTCTCGAAGATATCATTGATGAAACTGTTCATGATACCCATGGCTTTGCTTGAGATACCAATGTCTGGATGAACTTGTTTCAGAACCTTGAAGATGTAGATCTTGTATGTTTCAACGCTCTTCTTGCTTCTCTTCTTCTTCTTCTCTCCGGCGGCTGAACCACCTTCCTTTGGAAGCTTCTTTCCGGCCTTCGGCTTCTTCTCCGCCGGAGCTTTCTCAGCGACGGTGGACTTCTTCTCCTCTGCTGGTTTCTTCTCTGCTGGCTTCTTCTCTCCTTTTGGCGCCATTGAAGGAATTGAAAATTTGAATTACTTGTTAGGGTTTTGAATTTGGGAACTGAATTGAGTAGTGAATTGGAGAATGAAGTGATTGTTATATATAGAGAAGCGATTCACGTTTTGATTGGCTGATAATGTTTCACGCGGATCGCTGATGTGGACTTCTGTGTTTGATGGAAACCGAGACGGATTGATGAGTTGGCAATGGTCTTCCTCGTTGAGTTGCTTTGTAAATGGACGGTGGAGATTTAATTGATTAATTTTTGCTTTTCGTTTTTGTTTAGCGCCAAAAGATGCCTCCACTTCATCTTCTACTCTAATCTACGGGCTAAGATTCTCTCCATTTACTAAAACTAGATTTTAGACCCGTGCGTCGTACGAGTCATTTCGACTAATATATAAGAATAAGTAAGAGTAAAAAAAATTCTAAAATAAATAAAAGATGAAGAGTATTATACATTTTACTTACGCAAGTTTAAAAAATAAAGTAGGAGATGACATGAAATCGTTTAAATGAAAATAATAGGAAGAATTTGTTAATAAGAGTGATAGTAATGGTAAAAAAAATCCTAAAATAAATAAAAGATGAAGAGTATTATACATTTTACTTACGTA